>NC_044315.2:59347675-59947675 GCF_007474595.2 Lynx canadensis
CTGGGAGCCCAGCGCCCTTCTCACCAAACCAGCAGGCTCCATGTGCCTGGGGCCCTCAAGCCTGGGGTTAAGACACAGGGAAGAGGGTAAGAATGGGCTGTGAGGTAGGGCTTTGGACAGAGGGTTGGCCTGGGGACACCAAAGACATTGGTGCAGGAAGGAAACTGAGGCCCAGATGGCATGGAAAAGGTCAAGGCCAGAATCTGACCTTGAGAGAAGGGTTGTGCAAGATGAAAAGGGGAATTAGGGCTGTATAGTTAGCACAAGCCAGGCTGGCACTGACAAAGGAAGCTGCCAGATCCTTTCCTATTCAGAGCTGGTATCCGGTACTCACTTCACGGGCCTGGTCTTAGGTGTCTAATGATGATGCAATGCACAGTGAATCATGACATCTCGGAACTCACGGTTGACACAGACTTCAGGGGTGGCTTGAGCCAACCACCCATCTGTTACTTGACTATCTTTATGTCATCTCTCAATGTGGGCTGTTTTGCCTCTGCCTGGATACCTCTAGGGATGGGCAACACATTGCCTCACAGGACAGCTTCATATTTAATTGGTAAGTTCAAAAACATCTCAAAAGGATTATGACTTTTTTTGAGCCCGTTTCTCTACCTATAAAAAGGAAAGCTTGAACTGGGTCACGAGCTTCCCCACTGGGTTCCACAGAGCCCTTGGGTTTTCAGTAGCTACCTCTGAAGCTGCTTTTGGGATGAGAGAGGCAATGGGGGCAGAGAGCAAAGCCCAGGCAATTCATGGGCATTTGGGTTGTGAGGTTCTGTGGAGAGCTTCACCTCCATCTTGAACCAGAACCTAATTCCTGTGGGTGATACAAAGGGGAATCTATGGAGAGGGAAACTGAGGCAGACAGAGGGAAGAGGTGAGAGAAGCCCCTGAGGAAGCAGGTGCACTTCTCCTCACCCTCTTTTGCAACCACAGCCTGTGGGGCTGGGCTGAGTTCTCTGTTCACAAAAGCACACCTCCCCAAAGCCTCCCCCATCCACCTGCTGCATGGAGTCAAGGAGGCAAGAACAAAACCCCATCAGCTAATCACAGGCTGTGTGAGCCACCTGGGGTAGGAGGGGGGTTCTGAAAATCAAGCTGCAGCACCCCAGGGCTGCACAGGCCCTGGACAAAATGTCCTGCACAGTGGCTGAAATAGGGCCTCAACAGTCAGCCTCACAACTCACTATCTGGCTACTTACTTAACCTCTCTGTGCCTCAGTTTCTGCATCAGTAAAACGGGCAGCTACACTTTAAAGGGTGATGGTGAGGGGAGCCTGGATGGCTCAATAGATTAAGCGTCCGACTTTGGCTCAGGTCATGATCTCACTGTTTGTGGGTTTAAGCCCCGTGTTGGGCTCTGAGCTGACAGCTTGGAGCCTAGAGCCTGCTTTAGATTCTGTCTTTCTGTCTGTCTCTCTCCCTCCCCAACTTGTGCGCGCTTGCTCTCTCTCTCTCTCTCTCTCAAAAATAAGTAAGTAAACATTAAAGAAAGAAAGAAAGAAAGAAAGAAAGAAAGAAAGAAAGAAAGAAAGAAAGAAAAAGAAAGAAAGTGATGGTGAGTATCCAACAAGAATTCACATCAAATGCTGTAAACAAGTACAAGAGCCTAGCAGCTACCTCCACAAATAGGTAAAAACAGAGGCACAAAATGTGTTGCCAAAGCTCAAACAGCCAGTTTGCAAACCAAACAGCTAGAAGTATGACCAACTGCCTGCTCTAAGACTACTGCTTTGCACGGGGAAACTGAGGCCCAAGGTCATTCAGGTGGCAAGTGGCCATCTCAGATCTGCTTGATTCCACCTGGGTTCCTTCTGCAGTAGTACAGAGAGGTATGCCATCTCAGGCAGAGAGGGGATGCTCTTCCCAACAGGGTTATTCCTATCTACCAAAGACGCTTGCCCTGTTCCTAGAAGTTGCATGCACACGTAAATGTTATAGCATGCACCCCATGATCCACTGCCCCCCTCTCCCCTGATGAGCTGCTTCCTAGAACATTTACACAGCACTGGCTCACCCCAGCCCCCTCTCCCTGCCATCAGTCAGAGCGATGACGTTACACACAAAGAATTCTGAGTCAAAGGGAGCTGCAGTAAGGTCGTTACAGCTAGAAAACGTCCTGTTTAATCACCTATTTCCTTAGAAACCGAAAATGTGGGTAAATTTGGGCATAGCCTGTAAGCTAGGAAGAGAGTGCAGAGCAGCAAACACAAGGATGACTCTTTGGAGACAGAATGCATAAGATCTTAACAGATCTCTAATTAAATCAAACCGCCCTGCCTTGGACCTAGCTGCCGTGGGTGTGTCTTATTAAAAAGCCAAAGTCCCACAGAACAGTTCTGTCCAGCTAAGCAGCTACTTGACACTGAGGTCCACGGATGCACCAAGGAGGAACCAGCTCCATTCCAAAGACAGCCGTGTCCACAATGTCTGGATTCCCAGATGTGCCCTTCCACCCCAGTCCCATGTTCTGCAGATGTAGGTCTGAGCCCCTCACTTGTACCTGTGTGACCCCAGGGAAGCGATTTGTCCTGTTTCCCTCATGTGTAAAGTGAGACACTACTTCCTTTTGCAGGGACATGGTGAGGCTTAAAAGTATATATGTCAAAGGGCCCAGTACAGAGCCTGGAGCTTGGCAGGGGTTCCAGCCTCAGATGGCTCCCGCCATTTCCTTATGTCCCGGATACGCCAGCATCAAGCACAAACATACACTTCCTCCAGGACTCCACCCCACAGACTGCCCTGCCAAGCACAGGCCACACTTGCCATTCTGCCACCAACTTACTATGTATCTTCAGGCAAGTATCTCTCCCTCTGTAGCCTCAGTTTTCCCATCTATAAAATGAGGCTGTTGGGTTCAAGTGGCCTTGAATATCCCTTGCTGCCTGACATCTGAATGTGGCAGAGGGTCCCAAAGTCACTCCTGTAACCACCACTCCTTTAACCCTGGGCTGACATGCCCCCGGTGCTCCCACAGAGCTGACAGTTCACCAAACCCGGTGGAGATGATGGCATGTAGCAGCGGGAGTGGGTATCACTACAGTCCTGAGGTGAACAAGATTCCACCAGCAGACCTGTTTCCCTAAGTCGCTGGAGGAGAGCAGGCTACCCCTCCGCCAGGTGCCAGCCCCAGCTCTCTGCCTCTTGCTGCCCACAGAGGCCACTCTCCCAGGAGAGATCAGGAGAGAGCAGGAGGCCCTACAGAAGTCTGGTCTAATCACTCCCTGCCTCAGCCTTTTGCAAAGTGGGTAAGCGTTCTGGAGGCCACACTGGTGGCCAGAGAATCAGTACCCAGGAACGGGAGAGCATGAGGCAGAGTCTTAGAGGCAGGGTCTGGATTTGTACCCGTATTTTTCAGCAATTGTTGCATGCGGTCTCCTCAACCCTATGAGCTACACTCGGCATGGGCGCAGCATACACTAAGTGCTCAATGTTGCTTCCTTTCCCTTTCTTCTTCTAATTTGAGAGGAATCAAGAGAATGTACCCAAAGACATGAACACCGAGCAAACCATAAGAGGGCCACTTTAGAAAGGGGCATCTGTAACCCAAATCCCAAGACACACAGGGCACCAATTCACTAGGCCTCAAAAGTCAAAGCGGCTCCCAACCTGCTTCTGGCCATGCTCCTGCACTCTAGTCTCATGTGGTACCCCTGTTCATGTTCCTGCCCGGTGTGGGGTCACAGGGGGCCAATCCATAGGACTATTCTTTTGTCTCTGGACCATCCTCCTGAGCCAGGAGGACCCACGTGTGTGGTTTCTCCCTACTGCCTGCTCATGCCAAGAGTCTGAGATGGCAGACACCTCATAACCATTCACTCCTTAAAGATGCCCTAAGCAGGGTACTACACACATAGCCACTTTCTTCTGGGTCCCACATGACTATTTGGACAAGGTTTTGTCATCTGGGGCCAACAGGAAAACAGCCACGGTGGGGAAAGTCTCTGTATTTTTTATAAACCTGCCATGTAGACCAGAGGACTTAATGCTGCTTCCAGCTACATGCCAAAGATTTCCTGGTATGGGGCCAGGGATAATTTTGTCCCCAACGATCGAACACCACCCCCCCCTTCTTCTACTAGGTACTGAAAGTAAGATGACCCAGCATGATTCTTTGATTGCCCTGGCTGCTAGGAAGCTCCAGGCTAAGTTTTCGATCTCAAAAGCTGTATTTTTCTTCAGCAGAAATTCCTTTTGTATTTTTTTAGTTCTTACCTTGGGTAACTGTTACTTGGTGCCCTGTACTTTTTCTGGACTTTCAGTGTGCCCTGCCAGGTTCTTCCTGATGTAGGTGTGACATGAACTGGTGAACTGTAGTGAAGATTCAACACAGCACTATCCTCCAACCACCGTGGTGCAAGTGCAAACCTTCCCCTGCTGAGGCTGGCTGGGCACCTGCCAGGAGCGGCCCCTCTGCCTCCCTGCTGAGTCCCTGTGCCAGCAGCTCTGCTTACCTGTCATGATCCTCTGGGCCTCGTAGGGCTCCATGTAGCCAGCACTCTCTCCCTTTCCTGCTTTGTTCTTGAGATCATTCTTGGCATCGAAGGGATCAGAATAGTCATCAGCAATGGTCACCTGCAGGGAGCAAGATGGCAGGAGTGTGTGAATCCACCTCTGGCTTTCTGCTTCACTTCTGTTCACAACCAGGCTTTGTTCCAACAAACATAAATGGAGCCTGCCTCATACCAGCAAGGAGGGGGAGGTGGAGACAGGAAAGAGCTGGTGCCTGCCCTTAGGGAGCTCCAATTCTCGTACCCCTAACAAAGAGACCCACACTGGCAGTGCTCCTTACAAGGGAGGGGCCTCTGAGCAGGCAGCCTGGCTGTTCCGGGCACAGCCATGAGAACAGAAGGGCATCTGGGTAGGGAAGCACAAAGGCAAGGACCTGGAGGGCGTCTTTGGGGAATGTGAGTTGCTCAATTTAATGGAATGGAAATGGAGGAAAGTTGGAAATGAGATAGCAAAGCCTAGAGATGCTGACATGCTCCTGGTGCTGGCTGAGGCCTAGAAGAGCCTGCCTAGAGATAATTATGTTCAGCGTTCCATCTTCCCCCAATCTGGAACACAAGCATGCCTTGGGTAATCAGACAACAATTTGGTGAGATCAACACACTGCAAACATGACCGTGGCCCCAGGCAGACCCAAAGAAAATACAAAAGCAGCTCAGGGACCCATAGACTGCCATGGTCAGAAAGGGGCTCGGAAGCAATAAACTGGAAGACTCTTCTGTAACAGATGGGGAAACTGAGGTCCAGAGAGGGAAGGGGCTTGACTAAGACCCTCAGCCATATCCTCTGCCTCTCAGGGCTGTTCTCTCGGCCTCCTCACTTGTCAGCATTTCAGAAAACAGCAAAGTTCCACCGAATACAGAGTCACCTCGGGGTAGGCAGCGGGGGCAGGGAGGGGAGTCCTAGGAGCACGTGAGAATCTGGGATGTGAACACTTTGGAGACAAAGTTCCACATTTTCCCCGGAGAAGAGTAAAAATTCTTGGGCTAAGAGTAAACATGGCAGTTTCTCCTCCCATTTCTGACTTTCTAAGCTTCATAAAGGGGCACACTTACTAGTGGGGAAACCCACTCCCTGTCACAGCACCCTAGCCCCACAGCAAAGTTGCTGTGACCTCCGTGGAGTTCTTTGCCCCTTTGGTCACATCTGGCAAAGGGCAAGTACTCAGCCTCCCAGCCAGGGCCACCCAGCTGCCTCTCTGGAGAGGGGATAGGTTAGCATTTCTCTCAACCCTTGGGGTTACATGAATTGTTATTTAAATTGTGGGTTTAATTAGAAACCACAGGAGCCTCTTCTCTCTCCCAGCTCCTGGAATGTAAAGCATTTGAGGGGCCTATAAACCCGGGGGAAGGGAAAATCCCCCTTTGTCTGCCTGGTAAATGGCAGCTTGTGGCAGCAGCCCTGGCAGAGGGAGCAAGTGACCTTCAGCTGCCAGGAATGTGATGCCCGCGGAGGGACAGCGTGCAGCAGCCCTGTCACTGGCATGCGGCCGGTGGGGGCGGGGGGGGGGAGCTGATGGGAGGCATGGCACATAGCAGTCACTGCTCCCTGAACAAGAGCAAGCTTATCAGGGAATGACCCAGGGCGGGAGCGCCCGAAATCTGAGTATGTGTGACCCCACTGCCACTGCTCTGCCACTGCTTCATTGTGGCTGTGGGACAGGCTTAGAGTCCCAGCGGGGACACTTCCAGATGCTGACATGGTAATCGTGGCCTTTCTTGAGACTCACTGAGCTCAAATGACACCAGGCAGGGGGAAAATGGGGATGGGGGGGAGCGCTGGGTCTGGCAATGTCTTTCACTTGATATTTCTACTCTACCATTTGCAGAATACATTAGGGAGAAAATTATACACGTGAACCACTGTCAAATAGAACAGCTCAGAGGCTGATCTGGTGTAGGGTTTTGTGTCTCAGAGTTCAAGCGACTAGAAGTCCAAATGGAGAAAACCATGAGCCTGATGTGGATGACATCTATTCCACACAGCCTTACCATCTCTTTTCAACATGAACATCCTCCATCTATTTCAGGAAGGGAGCAAATATTTCCCCAAGAAAACCAAATTATTTTGGGGGGATTAGCTGAGGAAGGGGGAAGACAGGGGAGGGATTGGGCTGCCGTCTCCGTAATCTGGAAATCAACATTCCAGCTCCTTTCGGAAGTGCTCTGTAATTTGCAAACAGGGAAGGCTTGCAGGATATAAACCAAATCTTTGTTCGCCCTGGGACAGGAGCTCTGGGAGGCCTTCAGTTCAGCAGACACTATCTGTATTTTCTAATTAAAACGAGATCTGAGCTCAGGTTGTCAAGGGGCCCCCAGCTGCCTGCCCTGCTTACTTCCGTTTCAATAAGAATTTACAAATCCTAAAACCAGGAAAAGCCCCTGGTCTCTGCTGACATATGGTTCCAGTTATACCTGCTGACAGTTGAAAATCCTTCCATTAGAAAAAAAAAAAAGTTTAGAATTGTTAGTTTAAGAAGCAAATAGGAAGGTTCCTAAAATGTATATTTAATCAATTTGCTTTCCAACTTCAAAGTGAGGTTGGTGGAGGGGAGGGAATCTGAGGTTTGAGCAACCTGAAACTTGGCAAACACTTAACTGAGCTGTCTGACCTTTTGCAAAATCATGTCCTGGTTTTTGGAGTAAAAGTTTAACCAGGTGCTGGGAGAGTTGAGCAGGCAGTTAACGAGAGTGCCCGAGCAACTTGCCACAGGCCCTGGGCCACAAGCACTGAGCAGTGTAACTGCTGTCCCAATTGCCCAGCTTGCACTGCAAGTCAGGAGGGCTGGCAGGGGGCTTGAGTGAACGTTGCTGATTTTCTGAGTTAAAAGAAAGGGAAGCAGTTTCCCCAGATGTGGGTTTGGATTCCTACTGGGGCTGACACTGCTTTGCTTTAAAATGTCCTTGAATCTAATAGAACAATTCAACCCAAAGGGAGCCAGTCGGGACTTCTCTGCAGGTCAGGCTACCTGCGCTTGTGAGAACTTTTCCTTGATTTCCATCTTGGATTGGTGAAGACCTGACTGGCATTGGGCATTGGACCCCTTCACGGGCCTGCTCATGGTCCCACAGGCACAGAGCTTAGAGGGGGCCAGCCTACTGGTCTCACAACTCCACTATGCAGCTGAGCAGCAGCAGAAAGGTGGGCTGTTGCAGCCTGTCCAACCAGCGGGTCACAATCGCCTTCTTGGCCTCCTGGGATGGGTGCACTGGTCCATCTCCAAAAAAGGAAGAGGGTTATGGCTAAACCCTAGGCAAGGCTTTTCTTGCTTTCAAACAAAACTAGAGACCTCAGGTCAGCCCAGTGCTCCAGAGGACTTTCACAGGCTTATAAAGCAGTGGGTTCATGGGGGTCCTTGAGAGACCTGCTTTAAATTCTCATTTTGTAATAGCCCACTGCAACCCAGAGGGTTTCAGAATTCCACCATGCTTGCTGCCTTTCTGAATAGGCTCTGTGAGCTGGCTGCAGACTGCAGTCGGCTCCACATGCCTCTTTTCTGGTTTGCACACACTGCTATGTGAAACTGGTCCCTCCCTTCCAGTAGTCTGAGGCCTGGGTGTTTTTATCTTGGGAATTTTGCTTTGTGATAGGAAGTAGTCTTCCTGTTCACGCCCAAAGGGAAGCACTAGAGGAAGATGGGTGTTGCCACTTGACCACACTTGGCCACATGCTTTTCTGAGACAGCCACACCTGTGGGGAGAGCCGGGTCCTCTTCCCATGCTCTCAACGGAAAGGTAAATTGGCAAAGCCTCTTTGATGGGACAGCTATTGGCAAAGCCCATGAAAATCCAAAAATGCACATGGATTGACCCAGCAATTTCATTTCTTGATATTTATTCCCAAATGTGCACAAGGAGCCAGGTAAGGATGCTCACAGGAGCACATAATAATGAGAAACTGTAAGCGCCTGCTATACCCATCAATAGGGGAATTGCTAAATAAACCGTGCTAGTTCCATACTATGAAATATTATAGAGCAGGTTTAAAAAAAAAAAAAAAGCAGTTGCTCTATATGCACTAACATAGTTCTCTACAGCATAGCTTTGAATGGAAAGAAAGCAGGTTGTAGAATAATAAAATACAACATGATACCTACTTATGAAAAATGAAACAGAAAGCTCTATTAATGTAAAGAAAAGACCTAGGGAGAAATAAACTTTTTTTAAAAAGAGATTTTATATATTTTTTAAGTAATCTCTACACCCAACATGGAGCGTGAACTCACAAACCTGAGATCAAGAGTCACATGCTCTATGGACTGAGCCAGTTGGGCATCTCTAGGGAGATATAAACTTTAAACAGATATCTCCTCTGGGGCAGCGAAGGCCTGAGATTGAGTGGTTAGAGGAAATCAAAGGAGATTTGCCTGTAATGTTAATGTATTTTTCAAATAAGGAAAACTTATTAATGTGTTACATGCAAAATTAAACTTCTTAAAAAAGCACTCTTTTCATAGGCTATTTTTGGTACAGTAGATAAACTGTTTCCCAAACTTGCCTGGAGATAGGAATGGCCTGGAATGCTTGTTAAAAAAACAGATCCCTAGCCCCAATAATCTGTATATTTAATAAGTAACCCAGGTGATTCTTACCAGGAAAGTTTGAGAAGCTTTCAGCTACAGCCAGCCCCCTCCCCCACCAATCTAAAGCTAAACCTCCAGATATTACTCTGGAATTTCACTTTCCCCAGGTATTTCTCAGCCCTGTTCATTAAACTGAAGTAAGAAGTCAATGTTAAACTCAGCTCTCTCTTGCTTTCTTCCCTGGGGATTAAGTAGAGTAAGAGATGACCCAACATGCCTTGGTCCATCTCCAGAATCTAAGACGTAGAGGTAATGGCATTCCCTGTGTAATTCTGAGGGCTGGCCCCAGATGAAGCAACACAGCCTGGGCAGGGGAGAGAGGGTTACCAGGCAAGACCCTGCCCTGCCCTGCCCCACGAGGGGAGACTGGGCCATGAGGATGTGCAAGGTTCTCTGTCCTGGAGCATAGACCCGTTTAGGTTATGTCAACATGGCTCTCAGCAAACTCTGCAGGGAGATCACACAGCCCCAGGAAAGGTGACAGGACTGTGGACAGTAGCCACTGCTGAAATGCGTGAGGCATCCCTGCTTTAAAAAAAAAAAAAAAAAAAAAAAAAAAAGGCGTGATAAGAGAGGCAGAAAAGCACCACCTTCTGGGAATGGGTGACCCACGCTGTCCCTTCTGCTCCATGGGCACCTCCTCTGAGCCATGTGGTCACTTCCACGAGCTCTGCTGCCTATGGGAACTGGTGGCATTGGGCTGCCCCAGCTCAACCACTTGTTGGATGAGGCAAGAGAATTCTCCCTCATTCTGTGCTGCTTTTCTTTCCCTGGGAAGTGAGGGGGCAGCACCCCATGAGGTCCTGGGTCCTTTCCAGGCCCATGACTTCTACCCCAGAGCAAATTGCATCTGAACACACCTGGGAATGTTCTACATGGTCCCAGTCGGTCCGTTTCCTCACCAGTTTGCCATTAAAACTATACAAGTTTTCTTAACAGTTTGTGGGTCACAGACCTCTTTGGAAATGTGACAGCTGAAGATGTGGCTCCCTCCAGTTTATATATGTCTGCAAAGCCGCAGGGCTCACATCAGAAAGGTCAAGAGTACCATGTTAAGACCAAGTCCCTGTGCATTGAGCCACTTTAAAGAACAGCTAAGATGGGACATACTCTCTGTGCCTTATATAGGCAGTGGGTGCAGACTCTATCATAATTCAACACACATCATTCACCTGCTGAAAATACAGTGTGATGTGTGACTGGCCTCCCATTCATTTGGAGGTGGGGAGTGGGGGGCACAGGAAAGGACAGCATGAGTCCACTTATCTTGGCTTACAGCCACACAGCACCCAAGGCAACCTGGCTCCTTCTCTCACTGTGGAGGTCAGGAGGGATCCCTGAAGGTGACCAAACAGCATGCAGGGCATGAGGTGGCAGCAGCAGCCAGAAGGCTCCCTGCCTCTGTCCCCCAGTAGGGGACTGGGCAGACCGGAGTCCTGGTCCTCCTTTGAGATCCACCATGACACAAACCCTGGCAGGCATGATGTCCCCATGATGGAGGCTCTGTTGCCATGCCAACTAAGAGATGACATTAAAGAAACTGAAATGTTGGGGTGTGGAGATGGCTTCAAATGACCAGCAGGCTGTCTAAGAAAAAGACAGTGGACAAATGTTCTGCACATACCCAGAAACTATATAGAAGCAAGCTCGGGGAGTCAAAAAGGACATCTAATGGCCATAAGGGGGCATGCTGCCTGGAAACCAGAGTTCCTACCATTTCAGTGTCCAAACAGAGGTGCCAAGGTGGGTGTCTGCTTTGGGTAGAGCTCAGCTCACCGGCTATCACCTGTCTGTGCTCTGTTTTCTTAGCACAGATTCAGCCGCCCTGCAGCAGAAGTTCAGCTTCCAGAACCGCCTAGATGGGTGGCTGTTTGCAGAACCCCCACTGTGACCAAGGTAGGCGATATTTCCAAAGCTCAAAGCTGACCAGCAGCAGCTGCCTGGGGCCGTGAAAATACACAGAAAATGGCACCGCAGAAAGGAAGGACATCACCAAGCAGGGACGGCCCTGCAGAGTAACTCTGGACAGCCTGCTTTATCTCTGAGTTTCATCAATTCACCTGTGGAACTGAACAAGAAGATGGCTTGGCTTCTCAGCTTCACATGAATGTTATGAGGAGAAAACACTGAGATGATTTGGGGACGCGTCAGCGGTTTACAAAGAAAAGGCGATGGTGGCAACTTCTGGGGGCCCAGGATGGAGCTAAATGCTGGGCAGAGTCTCTGCTCACAAGCGGTGGAGATTTAGTGAAGAAGACAAAACAGAGACCTAAGAAGAACCCATCAAGGCTCCAGTGGTGACAGAGAAAACTAGCTGCAATTAGGCATGACAATAGCTGTCAGAGTTCTCAACCACAAAAAGAAAAATGTTTGTGCACAATCCTTTTTTTCCTTTTATGCTTTGGGTAAGATGTACCTCCTACTCGGGGGCACTTGGCTAAGAAGAAGAGAACCTCGTGGGACCCCCGGGGCCACCCCACCTGTGTGCTGGGAGGCAGCAGCGTGCTCCTGGTCTCTAGACTGCGTCCAGGGCTCCGAGCGGTCCAGAGAAACAGGCTGGGACACACATGGGGCTGCGGAGATGCCCCAAGTGGAGATGCAAGCAAGCACCCCCTTGCTCATTTCTCCCGGTCCCTGGCTTTAACCATCATAGACAACTCTCCTTACAGGTGAACCAATAAATCATTTCTGACATGGCAAGGAAATTAATCTGGGGAAGATTAATTAGCTACATTCTCGTATTCAGCGGCAACTCCTGGAAATCAGATGGAGGGGAGCACTTTTTCACACTGACCTAGGACTGGTTCCCTTTCTTTCCTCTGAGGTCTGATTCAGCCATGCAGAATTCAGAATTCTGCCTAAAGTTCTAAGCCCCTCTTTTCATGCTTGGAGGTCAAGTGCTTCCAGTGGCCGGGAGTTCATGACTTCATAATTCAGTCACATGGGCAATCTGCCTCTGGCAGGCGCCACCCATTGCTTTGTGCAGACCTTGGGGGCTCTATTGCACACGCTTCTTTACAGACCAGCCAGTTATCTTGCCCCGCATGTCAGGAGGCCAGGGGTGTTTCAAGTGGTCTCCACTGGTCTTTCCAGTCCTGCCCCTCCCACGGCCACAGCTGCTTGCCTAGACACCTGCAGGCTCCAACTTGTTAGGAAAAACGCATTTCAAATTACAGCCTCTGTCAGCTCCTCTCAGGCCCTGCTTGCTCAGCCCCTCTCTCTCTCTCTCACACACAGTCACACACACACACACTCCTCACCCTCCCTCAGTTTAACCCCGTGGAGAAGGCTCTGCGTCCTGGGTGGGAGACTGCTGGAGTGAAGCCCAGCTCAGCCCTCTGTTTACCTCAGAAGCTTGTTGAATAGGTCATAGGGACTGGCTTCTCAGCATCTCTCAGCAGTGGAAGGTTCTATTTTGAACTCAGAAATAGCTCAATCCTAGAATTTAATTGCCTTCCGCTAGGACCAGAGACAGAATTCACTGCATCCCTCCTGAGGACAGAAGCACACAGTGCCACAGTCTGCAGTGGCATTACATGTGAGGTCAGAGTGGAAGAGTCCTGGGAGATAATCTAAGTCCAATGGGTTTCAAATTTTTATGTGTGGAATTGTGTAAAGGAAACCTCACATGGAACCCCAATATGTACCAGTACCCAATCTGAAAACATTGAATTTACTGGGGAGCAGGAGGCCCCGAGGAGGAGGGGTGGTAAAGGTCAATACCCAAAACAGGTAACCCAACGTTTCCTAATACACAGGTCCATGTTGTTTCTGTAGTACCTATATGGCTATCTAATGTTTCTTCTAAAATCATTCCTAACATGGGGAAGCTGGCTGGCTCAGTCAGGAAGGCATACGAATCTTGATCTCAGGGTCCTGAGTTTGTGCCCCACGTTGGGTGTAGAGACGACTGACTAAATAAATAAATAAATAAATAAATAAAGTTTAAAGAAATCCTTCCTAACATTGTCAATTTGCACAAGCACTCTCCCCACCCCTAGGAAAAGCTTAGCGCCTCTTGCAAGGACCAGCACTCTTAACATCCATCTATCATCTCCCCCCCCCCCTTCCCCCAAGACAGCTCCCTGTGGGAGGTGGGCCCCAGGCAGCAGCATCCACTGAGCCTCCCTTTGTCCTCCCCTAGGCTCTGGCTCAGCACTGCCCAGCCCTCCGACAAACCCCATCAACTTCCACCTAGCTTCCCAGACAGTCCTTTCTTGCAAGTTTCTTGCTCAAGTGGGACAAGTGCTCCTCCTGGGGTTTGGGGTCACTGCCTAGAAAATGCTCTCAGACCAGCCCTGGATCAAGAAGGGTAAGAGTGGGATTTTCTTCTTTCCTTTGCAGAACACTTAGGGTTGGAGAACATATCATCTGGAGCAGGGACGTGGGATGGCTCTCAAAGTCCTTTACTGCTCCATGCCTCAGCTGCCTTGTTTATAAAGTGACAAGAGGATACGGACTAAACGGACCAGTATTAAGTGATGGACTTAGAATGGGTCCAGCACACAGCAAGTGCTCAAGAAATGTCAGGTGTGATTATCATCATCTCAACTGTCATCTAGCCTGATGGATCCCCTCGTCTTATGGGGGAAGAAACTGAGGCCCGGAGAGGGAAAGGGGCTTATGGAGGTCACCTGGATATCCAGGAAGAGAATGCTCATTACTGGAGTGACAAAACCAAACTCCCACCAAATCGTAACCACAGGAGAACCTGTTATTTGTATGTATGTATAGCCTGCCTGCTTCCAAAATGAGTTTTGGACAACTGAATTTAAGTGATCTTTCTGTGCCTGGTAGGCCCGGCCCTTCTGCTGCTTTCTTCCTGAGAAAGGATCAGGAATGCCCGTGAGGCTTTCTCACGGTAACAGAAGACTCTGTACAGTAAGAACAACTTCTCCAGTGTTCTCACAGGAAAAGTATGTAAAGAAAAACAGAGCCTAGAAGCCAAAGGCCTTTAGCTACAGTACCTTTAAAAGCCAGGCCTCTGTGCAGGCTGTGGAGATGAGCTGCAGTGGCTGGGTGAGGCGGGGTCTCTCCAGCCCATGTGAGCTCCGTGCCCAGAGCTGAGATTAAGGGGAGAAAGGGCTCAGGCCAGGTGCAGCCCAAGTGACTGGCAACCCCGGCCCTGGGATCCGTACTAAATGAAGGGGCACTTCTCTCTGAATGGATCCCATTAGGATGATGCATGCACATTTCTAACACAAGAGCCGCAAGGCAGGCCAGAGCATCTTAAAACACAAGCAGCACTAAACAGCTGCCCTCCCCCCAAAGTCACCACCTTTTTATTGAAGACATGCAGCATCGGCCATAATTACCACCACCAGATTTGAGGGTTCCCAATTATATTCCGCTTAATAGTGGGTGCTCAGTAATAAATGGTGATTCACTTTTTAAAATGATGCCATCAAGCTTCAATTAACTCTTTCTCACATGCAGACCTCTAGGCTAAGAAACTGCCCCTGAACCCCAAAGCACTTCTCATATGTACTCAGCACTTTCCAATGTAAGTACAGGAAAGTTATTGCTGACAGAGCTTTGCGACAACAAACCTGTCTGTAACGGTGTCAAAGCCTTGTTCAATCACATTTACCCCATCCTCACAACCTGCCAGGCAATGAGCTCTGAGCTGGGATGTGGCAAGAAGCAGAGGGAGGCCTGTACCCCTGCCTCATGGAGCATCCAGTCTCCAGGGAGAGCAGTATTAATCAGTTTACCTCCCCGCAGAGGGCAGGAGATACTCAGCAGGCTTGTTTGAGGCAGACGAGTATGTGCACGGGTGAGGCCCCTTCGTACCCTTTCCTGAATTGCAGCTATGTGGACACCTGTCTGCTTCGCCAAACCTGGGAGGCAGGTTCTGGAGCCGGTTCCCTCTTTACCACGGACAGCCCTGGCGTGCAGTAGGGCCCCTACAAGGTGTGCCAGGCGGGAGCCAGGGCAGGCAGGGATGCTGAGGGCGGTACTGGATTCAGAGGTTCGAGCTTCAGTGCTTCCTGGCTTCTCACCAGCTGTAGGGCTCTGGGAGGGTGTCTACCTTTTCCGAGACTGAGTTCACCCACCTTCACTGGGAGAACATCTTCCTCCTGGAGCAGAAGGAGATTGAATCAATGGACCTACGGGTAACACAATGGCTGGCACATTGTGTCGGCAAGGTAGGAGGCACTGGAGAACATGGAAAGGATGCTGTTCTCACCTTTGAGATGCCACAGGCCACATATCTTAGTCTGGGTTCCCCCAGACACAGACCTTGAAGCCAGGACTCAGGTGAAAGCCCTTTATTTGTGACCTGAAACTTATGAGGGATGTGGAAATGGGCCAGGGAAGGCAGCAGAAAAGCTGGCTAATCAAGCCAACTACCAAGGTGGGCAACTAGAACTTCATCCCACAGGAAAAGTGGGGTGGTGGGGAGGGGGGGGCAAACACCAACTAACTCCCGGAGTCACCACTGGAGGCTGCTCTTGGGTCCCTGCCCTTGGCCACTCTGGTGTTTGTGGGAAGGGTGGCTATCTGCATCCCAGCTTCTGCATGAAGCCCTGGGGCAGATATGGGTTCAAGACCACTGAAGAAGGTCAGACCGCAGGGGTGGGAGGGACTTGGTGCGGCCTGACAGCATCAGATAGCTGCCTAGGACAGAGGAAGCCTCATGGAGAAGGAGTGAGGTGAGAGGAGAGGTCCACCGGGTAAGTTCACCCAGTTGAAGCCATAGGAGGGCCAGTCAGATCGACCTGGGCTCCTATGCCACTTGACCCCTCACCTGCCCAGCTCACTGCTTTCCTCTGAGTTCCAGTTTCCTCATCTGTGAAATGGGAAGAAAGATCTCCCTGTCCCATCTCCCTCTGGGGATTTAGCGCAGATAATCATTTTGTAAATGCAATGGGGACTGTTACTGAATCTAGGAATCAGGCTATCCCCACAAGCCACCCTTCTCAGTACAGGTAAGCTTCCCTACACGAAGTCCCATGGGTCATTTTCTCCTGGGCCAAAGATCAAGTAGGCAGCTCCCCAAGGAAACACCCGGACAAAACCAATTTTGGGGGACCAAATGCCAGCATGGCAGCTGTTGCCTATGAAGAGCTGTTGTCCAACGGGCGGGGCTGGTGTACCATGTGAGTACCTGGGAAGGCCACGCCGGGCAGATGGCACCACAGTGAGCCTGTGTGTGGACAGGCCGCAGCTCTTTACGACTGGCTAGTGGTACATCAAAGCACTACAGCGACCCCATGTCTCTTACCCTGCAGCCAGGGGTGCTGGCTTCCCACCCCCTAGACAGAGAAGTAGCGGCCTCCAGTGAGATAATGGAAAAATGAATCTCCTCCTTTTCCACACATAATATAGGTCAGGGCACAACCAGAAGTACAGAAGGGCAAAAACCCTGACCTGGTAATGCCCATCCTAGTATGGGGTGAGTTACCTGGGGACACCCACAATGCAGCAAGCAAAGAAGTTATGGAATCTTTATGGATTAAAAGAAAATGCTTTTTGGCATCTCAGCAAGTGACAAAAATCAGACTTCAAGAGTACTTTCAGGAGGATTCCATTTTTCTAAAGTATAACACCAAAAAAAAAAAAAAAAGATGGAGAAAGAAAAATGTGCTTATGTGCATAGAAAAAGGACTAGAAGGAAATACAGTAAAACACAGCACCTGTCACCTGCTGGTTCACAAGCCTTCTCTCTGATCAAGACCTCCAGCACCTGGGCAATGGACTAGAAGACAATAGGACCACTGAGCTTTCCACGCTCAGGGAACACATTGTTCCACACCCACTCCATGGTCTCAGAGCCTCCCCTCATGGACCTGGACCCCTTGCTGTATCCTACCCAGAGATGTCTACTTTGTAAACATGTGATGATTTCAGACCACTCTGGCCTTTGCCCTGAAAACCCTCGAGTGCTGCCACCGTGCCAGAAGTTTTCAACACCAGGGCAGTCTGATTGGCTCTGTCCATCCCCACCCCACCCTTGTCTAGTCACAGCATAAAGGGGCACGAGCAAATGCTAGATGAGTCAGTGAGTTAATGAATCCAGGGAGGGTCTACTGGGCCATTTCTCTCTGCAGGGAAGCCCAATGTCCATGCCCATAAGGGCATAAGGGGCCTCTCACAGTAGGGCATTATAAACAAGCACACTTTTACTCAAGCATTTGTAAACTTCCTGGCTTGGCTGCTTACTAGCTTGCATGACGTTAGGTAAGCCATATGACTTACTTGAACTGTCTGTCCTTAGTTTCCCTCACTGATAAAGGATAAATACTACTAAGGTTTCCCTTACGAGTTCACTGTGAGAATTGTTTTCATATCTGTCAAATGCTAGGGCGCCTGGGTGGCTCATTCGCTTAAGCGTCCAACTTTGGCTCATGATCTTGCGCTTCTTAAGTTTGAGCCCCATGTCGGGCTCTGTGCTGACAGCTTAGAACCTGGAGTCTGCTTCCAATTCTGTGTCTCCCTCTCTATCTGCCCCTCCCCAGCTCATGCTCTGTCTCTGCCTCTCAAAAATAAAAACATTAAAAAAAATTTGTCAAATGTTTAGAACCATGCACACAGCAAAGGTAAGCATCACGGAAGTATTTAGTAAATAAAATAAGTAAATATATACATACATGTCTAGCACATGCACCTGCACCTAGACATGCGTGCACATGAATGTCCACAGAAACACACATGCTCACATTCCCATGTGCTCCAGCAGAGCATGACCTTGATTTGCTTTTTCCAGACGGGTTTTGAGGTCAAATATGTGTACTCTACCACAGCCAATGGGCAAAGAGAGAAGGGCTACAGTCTGCCCTAAACAATAATAACCCACTGAGTAAAGTCTAGCCAGTGTACTGACCAATAGCCATGACTGAGAACCCTGGTCATTTGTACCAATCCAGTTATCCATCAGGCTTTTCTACACCAGTATGCTGCTCCAGTCAGAGAGCACCCTGCCCCACCCAACCCTGTGACAGGTGACTCCGGACCCACTGGACCTCAGCGATGCACAACACCTCTGCCTGGAGATACGGAGCTACCAGAGCAAACAACAGTGGCCAAGAGCACACAGAGAGCCCAGATAAACTCTGCCTGTCTTGCCTCCTTCCTGTAGGTTTGTAAGAGGCCTCACCTCTATAATCCTCTCCACAGGCTTCTTTATCTGACCTCAAGCTTCTGTGCAGAGGGATGGGGAGAGCAGAGGAGATGTCTAAGTGGGGATTTCAGGGAGTTTCAAAGGCCCAGTCCAAAGCATTCTATTTGTTGGGCTTAGTATGACAGGTTATTATTTTTACATGCCGGTACTTCAGGAATTTGACATATATGTGCCCAGGGCCAGCTACAAAAGCCTGTGGCCTCTGCAGTCACATGGGGCTCTGTATGTGGTTTCACGCTCTGTTGCCATCTTGAAACCGTCAATAATTTTTGAGTGAGGGCCCACATGGATTCTTATTTTTCAGTGGAATGAGCCCTACAAATTACGTTGCTCATCCTGATGGTCTTCCACATCCAGAAGTTCCCATGGGGAACTTGGGACCCAAACTCTAATCCCTTCCTCTCTCCAACTGGGCACCACTGGCTAAGTCACACTCCCTGTTGTGACCTTAGTTTCCCCATCTGTAAAATGGGAAGGAGACAGCAAACTTCAGGGCCAGAATTCTGGATTTCACAGACCACTATAATTACCAAAAGAGGGAGGAGAAAAGACACAGGATCACAACACTAAAACCCAACTACCATATGTCCCTATTGACATTTTCTAAAGGAAAGAACAATAAACAAAAAGGAAATTGAGAATAAAGTACAATTCTTTAAAGGATGAATTTAACTTCATAAAAAGACTCCCTAACTTTTCACTTTTCTAATTACCTTCAGGGAAAGCACTGGACCACATGGGCATTTCAGTCCTTCCAACATTATTTTGAAAGTCAAGCCCTCCTTTAGGACACAAAATTCTGGTGTATATCTATGGCCTAAGGGCACTGGCTTTTCCTGCTCAGTTCCCCTCCCCTCCCACTCACTCCAACAGCATATTCGAGACCACCACTGAGAACTGGCCTCTATGAAACACCAACACAGTGCTTGACAGTAGCCTCATGTATCAGGCACAAACTGGCCCTAATTTATTGGTGCACATGGTAAAATTACCTTCCAAATGGAATGTCATAAATCACCCACTGCCGGAAACGTTCTATCCTTAAAGGGGGGCAAAGGTATCTTGAACTGAATCCCAGACTTATCAATTTCAAAAGAGTAAACTTTAATCCACTGCTGCTGTGCTAATCAAGTGATTGGGGAGGCCCGGCCTCTTGCTGATAACACACCTATCTCAAGACCTCCCCAACCCTCTACTTTCTCTCTTTACACATCTCTCTGTAGAGTCATGCTGAAGTCATGCATAACTCACAGGGACTGACTCCTGGGAATGAGGGTCCTTTGGTGCCAGGACCTAAGAACCTCAGACTAGACCCTCCAAGAGCCAGAGCATTCTTAGAGCATTAGAACCACCAAGAGGCTTACTGAGGTGATGCTGATGATGAAGTAAGTACCTCCTATGTGCCAGGCACTTGCCTATGTGCTTTTACACACGGGGTCTTATTTCTTCTTGCTAATTACACCATTTCCAGATGACAAAATCAAAGCTCAGAGAGGTCTAGTAGTTTCCCCAAGGCCATAGAGCACATAAGGTGGTGCAGGCTTCACTCCAAATCTTTGGCTCTCCCATGCCACCCACGGCCTGTTGCATGAGTTTCTAATACCCTGGATTCCTTCTCGACAGCAGGAGGAAATCTCTGAAGGGAGGTTTGAAAGGAAGAGGAGGAAGCTCTGCCAATTTGGCTCTGATGTGCCAACCTCGGGCAAGGGCCACCCCTGACACTCCCTCAGTCAGCTGGGTGCTGGGAGTCTCCCTTCCTCTTCCTCAGCCGCCCTATGACTGGAGCACACCTGCAACCTGCCTGGGCCACACCTGGGGAAGCAGCCGCTTCCGCCTGCAGCCTGGAACTCTGCGTTCCGCTTCCAGCAATTTCCTCCCTCCCTCCCTCCATACTGCCTCGTCCTTCCTGCCAGAAAGATCCCACCTCCTCCACCTCCCCACAACCACCACCAAAAATAGCACAGTATAGCACAGGAGGAATCCTTACATTAGAGGGAATGAGGCCCCGGGGCCTCCCTCCTCACCTCCCCAAACCCCAAACATGGAAGCCCCATGCAGCATAGGAGGGGAAGGAGAGCTAGAAGGTGAACGTGACCTCACCTCTTGTTTCATTAGTAAGAGTTACTACTTGGACAGTGCCCAGCATGCACTAAGTTATTGTTATTTTCAAAGAGGCCTGTAAAGTAAGCCTCATTGTTCTCCTGGTAAAGTGGGAGGGAATTTTATGGTAGAGTTGGTTCATTTTTCATCTTGTTAGGGTAAGCCCAGCTGGATTTGAAAAAAAAAAACAAGTGTTCACACATACTGTGAGGACCAGAGGAACTGGAGGTGTTCCATCTGTAGAAGAGGAGGCCTGGGGTCAAGGTGGCCGGCCTGAAATCCCTACGGGCCCTCGCAGCCCAGAGGTGGTGTTGGCTGTGATGGCTCCTGAGATGGGGTCTAGGAATAACTCAAAGTGGCAGTCTCCTAGGATAAAAGTGAGCACCCCATCATCTTTATGGGGGTTCCATCATGCCCATTTCTTGGGGATAAAACAGGTGATGTGGGCAACCTGACTCGGAGGAGGTGTCCTTTCAACACCCGCCTCCCTCCCACAAGAAGAATGCACTTCCTGGAGACATTTAAACCAATGCCCCCGCTGACTAGCTGTTTTGAAAGGGCCAGGACTGGGCCCACCTAAGTGGTCTGGATACACTCCCTGTCTCCTCACATTAATGTCAGGCCCATCCTCTGATTTGTGGACAACAGGTCAAAACAGATGGTCCTGGCCCATCCATCCTGGACCGCATAACTGGAGTGTCATGGGCTTATGGACTGGCTTGGGCAGGCTGTACAGCTCCTACCACCTTCCCCACACCCTTGCCTGGGAGAGTTGGTGTGGTAAGTAAGGCAGGAAGGGTCCTCAAAGGCTGCCCCCAACCTTTTCCACCCAAGAAAAATTTGCTATAAAATGCCAACACCCTCCCCAGAACTGCCTCCCAGATTTAAGAAGGGGAGAGGTGGCTTGGGTTTAAAGAGAAATTGGATTCCCATTCATGAACTCCCCATACCAAAAGCACCTAACAGGTAAAACGGGTTCCGCCATTGATTAATGAGCTGGGGTAATAATGGGGCTCACCCTTCGTCATTAAAAATATTAACCTTGTTCCTGGCCCAGTGGTAAACCCATAAACCCAGGGCCCACAAAGCTCTCTCATGACCACACTTACCATCTGCCAGGTGAGGGGGGTGGGTACACCCTGGGGGTAGGCCAGGAAAGGGACAGAGTCCTTTGGAAAGGCCACTGACACACCACAGAGCCAACCGCAGGTGGGCAGGAGGGAGAAATAAGGCCTTAACTTTCCACAGGTGTACAAGAACCCAGGGGTCTTGGCTGCCTGGGACCTTTATTAAAGTGATGTTTTGCTCACATGGTCTAACGTAGCTTCCCAAAGGCAAACCTGCCCACAGGCTGTGTTGACAGTAGTGTGTGTGACAGTATGACTTGTGCTACTGGGGAGGAAGATGGTCTTCCTCAATCTGAACAAACCGAGGGTCACCCACTTCAGATCTAGAGCTGCCACTGGGAGGACAAAGAGCCTGGCCTCCATGTGTCACGAGCATGGTGGACAAGACCAAGGAACATGCATGTTTTAGAGAATATTCAGGGATATGTGTGCACAGTGCAGGATGGGTGGTTAATCCCTAGAACTGGATGTAGGTGTGTTCTGTTGGGTTAAAGAGGACAGAATGAGGCACAAACAGCAGAGGTTATGGAAAAGATTTCAACTCAGTTTTAGGAAGAATGTTTGATCAGACAGAGCTGATCAAAATGGAACAGGATATTTTGAGACATAGTGAGCTTCCAGCCACAGGAATCTCTAGGCAGAACCTGGTTGAGCCAGAAGAAGGACCTAGATTAAGATTCTTCGCCATTGGAAACTGTGTGTCGCCTGGAATTTTCACAGTACCCCAAAGCATGAGACAGTGTTGAAGGGGTCGGCCCAACCTTATAAAAGTGCATCTCTCTCACTTCCACAAAAAGTCCCCAAGCATTCCAGCTCTGCAGTACCAGTTGTACTGGTTCATTTCCCCCAAAACATGTGAGGGTGGGAGGCTAGATAAGCCTGCCTTCGGAGAGGCACCATCATTGTCTAGGTGAAGATGAGACACAGGAGGTGAGCATGAGCTCAGCATCTCTAGGTATCTCCAAGGTGGGGGGGGGGGGGGCCCTGGGCCACTCAGTGGAAGGAGGGTCTCAGCCTAAGCCAAGACAGGGCTTCTTACTCTAACCACATCACATAGGCTGGGTACTACGGGGGAGGCACAGAATCATACTCACAACACTTCTGTACTGGAATTCAGCAATGCTCATGGTGGGTAAGGTACTGGGGACAGAAGAATAAATATAGCTCAGTGTCTACCCTCAAGAAGGGGAGAGTCTAGTAAGAGAGGTCAGCAAATTTCTTCTATAAAAAGCCAAATAGTAAACAGTTTGGTTTGCAGTCTCTATGGCAACCACTCAACTGCTACTGTAATGTAAAAGCAGCCATACACACGAGGAAGAAAGAAATGGGTGTGGCTCTGTGGCAATAAAACTTTATTTTCAAAAACAGGCAGCAGCTGGATTTGGCCCAAGGGCCACAGTTTGCCCACCTTTGGTCTAGTCTAATGGCTCTCAACAGGCTGCACATTAGAATTACCTTTGGGGCTTTTCACAAACAGCAATGCCTGAACTTCACCCCAAATTCCAATTTAAGTGGTCAGAGATAGGGGCCTGAGATTTGCATTTTCTAAAAGCTCCCCCAAGTGATTGTACCATGGAACCAAGACTGAGAATCACTGATCTCTAGCAGAAGACAGGCACTTGTAATCCAACTATTATCTCACAATAATCCACAGTATTTCACAAACCCAGCCCGGGGGAAGTGACTCGCTCAAGGTCATACAGTGAGTCAAGAGGCAAGGATTCCCAGCCCATGAGCATTCCCCTGCACCACAGCAGACACACAGATGGGCTCATACTCCCTCCCAGAGCTTGGGATGCAAGTGCCCCTTGTTCCAGGAGCATGAAGACCCGGGAGAAATACCAACCACATTCACCCAACCCACTCTAATGCATGGGACCTAACCTCTCCCTAGGCTGAACCTCAGTGACCTCATACTAACACAGGAACAGAATTCCCAAAACATCTCCCTTTCCTTTGAGAAACACCATTTTAACCAAAGTTTAAACAGTTTATTGGCATCTAGGAGGAACAAAAGAGGACTGTAAAAACTGTATTTCCTCAGTCCTCAGAAGTGCAGCCACAGGAAACTCTTTACCAATGACACCACTAAGGACCTGCCAAAACGTGCCGCCTGCCCAGAGCTCTGCCCACACAGGACTTGGGCACAAGGAACCCCCAGAACCCTGGGGAATGTTGCAAGAGCTTGGCTGAGGCTGGGCAGCCACTGGCAGTGATGATCTCAACGTCTACAGAGCAAACGCACTCAGGCAGACAGGGCAAACCCAGGCATCCCTGGCCTTGCAGGAGCTCTGCGGGTGGCCAGGGAGCCTCTGAGCCCCAGACCCTCCCTCCTGTCCTTGGAGCCACAGGGACAGTCAGGGGCTCAAGACAGCAAGCATTTGGCCTAATACAATAAGCAGCTACCAGGGGCTGTGTTCAGTTCTTTTAACACAACAACCCTATGGAGTAGGTTCTCATATTGTCCCCGTTTTACAGATGAACAAACCGACGCACAGATTGGCAGGGGAGTCAGTGAGTTAGTCAGGATTCAAGCTCAGCTGCTCTGTCCCAGATTCAGGCTCAAAGGACTTCAAAGCAACTCTACCAATGCACAGCCTCCCTGCAGGGATGGTGAAATAGGCTCAGGGAAAGTAAGGGGCTGGGAAAACCAGTTCTAGGTACCACCCCCTCAGAGAGCCCTCTCTCTTCACCGAGAAGGGGCCTGCCATCTCCAATGACACAGAGCAATGGGTTCACACAAGATGCTGAGGGCCTGCTCAACTGGAGAGTGGGTTGGCTTGTCCACCAGCCTATCCAGGAGACCCCCTGTCATTCAGGAACTTCTCATCCCACCTCCAGAGTGGGGAGGGCTGTATGCTTGTTTCCAGAGTCATGCAGCTCACATACAGAGCTGCCTGCCCTCAGCTTTCCCACCATGGGTCTTTGCCCAGCCGCGCCCTCCTAGGGTGCTCCCTTCTCTAATCACCGCACATTCAAGTTCCACCCAGTCTGCAAGGGACAGTGCTCAAGAACATGAGCTCTGGAGTTAGATCTGAGTTCAAATTCTGGCTGTGCCACCTTGGGAAGCTTGCTCAACCCCTCTGGGCTTCAGTGTCTTCATCTATAAAGTGAGGATAGTGACAGAGCCCGACTCAGTGCCTGGCAATGGTAGGGGCTCAGCTGTATTATCTTAGTTCTGTCTGCACCTCCACTCAGCCTCCCCTTGGGGCAGACTCCGTGCTGGGCTCCAGGACATGAAGCAGAACCAGATACTACTGGGGTCCTGCAGGAGTTCCAGGCTAGTCAGGGGGACAGACACAAGTTCACAAATAGCTGTGAGGGGCTAAGAAGTGACATTTCACATCCTGTCACACTCACAAGATTTTTTAAAAATCTGGCTCTTTTCCCACTGACTAAAGTCAGTTTCAGTAACTCCTGACAAGTTGTATAAGAGTTTTAAAAAATCAGGTCAAACCACATTTGGAAAGCTCCAAAAGGCTCCCAGAATTTTCTCCCTCCCTTACTTTGCAGTCTGGGTTTGGCTGTCCCGCTCCCACTCTCTCCCACCCTGTGCCCCCATAAGACGTGTGCCCCATCCCATGTATTCCAAGCATACCAGAGCTCAGCAGCCACAGAATAGGGTGGGTACACAGGCACCAGGCTGGAAGGGACCTCCAGACTTAAAAGCGCCACAAGGCAGGCCTTATTCTATCATAAAAGCAATGGACCCAGGAGCCCCAGTAACCAACACTCTTTCCAGGTCAGAGTGTCTCTTATTCTTCTTAACAACCCCTGAAGTCATCATGCCATGATTAGTGAGTCTTCCTAAACTGGGGCTCCAGGGCAGGGCCTACATCCATGCATATTTCTGGTACCTGTGTCTAATGCAGGGCCTGGCACACAATAAGGTGTTCAGTAAGTGAAAAAAATAAATTTTGCAGGTGAGAAAACTGGCTCAGAGAGATTAAGAAACTTGCCCAAGGTCACACAGTGAGGAGAAACAGCAGGTCTGCTTGGGGACAAGGAGAAGCTGGGTGTAGAGAGTGACAGTGGGCAGGGGCCATTGGCAGTGGTGACTGGAAGGTGAAAAGAAGTTGGGGGGAAAGGCAGATGAAACTCCAGGGAGGTTTCATCTGACCAAGAGAGAACAAAGACAGGTGGGGAGGGGGGGAGGGGTCGGGGGTTCAGCTGGCTGGAGAAGGCCAGAGGGAGTGAGAAGATAGAAGGTTTTGAGACAGATTGGCAGCTGTGAAGAACAGGTTTCTAAACTCCTGAAGCTTATCAGGCAGGGCTGACAGGAGGGCGTGACAGCCCGGGACAATGGAACGCAGGAAAGGGTTTGCCAGTTTTCTTTCCCTGAAAAATGTAGATAATTTGTTGTTAGAATGATGAAAACCATCCTTAAGATAAAGTGTTCTGGGGGCGCCTGGGTGGCTCAGTCGGTTAAGCGTCCGACTTCGGCTCAGGTCATGATCTCACGGTCCGTGAGTTCGAGCCCCGCGTCGGGCTCTGTGCTGACAGCTTAGAGCCTGGGGCCTGCTTCGGATTCTGTGTCTCCCTCTCTCTCTGCCCCTCCCCTCCTTAAGCTCTGTCTCTGTCTCAAAATAAATAAACGTTAAAAAAAAAAAAAAAAAAAGATAAAGTGTTCTGTCATATGCTGCTATTGGGCTTTACGCCTCCAATACTTAGTCCCAAACCCAGGGACTGGCATCTTAAAAACAAATTTCAAAACTCAATTCTGATTTGTCATTGCAACTAAATCAGGAGAAAAGTGACAAACAGACTCTTTTATCAAAAAGTGTACTTTGAATGATAATCCCAAGAGAAAGCTGAGGGGAATGACTGTCATTAGCCTGTTTGTGCTACAGCAGATTTCAAGGTTGCAAGATCCAAAGAAAGGGGGCCATGGCCTGGGGCCAAGGACTGCATCCTATTTTGTGGCAAAGGAGTGTGTGAATGAATGGATTCCATGCTTCTTGGCTCAGGCACTCTGATTTTACAACCCTCTGCCCTTCCTACCCGCGCCCTCCCCCATCTACAGAGCAGAGGTCACAAAGCCACAAGGTCCCCTTGTAATCCTACTTCCTGTAGATGCCAGTCTGGCTTTCTGAACAACCTCTTTAATCTGACCACACAACCCGCAGTTGTCCGGAAACAACTCTGATGTAAGAAACAGTTCGGGGAAGTTCAACTACCTTGTAAGTCCAAGACACCCCTAGCCTGGGGCCTGCCATCGATTGATGGCCAGCCCTGGCAGGGGCCATGCACGGTGACATCATAGGCCGGGGAAGAGCAGGAGGAATTCTGCCAGGGGGCTCCTAACAGGAGTTTGGCAGCCTGTGCCCTGCCCTCCACAAATCCCTGGGCCACAGTTTTAAGCCAGAATCGTTGGTCCAGGTTCCGGGGCCACGCTCTAGAGCTGCACCACAGAAAGCAGTGATGGTAGCAGCCTGGCTCTTGCAACGCAATTGTTCCCAGAGGGCAAGACTTGTTATTCGTCCTCAGAAATTCACAAACCACCCCTACAGTTCCTCCCCAGAGCCTCAGTTCCTTCAGAGAAATGCAAACAATGGGCAAACTCCCAGCTTCAGAGAGGCAGAGAGCCAGGAAAGGCTAGGTTGTGGTCCTGCCTAGGCCACTGGCTGGCAACCCGTCTGACCCTGGGCAAATCTCAGCAGCCTCATGGGGAAGACAGACAGTCACCTGAGGGCTGTCAGGAGGTAATGAGACCATGTGTGTGAAGCCACACAAAGGTCAAGGAGGCCATTATCACTGAAGCCGGCTGCAGAAGGGTGCCTCCTCGGACATGCATTAGCACCTATACCGTGTGAGACAGAGGAGGAGATGCAGAGAGGGGACAAGTCCACAGGTTCTGACCACTCTGCTGGAGGGGATGAGACACAATCTCCTGAAAAGCTGTCCTGGCCACTGTGCTCCACACCAGTGAGAGTGAGCAGGTGGGCAGCTCTCCCCCGGGCTCAGGTGGGAGCAACAGCGTAAGGCATCTGGAGGCAGATGTGGAAGTGAGGGACAGAGCAGTAAAGAGACCAGGCAATAATGCTGGAGAGATTGGGTGGTGGATGCACAGCAAAGACACACAGAAACGGAGTTTGGGGTGGATTCTGAGGGCTCTGCTTTGGGGCTTTATTGGAAATGGAGAGCATGTCAATGTCTGGAAGTGGAGGGGAACCGTGTGCTCGGCAGGGTGAGGGGGGATGAAGTATGGGGGGGGGGGAGGGGAGGGGGGGGATGGAAAGTAGCCATACTGGAGAAAAGTGACCAGGTTGATCTAGAAGACACCTGTCCCATGCCTAGCTGATCTTGGGGCTGTGAGTTTGGGCCCCACGTTGGGGGTACAGATTACTTAAAAATAAAATCTTAAACAACAACAACAAAAAAGAAAGCAATCCAGTGAGTTTAGGGAAGGACGTTCTCTGGCATAGCAGGAAAAGGAGACAGGGACCACCTTGTGGGGGGCCTTGAATGTCAGGTTATAGCAACTCAACATTATTCCAGAAGGCAGTGGGAAGCCCTCAGAGATTCTGAGAAGCCAAGTAACCAGAGAAGAGTTGTGCTTTCACTGGAGGCATGTAATGTCAGCTGTCCTCCAGGACAGGGTCGTAGGTGGGCCGGTACTGAACCCACGAAGCACAGCGGAGAAGGAGTCACGGCAGACGCCTGTGGATCACCAAAATGTAGCCAGCCGCAGTCGGCTTTCAAATACACTTTTTATGAATAGTGCTTTGGGCCTCGGTGGAAACAACCTCATTCTCTACCTATTTCCTTTCTCATTCTTCAATTTTCTCCCGAGTTTGTGAGTATGGATCCCCTGAGGAAGTCATTAACAGGAGCTGCAGTCTGTTCTAATTATAAAGCATGCTCGGAGTGCCAAGGCAGACGAGGGGACCATGCCCATGTCTGGCCTCACAAACGCACTGGGGCATTGGGTTAAACAGGCCCATGGTGGGACCACATGGGATCAAATGCCATGTCTGTCTTGTGCTGGGGTGCTGCACGTGTTACTCAATAAACTCCTGTGCCTGGGTCTCCTCATTGGGGATAATAAAAATACCTATGACAAGGGTTGTTGCAAGAAGGAAGCAAAGAAGAGCTTAGCACAGCACCTGGCACAAAGTAGGAGCTTAGTATGTATTAGTGAAATCACCCATTATCTCCAGTTGTCATTTAACTGCAAACCTCAACTCCAAACTGTGCATATGCCCTTTAATTACTAAGGGACTGTGCTGTGTGATGACTAATGTACTGGGCTGGGAGTGGGGAGGCCCAGCCCTGCTCAAGGGGCTCCCTGATTTTGGGTGATTCCAGCCATTCACTTCTCTACCCCAGGAGGCCCGCTCGCTCTGCCTCCTGGAGTGGCCGAGACAACACAAATGTGAGGGCCCAGGGCAAACTATCAAGTACCCATGTGAGGGGCCAGTGCTCCCCTGCCTCCGACTTCAGCTGGGAGCGTAAGAAAGGATCTGCCTCAGCGGGAGAGGCATTTCCAACTTGCCCATCTGTTGGCTTCCCTCAGAATCACCGTGACAGGCTCTTCGAAGGCCAGCCCAAGGAAACAGATGCCACAGCCAGAACAGCAGGGGCTCATGTCCAGCCTGGCCAAGCATGGGCTTTCCTGGGGTGACACATAGCCCAGTCTAGAAATCAAATTCCTCTTAATTCCCTTTATGAGCCGGGCCCTAGGTTTTCCCTGCATCCCTATGGTAATGGAGGTCCAAACAGGGGCCCCTCAGACCCATTACTAATGTCACAGAACCACATCACTCTTTGGCCAGGTCCTTGGAGCCACTCAAATGCCTCTCTCTGCGAAATCACCCAGAGTCCCACCTGTTTTCCTTATGAGTTCCAACCCCACACCTTTCCCACCAGACCCACATGCACTTCCATGATTTGGGCCTAACTGTGCCCTCTGCCTGGAGTACTCATTCTATCTGCAGCCACTTTCAGGGCCAGACTGAAACCTACTCCCACCTCTTCCAAGAACCCTGCCCCGATCCCCTTCCCCGAATCAATCAATCAGATTCCGTTGTAATGGTGACCATTTTGCCATGCAGTGGAAAGCCTGGTGTCTGCTGCCCTGCCCCCCGGCTTCCTTCTCCCTACCTACTCCATAATGCCCTGTTCTACATTCTCCACTGCCCAGGCCAGTGGGCTCCCCCAGTACCTGTGCAGGGAACTGAACTGCTAACTGCACCACCCCCCCACACCCGTGAACGACTTAACGGTTCTACATACTTAGACTCCAGGGACTGACATCTTAACTGTGTATTTCCCAGTCTGAAAACAGTGAGCTGCATCCTCCCTGGAAAAGTGGTCTCTGAGGGCAGACAGGCAAAACCACTTAGCTGTGGGGCCAGCTGCCTTTAGGCAAGGGAAGCCCAAGGTGACCGAGCCTGGGAATGTGTAGTAAGAATGTGGTGGGGACACAAACTGAAGGTCAATAGTATTCCCCCCTACCGTCCCTTGCCACAGGAACCATCAGCTGAGTCAGCAAGTCCTGGGGAGAGCTGGGCAGGCGCCTTTAATCCTCTCAGAACACGCTGGCAACAGGGAAGGCTCAGAGGGGCAGGCCTCGCGTCAGGGCCATGGCCCCTGTGCTGCAGCCAGCAAGCTGAGGCGGCGACCTGGAGAGGCAGGCAAGCCCTGGCTCTGCCGGGCAGCCCACTCCAACCTGCCACTGCACATAAATTATAGGGAGGAGGCCAGTGGCCAACTGGCTTCAAGGCCAGCCCTGCCTCTCTCCGGCACAAGGAAGCTTTGTGCAGCTCAACACCTCATTATCTGGCATCTCAGCCACACCGGAAAGGGCAAATAATGGGGTAAGCGCGACACATGTTATGCAGATGTCCCTCCCTACACAAACCTGTCCTTGGGTCCCCACTCCTTGTGGGCTGAAGTCTCAACTAACTCCTTAGTAGGGCATTTGTGGCCCTTCAATCTGGCCACAAATCTTTCCAGAAAAACCTCCTTCTGGTCTAATGCATGTATTCATGCAAAAAATCTTTGTTGTGGGGCGCCTGGGTGGCTCAGTTGGTTGAGTGTCTGATTTCAGCTTGGGTCATGCTCTCAAGGTTCGTGAGTTCAAGCCCCGGATCGGGCTCTCTGCTGTCAGCCCAGAGCCGCTTCAGATCTCTGTCTCCTTCACTCTCTGCCCCTCCCTGCTTGCGTTCTCGCTCTCAAAAAAAAAAAAAAAAAAAAAAAAAAAAAAATTTAAATAAATAAAATATAAAAACAAAAAAATCTTTGTTGAGCACCTACTATGTGCTGGGAATGATGCTAAAGGAGCTGAAGGATCCCTGGGTTCCATCATCCCAAAGCCTGTGCAGATCACACACAAGCCCCTAGCTTAGAGCTCTGCATACAGGAGGTGTTCAGTACTTGGTAGCTATTATTGCTCCCACCCACCCCTGTGGAAGGAGGAAGATGCTCTTCTCAGATGCCCACCTACCCACTCACCTATAAAGCTCACTACCACACTAGAAAGGTGGGCACCAAAGCCATTCTGCCTGCTGGAGGCCTACCAGGTGCCTATCATTAGAGTGTGCTGGCTGCTCTGGAGGGCCCTGGGGTTTGGGGAGCTGCCCTATGCTGGAGTTACTGGAGATCTGGGGACCTGAGGTGTTACAGAACATTGGACCCTCAATCAACCTCTATGAGGCCGCTCATCTGATGAGCATTCCTGGGCCCACTCCAGGCTGCATGGGGTGTTCTCACTGCTGCTGTCCTGGAGCCACGACATGTGTGACAGCTCCTGCCAGTGGCATGGACGTGGGTACATAGAGAAAGGAAGGGTGGGAGACCGGGAAGCTTCCTGAATGCTTGACAGCTGAGCTGGACTGGGGAGAATGAAGAGGAAAAAGGTACAATACATGTAAAGATAGAGGGGCATGTAGGTAAAATCCTGGCGGAAGGCAAGAGGTTTCCAGCTGGTGGGCCAGGAAACATGAAACAGTGGGAAGCCTTTCAGAGAGATAAGGGTCAGCTTGAACTTCATGCTATGAGTCTAGACATGATAGAAGCCAATGAAGAGTGTTTAAGAAATGATACGTCCAGAGTCACTTTTGAAAGACAGAAGATGAAGGACCAACCACAAGAGTCAAGACTTAAGCACTATAGGACGTCAGGTGTGAGGTTTTTCTTCTGACAGCATTTGAAAAGGCTAGAATAGTGAGCCATCTGATAATATATCGATTTCCTAAACATTTATAATGAACCAGACTATACAAAAGAGATCCTATACAGGATCACACAGTTGTATGAAAATATGATGCATCTTTAAAGACAAACTTTGGGGGGTGCCTGGGTGGCTCAGTCGGTTGAGCATCTGACTTCGTCTCAGGTCATGATCTCACAGTTCGTGGATTCGAGCCCCACATCAGGCTCTGTGCTGACAGCTCAGAGCCTGCAGTCTGCTTTGGATTTTGTGTCTCCCCCACTCGACTCTGTCTATCTCTCTCTGAAAATACCTAAACGTGAAAAAAAAAATCAAAAAAAAAAAAAAAAGGACAAACTTTTTGACATGAGAACATGGCCAACTTTGTGCAACTAAGTAATGATCAAAGATCTCATGGCATGTCTAGGTCAGAGAAGGCTTGTAAGAGCAAGGCGGTGGGAGGGGACTTCCATACAATCAGGAGGTCAAAACAGGTTTGTATAAAACACAGAAGGAACAAGTGAACATAGGCTATGATTATGAAGATATGTGCCTAAGTTTTTTTTTAATTTTTAAAAGATTTTATTTTTTTAAGTTTATTTATTTATTTTGAGAGAGGAGAGAGAGAGAGCACGTGCACATGAGTGGGAGAGGTGCAGAGAGAGGGGGAGAGAAAGAATCCCAAGTAGCCTCTGTGCTGTCAGCACAGAGCCCAACACGGGTTCAATCTCACAAACTCGGGAGATCATGACCTGAGCCAAATCAAGAGTTGGACACTTAACCAACTGAGCCACTCAGGGCCCCTAAAGATTTTATTTTTACGTAATCTCTATACCCAACATGGAGCTTGAACTCACAACCCCAAGATCAAGAATCACATGCATGCTCTGCTGAAGAGCCAGCCAGGAGCCCCATGCCTAAGGTTCTGGACCAGAGGTCTGCAAAGTTTTATTTTTGTAGTCAAGTTTTATTGGAACTCAGTCCCAACTGATCATTTATCTATTGTCTCTGGCCACTTGTGCCCTGCAAGGCCAGAAATGAATAGCTGCAACAGAAACAGAAATGAGTAGTGCCCCAAAGCCTAAAACACTTAATGGCTGGCCCTCTACAGAAAGTTCAGTGGCTCCTATGTGACACAACATGGGAACTTACCCAACCAGAAAAGTGACCACCCTGGGAGGGCAACATACTTCTTCCCAAAGCCCTTCTGGGCTCCCCCTCTGAGTCGGGTCCCCACAGGAGGCCACACATTTCTTTGAACATCTTGGGGTGGTAAACCTTCCATCCTCTAGATTTAATTTCTGGAAACTGCCCAAGGCTTTTCCAAACTAATTCAGGTGAAAAGGTGGGTGTTTGCGCCAAGGAATGAAACATGCGAGCTTGCCAGGGGCAGGACGCGTGCCTTAGACGCTGGATGAATTGAAACCGCAGTGAGAAATGATGGTTTCATTATAAAGTTACGCAACTTTATTCCTTGTGTCTTATTAACTGGGGACAACAGTCATCTGATGTTTGGGCCCGAGCCTGACAGTAAAAAAGCCTCAGTTGCTTGTGACTACTTCTTACAAGACCAACCACATTCCACAGGAACCTACAGGGGGGATGGCTTTCCCGGAAAGTTTTTTTTGAAAACGACAGGGCCTTGTATAGAGAAGAACAGTGGTTATTTTTATACATGGAGACACTGTGGCCCAGAGAGGAGCTACGACTTGTCAAAAGTCACCCAGCCATGGTGGCTTTTATCCAGAGTGGCTATAGTGTTCCAGGTTCTAAAGCCAGGAGCTTCAGGGGTACATCAAAAATGAATACAGGGGCTCAGTCAGTTAAGCGTCCAACTTCAGCTCAGGTCGTGATCTCACGGTTTGTGAGTTCGAGTTTCTCATCAGGTTGTATGCTGTCAGCACAGAGCCTGCTTTGGATCCTCGGTCCCTCACCTGCCCCTGCCTCTCCCTTGCTTGCATGCTCTCCTCTCGACAATAAATAAACATTAAAAAAAAAAAAAAATGAGTACATGTTCTCCAGGAACGGAGTCCCTGGTATCCAATAAGATGGGAATGTCAACGAAAACAAGGAAGACCATGTCCCCCTGACCTAAATCTGTTTCCTTATGTGAAAAGTGGATAATATCCTCCTTATAGAGCTCCTGGGAGGATTAGTGATTTGATGTACCTAAAGCACCCAACAGAGTACAGCATACAATGGGTGTTCAATAAAAAGCAGCTTGGGGCGACTGGCAGGCTCCAGTTTGTAGAACATGCGACTCTTGATCTCGGGGTTGTAAATTCGAGCCTCACGGTGTAGAGATTACTTAAAAAATAAAAATAAAATCTTAAAAAAAAAAAAAGCAGCTCATAATCTCAGGCATGAGAGCAAGATATTTTCTCGTTGCAATATTCTACAATTCTTACCCACAAGCACATACACACAGACACCCTTCCATACAGGAAACTCCTCAATACTGCAAGGCTTCACTGGGCACCTGTCATGTGCAAGGCCGGCTTCTGCCTGCCTCCTACAGGGAAGTTAACAGAGGGGAAAAACTGCAATCTGCCTTTGGAGCAGCAACATTCCCAGCCCAAGGGAACAGTCCCCTCTCCCAGCTAACCCCTTCAGCCAACCACAGTTGTAAACACAGCACACACAAATAGGAACAGAGAAACAGAAGCAGATGAAAAGCAGGTTGTTTGGGCTTTTAGAGGCAGCCAGGATATATTCCTTCCAAAGGGGTAAGGGAAAATCCCCATACCTTCCAGGTCGGGAATAAAGCCAGTAAATCCCTCCACAATGGCCCTTCTCCTTTCGTGGAATAATAGCCCAATGCACCAGTGGCAGTTAAAGGAGAGAGGGTGTGCAGTTGTGGCTTCCTGTACCTGGCAGCACAGTTCCGATAATATAGGTCCCTGCCCAGGCTCAGGCTGTGACCATGGACACAGACAGATGATGCCCTGATGGAGCACCAAGGGCCAGTGCTGGCACCGAGCAAGCCTGGTGAGCTTATATAACAAAGGGCTTGTCACCACTTCCTGTGATCCTCATTGCCCACATTCCAACACAATGAGACACTCTCAGCCCTGGCTTTGAAGTTCAACAACTCATTCAGATGGCAGGGCTGAGAGGCAGAAAGCCTGCATTGGCTTACCTTCTCATTCTCCTCTGCACTTGAGATATCATTAGCTTGTAAAAAAAAAAAAAAACAAAAACAAACAAACAAAAAGTATCTTTGCCATTAAATAATGTTTGTTTTTAAAATCTGAAAAAATACCCAATCTTCCAGTGACAACCATTGTTCACATTTGGATCTATTTACTTACAGCTTTTTTCCTACATAGGTATGTAGGAATGGGGTAGGGGGGGAGAATACAAATACTTAGCTTTTTATATCTAACCCCTTCCCCTCTTGACTATTCTGCAGTTGAGTCACTCAACTCCACTTTGGCTGGCTATGGCCCTCTCCCCTAGCATGTGGCACATGCTAGACATTTCTCATGCTTGGGTATTTAGGGGATTTCCAGTTTTTCATTTTCCCAATTGCTGTCGGTTACCGGTAACTAAGTCACTGTGACTCTCTCACTCTATCCTCAGGATAAATTCCTATCAGGGCACACACTGGGTCATGGAGCAGCAACTTTTCAGCTTCTCTGTCTTGTTCCCTCACTGTCTGCTGTTACTCTTTCTGACCTGGAACCAAGTGTACAACATTCTAGGTAACTTTAATTTATTAAGTCTTTTCACAGCAGCCTCAACGGCTGACCTCATGATAGGGATGAGCACTCTCGTTTTAAAGATGGGAAGACAGGCTCAGAGAGGTCAAGCAACTTGCCCAAAGTCACAGACCCTCAATTCCGAATCCAGACTAAGCCTGAGCAGTGCTCCTTCACTGTCCTATACTGCTTCTCTCACAGGCCCCTAGGCCAGCGTTTGAACAGGTACTATGTGGCTATTCTAAAATCAATGCATGAATCTGCAACCCACGGCTTGGTACAAATCCCCAAGACATACCCTATGATTTTGGATCCACTTGTGAATGTTGTCAATGTTTTGACCATCCAGTCATGGACCAATGCAGCAATGGGGACAATTCTCGTTTACCACCTAAAGAACTAAAGAGTAGAACAGGTCATGCCCCTAATGACTATAGGAATAAACTTTATAATGATAATCTAACTCAGTAGTCTCTGATTTTTAGACTGTGAAGGCAAGATGTCCTTAGTTTTCACATTCAAACAAGCCTTTGAAATTCAAATACACAGATCTAAGGAAGCCTGGCTCTTCCTTCAAGGGAAGCCCTGATTTCCCTTTTTGAATTTTTAAACAAAAGTTTGGGGGGAAGATAAGAACATATAAACTTCTTGTTTTGTTTCAGTACCCTTACAGAGCTAAAGTCCCTTTCCCATCCATAACTATAAGGTGGCCATCAGAAATGTCCAAAATAAAATGACTCTGAATTGTAAGTGTAAAACTGAAATTTACTCTCAGAGTAAGAAATGTTTGAGTGCAAACAAAACCTTGACCATTGAACTTGACGGAATCCAATACTGTGAAGTGCTTATGAGGTTGTGGAGAAATAGGTAAAACCAGAAGAAACCATCAAGAGCAAAGGGTTATGAGATTTTCTGGGATTACCATTCCACAAAGGATCAGACAGGTGTAAAAAGGGCATTTCTTATTTAAGAAGAGAGGAATTGAATCGTACAAAAAAAAAAAAAAAAAAAAAATCAAGAATGAGCCCTCACCCCTATCCATTGACTACAGCTTCTTACTTCCAAGCTGCTTAATCAGCATCCCTCTGCGAGCTGTCACATTCAGCAATTTCTGCTTCCTCTGGAGGCTTCATGTCTAATATCTTTAAGGCCTTCTCAAAATAAAGGATAGAGATAAGTTCCTCAGCTTTTTCAAGATGAGGGCCCCACTTCTGTCCTAGTGTGTGGGTGATAAAGAATCAGAACAAGAGTGCAGACAGAAATCAGGATGGGGTGGGACAGGGGGAAGGAAGGCAAGACCCCAATAGCAAGTTTGGGTTTGGTGTCTGCACTTTGACAACATTCAGGCCCAAGGCGCGCGCGTGCGCGCGCGCGCGTGTGCGTGTGTTGTGGTGTGGTGTGTGTGTGTGTGTGATCTGAGCCTTCAACAATGTTCTCAGCCATCCTGAGGGGGACTAGGAAGTGATGACACCAATTCCCACCATCTTGTCACTTGGCAGTCACACCACAGATGGCTTTCAGATGGATCCCGATCCCCACAGAAGCTCAGCAAGCAGGAGTTGACTGACAGTTGAATTCCCCAAATGTGTGCCCCATGCATGCAGCAGGAGCCCCCTGAGCTGGACTGATGGCACATTATTCCTGGATATTTATTTACAAAGTTCTCTTCTGGGCTCAGAAAGAATGTTCTGCTGGCCAGAGGGGCCTCTCTGATTCGGTATTGAATGCGGAAGGAATTGGTTGGTGATCCTCAGGGGATCCTTGGATGGAGCCCAGCAAACATCTTCATCAAGGCTAATGTTTCTTCCCCTCTGGGACCTGATGGCTCCTGAGCGCTCACTGCTTCTCAAAGAGCTTCTCCTGCAGAGGACGTCCTCTAAAGGTCAGCATCCTGGCACTGGCCAGAGCCCCAGCGTTCTCCTCTCCCTTTTGCATTCCCTTCTTCTGAAGGCTCCAGCTACACCACTCGCAGCGTTACCATGACTTCCTTCTACCTTCTATGGACAGCCCCAAAGTCCAACTCTGTGAGGTGCCACCATCCGATGGCAGAGTGAGCCTCGGTCCAAGACCGGGGGACTAGCTCTGCGGCCCCCAAGAACAAACACTGCCCCCTCCCCCATCTCCGCCACCTGCACAGCTTCCCTCAGGATAGGCTGCCCATGTGGTGGCTCTGCCTTGCCTGCTCTGCGTTTCTGCAGCAACAACCAGCTCGGACTCACACAAGACCTCTGGTCCGACTCTCCCACCGGCAGGACCACAAGTGGAGATGTACCTCCATTCCCAGCCCCAGGCCCAGGGGGAACCCTGGCACAAGATGTGTCTGACGACAGAACGCGTACAAAAGGCCCCGGTGGACCGGGTAACTTCACAAACTCTCACACACAAGGCATCTCGGCTACTGACGAGGTGATCCAGGCAAACCTGTGCTTGACAAGTGCTCAATTTTCCTCCATTGACCGGTGTCATCACAGCTGCCTGAGTAGTCAGTCACGGTATTTTGCAGCCTGAGGATCCAGACTGGGGTTAGGCCCTTCTCCCTCTGCCTGAGCATCTGAGGTCTCCTAACTGGGGTCCCCACCTCTTAGCTCCGCTTAGGTCTCCCCCTTCCCACCCTCTCTAACAGTCCTCTTAAGCGGCACACAGACCGGTTTTCCTAAAGCACAGATCTGACCTTGTTACCCCCTGGCTCTACCACTTCCCATTATAGAATAAAGAGCACCTCTGTGGTCCTGGCCCTCAGGACTTCCGACACCTGGCCTTGGCTCCCAGTCTGGCGTCTTTCCCTTGCACCTTCTCACCTGCCTCTCCCTCCGTCACTTGAGACTGCTCACAGTGCCCCCCACCCTGATGCCCTCCTCACACCCACCAGTGTCCAATACCCAAATGCTCCCTTTCCAAGAAGGCCCAGTTCCGTGCCATGTTCCTCCATGAAGCCTTCTGAATTCTCCTTCAGCAGCATTATCCTGAGAACACAATAGAGAGTACCTGGTCCAAACCAGAAGGCTTTATCAACTCTCTGGTTTGTAAATGACTTTGGCATCATGGTTTTGAGACCACAGGTGATATAGAACTATGACCTCTGTCAATGTGCCCTATAGCTATTAGCACAGAGATTAAGGGTAGACAGAAGCTAGACTAACTGCGTGGGGCCCCCCATCTGCAGCTCTTAGTAGCTGCATCATCTATGACAAGGTACTAAAAACAAAACAAACAACAAAGCCCTGTTTGCCTCAGTTTCCCCATTTGTAAAATGGGACTTTAATAGAATTTACCTCCTAGGGAGTGTTGTGGACTTCAGTGAATTAATCTATATAAAGAACTTGGAACAGGATGATGACCCAGGAATAGTTTTACTTTTACTCTCCCACTGCAAGGTATCATGGATCAATACAAACTGACCATCAAATAAGGACAGGCCTACTTTTTGAGGATGCCCTTACCCCACTGGCAGCCCCACTGGCTTGACTGTGACTATAGGAAGCCCAGAGTTCCAGGCTGAGGCCTAGGATAGACTGTGGCCAAAAGAATATGAAAACATTCATAAAGCTCTTCCTACATGCCAGACATTGTGCACAGCCATTTAAACAAATGATTTATTAAAGCCTCACAATGACCTGTGTACTGCTCCTGGACCTCATCTCCAAAATGTGTCACATTAAAAAGGGGATTCTAATAAGGAACCACATCAAAGACCTGCCGTGAGGATCATACATGGAAAGTGTTACATAGCTGCAAGGCATGGAGTGAGCAGTTCAGGAAACGCCATCTATTACTGTTAAACCCACATTAGGACAGATGCAGCATTCCAGGCCTGGAAGTTAATCACTTGCCCCCAAGTGTACTAAGCTTTCAGCATCAGGGCCAGGACTTGAATCCAGACTTCTGACCCCAAAGCTGGTGCTCATTTCACACCACCACGGTTGGACACCATTAGGGTTTCACAGTGTTTTAATCAATAGCTCCGGGCACCTGTGGTTCGTTGGCCTTGCTGGCTACCCCCCACAAAGGACGAAGAACCAGGACAGAGAATGCCTAGCCTCCTACACAATGCCGCTCTCATCTGGGCAACTTCTGCTCTACTTCTACCTGTTTGGGACTGAGGTCCCGGTGGCAGATCCCACCTGCTCCCCTGGAAGTTAATCCTAACTGCTCCTCTACTCTTGCTTTGGAACCCCCCAAATCCTCCTGATAATCCAACCTTGCTCCCCATTGGGTCATGCACTGGCACTGTTCACTCCTCAGCGCTAACCTCAGGGCCACCCACTCAGAACCTGGTCTAGCCTGCCACTTCCTGCCCAGGAATGTCCTGGACTTGGGGTCCATCAGTGCCCTCCACACTTGTAATACTGGAAGGTACTTGCCCTTAGCAGTGGGTATCCTGGTTGGGAACCTGGCTCTACGGGGAACTGTTACAACTTGCAGCTTCCCTCTGCCTTTGAAGATATGATCACACATCTGAGGGTCTCACACATCTGAGGGTCATCATGTAGAAGAAGTAAGGTTAGACTGGTTCTACTTGACCTCAAGGAGTCCAACTAAAACAGTAGAGTCTACAGAGAGAAAGAAGTCAGCCAGCAGAGCTCCTGTAACACCAGTACTCAACAAATCTGTGCTAAGCTGGAGGGAACAGAAAAAAAAAAAAAAAAAAACCCAAAAAATGAAAACCTTGCAAGCCCAGCTGTGCAAAGGAGTGGGTAAGTTATGTGGTCTGGGAAGTGATGAATCCCTTCATCACTGGAGGTTTTTAGGCAGGATGCCGAAGGGTTGGACTGAGCGATCCCCAGGCTCCCCTGGAATTCTAAACTAAGGTCCAGGACTGCAGCTTTCAACCTTGGGCCATGCATCAGAATATCTGGGGAGCTTCCCAAAATACTGATGCCCAGGGAGCCATGATGGGAAGTTAGTGTGGGGAACTGAAAATTTTCAAAAATGCTCCCCAGGTGCTTCTAATGTGTTATGAGGGCTGGCTCTAGGGTTCAGTGATGCGATATAACACACAATGAACTAGGTAGATACCCTCAGCCTCTTAGGACCATAAAAATGTTCTTCAGTGTTCAAAATCTGCATTTTTTTCTTGGTTTATTCCCGGTGAATACTCCCGGACTTAATTTGTGCCATCAACACCAATTCATTAATGTCACAAACCTCACAGCGGACATACAAGATGGAGTATCCTGACACAAGCCCTGAGCCAGAGAAAGAGTAACATGCAGCAGGGGTTTCAGAAAGGGTCTCTTGCTGATCAAGACACAGGACACCTGGGCTAAGGAGGCCAGGAAAGGTTGGGGATGAGGCGAGAACTCTGTGAAGTCGTATCACCTGAGCTGGACTTTGGCGGGTGTGAAAAACATCCAAGTGACCAAAATACTGTAGTCTTCATATGCCACACGCTTCAAGTCTTAGCCATGCCCCAAGTCTGAGCTCTTTTACCCACAGAGAGCTCCACTACTGCCTGTGCCCACCTTGGGCTCCAATGCTTCTCCTCCCCACTCAGTCATTACACCTGTCTCTCTATCCTGGCAACTGAACTCTGTCTTTGCATTGGAGACAGCCCGGGGCCTTTCCAATATCCCTCCCGGGCTTTGAGGATGAGCACGGGGCTTACTCATCTCTGAATGTCCACCAGGGCTTAGCTTAGTGCTGGAACATGGTAGGTATCTAAAAAATGTCGCTTGCACTGATGACTGAATGTTGCATCCCTTTCTCCACAAGTCATCATATGAAAGCTGAAGCAGACACATCCAGATAAGGCCCCACAGGTAGGGCAGAACAGCAGAATGTGGTCACCCCAAATATATACAACATCCAGTCCCCCGATCCTGGATGGGGATGCCGACTCCACCAGGTGGGTTGAGGCTTTCTTGGCTTCATCCCGCCCACAGTGTCACACCTGGCATCCAAAGACGAAGCGCTAATACCAGTTACTTCCCTCAGGTGTTCAGAATTGAATGTGTAATAAGCACATGGGTACCTGCAGACACAAGGTGTCATTTTTATGAAGACAAGGTGAAATCATCATTATCATAATAGGCTGATAAGACCTAAACTCAGTCACGGCGAGACATCAAACATATTAAGCCTAAAAAGGCACCTGAAGAAATACAGATCACCGAGCAAGAAACGAGAAGAATGCCCCGACACAGACTGGTTCATTCAGAAAACAAATTAAAACCCTACTCATACCCTGAAATCAACTCCAGATGGATTAAGATTTCAATTTAAAAAAAAAAAATCAAACTATTAGAAGAAATACAGATTAACATTGGAGTAAGGAAAGCTTTTCTAAGCAGCATACTCCAGAAATCATGAAGACCACTGGGAGTTATTTAATAACAGAAATGATTCGGTGTAAGCAACAGCAATCTCCAACAGAACTGAAACACAAATTATAAATCGTAAATAAAAACTATTCCGCAACTCAAATGGCAGGTAAGGGGCTGCCATCCTTAATCCACAAAGAGCTCTTACAAATCAATAAAAGATAAACCTAAACCCCACAGGGACATCTGGGTGGCCCAGTTGGTTAAACGACTTACTCTTGATTTCGACTCAGGTCATGATCTCACAGTTTGTGGGTCCAAGCCCTGGGTTGGGCTCTACGCTGACACCACCAGAGCCTGCTTGGGATTCTATCTCCTTCTCTCTCTGCCCTCCCTCTCTCTCTCTCTCTCAAAAAACAAAACAAAACAAAACAAAACAAAACAAAACAAACCTATAAACCCTACTGTAGAAAGGACAGACAGAAGATATAAGTATACACTTTTAGAAAAGAAACATAAATGGTCAAAGCACATGGACACCAGGAACCCAAGAAATTACAAATGAAACTAAATTGGATTAGAGTAAAACAGGCGTAAATGTGTAAAATCTTTCTAGGATACAATTTGAAAGCACGTATCAAAATTTTCCCCTTCTTACCCAACAATCCTCCTCTGGGACTCAGTTCCAGGGAAACCATCAGAGACTTAAGCTAAGAATTCTGTTACAAGATGGTCGTTAGAGCACTGTTAAATTAGGGAAGACTATGGAAAGCCTAACTGAATACGATACAGATTCAATTACTGTTGTTGAATGTTTAAGATAATGGAGACATCTTTCCATGTCTCTAAACAAAAGAAAATAAATACGTGCAATATTACTTAATTTTTGTGCTGGGAAAAATGTATAGACAGATGCATTGAAAAAATGGCTAATTGAAAAATAGTGAAATGCTAATGATGATTTCTTTGAATTATAGAATTTGAGTTGGTTTCTATTTATTTTTGCTTATCTGCATTTTCTACACCAAACTTGTCTTAGTTTTTTAAAAGGGGGAGAAAAAGTTCACAGATATAAACGTTGAAACATATTTAAAAATCCAAGCTTGTGGTCTAAGGAACTGCCTCAGCACACTGCCAACTCACAACCGCCCCCACAGAGAGCAGGTAGAGGCTGCACCATTCCACAAATGCCACGCAGGCTCCAAATCACATGCGTGGCTTTGGAATGCACCAGACGGATTATGGGGCTGTCTGGCTTTCTGGGAGTGCACATCCAAAAAAAAGTGAAGCTTCACTGTAAAGAACTTTCTAGTCACTTTCATTTTCAGAATTTAGTCATGGCCTGGAGAAACCAGGAAAGCCCCATTCCTCCTACTTCTGTTTGCCTCCTCCCTGTGGCCCACGTACTGCTGGGCCCCATAGAAGGGGGAATTTTCCCAACACTCACAAATGCTCAGCAATGAAATGCTCTGCTCAGCAAAGCAGGCAGGCTCCAGCCCTGTCCCTGGAGACATAACCATGGCACTCATCTTTGCCCTTCTGTAGTGTCCGGCTCAGGCATGCAACACAGCAAGTTGCTTCTTTTGAATTTGGAGAACTGGGGCCATTTCAGACCAGTGGCAGGTGAGGCCCTTTACACACAACTCCTGCCACCTTCCTCCATCACCGGCAGTCACACTAAGGCGAGTCCCAGGCTCTGGCCACATTATGCACCCAGCAGCACTCCCCTTCTGATCTCAACCACTGTGGACAGGATGCCTTCTGTCTGGGATTGTCCCATCTGCACCTTCTTCCAAACCCACCTCCCATATAGGGTGCTTTTCCCCGCCGGGATGGACCGGAGGTCACCCGTGCCTCCTCCAGGTTCTCCGGAACCCTGGGAGGCAGAATGTGTCCTGCTTTAAGCCCCAGGACTGAGCCGCTGGGTCAAGCCCATCAAGGCTTAACTATGACTGTCCTCTGGTATCCTCCCTATTGCTCAGGCCAGAACTTTGGAGTCACCCTTGACTCTCCTGCCCCTCATAACCTCACGTGGCATTCATCTGTCAGGAAATCCTGCAGCTCTACCTTATGGATGTGTCCTGAGCTCGGTGTCTTCTCCTCACCCACCACTAGCACCCCTGATCCAACATTCACAGGTGCCCCAGCTGGCCTCCTGCTCACCCCGCTCCAGGCTGTTCCCCACTAGGCAGCCAGAGTGATCCTCTCAAAACCCAAGTCAGAGCCCATCATTCCTCTGCTCAGAACCCTCCACTCCCTGTCTCACGGTCTCATTCAGACTTAAAGTGAGAGACCCTTCCAGTGCCCCCAAGGCGCACCATACTCAGTCTCCCTGGCCCACCTTTCCCACCTCCCCAGCCCACCTCTCCCACCCAGTCATGCTCATTTCCCTGAATGCCCCGGTCCTGCTCCTGCCTTGGGCTCCTGCCCTGACTGCTCTTTCTGTGCGGAATGCCCTGCCCTTGAAACCATAGGAATCCTGCCTTCACATCCTCAGCACAGCTGAGAACTCATCTAAAACTGCACCATATCTCAAACTCTGGCCCACCTTAGCCTCTTTAACCTGCTTTACCTTTCACACTCTCCACCCAACACACTATATTTGCTTGACTCCTCTCATGAGGGAGCAAACTCAGGGGAGCACAAACTTTTTTTTTTAGATTTTATTATTCATTCATTCATTCATTCATTCATTTTCCAGTAAACACTTTGCACAATGTAGAGCTCAAATTTACAATCCCGGATCAAGAGACATGCTCTACTGACTGAGCCAGACAGGTACCCCAGGGAGCACACATTTTTATCTGTATTGTTCACCACTTTATCCCCAGTACCTCAATAGAACAATCCCCAGCACATAAGCAGTGGTCAACAATATCTGTTGAATGAATGAATGGGGAGAAAAGTCTTGATATAAGCTCTCATGGTCCAGCTGAGGACTGGAGGTCCAGCCTGTAAGTGAAGGCCCAGCAGTGGGCCAGTGATATCCGCTTCCCCCTACCCACCTGTCAAGTTACTTCTCCCCTTGTGGACCTTGGGGAGCCCCTTTTTGACCATTACTCTTAAGTCCTGCTTGGAAAACACAGGGTGTGAGTCATTCCCCAAGGCCTTGACTAATTCTCTCTCCAATCTTGGACCCACCTCCAAGATCCTTCCTCTACAGCATAATGGGAAATCCAGAGAGCGCTCCCCTTGGAGAAAATGGAAAGGAACTGAATGACTTAGAGGAAAATTCAATTCTTCCTGGCTCAGCAGTTGAGAAAGCGAAAAACTCTCAGGAAGCTAGTGCCTCTGAAAGTGAAACATTAATAGAATATTACTGGAAAATACCAAACAGGAAGAGAAGGAAAATTCCATTGTGGAAGCAAGGTCCTCTGTCGATGCTCCTTAATGGTCTCAGTAAAGTATTTCAGAATCAAAACATGGAAAGAACCGGAAATCAATCAGGCTGTCACCCTTCCTGTGGACTGGAGCTTTGGCCAAACCACTTCCACACCCACAGCACAAAGGGCACTGAGCTCAGAACAGAAGGTCCGTAGCCTGGCCACTGACTCAAGCCAGTACCTGCTGTGAAGTACCTCCACACCTCCCCAGAGCCTCAGTTTCTCCATCTGTAAAATGGGGGTTATAGCATTTTCCTTACAGACTGACTCTATGAAGCAAATTAACTACAGGTATGAAAGTGCTCTTAAGTTATGGAATACTTACATAAATGTAGGAATCAATTGCTCCTACAAGGCTAACAGAGGGGCTTTTTATAAAGTCTAGCCACAAATAAGGCAGAGGAAATTCAGGCATGAGACTGCGCAGCCTGAGGGGGTATGGCACAGTGGCCAAAGACAAAGACTCTGGATCCAGTTTCAAATCTCATCTCTGCCACTCACCGGTGGTAGGACCTCAGACAAGTTATTTAACAGCTCTGTCCCTCAGTTTTCTCATATGTAAAATGGGAATGACAGTAGCACCTACCTCAGAAGACTTGGTGCACAGTAAGAGTTAATGCCTATAAAGCACACTGAACATTGTCTGGCTCAGAGTACACACACTGGCTAATAATACTATCGTGGAAAGCTCCCTCAGTTGAAGTGACTACTCTTTCTTTACTCGAATGCCTCCTCTTCCAAGATTCCTCCGCTTCTCTCGTCCTCACCCTGCTTCTCCTTCACCTCCAAGGAATCAAGGTTCTGCCCAGAATAGCCTCTGTGCCAGAATGGCTCTCAGCTCACCCATACCACTTTATTGATAAATTCCGCCACATAAATCTGTATTCTCACCTGGTTCCTGTGTCCTCACCAATAAACTCCTTATGGGTAGGCACCACATACCCCCCGGTTCATCCCTGTATCCACACAGCTCCTGACAGTGGCCTGCATATGGCAATTCCTTCGTCAACACAGGCCAAACAGAAGTCATGAAGTCAGGATGGCAGAGACCACTGCATCCTGTCTCCATCCAGCAGGAAACCCACCACCACCGCTCAGAATGCCAACAGGTGCTGCCATCGGCCAGCCAGCATCCCAGCTCTCTGCTTCAAAGTTATACATCCCAATTTATTTTCTAGGGCCAAGCCTGACCTCCCCCTTCTCCCACAGGCCACTACCTCTTGGCTGTCTCAGCACAAGATCTAGAAGTCAGCCCAAGATAAACTGCCCAGGGGAGCGCTTGACACAGGCGAGTTGAGCTTTGCTAAATGACCAGAGGAAGCCACACCTGTTTCAAATTTGCCCTTTAACGTCTATTTTATGGGTCAGAATGTTTTGGGGGCGGGGAGAGTGAGGTCAAGTCTTAGGGGGTTAAGTCGGGGGAAATCAGTCCTGTTCCGAGATTGTCAGATTAGAGGATGGTCACCTGATCTCCTTTAAGGAAACTTAGGTTCCTTTTTGATAAGTTCAAGGTACCATTAGATTTTTGGTTATTTTTATTTATTTATTTATTCCCCCCCACCCCCCCCCCACCCCCAAACAGCACATACAGCCTCACCAATCCTTGGAGGCAGGGAATGCTTGGTGTTTCTCATTTGAGAAGACATGACAGTTACAAGACACATGTTTTGTGCAGCTGTCCCTTGAGAAGCACCAACTCTGCGCACAGAATTTCTCTATAAATAATTCAAGGGCTTCATTAACATCTCATTTATGGACCTCAGAGGCAGATGCGGGAGGGAGAGAGAAAAGCCAGCTCTGGGGTCTCTTCTGGGGACCACCAAAGCCCAGACTGAATGGGGTGGAAATTAGGGCAGAGGGGAGAAAGAGGAACATTAAGTGAAGGGAGGAGGAGACACACAACGCACATTTCAGTAAATATCAGAGCCCTACTATCTCCATTTAAATCACAGAGAATAGTACAACAAATTGATAAATAGCATATAAACTTGGAATTCAGATTGCACAGATGTGATCCTGATTCTGTCACTTGGTAGCTGTGTAACATTAAGCAAGTCATTAACCCTGAGGCGTCGGTTTCTTTATCTATAAAATAAGGGTAATACTACCTGTGGTAGATGGATAGTATTGAAGGCCTCGGTTAATGGACTGCCTGTATCCCTGTCCTTTGCCATGAGATTATGCAGATCCTCCTCTCTCCTCTGTTTTAAAAAAATTTTTTTTAACATTTATTTATTTTTGAGAGACAGAGAAAGACAGAGCATGAGTAGGAGAGGAGCACAGAAAGGAGACACAGAATCTGGAGCAGCTACAGGCTCTGAGCTGTCAGCACAGAGCCCGACACAGGGCTCAAAACCAGGAACCGTGAGATCACAACTTGAGCCCAAGTGGGACGTTTAACTGACTGAGCCACCCAGGTGACCCTCCTCCTCTCTCCTTGAATCCTGGCTGGCATTGTATCTTGCTTTGGTCAACTGAATGTAGTAGGCTTATCATTTAAAGGAGGGGTTGGAAACTACAGACCATAGGTCAGCTGCCTATTTTTGTAAACAAAATTTTACTGAAACACAGTTATGCCCTTTAATTTATATATCATCTATGGCTGCTTTCCAGCTCTAAGGGCAGAGTTGAACAGTTGATGGAGACTGGCTTTCAAGCCTAAAATTACCCACCCTCTGGCCCTTTAAGAAAAGTTTGCTAACCCCTAGTTTTTAAAATCACGGAGTTTGGGGTTATATGTTATGCAGCAATAGCTAACTGATACAGTATCTAAACCTCTTCTAGTGTGATTGTGAGGATTAAATGACCAATTAAGTGGTCAGCACAAAGCCTAGAGAACAGATTTCTCTTCTGGGGACTCAATGGAGAAAAATGGGTTTGATATGCAACATCTCTCTCACACTACTTTCAAGGGACAGGACTTCAAAGAAAAGAGTATCTCAGGATACGTGGGTGGCTCAGTCGGTTAAGCGATCAACTTGGGCTCAGGTCATGATCTTGCAGGTTCTCGAGTTTGAGCCCCACGTCGGGCTCTGGGCTGACAATTCAAAGCCTGGAGCCTGCTTCAGATTCTGTGTCTCCCTCTCTCTGCACTCCCCTGCTCATGCTCAATCTCTCTCTCAAAACTAAAATAAAAAATAAACATTAAAAAAATTAAAAAGAAAAAGAAAAGAATATCCCAAGCCAAACCACAGACACTAACTTTGGCTCTTACCTTTGTTAACCAAAATGGAAACTGACAACTTATGTTTGACTCTGGCTTCAGTCAAGCCACACATCAATGATTTCGTGTGAAAAAACCCCAAAAAACAAGTTGCAACTCCCCAGCAAGGCACATGAAAGACCCTCTTCCCTTTGTGGCTCTAACCCCCTCTGCAATCCCCCATAATACCTGCCCTGCTGAGCCTCTAACCATTCTTTCCCAAGCCTTCAGACCCTGGCACAAGCTGCCCTGTCCCTTCTGCATGGACAGCCCTCCTCCCCAGTTCCTGGCCTAGGAAATTCCCACTCATCCTTCCAGAGTCAGCTCAAATATCACCTCCTCCTCCTCCTGAAAGCTCTCTTTGACTTCCCATAACTTGAGGCCCTACCAGTCCCTTGCACACACTTCTGTCTTGGCATTCCTCAGGTCTCTCTAGCTGTATTTGTCTCCCAGACTAGACCTTTGCAAAGCTGGTATTCAATTGCAAACTGAGAAGCTTCCTTCTTGGAAAGCTGACCACCATTTATTCTCTGAATATCCCTTGTCTGGCAGGCCATTCAGAAACTGTTTGCTGAATCTTAAAAACAAAAACAAACAAAAAAACGGTTAGACATGATATTATTCTTTAGAAAACGTGTTATTTAACTCAACCCTGTGGATGCTGACAAAATATAAAGTGTTGGTACACATTAGCATGTATTTAAAACTTGGGAAACTGATGTCATCATGCATCTTGACTTTCTCAGTTGTGGTGGAAACATTTACTTAATTATGATAAAAGAAACAAGACTTCAGCAGAAAACATACGATGAGACCTGTTTGGCTGCACAAGGGAGATCTACCAAGTTACTGGCTTCTTTTGTCATTGTTAGTTTTTAATAAAGACAACATGAAGGAATAATATTTCTATCTATTAAAGTTTCATTTTCTTTTCCGGGGAGCTCAGGTTCTCTCAGCCTCTTACCTGGACTATAACTGTCCCTCAACTCTGATCCCATTCCCACCCCACCCCCACCCCCCACTGTGACAGCTCAATCATAGTTCTGAGTCTGTCCCTTTCCTGGCTCACCAGTTTCAAGGACTCCCTGCGGGGTCCAAACTCAGCTCCCGCCTACTTGACGTCATCTCCCATTCACTAAGGGAGGCCCACTGCAAGAAAGCTTTGGTTTTCAGGAACATACTCCATGCTGAGATTCTGTATGAACAGGTACACACGTATACTCACACATATTTACATATGCAAACTTACACACACACGTATACACAGCACTGACACAGAAGTGATGCAGGATGCAGTCACCTTTTCCCCTGCACAGAAAATCCCAGTTCCATCTCTAGATCCAGCTCAAAGCTGCCTCCTAGGTAAAGACCTCAAGAAATTCCCCAAGACAAACCCCGGGGAAACAAATGATGAAGACAGCGTATGACAATCTCCTCCAGAGACTTATGATAGAAATTACTGACAAGTCTTCTGTAGCTGTCACTCCTTCCCCTCTTCCACATGATTCTAAAAGGGAAAACACCCAAGACTGGATGCTTGGGTGTGTGTGTGTGTGTGTGTGTGTGTGTGTGTGTGCGCGCGCCGCACTACAGAACTCACTGGGAGAATAAAACGACGCCTAAGTGTGTGATACAGAGAGGCTCTGGTACTGAGGGAGGCAAGAGGTGGAACCCCTATGGTGGGAGGTGGCACAGGAGGCACCAAAAAGGAGGATCTGTGGACCAACAGCTTCTACTTCACACCACAGTAACTCCCAACTGAGGCCTGATGTTAAAAACAAACATAGGGCCTGGCAGACAGGGTGGGGGGTGGGGAGGCATTCAACAGCCTTATGGGTTCTTGTCCTATCCCCAACAACTGATAGAAGGAAGCTGGGCCTGAGATTAAATGGGGTACCAGAAGTGGGTTTTCCTGGATCCATGTGTGAGACGCAGAAGGAAGGCTCCGAGGTGTTCAGGGGTGATCTATAGTACGCCCGGGCTTCCAAAAGCTGTCTGGCTGAAAATAATGCCAAAACCAGGCTGCGATCTGACTGCCTGACCAGGAATGGGTGGTGGCCCCAGATGAGGAGACAACCCCACACAGAGGGCAGAGATGAGGGGATCTAGAGTCTCTGCATCCCAAAGCAGTTCCAATCAGAAGATCCAGGGGGAGCATTAAGGAGAAGCCACTTTACATCAGTGGTCCTCAAAAGTGTGATACCAGGATCAGCAGCAAAGATCACCTGGGAACCTGTTAGAAATGCACATTCTCAGGACCCACAGCAGGCTTGATGAATCAGTGTTTTAGAGAGCACTGCAAGTTCTGGTTTGAGAACCACTGTGTAGTGTGGCCCTCTGTGGTTGCCTCCCCTCTTCCTGGTTAAAAAGAACATCTGGTAGCTGTGATTCCTGTCTCTGGATCAGAACAATTTCTTAAAAGATCAAAGATCTCAAAGTCACAACCTAGTAGGTGAAATGCAGCGAAGAGAGATAAAAAAAAATAATCTGCTAACCTCCCTTGAGCAGCTAAATCCCTTCACTGGTCCTCACTGTGCTTAGCTTACAAGGTCCTTCCTAACCTGGGTCCTGATGCCCCTCTGGGGTCCTGCACAACTCTAACCTCTCCATACCAGCCACAAAGGCATCCCTAAAGTGCCAAGCTCTCGGCAGCCAGCCATCGTCACCACCCCTCCCCCACAATGGCCCTCCCTGACCACCTCCACTTCACCCCCTGCTGTAACAGCACTCCCATCACAGAACTCATCATTAGCACTGCAGCCTGGGCCATAAAATTCAAGGGGGGCTGCTCCAGCACCCAATAGAGGAGGGCACAGAAAAGACCCATAAAATAACATGATGGTGAACGAAGCCAACTCTTAAACACATTTGACATTCCAGCTATAAAACACATTATCCCTCCCTCAGTATTTGAAATAGTCTTAATTGTAATTAGGAAAGAAAATGCCTACTAAAGTTTTGAAAGCCATTAAAGAAAACTTTAGCAAGCAGCAGAACCACAAGCAGTGAGAGAGAAGGATTTGCCCGCCTGGGAGGTGGTCATGGAATAACACAGGGGACACAGAAGGTCAGCACCATTAACTGGGAATCTCTCTACCTTCACTGGTGGGGCCTTGCTCAAACCAACCATAATACCCGGGAACTTCAGAGTCTCCCAAGCCAGCACCTAGCCAAGCCTGAGCCATACGTAAGGCAGCAGAGAGCCTCTTTGGTGTTTCCCTCACAGATCAGCCGTAAGCCTTTGATCCTGGAGGCTCCCAGAGAAACCTCCCCCTCCTCCAAGGCAGCACCTGGGGGAACCACCTGGCTCCCAGCTTCTTGTAGGAAGCCCAGAGTTCATGCTTCAGAAGTGTGCCCCCTAACTGGTCCCAGAGGTAGGTGGGATCCTCCACTGACTGCCCACCCTTTAGCAGACCCAGATGAGAGGGAGACTCTCAGGACCTGGGGCCTCAGAGAGAAGCCAAGCAGAGAATTAAAAGAGGGGGATCCCTTTAGTCCTCCCGCTTGGAAAACAAAAAGATCCCTTTCCAAGCACCAGCTGGCAGGTAGGAGCCTGTCTCCCTTCTGTCTGGACATCCAGTCCTAAAAGGAACTCAGACTCTCTATCAGTCTTCCCCAGCCCACGCCTGGGCAAAAGTTTACCTTTGGGAAAATGTGGGGGTGATGAGGAGAACAAGAGGGACGCCAGCCTGACAGACATCGCAGGGCACTGGGCCTCAGATATAATCAAAACACTGCCTTCCACCATAAGTAGCAGAACAAGTATTATTTTATGGGGAAGGGAGGTGTCACAGGAGTGTGAAGGAGGAGTGGGGGCCCAGTTTGGCTGTAACTGGTCTGCTTCAAAGAGAGGGATCAAAATGGCCTAATATGTGTGTGTGTGGTGGGAGGGGGGTTGTCATAAACTCATCCCCTACATTCCCGGTACAGTAGGGGGTGGGGTGGGATAAGGAAGAGGTGAGGAGTGGAGGGGTGAGTCTCCTTCCAGCCGGACGGATTGACGGACCGGACCCCCTTCTGTGCACGGCGGGAGCAACTGACTGGTCGAAGTGGAGAGATCCTGGAGGCAGCACATTTCAACCGGAAAAGCACGCGTGGGGGTTCCCGGTGCAGCTCCAGTACAAAAGGCCGCTCGGATTTGGCAACCTGGCGCGAGGGGTGGGGCAGGGCAGGGCTTTTAGAGGAATTTACAGTTGCACGTTTAAAGACAGCCGGTCCGGATCTGCCACCAAGAGTGCTGTGTAATATCGGACGAGTCCCTTCCCAGCTCTGGACCTCAGTTTCCCATCCACAGAATGGGGGGACGGGGTAAAGAAGAATAAATGCTCTTCTAAATCCGTGCCAGCTCTGACTTTCAGACTTCAGTCCTCGGGGGATGGAAGGGCTGGCTGTCTTTCTTGGTCTAGGTTGGTAGGATGCTCCTGTCAGACTACTTCCGAAGGGAGCACCTGGCTGTGGGCCCAGAGAGGGGACGTTCTAGGAACAGCAGCTAAAGAGACTGTGTCAGGAGGCCGAGGATCCAGGATTAAGCGCGTGCGAGGGGGCAGAACTGGGAAGCAGCGTGGGATCCCTGACCTCAGGGTCCTAGCCCCAAGCTGATGTAGGAACCAGAGCGTTGCCTCAGTTTCCCCACGCGCACCGTGTCTCAGGAACCAGGGGTGAGACCAAGGGACGCCTTACCTTGTCCTTTTTACCGGCCCCGCTCTCCTCCGCGGCCGAGGCGGCACACTTGTTGAGCAGTTTCTTGCCACCGCAGGCCGTCGGACTCCAGGTGCGGCCGCCAGAGCAGGCACCCCCCGGGAGGTCTCCGGCACCGCCCGCGGCGCTCTCCACCTTGATGAGGCGGTGCTTCGGCGAGATGTAGCGCACCTCGGCCGGGGTGGCGGGCCGCCGCTCGCTGCTGCTGCGGTAGAGGTGCGGGGAGCCGGAGGACGAAGACGAGGACGCGGCGGCGCCTGCGCCGGAGGAGGCACAGCAGCAGCCTGCGGCGCCCGACGCGGACGAGGCTGAGAAGGCGCGCTGGCCCCCGCCCGGCTCCCCGCCGCCGCCGCAGTAGTCCAGGCGGCACATGGCGCGCAGTTTGCGCAGCGAAGAGCCAGGCCCGTTGTAGGGGTCCTCAAAGTCGCGCTCCTTCTGTGCGCGGTAGGCGCGGATGAGGTCGCTCGTGCTGCCGCTGTCGTCGGGCAGCGATCCCGACGAGGTCGAGAAGCAGGAGGCGGCGGCCGGACCGCAGGACGCCGAGGCGCCCGCGGGAGCTGGCGGCACGGCCTGGGGGGCTGCGAGGGCCGCTCGCCCCGGCGCCGCTGCTCGCGGTAGTCCGGCCTCGGCGGCTGCGGGGGGCTCTTGGTCTTGCTGTTGCCCAAGCTGAAGTACTTGTTCAGCCACTTGGCCATGGCGAGAGGCCGCCTAGGGCCGCGGCGCGGGAGCCTGGTCCGCCGCCGCGGCCATTCGGAGAGCAGCGCTGCGGCCCAGGTCCCTCGGCGCCCCGGCCCCGGCGGGGGCGTCCGGGGCGCCCGCTCCCGACGCCAAGTTCAAGTTCTCTCCGCCGCCTCCTGCCGGCGGATCCTGGCCTCCAGCAGCTGCAGCACCGCCCTCCGCCTCTGCCGCGCGCCTCCCCGGCTTCGGATCTCTCGCCCCTCACGGGCGCGTCTCATGGGATCCCGGCCCGCGGCCCCAAGGAGAGCGAAAGGCCCGGGCGCCCCCCGTCTGGTACACTCTGGCCGTGCGCTCCGCGGCGGAGCGCGCTCCTGCCCCGTCGGAACCGCAGCCTTCGCCTGGGCCGGAATCTGCGGCTGCTACGGGAACTTGTCGGCGTCCTCAGCCCCCCTTCTTCCTTCCCAAGAGCGCTGGGGGCAGCCCGGCCCCCAGTCGGAGAGCAAGCAGGAGGGAGAGCGAACGAGCGACGGGGGAAGGCAGCCAGCGCCCGCCCGAGCCGCGCGCCCGTGCCCGTCCCGGCGGCGCCTGCCGCTGCTGCCGCCGCCGCCTCCCGAACCGCCGCGTGTGTGACACCCCGGCCGCCAGAGCCCCCCCGCGCCGCGGCCCCCCCTCCCCGGCCTGCCGCGCCCCGCCCCCCAGCCCGCCCCCGCAGGCTCCGCCCCGCCCACCCCCACGAGCCTGGCCGCCAGACCGCGGGCCCAAGCCCCGCCCTCCTCGTGCCCTGGTCTTCAGCAGGCGCAACTCTCCACCTCAGCACGCGCCGCCACCCGCGGCCGCCTCGGCGCCAGCCCTGGGGTGGCGCCTGAGGGCACTGGGGTCCCGCGGCGCTGCCGGCTCCGCCTCGCTCGCGGCCCGCCGCCGCCTGCCGCGTGAGGTTGCCAGTAGGAGCCCACCGCGCTCAGAGGCCAGACTTGTGCGCATCTCCGGGTGCCCGCGCGCCGTGCACCTCAGGGACCCCCACTGTTGGAGGGGGGACACGGGGGGTTAATTATCCCCGGACATTCCTAGTGTACAGCATGATCCGCGCGAGGGAAGTGCGGCCCGGGACCCCTCGGGGACAGGGTGCCTAATCCCCTTCTGGAAGGGACAGAGACTCCGGTCAGCCCCCGCGTGCCAGATCTTCGGAGGAGTCTCTATGCTAACGAGCGTGTTAGCAGTCGGGATGACTGATGCAGCCGGGGCCCGGCACCCTTCGCGGCGCCAGGCCGAGGGGAGGCCGGACGTTGGCTTCCCTTTTCACCCCTGAGGAAGTCGGGGCTTTAACCCCGTGCACTGCCAACCCGAGGACCAAAGGAGGGCCCCCAGGTGGGCCTGGCTGCCACTTCCCGGTCTGGTGGCGCCGAAATGATGTCATCTCCACTAGTCTCTACTTCGCAACTTAAGATCGTCCTTTGATTATTGACCAAAACTGAGGAAACTGAGGCCGAGGGAGGGGGCCCGCTTGCCCAGTGAAGTTTCTCCTGAGAGGCGCCAGAGGAGCTGCCTGGAAACGAGGTAACTGCCACGAGAGCCGGTGCTCCTTTGAGTTTGACCGCCAAACCCCAGGGTATTATTAACCCTGAGGTGTGAGGACTGAGACCCCCCAAGTCAGAGGAATTCCTCAGAAGGCTGACTTATTAGGACAGTGGCCCTAATCATTAATCGTCTCCACTTGCTACCTATGTTCGAATTTGGGGGAGTCTATTCTTTTTCGTATCCTGTAGGAAAAGTGGGACCTGTTAGGGCAGGTGGAAGGCCAGAGCCTCTTTCGGTCAGGACACAGCCCTGGCTCCCTGGCCATGCTGGATGTGGAGGTCCCATTCACAGTCTGAGAGCTGTCGCCTCTTTGCTGCCTGAGGCCACAGTGGGGAAGTGGCAGAACCAGGACTCCAACTTGGATCTTACTCTGAAGGCTGTGCTCTGGCCACTCAGCCGCACACAGTGATGTAATGGAATTGACTGCAGATTGTCCCTTCAGGATCCAGCCATTTGGTCTTTCCCTCTTTGGTCAGACAGGACTGTCATCCTCTATGAGCCAGTTAATTTTTTTAAACCCACCATTATAACTCCCACAGTCACAAACCCCATCTACGCAGCCCCTTCTTTGCCTGAGATGTACCTACTTAACATTTCTCAGGAAATAATCTGTGTGTGTGTGTGTGTGTGTGTGTGTGTGTGTGTGTGTGTGAGAGAGAGAGAGAGAAAGAGAGGGGGGGGGGGGGGGGGGGGGGGGGGGGGGTGGGGGGGGGGTAGGGGGGGATCTCGTCTCTGTCTAGGGCTACTGGAAGACCCAGAATGACTTGGCCAAGGTGTTTATTTGGGTAACCCTAAACTGAAGTATCTCAAATTATCCTTTAAATCACTCCTCTGCTGTATCTGCTGTGTAAACAATTATTCTGTAAGCAAGAGAGGCCCAAATAGAAAACCCAAAAGGCAAGGACATCTTCATTGTAAGCCCCTCCTTTCAACCAACCACAAACCCTCTCTGGCTCCCTCCCCTCTCATTTAAATGGTCTGTAGGCTCAGAAAAGAGGAGCGGCCAGATCCTGGCAACAGGCCAGGCCACTCAGGACAAGAAAGTCTTCTTCAGGATCTGGAAACTTGTTGCCTGCATGTGGGTTGCACATGGAAAAATTATCTCTGCCTTTAGGTTTAGGTTTAGGAAGAAAAGTTATATTTCACAACTTATTTTTTCCAACCCACTTTTCCATGTGATGCCTCTGCTGGGGTATAATTTGCAAGCCAAAAATTATTGTAATGCTATAGTATTATGCCAAAAACTTCCAGAGCACTTGTGTATCTGCTCAACCCCAACACATTCTGTATATAATTAACCCACTCATCAGCCCTGCGAGTTGGTGTTATTCCCAGTTTACAGATGGGGTAACTGGACGAAGGTAGTATTTACCTCAAGCAGTCAAAAACACATGGGTGTTTTCCTTTGGGAACTAGTGTAGACACAACTTAAAGGGCAGAGTCAGAAATAATCATTCTGAAAGGAAACAGAAAAGTTTCCTAAAGACGATGTTGGAGAAGTAGTATGTCAAATGGTTAAGGAGACAGGAACTCACAGGGAAAGGACTCAGGGCACTATAGGGGGTTAGAGCTAAACAGACTTTCCTTTCAGAGAAACAGCCACCCCATTTCACAGAGGGAAAACAATGACTGAAGGGAAGAGATAGAATCCAGAGACACACCTGGGGTTTGTACCCAGTCTCTTGATATCACAAACCCAACACTATGCCCATTGTTGGCATTTTTTACTGTTAGCTCTCCCCTCCCCACCAACACTCATCTCTGATTTTCTTAACGGAAGGGTTGAGTATGATCCTGTGTCTGTTTCTGCCCTGTCTCTATTTCTCACTTCAGACCAAGCTGGGGACATGGCAGCTCTTTTCATCCTTCTTTCAATATCTGGAGGTAGCTATGTTATTGATAGAGTCCTGGAAAAAATGATGCCACCAACCCAACAGACTCATCTACTTCTTTCAGTTCAGGCCAACAAATGTTAATGTCAGTCTCCTGCTGTGAGCCAGGCCCCAGGGCAGGAGTCTGGCCTGGAAGCATAAATTTGGGAGCCAGTAGTGCTCTGAGAAGACCTGAGGCAAAACCTTCTGTCCTCCTAGACACCTTCTTTCATTCCTGCTCCATCCAACCCTTCAGGAAGGAATATTCAGAATCCTACCACTTCTCACCAACTTCACTGCTTCCGCCCCAGTCCAACACTCCATCTCTTGCCTGGATCATCAGAGGCATCTGTTACCCATTTCCCTGCTTCTGTCTCAACACAGCAGCCAGTGATCCTATTAAAACTGAATCTGATTATGTCCCTCCTCTCAAATCTCTCATTAAATCCCCATGTCCCTAAAAGTAAATGCCAAAATTCTTATAGTAGCCCATAAGGCCTTACATGACCTAGTCCCCTCAAATTCCTGACTTCATTTTGTACTGTCCTCTCTCCTGCTCCAATCAGGCTGCCTCTTCCTGGTGTTTGTTGAACACTCTCACCTTGGAACCTTCCTACTACATCTCCTCTGCCTAGAATGCTTTCTCCCAGCTGTCCCCATGGGTCATCCTTCCTTCCCTTCAGGTCTGTATTTAAACATCACACACTCAGTGAGGCCTCCCCTGGGTACCATTTCTAGAATTGTTCCCCTCAACACTTCCTATCCTTCCCTGGTTTATTTTTCTGAGTATCATTCAACTCCATCTCATGCACAGCATATTTTACTTATTTTTTGTTTGTCTGTTTATTCCTTGTCTTGCCCCACAATGGGAAAGGGATCTTTGCTTTTGTTCACTGCATATCTCCAGTGTCTAGGACACTGCCTGACACCTAGTAGTCACATGATGAATATTTGTTCAGGTGAACAAGTAAATGTGAGTGGGCGATCACGAAGGGTAGAAAGACAGAGAGCTAAAGCTTGACATCTCTGCCGTGGACCCGGTGCTAGTGGCTATTAACTTTGATCTGGAGGTGGGAGCATATCAGACTTTTTTTGAAAGTTTTTGAAGCAAGTGTGTTCTGGTGTTCTGTTCCCATGCTATGTCTCTAAAGCAGAGGAAGCAGAATGAGATTTATGCCTGTCTTCCCAGCATCCGAAGGGGGTTCCAAGAAGGTTGTGGCATCCAGGTAGCCCCTTCCACAAGAGTCCCAGTCATGCTGGAATGCAAGCCTGTCCTTGTGTCACTGAGCCAGCTCTATTCTCTCCACCTCGGGTACAACTAATCTTAGGAATCTCATTATGGGTCGAAAGATAATCCTCTATATCTAGATTAAAGGCTGTGTTTTGACCATTACCACACATTGAGCATTGAGCCGACAGTCTAATTGAACTGTTTATGCCGCTGCCTTGATCTCTTCCCAGAGAATTTACAACTAATTCTGAGTGTCTCTGCGAATTAAGTGGGCCTCTCCCAACATGCTTTGCCTGAAGTTTGCCTGTGCCAAATCCCACTTGTCCTTGTGTTACCCAATTATGCACTCTTGCTCATGACTGTCTCTGCTGGTACCACTTCCAGTCCACTTCCTCCCTGAGGTGGCCATTAAAGATATGGCTCTGAGAATGGCCACATCCTAGGACAGCCTCTGTGATACCTGCAGCAGCAGAAAGGGGGTGGAGGTGAGGATTGGCATGGGAGCAGAGAGAACATACATCATACTGATTCCTTTGAAGTCACCTCCAGGCAAATGACAATGACCTCCTAACTAGAAAAGGTACAAGTGTCTTTAGCTCAGTTAAGTGTGATGGAAGGAAAAGAGCTCTGGACTGAGGTCAAGACTCCTGAGTTCTTATCCTGGCTGTCTTCTGACTTCCTATGCGACCTGTGAGGCCTTGCTGTTACTATTTATAAAATAGGAGCTGGCAGATCATTGTTTCTCATTCTGTGTTATGGAAGTGTCTAAGTAGGGTTGCCAAATTTAGAAAAAACAAAATAATAGCAAAAAAAGACATCCATGCAATATTTGGGACATATTTACAGTGAAATACTATTCATTGTTTATCTGAAATTCAAATTTAACTGGGTGTCCTATTTGTCTGTCCATGTGGGAGATAAAAAAGGCTCCCAACCCCTAGCCTAGCCTCTGCTAATGAAATGGACAAGAGCAGATGTTCTTAACCCTGGCTGAACATTATAATCACCTACACAGCTTATATAGTACCAGTGACCAGTCTGTATTCAAGACCAGTTAAGTCAGAATTTCTGGTAGTGGATTCAGGCATTGTATTTTTTTTTTAAATTAAAAAACCCCTTCAGTGAGTCCAATGTGCAGCCAAGTTTGAAAACCACTGGACTAGAGCAGGGGTTCTCACAGTGAGGTCCCTGGGCCAGAGCATCAGCTTCACCTGAGAACTTGTTAGTAATACAAATTATTGGCATGGAAGGGGAGAAGAAAGAAAGAAGGAAAAAAAGAGAAGAAGGAAGAGGAAGGGAGGGAGGGAAGAAGAAAGGAAGGAAGGAAAAAATAAAAGGAAATATAAATTGTCATTCTGACTTCCAGACTTTCAGAATTAGAAGCTAGGGGTTATAGCCCAGCAAGCCTTCCAGGTAATTCTGCTGTAGCTAAAGTCTGAGAACCAGTTTTAAAGTTCCTTAGATAACAACAATGACCTGTCTTTTGGGGCCTGATATATATGTGGGTGCTAGGGAAAGCAAATTAGTTGAATTGCTTTTCAGTGATGCATCCTAATGGTCAAACATCTGGCAATTACAGCATAAATTATAGAGGTTGCAAACCCACTGGGTAGCAATAGCTTTTTTCAGGTCCCACCAATCAGTCTGATAGCAGTCTTGAAGGCTACCAGTTGGCACCTGAAGCTTACTGCAAATAGGACAAGGTAGCTGGGAAGAGCCTGAAATTGACTACAAGTGTCTGAGGGCATAGAAGTTCTGGGTCAGGCAACCTGAAGGCCCAGCAGAAAGGGGCTGTGGAGCCCGTGGGCAAGGAAGAAGTGGAAAGTGTGGCAGAAAGAAACCACAGGTGGGGGGTACATTAGGTCAGCCCAGGTCCCAAGGAGACTGGGGCAGTGAATATCAGGGGTGTCTCCAGGGCTGGTTAGGCCAAGTCACACTGCTTCCGTGAGGAACCAGCACCAGGGCAGGCCAAAGTTGATGCAGACTAGAGCAGGTGGGTAGCAGAGGTGGAGAAGGGAGGCTATCCTTGCTTTGTTTTGCTTTGTTCTGTGTTAAGAGGCAAGTGGTGTTCAAGAACAGAGCAGCATTTTTGCTGCAGTGGAGGAGGGCTTAAATGCAAGCCCACTAGCATACCAGGTTTTCTCTGGGGGTCTCACATTCAGGTTTCTTTGCTTCTGGGATGCCAGGTGCCCAGAATATGTGACTCTCTTGTCCTTGAGAGACATCTGGAGGGCAGGTAGCAGGGACTGTGCATTATTCATTTCTGTCCACCCCCAGGCTTTGCTCAGTGCCTGCCAAAAGCTAGGCCCTGAGTGACTGTGTGTGGAATCGAATCCAATAGAGATCCAACAAATCATCGTTCTTATGTATGAGTTATCACCTCAGGCCCTAATAAACCACACCACTGAGAGAGCCCAGACATTCCACATGCAAAAGCGCACTTGTCACCCTTGGAGAATCATTGCAGACTTTCCTCCTTGCTGCCTTCCTTTCTCCCTTCCTTCCACTGAGCACCACTCCTGTGCAAGGCCAGATGTTACTGACCAGCTTTGCCATGAGGGCTTTTTGCTTTGTAGGGAACAACTGAAAAAAGAAGGCAAGAGGCAGCAAACATTGAAACCTCCATGATCACACTTACATGGGTTCTGATGTGAATCGCTTTGTGCTAGTGTGTACAACTGTAAATCTGAAGAGTTTAATCTGCTTCTCCTCATCTCCAAAGTAAACTTCGGAGTTCCTGAAAAGGTGAAATTTATTACTTTAAGCCCTACAGTTGGGAAAGTGATTTATATCCTGCACAAAAAATGTTCTTTTGATGCAGTTTCCATCCTCTCACTTTGGCTGTAACATTTAAAGACAAGTTTTTTAATGTTTTATTTATTTTTTGAGAGAACGTGAGCGGAAAAGGGGCAGAGCGGGGGAGGAAAGAGGATCCCAAGTGGGCTCTACTCTGACAGGGTGACAGCAGCAAGCCTGCTGTGGGGCTTGAACTCAAGAACCACAAGATCATGACCTGAGCCAAAGTAGGATGCTCAACCAATTGAGCCACCCAGGTGCCCCTAAAGACAGTTTTTAAAAGTCACTTTTCATGCATAGTTTTCTCCCACTACACTTTATGTTTTTCCTTGAATTAAAATGGTTACCATGCTGCCATCTGAGGCTTTCCTAAGTGGGATACATTGGTCTTAGCCAAAGCCAGGAAAGAGTTAAAGTTGCAAACGGCAGTCTGTCTTCTGTCTCAGTTTGGGGGTGGGGTGGTGGAGACTGCCCAATTGTGTGTCCTTCTCTTTCCTTCCCTAGGGCTGAGTGTAGGATATTGAGTCTCCCCAAATAACTCAGACCCTAGGGGTAAATGCCTGCTGGGAAAGGGGATTCTGTAGATCAGAGGGAACTTTCAAGGCCAAAAGACCTGATCTGGGCTTAGAGAAGAGCTCAGCCACTTTACATCGAACAACCACTAACCAGTCCTTACCAAGTCATCGGGAAACCAGGTATCGGCTTCTTTCACCAAGCTGGCATCCCAGAGAATGATCATACTCAGATGGAGTCCCTTAAGGCCAATGGGTACAGCTTAGAGAGGCACTGACAGATGGGGGCAGAATCTCAGTGAGCCTCTAGATCACTGGAATTTCTGGAGCTCTTGGAGTTTACAAGGTGCTGTAGAATCACTGCTTATTGCACATGTTCAGAGGAGGGAGCTGTTGGTTTTCAGCTTCCCAGAGTCATGGTGAGTGAAAAGGATCCTTCTGCCCAGTCCTCAGTGCCCACTCTGATTCATTTGGTCCTAATGTTCAGAGAGTGATGAACTTGGGGACTCTAGACTGTGGGCTCACTTCACCCCCAAGACTGGAGCAGCATTTCATTCATATACTTTGGATCTGGAGCTAGCAAACCCAGAGAAAAGTATTGCTTTCTTCATGAATTTCCAGCTTTTATTTTTATAGCTCTATTCATATTTCCATTTGTTCCCATTTGTGGACATCTTTGTAGTGGATAACCTTTTTATGTTATTGTTAGGCTTTCACCATAGGAATTCACTTCTCCAATAGACCACTTTTGCTATAAAGTGGCACATCCACCATGGCCGCAGTGTGGGTCCGGGAGCTCAGGCTTGAGAATCACCTAGAAAACAGTCAGAATGTATACTCCCAAACCACTGCAGAGAAGCTGACTCAGATCCTAGTGGGTGGGGCCCAGGAATTTGCATTTTTACATGAACCACAGCTGATTCTCCTCAGATGGGACAGGGACCCCACTTTGAGAAGCTCCAGCTCATCTCTGAGCTCCAATCCATGACATGAGCCAACAAGTTGTGTGTGAAGGCAGTTTTGACTTTTTGTTCTTGTGGTCTGATCTTCAGAGGGTCAGGCTGCCTGCATCTCACTCAGACAGGCAGGCAGGCTGCCTGTGGTAAGTGTCCCTGCAGGGCACCATGTAGCCTCCAGTTGTGCACTCCTATTTATCCTGAGCAAATCTCCCTCAGTGGCCAGTTAATTGGATTCTGAGAAGTGTAGATTAGGCTGGAGGAAGAGGAGAGAACAGATGTGAACACTGAGAACACAGAGAACATGTACTGGCCACTGTGCTCCAGGCTTCACACCAATGGTATCTGCCAAGGTCCTGTAGAAACACTCACGTTGGGCCTTAACACTGCCATTTTCCAGCTGAGGAGACGAGGGCTCTGAGGTCACACAGCTAGTTGTGGTAGACTCAGATATGTTCAACTTAAAGGACTTCCTCTTTTCTGGTCTTTTTCTTGGAGGCTGGGGAGGAATGGATGCATTTAATTTTTCCCTTTTTATTTTGAAAAATTTCACACTACCGAAAAATTGCAAGAATAATACAATCAACCCCAGACTCTTTAATTGTTAGCATTTTGCCACATCTGCACTCTTATCTAATTGTGCTAATCCATTTGAGAATTTTGAAGCATTGTGTTGAATTACTCCTAAATAGTTCAGCCCATCTCCGAAGAAAAAGGGCATTCCTCCACAAAACCACAATGAAATGATCATACTTGGGAAGTTTAACATTAGTACATTGTAGAGGCTGTGTTTAGACAACAGGTTTGAGCAATGGGAATTGATCAAGGCAAAAGGGCCTACAGCAACCCCTGGCTGAATACAGACAGGTTCATCAGGCCACCCACCTCAGAATATCCATAGAACCTAACTAACCAATGGGCTATTTACAACCAGGTACAATTATCAAAAAAAGGAAAATTCTGTATGTCCCCATACTTCCTTCCTTCCCCATTTTTTTTTTTAAAGCATGCTTTGCACCCAATGTGGGGCTTGAATTCTTGACCCTGAGTTTAAGAGTCTCATGCTCTACCAACTGAGCTAGCCAGGTACCTCTGCCCCTGCCCTGGCACTGACCCCAACCTTCCTCCAGCTTCTACCTGATCGTCACCCCACATTTTAGGGGTCTCCATCCCATTGAGAGAGACATAATATACATAATATACATAATTACCAGTAATAACTGGTAATTACTTTACCAATTGTTTGTAAAATGTCCATTATAGCTTTTTTTTTTTGATTCAGCATTTAATCTAGGATCACTCGCTGCATTTACTTGTCACATCTCCTTAGTGCCTTTTCATCTAGAATGGTATTCCAGTTTTTTTTTTTTTTTTCTTTGTAACCCTGACATTTTTTAAGAGACCAGGCCTGTTGTTTTACAGAATATCCCTCAATTTGGATTTGTTGGATTGTTTCCTCATGACGTATTCTTCTCAGGGCTTCATGTCAGAGGGACAAAAGATATGCCTTTTTGGTTTGTCCTCCACAGTCTCTTGCCAGGTGAGGATACAGTTAAAAAGACTAGTGGTAGGAAGAAAAGCAGCATAGGTTTGAGGAATCAAGGCAGGTTTTGAAGAGCAACAGAAGCAAGTTCAAGTCCTGGCTCTGATCTCTAGCTGATTGACCTTAGACACAACCTACCAAAATACCTTAAGTACAACTCAAATACCCTGTTCTTCTTCTAACACATCTCCAGCTGCACCTTTTTCTATGCTCCACATTTTTTCCCATTCTAGGGCACTTCCGTCCTTACTGCCTCCTTTCGTCACCAATGTACCCCAATCCGTCCCACATGTACTACCGTTAGTTGCCCTAAAATGTCCTTTGCTATCATATTCACCTGACTTTCCTTCTTCCTCAGTACATCAAGTCTGAATGTCTGGTAGTCAACACCTTCCATTGTTGGACCTCATCCCACCCTACCTGAACTTACCTCCCCGTGTTTCCCAGGGGGAAATGTGATTGCTCTTGATTTGGCTGCTAGCACATTCTTTTCCCTCATTAGAGTGATGACCCTTCCCTCTCCACTGTTGGGTATATATACATGTATTGGTTAGAGTATGGTCACAAACAGGAGCTGCTGGAATTTAAAGTAGGACAGTATTGGGGCTCCTGGGTGGCTCAGTCGGTTGAGCACCTGACTTTGGCTCAGATCATGATCTCACAGCTCATGAGTTCAAGTCCCACATCAGGCTCTGTGCTGACAGCTCAGAGCCTGGAGCCTGCTTCAGGTTCTGTGTCTCCTCTCTCCCTCTCTGCCCTTCCATCTCTTACACTCTGTCTTTTGCTCTCTCTCAAAAATAAACATTAAAAAAATAAAGTAGGAAGATATCTAATAAAGGGAATTAAGTACTTACAAATCATTGAAAAGTCTGCACAAAGGTCAAGGAAGGCCACCAGTTTTGTCACTAGCTCTCCTAGATAGGAATTGGAAGGAACTTGGGAACCAAGAGAGATGATCACAGCTGCCTTCAATCTGAGGCCCAAGTTTTTCAGGAATATACTTAAAGGCCACTGCAAAATGTCATGTCTCCTTAAGCCTCAAGTTTGACGTTGCCAGAAGAACAAAAATCTGCTTCTGCCTTATTCTGCCTTCCACATCTTGGCCAAGTGTTTCTCACTCATATGTTCTACTCTAGGGTATGTAGATAGGGACTCTGGGACATGTCCTTCCCAAGCATCTAGACACCGTGGTATAGGGAAGAGCATAGAAGGAATGCTGGGGTCAATAAGTGTCTTTCCCTGGGACTCTGCTGATGGAGCTAGTGAGAAAAACTTTCTCTGTTTTCTGCGATTACAGCTGGAAGCATATGAAACTGCTTTCTGTGGAAGCCTCTTTCCTGTCTTTTGGAGGGAGCTCAGATGTGGCAGGAGAGAATGGGGCCCTCAAAAGATGACAGAGTGAAAAACAGAGCTGGAGATCAAGAAGGAGACAGAGAGAGAGAGAGAGAGAGAGAGAGAGAGCAAGCTGATAAGATGTGTCAGCACTGGATTTGTCCTATGACCTTTGCCAGTACTATCCATGTCATTCTCAGTTATTGCAATCCATAAATTTCTTTTTTTGCCTAAGCTAATTTAAGTTGGATTTCTGTTATGACCAAAAGGGTCCTAATGAATAGTGGGAGGGATACATGTAAACATTACACAGTCAGAGTGTGGTATGTGCTGTATAAAGAGGAGTAACAAAGTGGTATGAGCACCCAGAGACCATGTAAGAAGGGAGCTCATCTCCATTTATCTGGGAAATGATATTTTAGCTGTAGCTTTTATATTAGTTGTTACTTCTCATGGCCTTTGCTTCCTTTCAGAATACTCCTCTTCCTTTTCTTCTTGTGGTATTGTGATTTATAATAAATATATATTTGGTCTGTATCCTGTTCCTAGCACAGAGTTCCCAAGACCCCTTGGAATTTATTATGTGTTAACAGCATAAAAGTGAAGTGTTGTCTTTTGTTATTCATAGTGTTTTTCATAGTGCTTTTCAACCACACCTGTTTATGTTAATGAAGTGACTTTTGGAAAGCCCCTAAAAATGGGGGCTGGTTGCCAGGGGAACCAACCTAGTGATTAGAGCCTTGAAACTGTCAGGATCCACCCTCCTCTCCAGGAAGGAGCTGAATTAATCACCAATAACCAATGATTTGATCAATCGTGCCTAAGTAATGAAGCCTCGGCAAAAGCCCAAAAAGATGGAGTTCAGAGAGCTTCCAGGTTGGACAACACAGAGATGTAGGGAGAGAGGCACGAAAGCTTCTCACCCCTTCTCACATAACTTGCCCTAACCACCATCTTTTATTTAGCTGTTCCTGAATTGTAGCCTTTTGTAATGAACCTGTGATCTAGTGAGTTAACTTTTCCTGAGTTCTGTGAGATGCTTTAGCAAATTAATCAAACCGAGGAGGGGGTTGTGGGAACCTCTCAGTTACAACTGGCTGGTCAGAAACACAGGTAACTTGGACTTGCAATTGCAGTTGGCATCCAAAGTGGGGCAGGGGTGGGCAGTCTTGTGGGATGGAGCACTTAACCTATGAGATCTGACGCTATCTCCAGGTAGATAGTGTGAGATTGAGTTAAATTGGGGGATAGTCAGCTGATGTTGTACAATTGCTTGATATATGGAAAACCCACACACCTGGTATCAGCAGTAGTGTGGTAGCATTGTGAGAGTAAAGGAAACACATAGAAATGTTTTTTCTATACTCTTCTATTTTTAAGATACTTCCTGTCTTCCAAATACCAGTTCAAATCTGCTCTCTCCGGGGCCTCCCTGCCCAGTTCACCCCAATTCTAAATTCTTGAAGTTCTTGGCACAGAACAGTTGAACATAAAATTATTTTTAATTTTTGTGTGTTTTGACTTCTCTTATTAATGTAAACTAACTCCTCAAGGCTATGGACTACATCTTACTTCCTCTCTGCATCGCCCATCCCCAGGTTTATCACCATTGATGGTGCCTAGTTGATACTTGGGAGTTGGCAGATTGATAAGCTCAGTGGAGAGGCTGAAGTTGCCATGGGCAATTAACTGGAGGGGTAGGAGTGGAGGAGAGGAATGCTGTCCAGGTACTAGCCATCCAGGAATAAGGAAGCCTTTCCAAATATGCTTGGCAAAAAGAGGTGGACATGGAGTCCCAAGCAATCCCTATCCTAGTGGCCACAGGGGGGCGGCAGAGGGTATGGCCCAGGTGTAAGGTATAGATATGGCAGCTGGATGAGCCAACCAGTCAGCTAGCTGAGCCGCATTGGAAAGATCTTGGTCTAAGAAACTTCCACAGGATGAGGTGGGCCTCCTAGCAGAAAGCCTGGAAAGCAGGGTACCTGGACCAAGGTTAGGAAAGCCAAAGGATGAACAGATGGATGGTGGACATCAATAGGCATCTAAGGATGATCAGAACCCTCCAAAATCAAAGTGAGTGAACTTTAAGAGATCTAGATATTTTCTTAAGGACAAAGGGGTGCCTCAATGCCTTGGCAAAGGAAGCAGGAAGTCCAAACGTGGTATAGTGGTAAGGCAAAGACTGGAAAGCAGGAGACTTAGAGTTTCATCTCTAAGCTTATAGGTCCTCAGCCCTCATAAATGCTTGTGCCGTATGACTTAAGCAATGACTTTCTCCTCTCTGAGCCTCAGGTGTCTGATCTTATACAAAGAGGATTGGTGTCTGGAGACTCAGAGACCAGTCCTATCTTTGCCCTGGGCCCCATGGTGGCCAGGGATCCTTCTTGCTTGACTGGTCTCTGGGGTTATGTGAATAAAGCAGTTCAGTTGGACATAAAGACATATCTTCATTACCCCTGTGTGTGTACACCTGCTCTCTTTAAAACTGTTGATGGGCCCTGACCCATGGAATCAGGGCTATTCAAAGACCTTTAGAGAAGTTAAGCAGTCTAACTTTAGATGCACCACCCATGTCACAGCACACATCAAAGTGTCCCCACATCCCATAGTAAATGCAGTTATTTGTGCTTTAAAATAATCTTGAAGGTGCTTTATAATTTGCTTTCAGGATTATTTTGCTAATTTAATTTCCAGTGGCTATGATTTCTTGAAATCATAGTGCATAGTTAGGAATTCCTTGAAGTGAAAGAACCCACTAATTGTTTTTAGATATAATAAGCTTTTTATGCCTACCAAATTGAGCAAGTTAGGGAGTTGACATGTATTTTGTGGACATTTAGGTTTTATTTTTTAAGTTTCTTTTGAGAGAGAGAGAGAGAGAGAGCGTGTGTGCACATGCGTGAGCATGATTGAGGGAGGGGCAGAGAGGGAGAGAGAGAGAGAATCCCAAGTAGGCTCTGTGTTGTCAGCACAGAGCCCTATGTGGGGCTCAACCTCACAAACCTGAGATCATGACCTGAGCCAAAATCAAGAGTTGACACTTAACCAACTGAGCCACTCAGGTGCCCAGACATTTAGTTAATTTTTGATTTTGGATTTTCATTTTGCATCTTGGAGTCAACAAGAATGTATGTGGTGTGCAAATATTTTTCTAGGCTCTTGAAAAGCTTGTATATCTTCAGTCCTGTGTATATGACACCTGATGAATAAAACCCCCCTACCTGAGGCAGCTGAGACAGAGTTGGTGGGGGGGGATCATTTCTTTCAGTTGTTACATTTTATTCATGTCCCCTGGTCTGGAAGCCTGAGTGAGCTGTGAGTGCATCAACAAGAAAAGGATGCCTCCTCCTACTTCCCTTTAATCTCTGAAACTTCATCGTAGCCATATCTTACAGCCAAGTCACACAGGCAGGCACGAAGGTGGCAGAGTTTCCCTGCTCCAGAGGTTTTGTAAGGCTGGGTTCCTCCCAGCCCTCTCAGGCATACCACATTCAAGCTGGACACCATCCCCATTGTCAGTGTTTCCTCAGAAATCGTTATCTCACAAAGGGCGATATCTCACCAGAGAATTTGTTTCTCCTGCTGATAATTTCTCTCCATAAACATTTTTGAGACAGATGAATAGGTGTACCTTTCTGGAACAGCAGGCAGATGCTGGGGCGTGAAATGACTTTGTGAGGCATGTTTTATGGATGAGAGGAGGGGCCCAAGGGCCGCCTTTGATTTCCCCAGCCTCTGACCTGGCTGCTGATCAGGTTCCTGTTCTGCAAGTGACCATCCACTTCACTGCTGCTCAACTGAAGCTTTTTTTGTTGTTGTTTTAATTTTTAACTATAGAGAGAAAGAGAGTGCAAACAGTGGGGAGGGGCAGAGGGAGAGAGAGAGAATCTCAAGCAAGGTCCGTGCTCAGCACAGAGCCCAATCATGGTCGTGATCCCACAACCATGAGATCATGACCTGAGCTGAAATCAAGAGTTGGACGCTTAATTGACTGAGCCACCCAGGCGCCCCTCACCTGAATCTTTAAAGCCCCACCTTGGGCAGAAGCTACAGAGACTATCAAAGAGTTGGCACAAAATACCACCAGCCTGTAACACTCTGGGTCCGCTATGAAGACGTAGGCCCCCCAGGTGCATTTCACAGCCAGTACTACAGTCTTCAGATACTTTATTATGCTGGCATTTTTTTTTTTTTTTATTTCTGTCTCTCCTTCTCTCCCTTTATACAACTATGAAGGGAATGAATTCCTTTCCATCATGGTGTTAATGAATCTCAAAGGAAAAAAAAAGAGATGGGATCTCAGAAAAATAAAGAAGATAACATAAAAACAGCAGACACAGTGACCTTCAACAAAATGACAAATGTGGGATTTCTCCGTTCATCTCTGTCTGGGGGATGGGGAGGGTGATTGTTAATAACAAAGTGGCACCGAATGACTTGCTGACAGTTCATCAGGGTCCCTCTAAAGCCCGGAATCAACAATGCCAAATGAGTCATGAAGGTGGCAGACCGCACAGGAGTGACAGGGTGGGGGATGGGATGGTGACACAGAGCTCAGGCCCAGGACATAGGCTCCATAAAAGGTTTATTCCTACCTCAGGGTAGGGATGCCAGGTTGAGCAAATAAAAACATAGGACCCCAGTTATATTTGAATTTCAGGTAACAAATAAATTTTTAGTATATTTGGGACATGTACTAAAAATTCAGATATATTGTTTATTTGAAATTCAAATTTAACTAGGCTTCCTGTATTTTCTCTGACAGCCCTACCCCAGAGACACCAGTACTTCTCATCATTTTCTAAGTACTAACACATTTCTAGGTTCAAGCTCCACCAGAAAGAGACTCCCTCCAGTCCCAGCTTTTGAATCCTACACTGTCTTACAGGTCCAATTCAAATGCCACATTTTTGGAAGATTTTCCCCCTAAATCAGTTCCTCCTTCCTTTCTGTCCTCTTGCCCCATAGCATTTTATTTATGATTTTGGTTTATATTTAGTTGCTTATAAGCCTATTTCCCCCTCCAGACTGGGAGCAACTCAGGGGCATGGGCAACATATAGATTCTTTTTCCCATGGCCCACAATATAGCTTCGTTTGCACCTCATGTGTAGTCCATACTCTGAATGCTGAATGAGTGAGTGAATGAATGATCATGGCTAACATACATTGAGTGCTGACTAACTATATGCCAGGCATGGTTCTCAGCACTTGTCATGGATTTAATGTTTGACTAACCCTCTGAGGTAGGCACCATTTTTATGTCCATCTTAACAATGCAGAAATGGAGGCACAGAGAAGCTAAGTAAATACCCATAATCACACAGCAAATAAGGGGCAAAGCTGGGATTTGAACCCAGGCAGTATGGCTCTTCACCTCTGTAATACATTGAAACAATAGGTGAACAGAAGAATAAATGGAAGAACAAATGGAAGAATGCACAAGCAGAGACAGCAAGCAGGTATTATGATAGGAGGACACAAGAAGGGGAACCCAAGGTAGGTGTTAGAGAAGAAGCTGGAGGAGTCAGGGAGACTATTAAGAAGGCAAGCTGGGGCGCCTGGGTGGCGCAGTCGGTTGGGCGTCTGACTTCAGCCAGGTCACAATCTCGCGGTCCGTGAGTTCGAGCCCCGCGTCGGGCTCTGGGCTGATGGCTCAGAGCCTGGAGCCTGTTTCTGATTCTGTGTCTCCCTCTCTCTCTGCCCCTCCCCCGTTCATGCTCTGTCTCTCTCTGTCCCAAAAATAAATAAATGTTGAAAAAAAAAAAAAAAAAGAAGGCAAGCTGAGGGATGTACCTAGGCACATCAGTGAGTTAAAGGCAGCTCAGCAGTGGAAGAGGCTGATCTTTCCAGGTTTCTGCTTTGGAAACCAATCCTTGTAGAGGGTTTGCAAACCCTCTGCAACTCTGCAGGGACCTCACTGTAACTCTCTTCCCAGCTTCCTGCCCCAACCTTCTTCCTCCAGGGGCAGAACCTACCTCTGCTCTCTTAAGAGACTCAGACGAGTGGGATTCTAAGGCCCATACAGTCTTTCCCCAGGGCTCTCAGCTAAGAGTCAACGGGCTTGGTGCCAACACCCTCTTTGCTCCTGGGCTCCCGTCCCTCTGTGTCTGGTGCACTTCTGCCTGGCTCTTGCCATGGGTGTGACACGTGTGTTACACAAAGGAACCAATGTGATCCATGGGAGGGTGATTATGGACCCAAGTCGGAGCACTGCCAAGGTTATTATAGTAACATAATACTTCCTCTTCAAGTCTGTGGAAATAGCAGACAGTAGCCTACTCACACATCAACCTAGTCTTTCTTTTTTAATTGTGGTAGAAAACAGAACTAAAATTTACCATCAAAATTGCTTTTAAGTGTACAGTTCAATAGTGTTGACTATATTCACATTGTTGCGAAACAGATCTCCAGAACTTTTTCATCTGTAAAACTGGAACTCTGGGGGTACCTGGTGGCTCAGTCGCTAAGCCTTCAGCTTTGGCTCAGGTCACGATCTCATGGTTCATGAGCTTGAGCTCCGTATCGGGCTCTGTGCTGACAGAGCTGGAGTCAGCTTCAGATCCAGTGTCTCCCTCTCTCTCTCTGTCCCTCCCCTGCTTGCGAGCTTGCTCTCTCTCAAAACAAACAAACAAACAAACAGTAAAATTGAAACTCTGTGCATACTGAACAACTCTCCTTTCCTTCTGCCCCCATAGCCTAGAGACAGAGAGCTCTTCTAATTTTGTCAATGACTTTGTCACTGTGGCCAAGTTGTACAACCTCTGAATTTCCATCTGCTCACTAGGGACAAGGCCTTCTTCTCCTCCCTCCCTGCTCCACCCTGACGTTTCCTCCAGGAAAAGATAGCAAAGGAGAGCCAGGGAATGACTTGTTAGATATGCCTGCACCTCAGCAGCCCTTGCCCCGAGTGTGTTTTTTCTTCTTTTTGTTACTAAAATGAATCATGCTTTAAAAAAAATTAGAAAGCTCAGAAAAACATTAGATGCAAGGAAGTATGGGGGCACCTGGGTGGCTCAGTTTCTTAAGCGTCCAATTCTTGATTTCAGCTCAGGTCATGATCTCGTGAACCATGAGATGGAGCTCCACATTGGACTCTGCCCTGAAGGTGCAGCGTCTGCTTGGGATCTTTCTCTCCCTCCCTCTCTACCCCTCCCCTGCTGTGTGTTGTTCTTTCTCTCTCTCTCTCCTCTCTCTCTCTCTCTCTCTCTCTCAAATAAATATGTAAACATTTAAAAAGAGAAAAAGAAAAGAAAAAGAAGAAACAAGGATGTATTTATCCCTCATTCCATCACCCAGAGGCAACCACTGGTAACATTTTGTTCTGTTTCTTGTAGTTTTTCCCCATAAGTGAGGTAGACTTTAATCTTGAGCGTCCCTGTTTTTTCTGAAGAAGAGCTATTCATTTCCACAGCAATCAGTAGCAAAGTTAACTGAGCTCTCAATTCTTAAATATATCCTTCTTTGTGTTAGTTCACTTTCAGATGTGTCATTTGAGTGAAAAGCTGTTAATTACAATGGAAACGCTGCTTGGAGACGTCTTATGAAATTATGTTAATATGTGTAGAGAGACAAAAAGGAAGGGGAAAGGGAGCTGATGGGCGAAACAACTGGTCTATTTAAATGGATAATTTCCTTTCCTTCAAGTTCCTAGTTGAGGGTCTCTTATTTATGAAAGGACTAGAAAGCTATTTATTGTAGTTCCAATTTGTCAAAATCAGTAAAACTCAACCTGCAAAGCAAAGTTGATAAACCAGCAAAAAGGCAACAAAGAATGACTTTGGTAAATGTCATGTAATTTAAAAAAAATCACTGTTATATGAGCTCAGGAAAAAATCTAAATGATAATCTGAAGATTAACGAAAGGTGGAGTGTGGAGAGTTGTGAATGTAAAGGCATCCTCTCAGGAATTTCCAGCCTCAGGAAGAGAGGCCTGGGGATCTTTGGCGCTGGTCTTGTCTAAAGGAATTGGGTTTGGGGGCTGTGGAGACCCAGTTTGGTCTGCCTGACCTGGACCCCTGAGGATGGCGTGACCTGGCTTCTGTGCTGGTAGAACAATGCATGAAAGGTGTTTAGCACAGCACCTGGACAGAGGAAGTGCTTAATAATTGTTGGAGTAATTGCTATTATATGGGGTGGAGGAGGAGCTGGCTCCTAGATCGTCTTGGTAGTGAGGTAGAGGTTGGGAGTCCCACTGGAATGGAGGCAATGATGGGGAGCGGATGGTCCCTTTATCTACTTCTAATCCTTCCTAATCTAGGCTTTAGAACCTTGGTTGGGAAAGACACGAGCATGCATGCTTGCATGAGTGCATGCGTGTGTGTGTATGTGTGGTGTATGTTGGGCATATAGGGTGGGAAAGGCTCAGAAGCAGGAAGAAATCAACTAATAATATTATTAAGCCCCTGCTATATACCAGATACCATGCTGAGCATTTAAAAAGCAAAACAAAACAAATCATGCAAGAGAGGTTAGATAACTTGACTATGTTTGTCTGACTGACCCAAAAGCCTGATCAGGGACATCCCTTTCATTTTCTGTGGACCTGTAGAGAGATTTCCTTCATCAATTCAAGAGTTCAAGACTAACCTTGCTTCTGGTAAGGTTTCAAGAGGCAAGGTTTCCCCAATTGAGAAAAATCAGAGACTCTCCCTTTTGGGGTGTTGAAGGGTTTTTTGCCAGTGATAGGGACCACACTATCACTGGCTTCCAGTCAGCAGTCAGGCCTCTCCTCAAGGGCTAAGGGTGCTGGCGTGGGCTTGCCAGAAACTTCTCCAAGGCCACAATGGAAGCCGGGAGGCCTCCTGGTCCCTGCCTGGTCTGACACAAGCACTAGGTAGAAAGGAAGCAAGCTCCAACCTGCAAGCCAAGCCTGGCACACAGTGGGGCAGTGGGCAGGCTGCCATCCTTGGCACCACTGGGGCCAAATTTCTTGCAAAACGGGCCTTGGGTTTTCAACACGTTGAGAAAGCACAGGAGTCTGGGATCATAACTTTGCTATCAGCCCTGGGGCTGGGCCAAAGAAGACCCTAGAGAGTCTGGCAGCGCCACAACTAGAAGGGGACAGGCATGGGCACTGGGTTCCTGGGCATGTGGTCCTCCAGGGGGACTGCAGAGCACCATCTAATCTTAGGGGCCTGGGCGGGACAGGGCATGTCACAAGTTTATCCCAGGATGGAGGTGAGCTGTCTTCAGGTATCTTACATGGGAGATCTTCAAACTTAGACTGGAAGGTTTCTAGAAGCGACCTAGTCCACAGATGATCTATTCTTGTTGAGCCTGAGTCAAGAGAAGAGATGAAACATAGTTAACAGATACGTTCAAGAAAGCAAGATATTTTATAGTGTATGTTAGAAAGACTACATTCAAAATTATTGTAGTTCTTAATTTATATCCAAAATAATTATAGTTTTTAACATTTTGGCCCAGAGAAAGCTTCAGTTATCAGTACATCTTACTTAAGTGGAATTACCAGGTTTTGCTGGCTAATGGTAAGAGTCACCCTTAATGAATGTTTTCTGTGGTTTTAGGCCCTAGTCTAAGTGCTTTACTTGTAGTAACTCCTTTGTTCCACATAACAACCTTATACAATGGTACAAATATTTTGCTTTAAATATGGGAAAACTGAAACACAGAGGAGTATAGTAACTTATCCAAGGTCCACACAGCTAATAAGCAGAAACTTAGGTTTGACCCAGGGAGTCTGTTGGCTTCTGAGCCTGTGCTCTTAAGCACTGTGTTCTAAGGTGTTCCAGATAATGAGAACTTACTTTCTGTGGGTGTTTTGCTAAGTGATCATTCAGTCATGTAAGGTATTTGTGAGAACTGTCATGGTGAGAGTTTGGGGGACAGTCAGGACAAATTGGAAAGACTGGAAGCTCGACATCTTGACTGTCCCCACTCCCCATGCAATATTACAAATGAGAAAAATTAAGCCCAGAGAAGTCTAATGACTTCTCAAAGGTTACAGCATGAAAACCTAACTAGAGTCAGAACTTAATGTCCACACTGGGCTTTTCTCAATATATCATTCTTTGTTCTTAATGAACTCTGTCTGTATCGGGCTCTTAGAGTCTGAATCCCCACCCCCACCCCCTTTCTCTCTCTGTTTCACAGCTCAAATTCTTCTCAACTACAAGGGTTTGTGCTTTCCTCTCTGATATGCATAATCCTTGGTCCTGATTCCATAAAAATACTCCCTGTGGGGCGCCTGGGGGGCTCAGTGGGTGAAGCATCCCACGCTTGATTTCAGCTCTGGTCACGATCTCATGGTTTCCTGAGACCAAGCCCTGTGTTGTAGGGCTCTGCGCTGACCCCGCAGAGCCTGCTTGGGCTGCTCTCTTTGCCCTTCCTGACTCGTTGACACACACGTGCACTCTCTTCTCCCCGCCTCTCTCAAAAAATAAATAAATAAACTTAAAAAAAAAAAAAAACCTCCTTGGACTTTCCCATCCCTGTCTTTCCTTCTTTGCTGGGGCTGTGCACGGAGGCAGAATACAGGATTTGTTTTGCTCTTAATCAGAGCAGAGGGACTAGGAAAGGAATGTTGAACCAGAGATCCAGACACACTGATTGGGTGATGGAAACTGGGGTCTGGTAATAGCCAGTTGTGGGGGCCACACCCATCACCCCATCAGCTCCTTCCTCAGTCATTAACAAATCCCCCAACAATGCTGAAATGCCATTGATTTAAAAAGTGCTATACGAAGCAACAAAGATTTAAGTGTCATGGTTGAATATTAGAAATGCTGAAAGAGCTCTGGACTAGGAATCTGGAGGCCTGGCTTCCAGCTTTGGCTCTTCCACTGACCAGCTGTGTGGCCTTAGGCAAACTGACACACCTCTCTGGGCCTCTTGTTTCTCATGTATTAAATGGATTGATCAGCTGCTTTCCTATCTTCACAGGATTTCTGTGAGGCTAAAAAAGAGAACAAAGTGAATGTGAATGTGCTTTGGAAATGATAATGTAGGGTAAGATACAAGGGATTACTGTTGTTGCACTGAGCTAGATCCAAACAGACAGCAGCTCTGGTTTCCCTGCTTTGAGGATACATGGTGGTGTGAATGACTTTATTTGCTTCCTTTCTACCATATCAAGGACACGTTCTTGGAAGGGATTTGGGTGATGGGAAAATAGATCCCAGCCTGGAGTTGCTTGCAACCCCATGTGTTAGCTCTTTGGAGCTCTGTGCCAGGAATCAGGAGCCTGGGCTCTGGAGCCCACCGTCCACCAACAAACTGTGTGCCCTTTGTGCCTCTTGCTTCTCTGCACTGTTTGCTGGCTCTGATGCTGATGCTACATCAGGAGCTTAAATGCACGGAACTGGATAAGTTCTGGAATCTGAAAAAGGAGGGAATAGGAAATATGCCTACTAAGTGCCAGGCCCATCCCATGTCGTCTATTTCAGGCTATGATTGTGCCAAGCTCTGTGCCAGATACTGGAACCAGCCATAATCAAGACAGACCTGGCTTTCTGGAAATGCCAAGGTAGCAGGAAGATGACATGAAGCAAATGCTCACACAAATAAGGAATGACAATTGTGGAAAAGGGCAAGAAGGAAAAGAATAAAGTGCTATTGGGAGGGGCCAAACCAGCCTATTATAGACTAGAAACTTGCCAGATAACAAGGAGGTGGCCAGCTAGAAGGGGACAAAACTTTCATGTAAAGGGAATAGGTCTGAAGGCCCTGAAGTTGGAAGGGGGAGGGCACAGCCCGGAGACTGAGGAAGACAGCAAGAGTGTGCAAGGAGTGGTGAGCAAGGGCTGGCTCGCTGCTGGTGCAGATGCCCAGAGGCTGACCGAGCCCTCTGTTGTAGGCCATGGTGAGAAGTAGAGGTCTTATCCTAATCTTGGCATCTGTTTGTCTTAAATATGAACTTCATTGGTTTTGATCTTCTGAATCAATTAGAATTTCTTACTTTATGGGCATTCTGATTGATCACATTCAGCAAATACAATAAACATTCGCTGTACCCGGCCCTAGAAAAACAGGACCGAAAGAGAGACTGTCCCTGTCCCTCTGTTCCCCATCTGGAAGACAACTGGGGAGAGGGCAGCAGGTGAGCACTTTATTAAGTAACTAAAGCAAGACAGACTGAGATGAGTCTGCAAAAGAAACTCAAGGGCCAAGGTTCAGTGACCATATCTGACAGTTACAGGAACTTGTCATGTTAATGGCCACATCTTTGAAACACTTGTCACATCCATTGGGAGTGTTTCCAGAAAAGAAGTATAATTTAAGCTGAGCCTTAGACCACGATACGACTTTTATTTTTAATATTTTTTTCCAATTTAAAAATAATATATGCTCCTAAAAGAAATTTCATAAATACATAAAAAGGTAAGGAAGATAATTACAGTCACACTTAATCCAGAGAAACCACTGTGGACATTTTAGTGAGTAACCTTCCCAGCTTCTTACCTAAGTTAACAACATTGAAATCGTTGTGTAGATACAATTTGGCAGCACTCTTTTTTTTTTCATTTCATATGTTAAGAGTTCTTTCCCATATCATTAAATATTCTTCAAAGCATAATATTGAATGGCTGTTCAGTATTCTGTTCTTCAGATTGTGTAACCACTTCACTATCATTGGTTGTCTGGTAGTTTGCAAATTTCTTGCTACTATGAATCCTGCTAGGGTGAGCCTGTTTACCTAAAATGGCATCTATGTCTTCCCTGAAGGCAGATTCTGAGTATAATTTCTGGGGAAAGAGTGTGACATTGCTGTGGCTTTGGACACCTATTGACTCCTCACACTCCCGCCGGCACCGGAGCAGCTCTCCTATCTCACCATACTTTTGCCAACACGGTTTTCTTTTTAAATCTTGGCCATTTTGATGGGGGAGAGCCATACTCTCTTGTTGCTTGAGTCTGCCTTTCTTTGATTAAGGATGAGCCCAATTTTTAACCAGCAGAGCTGGGGGCAGGGGGAGGTGGGGAAGGACACCGAGAGAACAGTTGGAGGAAAAACCTGGCATGATTCCTCCGCAGGCGGCGCTATGGAGGTGTCTGGAATGTTTAAGGGGATCGCACAAAGGTTACCTCATGATATTGGTAACTCCTCCCGGCTCTCGTGGGCACTTGGAGTAGCCGTGACTCAGGATACTCCTACCCCTGGGAGGACCTCTGAGATACAGTTCCGTATACCCCAGGATGTGCCTGGGAGGGAAGAACCCTTAGCCTCACCCACTGTGCTACTCTCCAGGACAGATCCTTCTCCATTAAATTTCCCTAATGAGAGAGGGAGTTTACTTTCAATCTCTGTAAAAAGTGAGATATGGGGAGGTAGGAATTGGAATAATTCTTGAGAAATGCCTTCAAAAACAAGACTTTATATACTACTAGAAGGAGCATGCATTGGTTCAACCTTCTGGGAGGGCAAACCACATAATATTAAATTGTAAAGTATGAATACTCTCTCAGTATTTTAAAAACTGTATCTGAGTAAACAAACAATGCAAAAATGTGTGCCTCAGGATGTATATAGAAAGAAGTATTTTTGGTATTAGTGGAAAAAATATGAAAACAATCTAAGTGGGTATCTTCTACCTGCTTGAGAAATAGAGACATTTGCGGTGAGAAATTTCATGGCATTATAGGTTGAGGAAGGGGCCGATACCAGCTAGTAAAACTGGAGAATATCTGAGAGAATTTCCCTGACCAACACCCAGGAGGAGCTCTTCCTCCCAGCCCATGTTCGGCATCGACAGCTTGCAAGGCAAAGCATGGCTTGTGCCTAACTCGGGTGGCCCGACAATGTGGGAAGGGTACCAGGCCCACGTACTTCAATTTGTGCCACACTTATGAAAAATAAGTCATTCCTCCAGAAAGGTAAGGGCCCTGTCAGGCAGCAGTCCCTTCTGGTGGCTCTCAAGCTACTAATATTATGGCCAGTAGGACAGCAGTATTTCGTCTGGGCCTGAGCCATTCCAATAGAGAATCAGAATATCCCATTATTAGATGGGTACCAAACCCCAACCCCCAACATCATCATAAATCTTTCACGTGATTCAAAAAAATAGATAAAGGGGATCAAGGGTACACTTATCTTGATGAACACTGTGAGTAATGTACAGAATTGTTGAATCATTATATTGTACACCTGAAATTAACACTGTATGTCAATTATACTTCAAAGAAAAAAAATCCTAATCAGGGGACCAGTCAGACTAAGTTTCTCTCTCATAAAGAAACCTATGGCAAAGAATAAAAGAAAATATTAGAAATATTTATTTCCAAATGACAATGAGCTTTGAGAGGCTATGTCACTTATGTATTATAAAAAGCATGTAGTGAATGTCCACCCTGTGGTACAGTGAATGAGGCAGGCAAAGTTCCTGTCCTCATGAAGGAATTCTTCTAGGGTGGGTAGAAAGATCACAAACAAGGAAGCAAGGCATAAGCAGTGGGTATGGATTGAGCCGAGTGCTCTGGAGTAAGTAAATAGGCTGGTGAGACAGTGATGAGGGAGGAAAGGTCTCTAGGCCGAGGGGATTGTGAGCTGAGTCCTGATGACTGAGAAATGAGCATCCCTGAGGGAAGGGTGCTCTGGGTAGAGGGCACAAGTACCAGAACAGAAACAGAGGTGGCTTCAGAGCATAACAGGGAGACTGATGTAGGCTGAGGGTCATCAGGGTCGGTTCAATGTAAGAGCAGTTGGGAATTATTGAAGAGTTTTGAGTCATCTGTAGGCCCAACTTGGGGCTCAAACCTCATGATCTCAAGTTCGGAGTTGTACACTCTACCAACTTAGCCAGCCAGGTGCCCTACTGAAGAATTTTAAACAGGAGAGTATGTATATAGTTTATGTTTTCTACTATTGTTGATTTATTTTTCTTGTTTGTTTGTATTTCTAGTTTACAGGGTATTTTTAAAGATGGAGATATTATTGATCTACCATAAAATTCACCCTTTATACAAGTCAGTGGTTTTTATTAAATTCAAAAGGTTGTGAAACTATCACTGTGATCTATTTTTAGCACATCTTTATCACCCTGAAAAGAAACTCCATACCCATTTGCATCACCCCCCATTTCCCACACTCCTCAGCCCGTAGCAACCACAAATCCACTTTTTGTCCCTATGAACTTGCCTATTCTGGATATTTCATAGAAATGGACTCATATTCCATGTGGCCTTTGTGACTGGCTTCTTCCACTTAACATGTTTTCAACTTCATCCACTTGTGGCACGTATCATTCTCTTTAAGGCCAAATAATATTCTGTTGTATGAATTTAGAACATTTTATTCATCCTTTCCTCAGCTGATAGACATTTGGTTGTTTCCACATTTGTGGTATATGAAGAATACTATGAGCACTCAGGTACAAGTCTTTGAATGGATATATGCTTTCGTGAATAAATGCTTCCTGAATTGTGGCAAGCCTTTGGCTAATTCCAAAGTACAGAAAAAAATTGATTCTGGCAACTTTTGCCAGTATTTCATTGCTTGTATGGAGAGGGTTTTTGGAGAGCCTTACTGTACCATTTTGCTGATGTCACTCTGGATCACTTTTATTTAATTAATTAATAGTTAAATGTTTATTTATTTTGAGAGAGAGAGAGCACACAAGTGGGTCAGGGGCAGAGAGAGAGGGAGACACAGAATCTAAAGCAGGCTCCAGGTTCTGAGCTGTCAGTGCAGAGCTCTGAGTGGGGCTTGAACCCACGAACCATGAGATCATGAGATCATGACCTGAGCTGAAGGTCTGATGGTTAACCAACTGAACCCCCAGCCACCCTGGAACACTTTATTTTAAACCCTGTATTAGTATTTGATGAACCAAAAATGAATTGAATTTTAAAGTAAGTAACCCTGAGGTTTGTCTTCTAGATCACTGCTGTGGTCAGCAACATCACCTGCCTCTGTTTTTTAAATTATTTGTTGAATAAATAAAGGCCCAGCTTTGAAGTTAGACCTGAATCAGCCTCTGGATAGGGCTTCAGGGCTGAGAACAGCACAGGTTGTATTTCTTGGAGAGATGGCAGGGTTCCCACAGAGCAAGCTGCTGAGATGAGGGATGACTTTGAGGTATTAAGAGCCCTTGTCTGGTGGGAGGTGGCCAGCTTGTGTCCCTGACTGGCTCTTCTTCCTGGCCTTGAATACCAGGTTTATAATTTATCATGGCCAGGGTTCCCCAGCAGCCACCATGGTGCTCTGCCATGAGAAGGCCATGGAGCCGTTAGAGACACTTGCTTCCAAATCATGGCTTCTGCAGAATTTTCTGTTCAGATAGATGGAGACACTGTTGTCCACCAAGAGAGGGATGTATGAGTGGACCTCTGAGTCTGTGCTCTTGGGAGATGAGGTATGATACCTTCTTCTGGGTTGGTGAGCAGCAGGCATTACTCATGCCCGTATGGAAGATCGAGGAGCTGAGGCCAGAGCAGGGCCAGAGCCATCTCACCTCCCCTTTACCTGCCTCTGGTTCTCAAAAGGATTTGACTGGAGCTCTTTGCATTCCAGTTTCCAACTGGTTTTTCCTATAGATGGCCCCACAGCAGTGTAGGGTTTATCCAGGTTCAATTTCAAGTCCTGTTCTTAGAGCTAAAAACCCAGTACAGAACCCTGGCTCAACAGAGCTAAATGAGAGGAGGGCTCAGGGGATTGAATTGATGGTTATGGGTAAGAAGCATGAGGTGGCCACCTTCAGGGACTAAGAGGATCTCAGCCTGCACTAACGGTTGGAGCAATGTCTAGATGGAGGGAGGTGAGTGTTCCGTGCATACTGGACCCCACTGGACACTCTTGGGGTTTTGTGTCCTGGAGTATGTCTGGGGTGGAAGGGCAGCCTGGAAACTTGGTTGAACAAGTGAAAGATTTGGGGGCTGTTCAGCTGAAGAAGGCCAGATTCAAGGGACATGTGCCTTGTCTGAAGATCTCTACTGGGCTGTCTGGAGGCAGAGAGATCAGGTCTGTGAGTCCTTCAAGGGCAGAGCTGAGCCCGGTGGGGGAAGCTACAGGGAGGTAGCCTTCAGCTCAGCATTGGCAAGACCTTTATAATAGACTGAGTGTCCACATCAGCAAGCCTGAGCCCATGTCTGTAGGTAGTGATTCCCTGGTCAGTCGTAAGGGGTTAGGTAGGGAGAATTCCAAAGTGTTTTGCACAACATCCAAAATGATGTTCCTCAACAATATGTTGGCCAGGTCATCATGTGTTCAAATGTACCCCTCCTTCATTCTAACTTCTTGCAGGGAAAGCCCTGGCCCCAATCTAGCATAAATCAGAACCTAGGCATTCTCCTAGTCTCCTCCCCTTCTCCTGTCAAGTCAATCAATCAATCAATTAGTTCACCCACTGCTGCTGGCTTAATTCCAATCTTCATCATTTCCTTGTCCTGGCCTTTGTTACAGCTTCATGTCTGTCCAGTGGCATCTAACTGACCGTCCTTAATGCAGACTGATCATGTTAGCACCTTGTTTGGAATAGTTGCCATCTCTCCATAGTCTCAGGATAAAGGCATAGGACACCTTAACATGATATTCAACCATCTCTTCTACCGGGTTCTCCATGTTCCAGCCACACGTCACTGCCCCTGGCCTTTGTTTATCTTGGTCCTTTGTTTAATGCTGTCTTTCCTGGCTTGTCTTTTTGTTTTTTTGGGTTTTTTCCTAAGTTTACAGGTTTTTAGGTTTACAGAAAAATGAATCAGAAAGTACAGAGTTCCTACATATATTCCCTCTCTCCCCTGTCTCCCCCAGTGCTTGTATCTTGTATTAGCGCGTTATGTTTGTTACAACCGATGAACCAGGGGTGCCTGGGTGGCTTAGTCGGTTAGGTGTTTGGCTCTTGATTTTGGCTCAGGTCATGATCCCTGGGTTGTGGGATTGAGTCTCACGTTGGGCTCTATGCTGAGCATGGAGCCTGCCTGAGATTCATTCTCTCTCTCTCTTCTCTCTCCAAATAAATAAATAAAAATTTTAAAAAACAGCAAACAACTGATGGGGTGCCTGGGTGGCTCCATTGGTTAAGCATCTGACTTTGGCTCAGGTCATGATCTCATGGTTCATGAGTTCGAGCCCTGCGTCAGACTCTGTGCTGACAGGTTAGAGCCTGGAGCCTGCTTCAGATTCTGTGTCTTCCCTCTCTCTCTGACCCTCCCCCACTCACACTCTGTTTCTCTGTCTCTCTGTCTCTGTCTCTCTCTCAGAAATAACAAATGAATAAACTTTATCAAAAACAAGTGATGAACCAATATTGATATATTATTATTAGGTGCATAGTTTACCTGAGGGTTTACTCTTTTGTGTTGTACATTCTGTGGATTTTGACAAATGCATAATGACATGTATCCACTATTAGTGTATCGTACAGAAGAATTTCAGTGCCCTAAAAAGCCTGTATTCCACCTGTTTATCCCTCCCTTAACCCCTCACAACCACTTTTTCTGGCGTTTTATGTCAAAATCTACCCATTCCTTTTAGGGCCTTATGTAGATGCTACCTCCTCCATGAAACTCTCGCTGATTCCTGTAGTTGAAAATATTTGCTCTCTTCTCTAAGTATCAGTAGCATATATGGCACACCATTCTGCCCGGGTACTATGTCAATCTCCTCTTCCATACACCAATTCTGCTGGATAGATTTTCTTTTAATTTTTTAAATATTTATTTTATTTTTGAGAGAGAGAGACAGAGAGCAAGTGGGGGAGGAACAGAGGAGAGAGGTGAGAACACAGAATGTGAAAGCAGATTCTAGGCTCTGATACTGTCAGCACAGAGCCTGATGTGGGGCTTGACTCAGGAACGGCAAGATCATGACCTGAGCCGAAGTTGGATGGTTAGCTGACCGAGCCACCCAGGTGCCCCCTCTGATAGATAGATTTTAACTCACAGATGAAAACAGAGGCTCATTTATTCAAATGACTTGCCAAAGCCCACACAAACTGGCAAGCTTGAAAACTGAGATGTGAACTCAGCTCTGTCTGCTCCAAACCTTCCCAGAGCCCTTTTGTTAAGGTGCTTGACTTTCTTCAGTGTCTGCTTTCCCCTCTAGACTGAGAACCTGAGATAGGGACCATTTTTAATCCATCTCTGATCTTTAGAACCCAACACAGGACCTAAAACAGATCAGGAGTTCAAGATGAATGTGAATGGATTGAAAAATGTTTGTTCTTTGGAATTCTAATAAGCTACTAGCCGGAAGTGCTGAGGAAAAAAAGCAGGAGTTTTTGGGCTGTCTGCAGGAAAAGATATTTGCCCCATATGCTCCAGCAGACCCTCTGAGCCAGGCCTCTTGAGCAAACTTGTTAATTCCAGTGACAAGGACCTGGAGTGTGTGTGCGTGTGCCTGCTGGTATGGGAAATCCTTCTCCCCCACACCTAGGACGCTCTAGAGGGAAATGGGCTCCTTTTTTATCTCAGTGTGGAGAGGGTTGGAGAGGCCCAGCCTTCCTGTTGGGCTCAGTTGGAGATGGGCCAGGCCCCAAGTGTGCTCACGTGTGCGCACTTGAACTCCAGAGCCTTCTCTTCGTTGGAGATCACACCACCAGACGCATAGTTCGCCTCTCCACTAATGCAATTATATGTCTGAGCATGAACAGAGGATTTGTGAGCTTCAAGGCTGGGGCTTTGGAAATTACCTCGGCAGGCTGGGGCCGATAGGTAGAGACTTGGGGTTTTAGGAGACTTTGGGGGAACTGTTTCAAACGCGCTGAGGCTCCTCCTGGCAGGAGGAAAAGCCATCCCTTCCCCACCATCTCCACCCCCAGCCCTTCCTAGGTTCCTATTTATTTATTTATAATAAAAAAATGTTTATTTATTTTTGAGAGAGAGAGAGTCAGAGAGAGAGCGGGGTAGGAGCAGTGAGAGAGGGAGACACAGAATCCGAAGCAGGCTCCAGGCTCTGAGCTGACAGCTCAGAGCCCAGTGTGGGGCTGGAACTCACAAACTACAAGATAATGACCTGAGCCAAAGTCAGAGGCTTAACTGATTGAGCCACCCAGGTACCCCATGGGGTTCTTTTTAAAGCACAACAAATGGGATGCCTGGGTGACTCAGTTGGTTAAGCATTCGACTCTTGATTTCAGCTCAGGTCACGATCTCACAGTTCATAAGTCTGAGCCTCACATCTGGTTTCTGCGCACTGACTGCAGAGCATGCTTGGGATTCTCCTTCTCTTCCTCTCTCTCTGCCCCTACCCCGGTTGAGCTTTCTTTGTCTCTCTCAGGATAAATAAATAAATAAATTTTTAATTAAAAATAAAAATAAAACACAACCAATAAGACTTTGTGGTTTAACACTGAACAGGATAAGAGCTACACAAAGTGATAGAACAAAGACTCATTTAACAGATCAGCTGGGCAAGGAGGTGAGGGAGAATGGGAACAGGTCAGGCTTGGGTTCATTTCCAAAACTGGGCACTCACCAGCTGGGAGTGTTACTAGATTTTCAAATCTCAAAGTCGGCTCCTACCTGATGAGTTTGAGAGAAATAAATTCTGTCCACCAGGAGGTGGTATCTCCAGTCGAAAATAACACAGGCTTTTGTGTGGAAAAGACCTGTGTGGCCTCTCTGAGTCTCTTTCTGTCATTTGGAAATTTGGAAATAACAACAGCTACGCTGCAGGATTGTTTGAAGAACTAAATGAGAGAATGTGCAGAAAGTGCCCAGAGTAGTACCTGGCACCCAGTAAGGACTCAGTGATCACGGGCTCCTTCCTAACTCCTTAGTACATGCCAGTCACTCTTTCCTGCCCCCTTGTAGGACCTTAGCCTCCACCTCTGTCTTGATGGATCCTCACTCACATCCCACTGCAACCCCCATCATCTCTCTTGACTGACTATCATGAGTTCGCAGACTTCTTCTGCTTGCGGGGAACTTACTGCCTTCCATGCCCACCTAGAAAGGCTTTTTTGGAACCATATTGACCATGTCATTTTCCTGCTTCAAAAACCTTTTATGACTACTCTTTGCCTACAAGATCAAACCTAAACTCCTTATCACCTTCCACCTTTCCCGTCTTACTTTCTCTTTTTTTTTAAGTTTTTTATTATTTATTTTGAGAGAGAGAGAGAGAGAAGAGCACATGCGTGGATACACACACAAATGCGGGAGGGGCAGAGAGGGATAAAGAGAGAGAATCCCAAACAGGCTCCTCACTGTCAGTGCACAGAGCCAGAGGTGAGGCTCGAACTCACAGACCATGAGATCATGACCTGAGCTGAAGTCGGACGCTCAGCGACCAAGCCACCCAGGCACCGCTCACTTTCTTTAAGAAGACTGGAGTATCAGATTTGATGACTATGGCTCCCCAGTTTTAGCATTTGTTGTCTATATTTCTTGTATATTATTATTGATTTTTCTCCCTCCCAAGATGAGGATGATTTTCTAGTGAATCTTGAAAATGATGGTTTCTTGATCTAGTTTAAGAAATAATTCTCTGGAAAAAACAAAATAGCAGTTTTTTTCTTTATGCCTTAAAACCACCTGAGTATTGCTACGGATTTATTCACTATTTTCCTATGAGCCAGCTGTAGCCGAGAATGATCAGAACATTCTGTTTCTTTGTAATTTCTCTGTGCTGGGTTGCAGGCCTGGAAAATGATAGATCCTAAAATTGATCAGGGTAATCGATGCTTACGTGAAGTATTTACACATGATGGATGTATCATCTTGCCAGATGTGAGTGGTTGGCAATGGCTTACTTGTTTATAAAACCCCTGAGATCCCATTTGTATCAGTGACTAAGTTTGCACATGAGGCCTATTTGCAGTGTTTTAGAAATGACTATTTATTCGACATGACCACCTTTCTCCTTTACTTCCTCATTTATCACAAGCCTTGCTGCTCTTCCCTACATAACAAAACCAGGGTTCTATTCAGTCTCCTCTCTCTTGACCTCTGTGATATATGGGGGTGGTTTTGTTTTGCATTTCCAACTGGCTTCCTGTCTTGCCTCTCCCTCTAATTCAAAACTTACATGTTGCTGGTGTTTTCTCATGAGTCTTTTACTACCCATTACTGCACCTACAGTATAAACTCTAAACCCCCTCGTGTAATACTTGAATCTTCCTTAATCTGGCCTCAGCTGATCTTTCTAGCTGTACGTATTACTGAGACCTCAGCACTGAACAGAGATACTCTTGTGACAGAAACCCAACCTAATTTTGCTTATACCACAAAGGTATTTATTGAAATGTCCCAGGATAGGACACATAATGAAGAAAGATCTGCCTGGACCAGCCCGGCTATGAGGATCTCAAGGACTGGAACCAGGGTCTCCAAAACCATCAGTAATTTTCATCACACCATTTCTGTTTTCCACCCATTCCTGCTTGTGTGGTGTGAGGCTTCATTCTCTCCTGCAGACAGGTTTTCCCTCCATGGCAAGGAATATGGGCACTGTCAGCTTAACTCCTTATCGGGAAAGCAATACCTCCTCCCAGCTGCACTGGGGGAGGGGCTCTGATTGACCTGGCTTGGGCCACCTGCATCCTTGGAATCTAGTGTCTGGTGAACGCTAAACGGCCCAGCTGGCATTGCTGCCCCAGCCAAGAGGGCAGGGTAGGCTCCTAGAAGAAGGGCATAGGGGAGTACACAGAGCCATGGCTATCATCCCTGCTCCCCAGACTAGCCCCAGCGTGTGTTCCATTCAGTTAAGCGCTTACTGAGCACCAGTGCTGTGTGCCAGGCTCCTGGCCCCCTCCTTCACCTGAACTGACAGTCTGGTGGAGGAAACAAATAGCCAACAGATCATTACAATGCAGGGTACAGAGTGTGACAATAGAGACAGACTCAGAATGCTGTCCAAGCACAGGCAGGAGGCCTTGAACTCAACCTGCTCCAGTCTAGGAGAATTCTTGGAAGAGTGACAGGACCTGGGAGTCTCAGAATAGCAGGAGTGAGGGAGAGGGGGGGCATTGCAGGTGAACAACAGCATGAAGGTGTGAAACTGCAGGCCTGTTGCCTAGAAGTAGCAGCCAGGAAGGCTAGTGGGATCGAATGTGAGGTGGAGAGGGGCAGAAAAGGCGGCCAGGGCTCAGAAGTGCCTCATTCTTTGCCTTCTCACTTGTCCCTCCCTCCTGTCTTCCACACAGTGAAATCCAACTCAGCTTCAAGACCAACTCCAAAGCTGCCCTGTCTTTTGAATCCCTCAGTGGCAAATCACAGCTTCCTCAGGGATTGTGCAGCATCTTGCAGGCACTCTATGCTAGGCTTCTGTTCTACCTTGCTTTCAGTTATTTATTTACACATCTGAGGTCCCTTACTACATCAAAAAGACCCTTGAATGCAGGAGCTGTGCCCTAAACGTCCTTCTCTCTCACACAGCATGGCTTAGCACAGGGCCATGTTCAGTGTTCAAAAAATAATTGTTGAATCGTGAACACTTGGGCTAATTGGACATTCTTCGCCTCTTGGGAGCAACTGGCAAAATGATATTGGTTTCATGTAAGCAGAAGGAATTTGAGAAATTATTTATCAACATTTTCTCAGCATGGCCAGTTTTTTTTTTTTTTTTTTTTTTTTTTTTTTTTTTTGCCGAAACAAAAAGAGCTATGTGAATTTTACTGATTATAAAGTTGATAAATATGCATATAGAAAATGTAAATGATACATAAAAGCATAAGAATAAATTTAAAACAACACAAGACACCATCCCCAAGAGGCAACCACTGTTACCATTTCAGGTAACAACCTTGGAGACATTTCACTATAAACCCAGCTATAATTAACATATAACTTTATCAGAAGGTAGTGCTAAATGCAGCATAAGCTAGCCTTCAAAATAGTAAGTCCAAAAGAATTAAACAGCTGAATAAAATCTGCTTTTTTCCTATATAATCTGAATGAATTCTGGATGTTCTCTGAAGGATTAAACAATCATTCAATATTTATTTTAGAAAGTTATATCTGCTCTCTCTCTCTTTCTCTTATTGAGATATAATTTACATACCATAAAATTTACCCTTCTAAAATACTTTTAAGGTGTGCAGTTCTGTAGTTTTTAGTATACTCACAGATTGTGCAACTACCACCAATGTCTAATTCCAGGGCATTTTCATCACCCCCAAAGAAATTCCATAGCCATTAGGCAGATACTCTCCATTCTTCTTTCCCCTTCTTTTCCTCTCCTACTAATCCACTTTCTGTCTCTATGAAGTTGTCTGTTTTGGACATTTCACATACATGGAATCATATAACATGTGCCTTAAAAAAAAAGTTTATTCATTTGAGATAGAGTGAGCAGGAGAAGGGCAGAGAGAGAAAGAGGTAGAGGAAGAGAATCCCAAGCAGACTCCATGCTGTCAGCACAGAGCCCAACGTGGGGCTCAATCTCATGAACCATGAGATTATGACCTGAGTCGAAATCAAGAATTGGATGCTTAACCAACTGTGCCACCCAGGGACCCCTAACATGTGCCTTTTGTGTCTGTCGTCTTTTACTTAGCACAATGTTTTCAAGGTTTGTCATGTTGTAGCGTATGTCAGTACTTCATTCCTTTTTGTGGCTGAATAATATCACATTGTATGGATATACCACTCTATCCATTCATCAACTGATGAACATTTGGGTTGTTTTTTACTTTTTAGCTATTATGAATAATGCTGCCATGAATATTCATGTAAAAGTTTTCATTTGAACATATGTCTTCCCCTTCTCTGGGTTATATACCCAGGAATAGAATATATGGGTCATATGCTTAACTTTTGAGGAACTGCCAAACTATTTTCCAAGGCAGCTGCACCATTTTACATTCCCACCAGCAGTTTATGAGGGTTCTACTTTCCCACATCCTCAATAACACTTGTTACTGTCTTTTTTGTTATAGCTGTCCCAGTACATGTAAAGTAGCATTTCCCTAATGACTGAGGCTCTTTTTGTTTCTCTTCATTCTTTTTCTCTCTCTCTGTTTTTGTTTTTGGGTTTTTTTTGTTTGTTTGTTTTTTGAGACAGAGAGAGCATGCATGTGTGTGCTAGCAGGGGAGGGGCAAAGAGAGGGAGGGAGGGAGAGGGAGAGAGAGAGAGAATCCCACGCAGGCTCCACACTCAGCATGGAGCCCCATGTGGGTCTCGATATCACATCCATGAGATTGTGACCTGAGCTGAAATCAAGAGTTGGATGCTTAATTGACTGATCCACCCAGGCGCCCCTTTCTTCATTCTTTTAAAATTTCTGTTCCTCAGTTGGATAATCTCAGTTGACCTACCCACAAGTTTGCTGATTCTTTCTTCTGATTGCTCAGCTCTGATGTTGAACCTCTCTAGTGAATTTCTCATTTCAGTTATAGTAGTTTTCAAATCCATAATTTCTACTTGGTTTGTCTTTATAATTTCTATCTCTTTGTTGTTTTTCTCTATTTGCTGAGATATCATTCTCACACTTCGTTTTTAAAGATTTTATTTTTAAACAATCTCTACACCCACTGTGCTGCTCGAACTCACAACCCCAAGATCGAGAGTTGCATGTTGTACTGACTGAGCCAGCCAGGCACCCCTTTCATACTCCTTGTTAGTTTTTCAACATAGTTTCCTTGAATTCTTTGAACATATTTAAGGTAGCTTTTTATAGCTGATATTAAGTGCCTAGGTTTCCTTAGGTACTGTTTCTATTGATTGCTTTCTTTCCTGCGTATGATACATACTTTCTTTTTTCTTTGCATGTCTTCTATTTTGTTTCTGTTGTTTTTGAAAATTGGATATATTTTAATATAATATGCAGCTTGGAAATCAGAGTTTCTCCCCAACCCCAGAATTTGTTGTTGTCGTTCCATGTCAGCGCATGTTACCTGATATGCCCTCACAGGTTTGGCTGTTCTAGCCCTGCCCCACTTAAAGCTCTCATCTGCACTCTGATTCTCCCTTCTAAGTCCTCCAGGCAGCCCAGGCACTGCAAACACTGGGGTTACTGTTACCCAAGGCTTTTCCCATGTTTACTGAGATCAGCACATCTTCACCACACAAGACATTCTGGATTGACTTCAAGGCTCATCTTGACATTGGACTTGAAACTTTTTCCAACTTTGACTTCTGTGACAAAGACTCTATTCTCCCTTGGGCTCTGTCTTCTCCTCTCTGACTCCTTACTGGGCTCAGGGTTTGCCATACTCTCCCTTCTCCCTCTCTCTCTTCTCTCTACTTTCAAGTGTTTATCTACTCTTACTTCTCCAACTGTAGAGATGTCTCCTCTGTAGCTCCTTGGTGATGGAACTGGAGCACTGTAATAATAAGAGTGGGCTTCAGAGTTTGGTGGCCTGGGTTTGCCATCTGACTTATTCATTTACAAGCTGAGGAGCCTGGGGCAAATTGATTCACAACTCCATTCTTCAGTTTCTCATCTGTCCAAGAAGGATAATGATAGTGCCATTTCAAGGAGTTCTCATGAGGCTAAATGAGATAGCACCAATGCTCTGTTCTCGTGGTAGAGTAAAAGCTCAAAAATATTAGCTATTGGGGTTCCACCATCACTTTAAATCCAACCTATCCAAATCAAGCTCATAATTTCACTCCAAACAAGGCCTTTCTATCTTCTGCCTTCTCCCAGCCCTCCAGCCTCCTCACTTTGGGGGTCACCTCTGACCTGGTGGTGTTCACTAATGATGATAACATCCAACATGGATCCAACATCACCAGAGCTTTTTCATGCCCAGGTTCCTGTTTTCTTCCATTGTGGAGCATCCTTTGCTTGATCCTGCTAACTTTTCTTTCAAAATATCCTTTTCCCTACTTTTTCTTTTGACCCTCACTGACTCTATTCTAGCTCTGCCCTCAGTGAATTCTGAGTGCAGTAACAGCCTCTGATGTAAGAGCTGCCTGCCTACCTCACTGGAGCTAGGATTCCAGGCACCTTCCTGTGCCATCTCTGTTCTCTTTGTTATTTTTTCTAGCAAGGTGGAGCCCCACACCAGTCAGGCAAATGTGGGAGAGGGGTAAACTGTGGGATTTGAAGGCAGAAGTTCTTGATTCTAGACTAGGCTCTGCCATGGCTTGCCAGAGAACCCAAGCAAGCCCTTTGTGTTTTTTGGACTTTGGTTTCCCCATCCATGCAGTGGGGATGAAGAATTTAATAATCTTGAAGGCCCCTGCCAGCTCTGACATATGATGATTTATCGCTGTGGTTTTTTCAAATACAAGGCTCATTCATGGGGCTTCTGAAATGTTGTTGTTCTTCCTTCCCTCTCACCCTACCTTGACAGACTTGTCTTTTAAGGAAAGTTCTCCTTTTCCAGGTCCTCCGCAGACTTCATTTCGTGTCCCTGACTCACTCCACTTGGCTTTGTCCCCTGCTCTGCAACCTAGGATGTTTGTGCTGATGTACACATTTATTCTGATTATTGGCACAACTTCTACTTCTGTGTTCTTTTGATCTATTTAGAGAGACTCTGCCTTCTGTCTCTTCTGTTCCATTCCAGCCCCTACACTGAAGACCGGTGGAATCTTTCTAAAGCACAAATCAGAGCTTGTCACTCCCCTGCTGAAAAACCTTCAGTGGCTCTCTAGATCCCCAGGCTAAAGGTTACTTCCTTAGCCTCCCATACCCTCAATTGTTGAGTCTCAACTCATTTTCCCTACTCAGCTGTTTCTGAAGGGATGGTCCCTCTATTCTCTTGCTTATTCTTCTGTTTGGGATGTACTTTCCCCCCATACTTCTCTGTTCATTAAAATCCTACTCACCCACGAAGCCTCAGATCAACTGTCACCTTCTTGGGAAGCCTTTCTTGATCTCCTTATTCAAAGTAAAACCCTGTTGCTTCCAAATTTCCACAGAATGTTATTCATTCAACAGAGAAGAATCATTTTCTTTCTTCTTCATATTCTAATAAAAGCAAAGACCGTGTCTGATTTAGGTCAGATGCTTAGCACATAGGCAGCCCTCAGAAACATGTATTGAGGGGCCCAGTCAGTTAAGCATCCAACTTCAGCTGAGGTCATGATCTCATAGCTCATGGGTTTGAGCCCCACATGGGGCTCTGTGCTGACAGCTCAGAGTCTGGAACCTGCTTCAGATTCTGTGTCTTCCTCTCTCTCTGCCCTTCCCCTGCTTGTGTGTGCGCGCTCTCTCTCTCTCTCTTAAAGATAAACATTAAAAAACACATTTATTGAAATGGGAATCATTTTTCTCTTGGTCTCTGGCTTTAGACTCTCTCCTCTACCAGGCTACTTGAGAGATCCCTCCAATTCACATATCAGAGATCTTTCTGAAGGGTGGCTGGGTTCATCTGCTGCCAAACCCAACTACTGGCACAAGGAGCTCTGGTGGAATCCCCAGCCAATGTCCACAAAAGCAAGTGGTCAGTGATACCCACAGCTAAGATTCATACTGGTGGAACTAGGGAATCTGAGCTTCTGGATCCTTCCAAGTCTGGGTTGTCAGGGATGGAGCTGATGCTCAAGATCAATGTGTCCCAACCCCTTCATTCTACAGATACAGAAGCTGAAGCCCCAAGAGGGCCCTGAGCCCTTCCCTCTCTACCAGGCTGTGGAGTTTTATAAGAATTTTTGTAATTCTTGGATATCTTAGTTCATAAACAGGGATTTTCGTAGGGCTGGATTAATAAGACCTTGAAATTGGCATCTACCTTTTAAATCTAAGAGAAAATTCACTGATAGGTTAGAGCAAAAGTGAGAAAGAGAGAGAGATGAGAAAAGATGGAGATGGAGAAAAAAAGAATGAGATAGGAACAGATAAGGAGACAGAGGGACAGAAAAAAGAAGCAAAATGACCAAAGTCCAATAGACAAACCAAGAAAGAGTCAGAGAGAGATAAACAGTGTGAGAGAGACAGGAGGCAGAGGTAGAGAAAGACTACAATAACAGAGCCCTGTCTCTATACTGCCCATCTCCTTCGTCTACCCTACCCTGGGAAATACTTCAAAGGTAAGGATGGACAGCTGTTGCTCCCTTTGAGTTCTCTGGGGCTTTTAGGATGACGTGGCCCTAGAGGCCTTTGTCCCAAGACTTCTTTCTGGGAGCTGGGGCTTCAGCTTTTCAGGTGGTGCATGGGCTACAGCAGCTTTGTGTGTATGAGGAGGGATTTTGAGAAAGTGCTGAGGTTGATCTGGTAGCTTCTTCCAGGTTTTCTGTGGCTGCAGAAAGAGCTCAGGAGGGAAGGCTCATTGGGAACTCTGGCCCTGGTTTGGGGGTTTGGTCTGGCACTGCCTGGCTGGGGAGCTTGAGAAGGTTTTCACACTAGGGTTTGGATCAACTGACCCCTGAGGCCCTTCTAGCTTTGAACTTCATGACTGATGGAGCCATTGGACCTAAAGACAAAGGGTTTCATCGCCTCTTCTTGGATTCTCACCCCCAGTTGTTACTTTGGGATCATGTCTGCTGTCAAGGATGTGAACTGAAAGGGATTATCCATCCAAGGAGACTAACTTCACCTATTGATTTGTCCAGCAAAGAAATCTTCTTGGAGGAAATGTTAAATCACAGACTATCAGAGCAGGAGGGACACCAGACACATTTTCTTAAGTTTCTCATTGCTCAGATGGGAAGACAGAGACCCAGAAAGTCATTGTTAGAACAGGAGCTAGAGGCTAGTACTTGAATCTGCTGGCTCCTGGCAATGTCCCAGGGCATCAGACTACATGCCAAGTGGCATGAAGGGAAGTTGGGAAGACAGGACTAGGGCTTTCTGGGGTGCCTGGGTGGCTCAGTTGGTTAAGCATCCAACTTTGGCTCAGGTCATGATCTCATGGTTTGTGGGTTCGAGCCCTGTGTTGGGCTCTGTGCTGACAGCTCAGAGCCTGGAGCCTGCTTTGGTTTCTGTGTCTCCCTCTCCCTCCGCCCCTTCCCCACTCACACTCTGTCTCTCAAAAATACCATTAAAAATTATTTTAAAATGCAAAAAAAATTAAAAAAAAAAAGACAGGGGTTTCTTAGCCAGTGAGAATAACTAATGCCCCAGAAACATCCCCCAAAATTGAGGTTGAGTGGTTTGGTACTGCTTCTCTCTTCTTCTCCCCCACTTTGAATTAGGCTGTTATCCAGAGCTCTGTGGACAGCCCCACCTCATTGCACACTTCACCTTCATTCACCAGGAACTCAGACATTAAGCTCCTTTGTCTCAAAGCCTTGACAGACACCTGAGAATGATCTTAGAAGAGGTTGCTCCATGACTAGGCTTTAGAAGGTACAGGATAGTGGCTGAAGAAGGCAGCAGATAGGGGCAAATCAGGGAGATGAAAGGGCCATTAACTAGGTAAAGCTTAGACATATAAATCTACCTACATTACATACCACAAATCACCAGCGGTGGAGCTGATTTCCTTTCATGAACATTCTGAGGTTGTCTTTTTCTTTATCCCTTTACTTAATCATTTATACACACTTGTTGATTCACTCATGTAACCAACCAACCAATCATTCATGGTGCACATGCTCAAGAGTGGTCATATTAGTGGAGGTGGGTGGCATTGGTGGTGTGGTGGTAGTGGTTGGGGATACTTTTGTTCATGGTGGGAGGTAATGATGAGTGCTGGTGATTATGGTAGTGTTGATGCTGTAATGGTGGTCGTGGGTGGTGGTGATAGGTTGGAAATTTGGTGATGATGGGTGGTGGTGGTGGTAGATGGGGTTTTTGTTTTTGTTGGGTGGTATTGTTAGGCAGTGGTGATTGTGATGTTGTAGAGTAATGGTGATGGTGATGGTGTAGTTGTGGTGGTGGTAGTATTGATGGTGGTGGTGATGGCAATGTTGATGGTTGTGGTGGTGATGATTGGTGATTGGTGGTGGTGGCTTTGTTAGTGATTGTGAGTGTAGTGATGGTGGTGGAGGTAGTGGTGATAATGTTGGTGGGTGGTGACAGTTGTATTGTTCAGAGGGGGAATGGTGTGGTGTTGATGGAGATGTTGGAGGTGGAGAGCTGGGCATTGGAGACAAGTTACCTAGTGATTGTCTGGTTGGAAAGGAGGTATGACCTGGAATCAACACTAAAACTATAGATGGGTATGCTCAGGGATGTGGAAGAAGGAAAGTAAAGAGATCTGAGGAAGAGATAGAACTTCTCCTTGGTTGGGGATTAGCAAGTCCTTTCTGGACCCTGAAGAGTAGATAGTGGTAAGAAATGAAATCTACATAAAATTAATAGTTTTAGTGCTTTTATATTTGTAATAACTGCTAATTAAACAGAACCAAGAAGTATAGAAAAGTACAAAAAAGAAAAAAATTTAAAGTACACCAAATCTTACTTTCTAGACATAAACATTGGAGAGGAAGTTTATCTTTACATCAGAAATAGAGATTGGGTGGCTCAGTTGGTTAAGCATCCAACTTCGGTTCAGGTCATGCTCTCACGGTTCATGAGTTGGAGCCCCGCAATGGGCTCTGTGCTGACCCCTTGGAGCCTGGAGCCTGCTTCAAATTCTGTGTCTCCTTCTCTGTTTGCTTCTCACCTGCTCACACCCTGTGTGTGTGTGTGTGTCTCTCTCTCAAAAAATAAACATTAAAAAAAAAAAGAAAGAAAGAAATGGAAGTTGAGAGGATCCCAACTCAGGACATTCCCTTCCAGATGGAGGAAGCTGTGTGAGGATGGAGTGAAGGTGCCTTTAGGTTGGAGATGTTCCATCAGCAGAGATGAGGGCCCTGCCCTCCCTGGGAGAAAGGGAAGTGTCACCTGGGGCAGTGAAAACAGACACACTGCTTGCAGAGTGGGACAGGTGGTGGAGTGGGGTGGAGCAGAATGGGCTCTGCCTCTGCCTGCCCTTTGTCCTGTGACCCGCCTGGGTGAGCAGATAAGCTTTGCTGGATCTTTGTGTTCTGTGTGTCACTCCTGAGCACAGAGCGTATTGAAGCGTATCAGGCAGCCTGCTGTGGAATCTTAATGAGCAAGAGAGATCTGGAGAGGAAGATCAGGTTCCTTTTCTCTTCCCCCTCTGGTCTCACCCCTCCCCTTCTCCCAGAAACCCAACATTTCTGCCTATTTGTAGATTTATGTGAGGCAGAAGGAGCATAGTTAGCAGTGACATTGGGGGAAAAGACCTCTTTGGGTCCAACTGAAACTAAGGGTTACTTAGAATATTTCAGCAGAATTTGGGGGACAACAATGTTTGAATGTTAAGAGTCCCTTTAAGATAATCAAGCCCAAGTGTTTTCAGTGCATCCTTCTTTGTTTACTTTTTAAGCTGGGCATCTTTTTGTCGAGCAGCATTTTCACTGAAAGCCCAATATGGACACCAACAAAAAAGAGGCTGCCCTAATTGAAGCGAAGAAAGAAGATTCTGCCAGTTGAGCCCTTGGTCAACTTACCCTTATGCCTGGGATTGAAGTTAAATGGGGATTATCATACTTGCCTTTCAGGACTGTTAGGACCAAATGTGGTGATGTATGTAAAGCTCTCAGGATTTCATAATGCCGGGAGGCGCTGAGGACTTCCGACAGGCTTGGGGTTCGCTCTGGGCTCTGCTGGGGATGAGGGGAGCTGGAGATGGGGCTTGGAAGATGACCCTGGAGGGTATCCAGGCAGGCAGGTTGTCATTCTGACACTTTGTCCTGTAACCGAACGTGAGTTCACTCCTTGGTGAGTCACAGAGAGAAACTACACCAGGTAGAGTTGTTGCACAAAGTAAACTTTATTTGCAGCAAATAAGGAGGTCATGGGGAATAACTTCCAAGGCTATGACCCCTGAGCAAGGGTGATTGGTTCCTTTTATTTAGGATTAGGGTGAATATTTAGATATGGAAGCCTTGTCATTGTATGTAGAGGTGGGCATAAGGTCGCTCACTCACCTTAAGGAAGCATGGCTATATATACATTGTATGTTATGTAAATGAGGTTTGTGTTCCTCCTTGGGCAGAAATTGTAGTATTGTAGTGAGATAAGTGTAATTGCTGGTCATTCCAGAGGTCACTCCATGGTCCATCTATGCAGGTGTGAGTTGGGGGTTTAGCTCAAACTGGACTGGGTGGTCTGGGCCATCAGAGCTCTTCCTTCAGGCAGTTATTGCTTGAGGATGGTTTCTGTTTTCATCACAGCATGTTATGCCCTTCTTTTAAGAGGAAAGAGCTTTAAGGAAAACTGTGGGACCAATGTCAATGGGTATAAGCAGGTGAGCAGCAAAGGTCAGGTCTTGGAGTTTGGCTGGTGACAGTCCTAGCCAACTCCTGCCTCTGGCAGGCAGCACTCAATTCAACATACTCTTCCTCTCTACCCAAGTCCCACCACCATCCTAGGTGACCTCAGTGTCCCTGGATTTACACTCCTCCTCAGCCCGACAATCCCAAGATCTTTTATTTCTTTCTTTAATTAATTAATTTATTTAAGTAATCTCTATACCCATCATGGGGCTCTAACTCACAACCCTGAGATCAAGGGTCGCATGCTCTTCCAATTGAGCCAGCCAAACTCCCCTGGGATCATCTTTTATAACAGTAGGAGTGACTAGTGTTTACGGCACCTTGCTTCATGCCAGGCACTGTTCTAAGGTCTCCACACATGTTATCTCATTTTATGCCCCAACAGCCCTTCAAAGGGAACACTATTATTCTACCATTTACGTTTGGGGAAACTAGCATAGAGAGGGTAGATTATTTGCCCAAGGTGAGGCAGGTCCTAATTGCAGAGCTAGGATTTGATGCAGGCACCTATGTGTCAGGACCTGAACTCACCAGTGCTTTCCTCACCCATGACATCTCAGCTGTGACATCTCACTCCCCAGCCACAGCTTCCCTCTACCCCTGCTCTTCCATCTTACAGAGACCTCTAGGCCTTTTTTGTAACTTCCCATTTGCACTCAGTCCGTTAGACCCTCCTGTCTTTACTTCCTTATCATCCCAAATCCTTGAGCTAGTACTAACAAACTCACCAGCTCTCTGAAGCCCTAGACCTGCAACCATGTCTGGTGAAAACCCAGCTTCACCTATCTGGAATGAAAAGAAAAATGGCTCTTTTGAAAGCTGGCTGCTTTGGAACCTTCTGGAAGTCTGTCAAAGTCTTCTAGAGAAAGTTGCTCCTTTGTTTAGAGAAGCTCCTTCTAGAGCCTTTAGGTGAGACACAGAGGTGGGCGGGGCTAAAGCAGAAGAGCAGGAGTGGTCAAGGGAGTTACTCCCCACATTGGTTCTAGTGAGCCTTCTGTGGTTTACTTACCATGTTGTGAAGGGTTTCCATTCCCTCCCACCCAGGAAGGGCCACAGTAGGGAGAATCATGAAGGACTTTGTTCAATACTCCCCATGGAGTATGAGAGGGAGTAGTTATACTCCTATCTTAAAATCCTCACCCACCTGTAAAATGCAATCCAGAGTCCTTAACTTGGACTCTCCTATAGCTCTTCACCCATGAGGATCACACTTCTACACACATACTAGCTTCCCAGTTCACCTCAAACACCAGGTACAGTCCGGCCTCAATACCTGCCTTTGCACCTATATTCTCCCTGCTGTAACACACACCTCTAGATCTCCAAGCAGTCTGCTCCTTCATTTCATTCAGTCTTTGGTCAAATGTCATCTCTCCAGAAGGCTTCCCCTGACCTGCCTGGGTAAAATTGCACCCTGTCACTCTCTATCTCCTCACTCTGAATTTTCTTCAAATCCCGATCATTACCTGGTATCAAACAAAGCATAATTTACAAAGAGTCAAAAAAATCTGGCTCTCACACAAGCAAGCATCCAGTGGGACGTGTCAGTGATTTATTTAACTCATTAGTGAGGGCATCAGCAGGATGCCAAAGCTAGTTCAAAGGGGGTATGAGAAACTGATACATATAATCGATTGAAAAAGAGTGCTGGAATAAGATTGCAGAGTTAGATGCCAAATTGGTTAATGTCCCATAGCAAAATAAAACTACAGTCTTTGGGGTAGTCTTTTCTTCCAGACAGAAATCATTTGCATCTCTGCTGGACAAAAATCATTTGCAGCTTATCCATCTTCTTTAAATCAACATTTCACTTCTTAGAGTCTGGACCCTAATCAATAGCAAATAGCCAAACAAAAGTTACTTTTCTAGAACAGCACTGTCCGAAAGAACTTTCTACAATGAAAGAAATGTTCTACAGCTGGGCTATCCAGGATGATACCCCTAGCCTCATGTGACTAGTCATCTCTTGTGGTTGGTGTAATGGGGAAACAAAATGTTAATATTTGTTTAAAGTTCAATAAATGTAATTGAAATATTACATACATATTATATTTATGTATATGTTAATATATGGAATGTAATATAGGCATAGAATATAAAGTAACTTAATATAATATAATATAAATTATTTGTAAACACAATTTCTTTATTAAATATATTTTATTAATTCATATAAAGTTAATATGAATTTTAATATAAATTTTAGCAGCTACCCTTTTGGACAACAAAGCCCTAGGAAGTCAGATGATATTAGGTAGCTCATTAGAAAATGCTATAGCTGGGGCGCCTGGGTGGCGCAGTCGGTTAAGCGTCCGACTTCAGCCAGGTCACGATCTCGCGGTCGGTGAGTTCGAGCCCCGCGTCAGGCTCTGGGCGGATGGCTCGGAGCCTGGAGCCTGTTTCCGATTCTGTGTCTCCCTCTCTCTCTGCCCCTCCCCTGTTCATGCTCTGTCTCTCTCTGTCTCAAAAATAAGTAAACGTTAAAAAAAAAAAAAAAGAAAATGCTATAGCTGGGGTACCTGAGTGGTTCATTTGGCTGAGCATCCACTCTTGATTTCAGCTCAGGTCATGATCTCACGGTTTGTGAGCTCGAGTCCCACATCAGGCTTTGTGCTGACAATGCAGAGCCTGCTTGGGATTCTGTCTCCCCCTCTCGCTGCCTCTTTCCTGCTTCCTCTCCAACTCTCTCTCTCTCTCTCAAAAAAAAAAAAAAAATACTGTAGCTCAGGACTTACTTTCATGTTTGGAATAATTTTCCTTAATTCTAATGTTGTTAACTTGTGTTGCTTGTTGTTTCTTTCCCTACTAGAAAGGCAGCTTTGTAATGGCAGGGACTTAGTGTTGTTTTCTGCATCTCGCCAGCACTTAGGAGGGGGTGCCTGGGGCATGGCAGGTGCACAATCAGTAACTGTTGAATGAATAAATAAACATAGGGAGGCTGGAGTCTTACCAAACACCAAAGCAATAAGGCTCTCCCCATGATTAATTTTGGCTGATGAACTTTAACTGGAGTGAAACCTGATATTTCATTTTAAATGGTTTTCTTAGGGCACCTGGATCACTCAGTCGTTTGAGTGTCCGACTCTTGATTTCGGCTCAGGTCATGATCCCAGTGTTGTGAGATCATCAGGATCTTCCGCATTGGGCATAGAGCCTGCTTAAGAGTCTCTCTCTCTCTCCCTTCACCCTTTTCTCTCTGTCCCTCCCCCGCTTGCACTTGCTGTCATAAATAAATAAATAAATAAATAAATAAATAAATAAATAAATAAGTAAGTAAGTAGTTTTCTTATTCTGTAAGGTAATTCCTTGCTGTGACCCTCAGATTTTCAGTGAACATATGTGGCTCTGGTTAATGGTTCTGCGGTGGGGGCAAGGTGAAGAGTCAAGGGGGCAAGGTGGGGGCAAGGGAGAATGCTGGGCCTGGAGGATGGTGATGAAATACTGGCAGTGAGGGAGGATTGTGCTGGGTGCAGACATGAATGGCCAGAGTAGACAGAGGACTCCCTAGAGGAATAGGACCTCAAAATACCTAGAGGAATACTTTCCCTAGAGGAAAAGGACCAGGAGGACCTCAGGCACCCCAAAGTTAAAGAAAGGTGGATCTACTTGTGCTAGTGTACTAGGGTAGACAACTTGTAGTAAAAATAGTCCTGTGATCTTGGTGGTTTAATATGGTAGGTTCCCAGGCAGGGCCCCAGCCTTAGAGGACAGGGCCTAGTGGAGGTAAAACCACCTCTTCATCTATTTGTATAGAGTGAAGGTGCGATGGAGGCAACCCCCAAATCATTTTCTTCTGTATTTGGTCTGCTTTGGGGCCTATGTTTAAATGTGGGGGCGTTTACTCATAATTAACATGGGGTCTACCAGAAGCTCTGATGCTCTGGGTACAAAGAAACTATGAGACCCCAAGGCCAGACTCCCCTTCCTACTCGCCTCCCCATTCCTGACCCCATGCATTTCTTTATCCTTGGGGGCCACCTGGCTGACTCTAGTTCCCAGCATCTTTCCACAGCACAGGTGCCTATTCTTTTGGCCCACAACTTCCCTGGGGCAGGGAGGTAGGTATTTCTGCCCAAAGGCCTCTGACCCCACTTTTCTAGGCACATAAAAGATGTGGCCTGTCTCCTAAGGATGGAAATGGTGGCAGGGCTGGCATTGGGAAGAGGCCAGGGTTTCATCTGTAAGGCTTCTTGGCTGCCCATGGATGGCTGAAGATTATAAGTTGAGCAAAAAGGACCGTTTCTGTCTCTCCTCAGGCCTGGTCATCGAATGCTCTCAGTAAATGAGATTATTAGGTTTTTGAGGCACACCATCCTTGGGAGGATGAGGACCCAGGGTCATTACTAGGTAGTATCCTCCCGAAAGACAAAATGGTCAGTTACTAAGGATTTTCAGCAGTCACATGGTCTCACCACTCGTTGTGCAAGTACAGACCTGGGCTTGGAGATGAAGGGACTGTCTGGGGCACAGAAAACAGTAGCAGAACTTGGCCTTGAACCCCCTTGAGCCCCTGGAACCCCCCATTCCCCAAACCTCCCTCGAAAGTGCTGGTTCTTTGGACTTGTCCCCGGTCCTCCTGCCCTTTTCTCTACCATCAAAAGTGCCAAGGTGAAGTGGAAGGAGGTCAGATGGTGGGATGTGAAGAGATGCCTTTTTAGGCTGCAGGGACCTGCATTTTGGGGCTGGAGCTAGACAACTTGTCCATGAGGTCCTCATCTCTGGTGTGATCTCATCCCATGTCACTCTGCGGTCTGAGCTAAGGGGCTTGGGCAGGGTGGCAGGTGTTGGTCTCAGCTGTGCCTAGGATGGGGATCTCTGGGTGCCATTAGTCTACACCGTCTGATGTACGTACTGCACTCTCTTCTCCCATCCCTGGGGATTCTCTGTACACTCTCCCTTTCCATCTAACAGGGGGGGTCCACCAACATCAGAGTTGGAAGTGTCCTTAGAATTGCCCAACCCCCTCATTTTACAGCCTGGAGAGAGAGGCCCAGGGAAGGAAGGAGCCGGCCACACAGCCAGTCAGCCAGTCAGTGCAGAACTGGGACTAGAGGCTGAGGCTTCTGAAACAGCCAGGGGTTTTCCAGGGCTTCAGGTTTTCCTCCTGGCCATTATCTTATCTTGTCTTATCTTGTCTCATCTCATTAAGAATAAGGGACTGAAGAGGCAGTCCTGAGATGGGATCTTCAAATCAACTTAGAGAAGTTCTTGACTTGTACAGTATATTTTCTGAAATAGACCCTTCCCTATTCCCATGACCCTCACCCAAGCCCAGGTGTGGAAACCACCCCAGGCCTGCCTCCCTCCCAGGTGCCCCTCTGCTGGTCAGGCTGCCTGTGTGGGGTCCTCAGACAAAGTCTGGGCAGGGAAGGAGTAATAGTGGGTACAGCTGAGCTGTACTCCTCTGAGCTTGTGTTCCTGGAACCAAAGAAGATGGACAGGATGGGTCCTTTGGGATTTCATGGATTCTCTAGAAGGGAAGGTGGAGGGAGATTGGAACAAGGGCAATGGCTGAGGCCTCTTGTTGCCCCAGGTGGATGAGGGAGTATAATGGGGCCTCATCCTACAGGGAGTCTTCCAAGCTTGGATTCCTTACAGCAGAGGCAATTCTCAGATTGCATTTGGTTCATTCAATAAGAATGCTTTTGTTGTCATAGAAACTCAACTCAAACAAGCTTAGGCAGTTAGTAATATGCCCATTGACCCCATCAAAGGAGGGACGCAGACACTAGGAGCACAGTGAGGCGAGGCTTTAATCACTGTTCTTGGAAGAGTGGATATCTGATGGACAAGCACATTTGAGGCAGTTACAGCAGACAATTTATCTCCTAGCGTGCAAGTCCCTCCCTGGTTCCTCATTGGCTGAATCCAGAGGTATAGCCTTACTGGAAGTTGCTTTATGCCCATGTAAGGCAAAAGTAGTCAGATTGGAACAAATATACATTCCCTGAGGTGATGCGAGAACTTTCAGTCCATCCTCAGTTTGTTTCTTTGGCTCATGCTCATTGCAAGCCCAAGAAAATAAGCCCTCGAAATGGAGAGGAGAAGAAGAACCAGGAAGTGAAGTGTCTAAGGTTTTGAGATGCCATTGTGTGTGTTTGTGTGTGTGTGTGTGGGGGTGTGTACATATTTCTAACAGGTTGTAAACCTAATGTTAGACAACACAGCTTTTATTTGGTATTTCTGAAAATGAATATCTCCCTTACTTCCACAAGGCCAAGAGAGAAAGGAGGTTATTGGAAAGACACTGGGCCTTCCCTGTCACTGAATTGTGGAGAAGCTTTTCTCACGTTAACAAATCATGTACCTACTGACTTCAGGGACATGGGAATTTGCATGCAGCCAAGACCCTTCTCCCATCTTTCATTCTCTGCTCATCCTGTGTGTCAGCCCCACTTTCTAATGGCTTCTTTCATCTTAGGGGACACAGTGCTGACCACTGCCCAGTGTCCCACAGTTCAGAGCTTTGCCGCAAGAGATGGATGGTTTCCCTTTTCTCCAGGTTCGTTGGAGAAATCCCTAAAAGGATTCCACCCAACCTGAGTTGGGTCAGGTGCCCACCCATAGCCCAGATTACAGGTCAGGAACTATCTCCAGAGAACAGTGATCCAGGGACTTTTTATTTTTATTTTTATTTTTATTTTTTTTAACGTTTATTTATTTTTGGGACAGAGAGAGACAGAGCATGAACGGGGAGGGGCAGAGAGAGAGGGAGACACAGAATCGGAAACAGGCTCCAGGCTCTGAGCCATCAGCCCAGAGCCTGACGCGGGGCTCGAACTCACGGACCCGCGAGATCGTGACCTGGCTGAAGTCGGACGCTTAACCGCTGCGCCACCCAGGCGCCCCATCCAGGGACTTTTTTAGAATGCTCATTGATGTCCTCCTGCATGCCCTGTCCTGTCGGGGCTGAGCTGTGAGCAGCCTGGGACTTGGGGCAATCACGGTTGAACAGGAGAAACAAAGCACAAGCAGAAGAGTTCTAGGCCTAAAAGAGAGAGAGATGGTGCTCTGGGATGTGACTTGTTTAATGATCAGCTGGAGAGAAACAGAATGCACAAAAGCTTAGAGGGAACTGTGTATGAACATCTAGTACATGAGGCAAGTAGCAGGTGGTAAGCCATAAGAACAAGGTTCTGGAGTCTCAGAGGGCCACATTGTATCCTGGTTTTTGTTTGGTCACATCATATTATATACATTTCTCATTTGCTATAATATTATATTGTCTTTTAAAAGTAGTTTTTAGGGGTACCTGGGTGGCTCAGTTGGTTTAAGCATCAAACTTCGATTCATGTCATGATCTCGCGGTTCATGAGTTGAGCCCTGTGTTGAGCTCTGTGCTGACAGCTCAGAGCCTGGAGCTTGCTTCAGATTCTGTGTCTCCTTCTGTCTCTGCTTCTCCCCCACTCACAATCCATCTTTCTCTGTCTCTCAAAAAATAAATTAAAAAAATTAGATTTTAAATTATAAAAGTGACACATATATATGTTAAAACAAAATGCAAACAATTCAAAAAGGAATAAAAGATGAAAAGTGAGTCTCCATCTTCCCCCAGGCTGCCTTCTTCAAGGTAACTGCTTTTTACAGTTTTCTTGGGAATTCTTCCAAAAACTTTTAATGCATATATAATTGTGTATATGCATGTATTTTAAATAGACAAGTGGGATGGTACAATGCATATTGTTCTGTACCTTGCTTTTTTTCACTTGATGCTGTATCGTGGAGATACTTTTTTATTAATATATAGAGATTGCTCATTCTGTTTCAAGAGTGGGATGGTGTTCTGTAGGGAGCTGGAGTGGGGCTTGTTCAACCAGTTTCCTGTGGCATGGACTTACTACTACTTCCAATTTATTGTCAATAGAAACAATACTTCCTTGTGCCTTTTATTTTTTTTTATTATTTTTTTTTAACATTTTTATTTATTTTTGGGACAGAGAGAGACAGAGCATGAACAGGGGAGGGGCAGAGAGAGAGAGGGAGACACAGAATCGGAAAAGGCTCCAGGCTCCGAGCCATCCGCCCAGAGCCTGACGCGGGGCTCGAACTCACGGACCGCGAGATCGTGGACCTGGCTGAAGTCGGACGCTTAACCGACTGCGCCACCCAGGCGCCCCTCATTGTGCCTTTTAGCACATTCATCTTTGTGCATAGGTGGAACTATTTTTGTACATTCAATTCCTAGCAGTGGAATCTTGGAGTATATCATAGCATATACATTTAAAGAGGATACATAGTATTAAATCAAATTGTGCAGAATATAAGAGTATATGCATTATAAAATGTGATAAAGACAAGTTGCTCTTCAAAGAAGTCTCATAAATGTTAATATTTCAAAACTTGGATAGGATCATTTTTTGCCCATATTTTTCTGTATGCTTGGATATTTAACACACATGCACAAGAAGTTACAATGTTTATACTCCCATGAACAGTAAATAGCATGCCCCATGCCAACAGGACATTAACCCAATTTTAAATCTTTGTCAATCCAGATGGTAAAAACTGTGTATCTCTATTGCTTTAATTGCATTTATTTAATCATGAGGGTAGCTGATTTTTTTTTTTTTTTTTTTGGTAAATTGCTTTTTCATTTTGATTGAGTCCATTTTTAAAAAAATTTTTTTAACGTTTATTTATTTTTGAGACAGAGAGAGACAGAGCATGAACGGGAGGGGTAGAGAGAGAGGGAGACACAGAATCTGAAACAGGCTCCAGGCTCTGCGCTGTCAGCACAGAGCCCGGACGCGGGGCTCGAACTCACGGACCGCGAGATCATGACCTGAGCCGACAGTCGGACGCTTAACCGACCAAGCCACCCAGGCGCCCCTGAGTCACATTTCTTTAAAGCCTACAGGATATTTCATTTTATGTATGTGCCTTAATTTACTTAACTTTAATTCTTGTGGATTATTCATGCTGTTTATAAATGACTGTGAACATTTTGTACGTAAGGCTTTTTTCCTCTTCTTCTTTAGACTGTTTTTTTTTAATGTATACCCATTTCAGAAGATGAATTGCTAGGTCAATAGTGTGGGACATTTTTTAGATCAATACATATGTCAAATTGCTTTCTCAAAGGACAGTACAATATATAGTATCCTCAATTTCATTATACTCTGATCTACACTGGGTATTGTTAATAAAAAATTAATTTTTGCTAATTTTATAGGTTAAAAAAATAGGGCCTTAATTTATTGTATTTGTTATTAGCAGTGAGGTTGCGTGTTTTAATATATGTTTGTTAATTAACTGCATTTCTGCCTTTCTGAACTGCCTGTTCCTCTTCTCTGCTCATTTGACAGCACATTCTTATACAAAGAAAATAAGATGTGCTTATCAGAAAAAACCCTATTTTCTAAGGCACTGGGAAAACAGGGAGTGTTACTGACTGGTACCAGATTATCAAGTGAGTCTCTTACATGAGAACGTGGGGGTGGCAGTGAGAGAGTAGTGAGATGGGAGAACTGAATGAATAGGACTCTAGGTAATGACCGGTTGGTGGCAGAGATGAGAGAGGTGAAAGGAAATTGTGTCAGGATAAAAATTCATGGTAGTACAGAAGACATGCTGGGCTCAGAGTTCTCCGTCTCTGAGCTTCCAAGGAACTCTGGTGACCTGTGCAATCATGGCTGCATTTCAGAATTCCAACCCGGTGTTAGACCTGCTCCTTGCGGTAGGCCCTCTTCCAAGGCCCAGTGCTGCAGAGTAGAAAACAGGTTGGGATGAGGAGGATTATTTTCACTGTATCAGTTATTGAGCACTCTCCCCCTTCTTTATCCAGATAGTCACTTAGTTTCAGCATTGTAATGAACAATTTTTATTAATCAAGTTGTTATCTAGAATTATTGTTTTAATTAGTACTTCCTTTATTACTATTTTTCATATAGAGAGAGTTCTACTATTATATTTTATATATAGGTATGTATTTATATACATATGTATACGTGTATGGTATATACCTATACCATTTTATTACTACTTATATCTGTGTGTGTGTGTTTCCTCTTTTGGAAGGAATTGACTGTTGTGATCACTTTTTTTCCTTTGGGATGTTCATTTTCATTTATTAACAAATAATCTTTATATGTTAAAGTTATAAGACTTTGTCATACATATTTTTCACAAGTATATTTTTTGCTTTTAAGATTTATTTTTTAAGTAGTATCTACAACCAATGTGGGACTTAAACTCACAACCCCGAGTTCAAGAGTTGCAAGATTGACTGATTGAGCCAGCAGGTGCCCCCCCCCCAAATATTATTTCTAATTTGTTGCTTATCTTTTCACTTTTTGTTACTGAGATGCACCAAGTGTGTTAAGTTTTGATGAATTTTGACAAATGCATATTCCTAGTGACCCACATTTCTATCAAATATAGAATATTTCTATTACCTGATAAGGTTTTCTTGTGTCCTTAGTCAATCCTCAGCCCCCACCTGCTCTGCCACAGGCAACCACCGCTCTGATTTCTCTCATCACAGATCAGTCTTGCTTGTTCTAGCGTGTTATGCAAATGGAATTACGATCTACACACTTTTCTGTGTCTGGCTTCTTTCACTCGACCTATTGTGTTTGAGATTTAGCCATGTTGTTACTTTTGACACACTTTGTTCCTTTTATTATCTAGTAGTATTCTTTTGTATGAATATAGCACAGTTTGTTGATTTATTCTCCTGTCCATTGACATTGGGGTTGTATCTATCTAGTATTTAGCTATTGTGAATAATGCTCTGATGAATATTCTTGTATGAGTCTTTTTGTAGATATGTTTTTATTTTTCTTGGATAAATATCTAAGAATGGAATTGCTAGATTATATAGTAAGTATATGTTTAATTATTTTAGAAACTGTCAAACAATTTTTCAAAGGGATTATATAATTTTACGTTCCCACCAGCAGTATATGAGGTTCGAGTTTCCCCATATCCTTGCCAACATGTGCTGTTGTAAATTTTACAAATGTTAGTCATTCTAGGGGCTTGCAGTGGTATATCATTATAATAATGATTTTCATTTCCTTGATGACTTAGGATATCCAACACTTTTTCATGTGTTTATTGGCTATTCATAGAATAGTATATTTGACTTAGAGACTTTAAATTTTATGTAGTCAGGGGCGCCTGGGTGGCTCAGTCGGTTAAGCATTTGACTTCAGCTTAGGTCATGATCCCAAGGTTCATGGGTTCAAGCCCTGCATATCAGGCTCTGCTCTGACAGTGTAGAGCCTGCTTGAGATTCTCTCTCTCCCGTGCTCTCTCTCTCTGCCCCTTCCTCACTGATGCTTTCTCTCTGTCTCAAAATAAATAAATAAAATAAATAAATTTTATGTAGTCAAATTCATAAATTTTTTCTTTTAGGAATTTTATTGCTTTTTTATTTTTTATTTTTGAGAGAGAGAGTGAGAGCTCTTGCAGGAAGAGCAAAGGGAGAGGGAGAGAGAAACTCTTAAGCAAGCTCCACACACAGCACAAGGCTCAATCTTACAATGAGATCATGACCTGAGCCGAAATCAAGAGTCAGATGCTTAACCGACTGAGCCACCCAGGTGCCCTGAGAAATCCTTCTTAATGCCAAAAGCTACTAAATATCTTTTATTTATATTTCCTTCTACTACTTTATTGGTTGAACTCTTAAACATTATATCTTTAATCTACCCACAGTTTATTTTGTTTAAAGTTGTAAGGAAACTATTTGTCCTCATGAAATTAACCAGTTGAACTATATCGTTAATAATCACTTCTTTCTTTTTCCATTTATTTGATTTACCACATTTATCTTAAACCAATCTTTAACATATTTGGATCTATTTCTATATGACTGTGTTACTATTGATTTTTCTACTAATAGTATATTGTTTTGATTATTAGAGTTTTAGAGTTTATCAAGTAAGCAAGTAACCTTCATTACTTGTTATTTCTTCAAAAGTTTCTTAGCAATTCTGATTCATCTGTTTGTCTAATATAACAGTAGTAGGCTGAATAATGCCCCCCTGCCCCACCTCCCACGAAGTCCATGTCCTAGTCCCTGGAACCCATGAATGTTACCTTGCCTGGCAAAACAATTTTGCAGATGTGATTAGGTGAAGGATTTTGAGATGGGCAGATTATCCTGGATTATCCAGATGGGCCCAATGTAATTACAAAGATCCCTATTAGAGGGATGCAGGAGTAACAGAGAAGATGGTGGGGGGCAGAGGTTGGTCTCACGGGGCCACAAGTCAAGGAATATAGGCAATGTCTAGAAGCTGGAAGAGGCAAAGAGCAAATTATCTCCTAGAGCTTTCAGAAGGGACAGGCCCTGTCAGTACCTTGATTTTAGCTCAATCAAGATTGAGCTCCGGTTTCTGACCTTGTAGAACTGGAGGAGAATTCATTTGTGCTGTTTTAAGCCACTAAGTTTGTGGTAATTTGTTACAGCATCAATAGGAAACTGATATACTGACTTAAAAATTCCTTTTTAAAACTGAGTTCTAAATGTTGTCCCACTGTGTTTTTTATTGGATTGTATTAAGCAGAGCATTTAATTTGGGAAGAACTGGCATTTTTATACTATTCAGTCTTGCGATCTAGACTTCTCCAGAAAAACGCCCCCCTCACCTCTCCGACCATTTCTGCCCATTGCCTGCTTAGTTTGGGGTCTCCAGAGATAGACCTGAGGCAAAGGTTTGATTGCAAGTAGTTTATTTGGAAGGTGACCCCGGGAAACATATATAGCAGAGTGAGAAATTGAGACAGGGAAGGGAAGGTATCAACAAGCATGCACTCCTGGGTTCCCCCAAATCTTCTTGAGGGAGCAAATGTATCACGTCAGCATTGGGAATGAAGGGGCATCCGGGTGGAGAAAGGCCATCAGACCTGGTGTCATCAGCAGGCATATCCTGTGTCTACAGCCTTCCCTCCCTGGGGCCCAATGTCCACACTCTCCCTGCCTCTTCACAGGAAGGCAAGATTACAAAAGGGGACACAGCAGGCCTAACTCTGCATAGGATGTGGTGTTCAGAACAGCTTCCTAGAAGAGGTGAGCTGCCTGCCAAGTGTCCGAGTAGCTATAGCAGATGGTCTCTTCACCCTTCCCATTGTGATGAACACCTGGTTTCCAAGTGTCAGCACCTGCATATTTTTGCCCAAAGGTTTATCCTGTTGGCCAGTGCCCATGCAGATCAGAGCTGCCACAGAGCTAAAAGTGTCTTCCCCAGCAGCCTCCAACCCATGACCAGTAGTGTGTGCATACCCCAGCAACATTGCCCTGGGAGGAGGATGGACAACTGTTATCGCTAGAATTCCCCAGTGGGTTGAAGCTTGACCACACACCCTTTTTAAAAAAAAACTTTTTAAATATTTATTTATTAAATGTTTATTTTTGAAAGAGAGAGAGAGAAACAGAGAGACAGAGTTCTAGCAGGGGAGAGGCAGAGAGAGAGAGCGGGAGACAGAGAATTCGAAGCAGGCTCCAGGCATGGGACTCGAACTCACAAACCACGAGATCATGACCGGAGCCGAAGTCAGACTCTAAACTGACTGAGCTACCCAGGCACCCCTGACCACATATGCTTATTGGCTGCCTTCCTTCCCTGCCTCACCTCCTGCTCATCAACAGGTGTTTTCTGGGGTTACCTCCCAAATATATATTTATGCTTGAATCCTTGCCTCATCGTCAACATCTGGAAAAACCCAAATAAGACAGCAGGCAATGGACCTAAATGTCCAGAAGTGTGAGATGGAGGCATTCCAGGCATGGAGATCAACAGCAGGCCCTGCTGAGCTGAAAGACAAAGATTTCTGAGCCTGATTGGGCCATGGGCTGAGAAGATTTTGGCCTTCCTTCTACTTTATATGTTTATGGCTCCACTAGTATGGTGCTTGGCTGGTTGGGGTCTGGCTCTGAAACTGGGGTCCTAATAGTGATTCTGCCCACTGGGCAAGCCCCTTTGAGATCCTGAGAGGATCAAAAGTGCGGTTCTTCATGTGTCTGGAAAGTGGCTTGTTCAGTTACATTTAGGCAACAGAATCCGCAAGCCACCTAGACTTCGTTTTGGCAGCAGAACTGACAACAAAGGCTTCTGGTAGAAAGAACTCTCCATTCAGGAGAATTTAATGTGTTCCTGGGAGGGAAGAAACATCAGTGGAGATTGAGCTAGTGCTCGAAGGAAGACGCTCCATTGGGCCCTCCCTCGTAACCATGGGGATGGAGAACCCAAGCCTGGCAGGATCCACATCCCATAAAAACCGTGGCTAGATTGCAAGATGAAGGGCCTGCAGATACCCTCCGACACCATGTAATTTATGGGGTAATCAGAAATCCTCCTGAAGGGCTTTGAGGAAGGAGGAGCTGTGGTTCAGAGCCTCCAGGGCTTGGACGTTTAATGAGGCACTGGGAGCCCATAAAGATTTAGATCAGAATGATTTGCCCATTTAGGATGCCTAATCTATCTTAGCACCGCCCCTGAAGGATGCCGCTTCTCTGAAATGCTTGGAAGTCTGGATACAGAAATCAATGACTCTTCATTTGAGAGATACCATGTAAGGACCTGGCCAAGGAGTCTGTCTGGAGGCTGAAGAACTCTTTATCTTGAGACAGTCCCCTAACTACTGCCAAGGAACTGAAAGAAGCTAAGAATCTCAAGCTGGAAAAGCTCTCACAGAGGGAGAAGCTGAAGCCCAGAGAGGTCAAGTGACTTGTTCAAAGTCACACAGTGTACCAGGGACCATTAGTACCAATGATAAGGTCAGCTGGGAGAAAAAAAGAACCATTAAGTCTATGCAAGCGTCAGAACTGGCATGATTTCTTCTTAGAAGGCAATGGGCAATTTACAGGGTGCAACAGACATAAATAGTATCTTTTGGGCTTTAAAAAAATGTTTCGTTTTGTTTTTATTCACTTTTGAGAGAGAAAGAGAGAGCAGGGGAGGAACAGAGAGAGGAGACAGGGCATCCCAAACAGGCCCCATGTTGTCAGCACAGAGCCCAACGTGGGGCTCAAACTCATGAACTTATGAGATCATGACCTTCATCAAGATCAAGAGTCAGATGCTTAATTGGCTAAGCTACCCAGGTGCCACAGTATCTTTTGGGGTTTTAAAACTTGAATGTTAAATTGCTTTTCTAAATACACGATATGTATTACAACATTTTCAGAATCTCTAATGATTCGTTCATCAATTAAGAGGGATCCTATTAATACATGGTAACTGCCTCATGAAATGGATTAAAAATAGTATCTGTGTGCTTTTAAGCTGAGACATTTCCAGTGTCTGGAAACACAAGGGTCTGAAACAAAATGTTGAATGAATGTTTGCTGGACAAAGGATGAATGAGTCTGGCCCTATCAGAGGGACGTGTCCCTGGTCAGGGAATCTTAATTTTTTTTTTCCTTTCAGATTTTAAGGGTAATATGTGTTTATTGTAGAAAATTTGGAAAGTACAGAAAATATGTAGAAGGAAAAAAAATCACCCTTTAACTACCCCTTCAACCTCCCTAGAAATAACCATTCTTAATATCAGAATATATACTGACAAGCCCTTTTTTCCCCCCTAAATTTAAATATTTTTAAAAATTGGTGTCGGTTCTATTTAGAGGATTGTACTTGCCCGGATTCTAACTTGCCATTCAACAGACTTCAAAGAGATGAATTTAGCTGCATTATATTTCATTAAAAGGCTGTGGCATAATTTATTAACCCGTTTCTAGGTCATTTCCAATTTTTCAATATTATAAATAACACAATGATAAACATCTTGGTGCATAAATCTTGGGCGACCCCTCTGACTGTGTCTGAGGTCTGTTCCCAGCAGTGGGAGCGATAGGAGAAGCCTCACCCTCCCTGCATTTCTGGCACCAGGCGCCTGGAAGCTGCAGCTCCAGCAGTGCCCAGCCCAGCCCCCCTCTTGGCTCTACCGTCTTGGCGTCCTGGAAGATGGTCTAACAGGGTGGAGTAAAAAGCCCAAGTCTGTGGAAACTCACTGACTGTACTGCTGAGCTCTCTGCCTTTGGGCAAGGCCCTCTCCCTTTCTGTGCCTCAATTTCCCCTTCTGTAAAGGAAGGAGCATGAACTAGGTCACTGGATTTCAATTCTGTCTTTAAAAAAACTTTTGTTCAAAGGAAAAACTACATAGAAGTCAGTTATGTAGAACAGAAAAAGAGAGGAGCTCCCTTGGGGGTTTGAGCCCTGCTTGATTGAACTTTTTCCATCCAACAAAATTATTGATGGCCTATTATATGTCTGGCTCTGTGCTAGGTACTGGGTATAGAGTATGAGCAAACATATTTGGCACTTCCCTACATGCAGACCCTTTGGGCCCCTTGCGTGGGATACCATGGGGGACTGCTGACTGAATTGATATTGACACAGTCAAGGGCCCACCTTTTTATGACACCTCTAAGTATACACTTGATAGGGTGGTCCCCGCATTAGTTGAATTGCTTTAGGCTTTGCTTCCTCCCTGCCTGATTTATCATGTTTAGTAGTTCCTGAGCCCTGAGGTAGCTCCTCAGAGCCCCAGGGCTTTCAGATTCAGTCTGAAACCTGAAGCCTCTGTCCATTCCATTGTTTACATGCTCATGCTGCTATTACTACTACCAGCAGCTGTCATTTACTTGGAGAAGGAAGCCTGGCTGTGATTTATGGAACAAAGCTACAGGAAATGGTATTCACAAATGGACTGTGAGTCCTTCAGGCCCTATTGGTGACACCAAATGCCCTTCTGGCTTCCAGAGCTTGGTGATTGTCCAGCAGTGACTCTTGCAGCCCTTTTTGACCTAAATTTCCTTGTCAGAAAGATAAGTCATCCTACCCTCCCAGACAGGGGTTGTAAGGATGAATGGGAAGGTGTTAGTGCTACCTCTGGTACCCTGTAGGTACTCAGCAAGTAGGAGTCCCCTTCTCTTCTTCCTCCCCTCTCCTCCCCTCTCCATCCTCCTCCCCTCTCCCCTCCTGCTCTGGACAAAAGTGCCTAACAATTCCAGCCTCTCTGGGTCCACCTCAGAGATTTGAACTGCAGCTCAGAGGCTTGGGCGAGCAGTGCTTGTTGAGGCCAGCCAGCACCCAAGCAGATGGCAAGGCCTTGGGGCTTTGGAAGCAGGTGTGAAGATCAGGGATCTGATCTCTAGGCAGACCCTGGTCTAAGCTGGGTATGAGAGCAGCAATACACCAGAAGTGTGTCCACTGTCCCTGTAGGCCGAAGGGTTGGGCATGGGGAACGGGAGCATTGAATTCTTTTGTCTATTGTTCCCCAAATGTCAGCAACTGCTGGGGAAAGCTGGTATTAAGTCATGGAGAATTCTACCTTCCAAACTTGGGGAAAGGGTGGGGTGTGAAGAGAGAGAGAATGCATGGGCTCCTGTCCTGCTTCTGTTACTGACCACTTTGTGACTGTGGGCAAGCCCCTAGCCCAGTTTTGGCCTTCAGTTTCTATCTGTAAAATCAAAGTTTGGTTCAGTGCATGCTTAGCAGTTGTGATCTGTGAATCCGTGCCCCCCCCACCTGGCACCTGGAGATGCTTTGCTCATGTCTGAGTCCTGTGTGTTAGCAGGATGGTTTTGTGTCTGCAGCTCACCATGCCCACTGGCCCATGAAATCCTCAAGGTCAGGGACCGTGTCTGATCTATCTCATCTGCACCTCCAGGGCCAGCCCTGGCACTGCTCAGCTGAATGAGGGAATGAAGGGCCTTCTGGGTGGGGGTTGGCTAGCCAGGGTCTCCATCTGCCTGCCCTCCTCCCCCACAACTAGCCAGGCTCCAAGTCTGGGGAGAAGGCTGGCTGTCAGGGGCACAGGCAGGTTTCCTGTGATCTCGTTATTATTTTCGCCAGTGTAATGCAGGGTTTGTCTGGATGATGTAGACAATAGTATACAGGGCTTCTGTTATCAGCTTCTGGATCTGTCTGCTTGGCCAGGCTAGGCTTCCGGAAGTCAGGGGCCTAGTTAGATTCCTCTCTGTGTTCACAGTGCCAGTGTAGGGTCTGAAACAGTGTCTGTGCCCAGTGAATGGAGAGAAGAGTCACCTCATTGCTGGGCTCCCTCCTCCCCTGTTTAAACCTTCATTTGGACAGCCCCTCAGTAATGGTCACCTAGAGCCACGTCTCTGGGGCCAGGGTGTGCTATCCGGGGACAGAGATAAACCTGACTCAGTCCTCAACCTCAGCTTGCTCCCAGTGCAACCTGGAAGAGTCTGACAGGTCAGCCTAGAGCTAGAGTGGACAGTGTACTACAGAGGCGATGGAGGAGAAACTGGGGGGCTGTGGGAGCACAGAAGAGGGAGAGAACACCTAGGGACATGAAGCAAGCTTCTGAAACCACAGGCCCTAGAGCCACATTGTGTCATGTTCAAATCCCAGCTCTGTCCTCTATGAGCTCTGCAACCTCAAACAAGCCATTTTATCTCTTTGTAACTCAGTTCCCTTGTCTGTAAAATAAGTAATGCAGGTAGGAACTTAGAACAGTGTCTGGCAGATAGTGAGGAGTCCGTAAATGTCAGCTGAAGGAAGAAAATGAACAATTTTCACGTTTTACCAGCCCCTCCAGGAGGCAGAAGAGGAACCCCCTACTCACTCTCAGGTCTTTGTGGCCCCTGGGCACCTCTTCAGAATTCCAGAGCTCTGCCACCCAGTTTGAACACTGCTGATCTAGGGGGAGACACACTCAGAGAGAGGGAGGGGCAAGAACTTATCTGAGGCCACACAGCTAGTGGAAAAGCCAGGACTGAACCCAAGAGCTCCTGCCTCCCAGCCTGAAGCATCTTTGTCCTTACCAGGCCCCTGCCTTGTAAAAGCCCCACTTCTGCATCCCTCTTGCATTGATCACTCAAAGTCCCCATGTGAAATGCTTTACAAAATTTGGCTCAAAGGGAGTGTGCAAGCCGGCTTTCACTGATCATGGCACCAATGAGAGTTGCACTGGTCTGTTTAGAATTTAAAAGGTTATTTCTTTTTAAGTGAATAATTTGTCTGTTTTTTTCCCATTTAGAAATATATGCAGGGAGGTTTGAACTAATGCCTTCCTTTTCTTGTATATGTATCCAAACAAGACAGAACCCGGATTGTCCTTTTTGAAAATTACCTCATCTCCTCCACTTCCCTTCTTAAAAAGCCACTCTTCCCTTCTCTGCCAGGATCCAAGGCCTTCATGAGTGTCCCTTCACCTGACCTGTCCTCATCTCTTTCCTGTATGATAGAAACAACCTCTTCTCTGTGTCTCGGCTTATAATTTTGCTTCTTCCCATTTCTTTCTTTACAGAGCTAAGGTGCATTAAAAAAAAAAAAAATCTGCTCACACCTTTTCCCTACTCCAGACCGTCTCTGACTTCCCAGAATTTAGGGGTAAGAGTCAAGGTCCTTAGCTTGTCATTTAAGATCTTTCAGGGGCACCTGGATGGCTCAGTCAGTAGAGCATGTGACTCTTGATCTCAGGGTTGTGAGTTTGAACCCTAAGTTGGGTATAGAGATTACTTAAAAATAAAAATCTTTTTTTTTTTTTATTTTTTTTCCAACGTTTATTTATTTTTGGGACAGAGAGAGACAGAGCATGAACGGGGGAGGGGCAGAGAGAGAGGGAGACACAGAATCAGAAACAGGCTCCAGGCTCTGAGCCATCAGCCCAGAGCCTGACGCAGGGCTCGAACTCCCGGACCGCGAGATCGTGACCTGGCTGAAGTCGGACGCTTAACCGACTGCACCACCCAGGCGCCCCTAAAAATAAAAATCTTTAAAAAAAAAAAAAAAGGTCTTTCATGATCTGACCTCAGTTTACCTATGCAGTTTCACTTCCTTCCTTCTTCCAAGGTGCAAATTATGTATACCCTACAGAGAAATCAGGGGGAACCCAATTATTCAAGTCTCTTAGGAAAAGAAGGTCGGTGCCATTGAAGTCACAGGGTCCTGGTGGTCAGGGCTTGTATTAGTTTCCTATGGCTGCTCTAACAAATCGCCTCAAACTTAGCGGCTTAAGACAACAAATTTACTCTTACAGCTCTGGAGGTCAGAAATTCAAGCTGAGTCTTAGAGGGCTAAGTCACATTCCCCAGAATGGTCTGGGGGAGGCCCCAGCTCCCTGCCTCTTTTAACTTGCGGTGGCTGTGGGCATCTCTTGGCTTGCGGCTCCATCTGTGCAACCTCTTCCTCCCCAGTCACATTGCCTTCCCCTCTTCTGCATAATGTCTCCCTCTGCCTCCCTCTTATAAGGACACTTGTGATCACTTTGAGGGCCCATGCAGATAATCCAGGATAGCCTCCTCATCTCCATGCCCTTGACTTCATCATATCTGTAAAGCCCCTTTTGCCCTATCAGGTATGTCACAGGTATGTCACAGGTATCAGTTATGTCTCAGGTTCCAGGGCTTAGGACCTGGATATCATTGGGGCCATTCCTGAGCCAACCATAGGGCTCAAAACTAAACAAAACCCCACGATGCATTTCAACAGCTCTCCTCTTCCTGATGAGACAGACTTCTTCCTACCACCATGAAGATCATTACTTACCCACTGCTTACAGATTTCTATCCTTTTAGTTTGCATTTAAGCAATGGGGAGATAAGACTTATTCTTTTAAAGCAGGCTAGATTGGATTTTGGCCAACACTGATTAGCTAACAGACTATATTATTGAAACATTAACTGGTATCTTGTTTTGTTGGCTCCTGTGGGCTTTCCAGAAGGAACAAAAATACTTTCTCCCCAGGCTTCACCATAGCTCCCTACCCAGGGAGGAACCTGCCTGTGTTTCTAAAGGTTTGGGTCTTTTGTTTTGTTTAATTTTTCATTAAGGAAAGTAAGCAGATTTTCTGGCATCCTCTGGCTGGTAAACTGAGGCCCACTTTAAGCGGAGATGGTTATCCTGGGTGGCCAGAGGGGAGGGCATGAGGCTTTGTGCTCTGGGGGTTGAAGAAGGGAGTGTTCAACCCCAGGTCACATTGTCTGTCCTGTTCCCCCTTCCCTGTCCTCTACTGTGGGAAGGACATTTTGCTATCATGAATAATGCTGCTACCAACATTCTCAGGCATGTCTCCCAGTGCACAGGGTTTCTCAGACATACCTCGGAGTGGGAGTGGTGGATCACATGGTGTGTGAACAGTCAACCTTGTAAGTTAAAGCCAAATCAGTGACTGCTCCACCTGTGGTGCTTCCCTTACTCCTTGATCTTGTGGTCTCCCTCTAGCGCCCCCTATCGGCACAGGCTAAGAAGGCATCAAGTGGCCAAACAGAATTAGAGTCCCGGTCCCGAATCACAAAGCAGAATTTAGAGGAGTAGGGTTAGAGATGAGAGGCCTATCAACTAATTTAGAAATATGTGATCACTGTGTTGACCAAATAAAAAGCAACTGGGCTAGTGTGGGCTGAAGGTCATCTGTTTATTCTTTATTTTTAAATGTTTATTCATTTTTGAGAGAGAGAGTGGGGGAGGGGCAGAAAGAGAGGGGGCAGAGGATCAGAAGTGGGCTCTGTGCTGACAACAGTGAGAACCATGGGGTCTTGAACTCATGAACTGTTAGACCTTGACCTGAATCCAAGTTGGAGGCTCAACCGACTGAGCCACCCATCAACCGTTTAAAACGTCTACAGTGTAGCTTGATTTCCTACTGATCTTCCTTTGATTTGCTCTTACCACAGTGAGTGGCCCAAACTAGATTCTCTTCCACCCCCAAGTTTTCATTTCTCCTTTCTCTCCATCTCAATATCCCTCCTTATCTAAAAGCCCATTTCAGATTCTGCTTCCCTCGTGGTGTTTACTCTGATCTCTCAGGTGGAGGTAATAAAAATATCCTTCCCTTGGGTTCCATGGCCCCATATCTGCCCTCTGTTCGGGCAACAGTCACTGTTCACTCCACATCACAGTTGTGTTGGTCTATGATTCATCTCCTCACTCAGAATTTTTTTTTTTAATTTTTTTTTTCAACGTTTATTTATTTTTGGGACAGAGAGAGACAGAGCATGAACGGGGGAGGGGCAGAGAGAGAGGGAGACACAGAATCGGAAACAGGCTCCAGGCTCTGAGCCATCAGCCCAGAGCCCGACGCGGGGCTCGAGCTCACAGACCGCGAGATCGTGACCTGGCTGAAGTCGGACACCCAACCGACTGCGCCACCCAGGCGCCCCCAGAATTTTTTTTAAGTTCAGGAAAAGCAACACAGCAGTACGAGAATAGAGAAAATAATTACTTCTATCCCACTGCTGGCAAACTTTTAACATGTTAATGTATTCTTTTCTACCTTTTCTGTCCACAAATTTTGAATTTGTAGTACATTTGTAATGTTGTAAATGGTTTATTTTTCAACCCTTATTGGGTCAAACGGCCTTTTCCCCATGTTGCGTCTACAGTCTTCTTCTCAATTTTTAATAGTTACACACAGAAACTTAAATTAGCTGAAGCAGAAAAAGGATCTTTGTACAGAGGATATCAGGGCATCTCATAGTAGCCAAGTATAGGCATGTGGCAGGGCTTTGGGGACCCCTGGAACAGGGATGCAAATGCCATGAGGTGTATCTTATGTCTGTGTAAACTTCATTCTTTCCTTCCTCCCTCAGGTGAGCAACTTCCTCTGCTTTTCCTGTCCATGTGGCAGAAAACACCCACTGACCATGCCCAAACTTTACATGTGACAATCCAGCCACCCAACAGAGACTCTTTCTCAGGAGGAAACTCCTCTTGTGTTTCTAGGGACAGGGTTCTATTCTACTAATGTGAGTCATCCTTAAATAGTCAGGTAGCTGGTGTAGAAAAGGGATCCAGAGAAGAAAATTCCACAGTGAGATTTTATATTGCTTCCAAATAACTGCTAAGGTAGTAGTCTTGTATATTAGCACATAAACTTTTCCTTATTTTGAATTATTTTCTTTGGTCCAATTGTTAGAAGTGGGATGTCTGGATCATAAAGTTTATACATTTTTATATTTTATATTATTACCAAATTGATTTCAAAGAGTTATTCAATTTTACCCTCTCACCTAATATCAGTGTATGAGAGTCATTTCATTGTACCATTGAGAGCACTGGGTATTATGACTTGAAATAGATATTTTACTATTTTAATAATCATAAAAAGATATCTCATTGTACTTTTTATTAGTATTTTTCTGGTTACTAGTAAAGCTAAGATTTTCCCATATATTTGTTTTATTAGAATTTATTCCCTTTTGTGAATTGTCTTTTCCTGGTTTTGCCAATTTATCTAGTGGAGTGCTAATTCCTGTTCAGCTCTAATTGCCTTTCCCTTTTGTGTGTGCATTTCACACTCTTTGAGTTTCTTTTGGGGCATGAATCATGGTCTAGCTTGTATTAAAGTTATTTGAGTCCACCTCTGATTTTTCTTATTATATTGTAAGCTCCAGGTGGAAGGAGCCAGGCCTGGCTACCAGCCTAGCATGGAACCTTGTCCTAATAAAGCCCTCAGTGATGGTTAATTGGATAAAATAAGCATATGGTTACAGTCTACATTATGCAGAAGTAATTGTGCAGCCCAAACAGTGCTGGGTACAGGCATCAGGGATGTGAGAAGCACAAACTTCATTCCGACTGAAGATCTGTTACATGCTAGGGTCTAGGAGTACCCCAGAACAAGCCTTCCTGAAGCAACAGGACAGTGGAGGAAAGAGAAACAAACAATGATTGCATAGCCAGTGAGAAATCCCGCTTATCCCAAAGAGTTCCAGACAGCTCTATGAACTCTAATGGGGCAGAAGCATAGATCCAAAATTATCTAGATCAGGAATTGGCATACTTTCTAGAATAGGCTAGATAATAAGTATTTTAGGCCTTGTGGGCCATATGCAGTTTGTCACAGAGCTTCCTTGCAATTTTCTATTCTTCCTACAGCCTTTTAATAATGTAAAACCAATTCTCAGCGCACTGGATATGCAAAAACAGCTGTGGGCCTGATTCGGTGTATAGACTGTAGTTTGTCAACCCTGGAGTCACAGAACATGTTAGCTGGAAGGACCAACTCCCTCATTATTATACAGATGGAGGAACTGAGTCCCAAAGGGCAGAGCTGTGTGTTGGATCCCCTTCCTGACACCTGTGCTGAGCTGGGCAGCTGAGGGCTTTGCCTGGACCTTGACACATGGTCCCTTCTGCCTGTGTTCTAGGATAATCTGCTGTCTTCCTCCTGCTTGTGCTACTGCTGGGTCTGAAACCAGATCACAAGGCTTCCTCTCTAAGGGGTATTTCCTGTTTCTCCTACCTTGGGAATTCTTTAAACCTATGTCCTGTTGAATAGGGATTAGTGGTGATAGAAAAGATGGAGCAGCGACATTATTAATTAATGCTTGTGCATCCCCAGGATTTTGTTGAGTGTAGAAGTGTTTTCCTTATTAGAATTGATTTTTACAGCAAAGGTGACATTCTTTATTCAACTGAGTCATGTATGGGGCAGAAAATACTAAATATAATTGCTTCTTCTCTCTCTTGAAATAGCTCTCCTGACAAGTACACACTCAGCAGGACCTGAAGCTGCTTGTTCTGTCTCCAGAGGCTTCCTGTAGCTCAGGGTTTCACCCAGCCTCAGAGCTGGAGGGGCTGTGGGGGTATCCCCTGTCCTCCTCTTACTGTGCAAAGGGAGGCAGGCCAGAGATTGTCCTACTGAAGCTGCTCCTGGTGACATGTTACCCCACGGCCACAGGGCTCCTTGTAGATGCCTGGGCATTCAAGGCATCCAGCCCCCACTTGATTACACAACATCTGCTCAGCTGTGGGGCCTCTGGGTCCCCCATCTCTGCTTTTGTCAGGCTGTTTCCAGCAAGAAAATCTCCCCCTCTAACCTTGGTTTTTACTATTCTCTCCAGGAATGTTTTGATACTCAAGCTTGGCATGGGTAGGACTTGCAAGGAACAAGGAATGATTTGACTTGATAATCAGATAGTTACGGGCTGAGTTTCTGGCGTTCATACTGCTTCTGCCTACGATGTGATCTTGGGTGTTCCACCTCCCTTTGGGCCTCAGTTTTCCCTTTGGTACTAAGAGAGAACTGGTCATACATGTTCCTTAGTGTGTTTTGTTTCTGGCAGCCTGGGTACCTTCAGAGTGTTCCTGGGACCTGTGCTGCCCTCGTCCTGCCTAGAAGGTCCCTCTGGTCTTTTCTTCTGACTCCTGTCTGCATTTCTTCCCCATTTATGCTAAATGATCAATCAAAGCCCCTCCAAGCCTTCATGCCTACTCTCCCTCTTTCTAAGATGCCCCTCCTCCCCACTTCATGCGGCCACCCTTGCTTGAGTATCCACTACTCCAGAAAGTGCCCCTCCAATGCGTTCCCTCTGCTTTTCCCATGCTGGGTTGCAGTGGTGGATTTGAGGAGGGACATGGTCGCCTTAGCTCTGATTCCTCTTGGTACCCCTGTACCTGTCATGGATCTGAACACCAGGCAAAGAAAATGAGCAGGACTGGCAGGAAGCAGAGCAGGCATGGGTAGAGAAGAAGACTTTTATGGAATGATGGAGCCATATTTTGTTTTCTGGAAAAAGGAGGTGCTGGGACTCTGACTGCCTCCCCTGCCTGCCCCTCTCCCTGTTCCCTTGCTTCTCTTGGTTCTGTTTCCCTGAGCTCCAGGAGGTCTAGGAATGTTGAGTCATTCGAAGGGCCTTCATGAAGGAGTGGGGGCAGTGGGGTGGGGTCATATATCACAGGCTGGACAGCAGCACATCTTGCCCTGCTTAACTATGTGGCCAATGTGTCACTGGGTACTCCTGGCCACTTGTTGCCACTATCTTGTGCCGTTCCCACCCTTGCTTTGCCAGGAAGGCCTAGCAGTAGGATCAGGGCTTGAGGAGAGGGAGGCTTCTTTTGGAGGGACATAGGGTAGAAGGGGCCCTGGCCCTAGATTCTGGTTCAAGTTCATCTCTGCCTCTGATTTGTTGGATGGTCTTGAGCAAATCCCTGTTCCTCTCTGGGCCTCAGTCTCCTGTACATTAAGGAAGTCAGAAGGGACGATCTTTAAAACACTTTTCAACTGAAAAAGGAGGTCCTGTGACTCACATGTAGGGAGATGGGGTAGAGACAGAAACCATCCCATGGCAAAATTACAAACACTGTGGTGATTCACTCATTCTGCGGCTGTTCTGGAAATGGGTTGTCACAGATAGGGGCAGAGTTCAGCATAATTCCAGCAATCTGGACAGAAGGATCTGGAGGTTGCCACATACTGGATAGCAACACATGGCACATCACCACCCCAGGGAAATGGACCTTTGTGTGCTGCTAAGAGGGCACCGTCATTGTCACCCCAGGCCTGCATGTGTGCATGAATATATGTGAAGATGTACATGCAGGTGAGTGGGCAGGTGTGCCTGTGAATGTGTGACTGCATATGAATGCATGTCACTGCGTGCATGTGAGAGTGTATGGGATATGTGAATGGGTGGATGAATGAATGAGAAAGTATACACATGTGTATTGAAGACAAAGCATTTTGTTTAGCTTGGCTATTTCAGGCAAACCAAGACCTTGTTTCTTTGTTTATATTCACATGCCTGTGTGCAGGCACACATAAGTGCACTAACACACACACACACACACACACACACACACACACACACACACAAGAGCTTCAAGGAGTCAGCTTTAAGAAACATTTCCTTTCCTAAACCCCTTTCCTTGGACAGTGCTTCTCAAATTTTAGTGTCCATAAGAACCATGTGGGAACCTCGCTAAAATGCAGATTCTGATTCAGCATGTCTGGGGTAGGAACCAAAGGCAACTCTGATATGAATTCAAGGGTCGGATTTGAGCCACAGATGACAGTGGGGTCATTTGATTTGGCCTTTCAGGTTTCACAGATTATCTTTGGCCTTCTCCTGGAGCACTGGACTTTAGCTTCATTCAGGGATGGAGTGTCTGGACGTCATTGTACCTTTTGTAGTTCTCTGGGAAATCTCAATACATTCAAGTTCATCATGCAAATGAGAACCAGAAATAATTTACCTGAGGGAAACATGGCTCTTTTCTGTGTGCAAAATATAGTGAAAACCATATGCTTGTGGAAAAGTTGTTGAACTTGCAGTTTTATTCTCTTTCTTATTAATATTCATTTCACCATTTGCCATTTATTCACTTATTTTGAAAAAGTAGAAAAGTAGTTGCAAGCACTAGGGTTGGAGAATTCTCCAACTGTCTCATTCTCTCTGATTCTAGAAACAAGTGTAACCCAAATTTCCTGGTTCTCACTCATTGCTGGTACAAAGGAGGATATATTAACAATAATAACTTAAATTCTGCTAGGTCTTCAGCCCCCTTTCATATTCTCTCCAGGTTGTTCCTCGAGAGTGTCCCACATGTGTTCACACAATGGCATGTAAATAGAGATGGTTTATAAACCTTAAGGAAGTGACTTTGTAAGTAGGAAAAAATGCTCCTTTTCCTCACATCCTGCTTGCTGGAAAGCAGCTGTAATGGCTGGAGGCCTTGCAGCCATGTTGGGCCATAAGTTGACTGTTGGAATGGATGGTAGAGTAGTAAGATAGAGGGAACATGGGTCTGTGATTTTGTGGTATGCCATACCAGCCCAGTATTTCCTATTGTTGGACTTGTCTAAAGTAAGAGAATAAATTTTTATCTTATTTAAGTCCCTATTACTTAGGGTTTTTCTTTTCCTCAAAGTGAACCCTACCTCAACCAATAGTGATGCCAAAATAGAATTGTGTCCTCCTCAGTTTTCCTGTCCAGAGCCTTGCTGTGTCTATTCTGAAGTGAGGACAATGTGCTCCTCTCTAATTCTGCTGCCACTATTTTGCTTGGGATCCACAGCAAAAGGTCTCCAGCTTTCTTTCTCCTTGTGTTTTTTTTTTTTTTCCTCTTCTAACAATGAATTATTCCAGGGCTTCTCATACTTTAATTTACATACACATCACTGGGGAGCTTGTGAAAATGCAGAGTCTGATTCTGTAGGTCTGGCAATGGGGCTGGAGAGTCTGCATGTCTAACAGTTTTCGGTTGGTATTGCAGCGACTGGCCTAAACCATGATTTGAGTACTAAGGTGTTGAAATGCTCAGCTGTGAGCTTCTTGCAGGCATGGACCATGTGGAAATTTCACCTGTTTCCAAAACACTTTGTACACAATTAGATGCTCAGTGTATGCAGGCTGAGTGACTGAATAATAATCATTTAGTATGCAAGATGCCAAGAAGTCCTGCAGAAAGGAAACTGCTACGGTTTACTATTCATATCTCAAATTTATTTTCACTGGAACCCTATTTTCAGAAATACCTATTAACATTCTGCAGAAATAGTGTTCTGAGAAACCCACTTTGGCAGCCCCTGATTTACGATGGGGTCTTCGTCAACCCTGTAACCAGAGTGAGCCAATCTCCATATGGGAGTCTCAAATCCAGGATTCTGTTTGGGTGTCTGCTTCAGCAATTAGGAGAAATTGTTTCAGCTCAGACTCCCTGTACCCCGGAGGGCCTGCAAACTCCTTGAGGGAACATATTTGAATACATTAAAATACAGGAGCTGGTGCTATTGCTAAGTTGTTCATTTCTCCTCTTCCCCTGGCAGTGCTCAACAAGCTTATGACCCCCTCAGGGCAACAGGATCCCGGCCTGTCTGTCAATTAGCATGTTCCTGTGGATTTGTTCAAATGTCTTTGTTCCTAGGCTGAGGCTAGGAGGACCTGCTGGGGAGGAAGAGGAAACGGGAGGAGTTTAAAGCTGGGGAACAGGCTGAGTTCTCCTCCAGGGACAATGTTGACTAGGTGAAGCCCTGGAGCTTTTTCCTGTAAAACGGAGCCTTCTGGGCTCTGGAAGATCTGCCTTTGCCAGCTTCAAGGGAAGAGGGGGGAAGCTGGGAGTTGGGGCTTTGTCATTCCTCTGTGGGAGCATTCTCATGTCTGTTCAGGAATCCTAAGGGTGGCCCGCAGCCCCCAAATTGTTGAATTCACAGGATCAAGTCGTTGGGTCTATGTGGGCTGCATCCCTTGAGCTAGAAGGTGGGCACCGAGCCCTTTGTCCTAATATGGGTCTTCACATGAACTCTGGATCAACAGGGGAAATCCTACTCAATATTGTGTTACATATGTCAGAATATACAGCCCCTATGAAATAAAGGCAGAAAGCCATAAGGAGTAGAGGGACAGACATTGTTTAAAAAGCCACAGAATGAGACTTAAAAAAAAAAAAAGATTAAATGAAAAAAGAATTAATGAGAACAGGCAACACTGTAAGAGAAACTAAAAATGTAATCACAGAATTAAAACTCACCATTAATCCCTTGGTGAGATTAAAGAATAGAATCAGTGCTGTAAAATATTAAATCAGTGCTGTAGAGGTCAAGGTCAAAACATCTCATCAAAAATTCAGGGAGAAGGGGAAATTAAAATGACAAGAGGAAAGTATGTAAGTACCAGAGAGTAAAGCAACGTTGTGCAGACACTCCTTGAGTCTGAGGGTGATACCAGATACAGCCGTCGTCCAATAGATGAGAGAACACCACACAGTCCAGGGAGTGCCACTTGGAAGAGATCATTATGTGCCAGGCAAAAATCAGACCTATACCTGACACCTCACAAAAATGTTTGAAGAATTGGGAGTCTTAAAATTTTGCAAGTATGCATGCAGACTACACAGGAAATCTACAAAGGAAGAGAAATCAGACCAGCTTCAAACTCTTGTTGCCCTTGATTTCAACGGGAATGTCTACAGAGTTTTCAGAAGAATAAAGAAAAAGATTGTGAGCCAATAACTCGATGCCCCACAAAGGTACATTTAATGTTTGAAGTCTCAAGAAAGATCCCTTCAAATATGCAAGAGTTTAAAAACATACCACCATGTACCTTTCTAAATAAGGAACTTGGAGAAGTATTCAAGATCGTCACAAGATGAAGCAAATTTAGGAACTGAGTGAGGAAGCTCTGGTACCAAAGGACAGGGGGCACGTGCCTGTTGAACGGAGAAGAATCTTAGAACCAGTTGTAGAACTGGTCCAAAACAATGAAAAGTTTAAAAATATTCTCAAAGAAGAGGCAAAGAGAAACTCAGGAAGTACTGATTTACTCTTGACTAGTAGGAAAAAATGTGAGTTAAAACATACTTTAAAAAAATGAAATATAGCTATTTGTTGAATTATAGGCAGAACATATATACTAATATATGTAATACAAGTACATTATAATATATAATACATAGTTACATTGTATGTAACGTAATATGTATGTATATATACACAAACATATATTCTCTCTCTAGATAAGATAAAAAGCAAAGAAAACATGGTCAACACATCATACAGCAAACCCTAAAAAGAGCAAGAAAGAATTAAAATTATCTGTAGGTGATAGAATGCTAAATATATATTGTAACAATTATTGTAAATGGGTTACATTTCTTTTTTTTTTTTAAGTTTATTTATTTTAGAGAGAGAGTGTGAGTGTGAGCTAGGGAGGGTCAGAGAGAGAGGGAGACACAGAATCTAAAGTAGGCTCCAAGGTCTGAGCTATCAGCACAGAGCCCAACGTGGGGCTCAGACTCACAAACTGTGAGATCATGACTGGGGCCAAAGTAGGATGCTTAATCGACTGAGCCACCCAGGTGCCCTGCAAATGGGTTACATTTCTTTAAGACAAAAATTCTTAGATTGTGTGCTGTCTACAAGAGAAACTTTCAAAACAAAGTAAAAAGGGAATGTAAAATAAGATCCAGCAATTCCATTTCTAGTTTTTACCTAAAGGAATTGAAAGCAGGGACTAACGCAGATATTTATACACCAATGTTCATAGCTGCATTATTCATAAGAGTCAGAAGGTGGAAAAAAATACCAGTGTCCATCAACACAGGAATGAATAAGCAAAATGTAGGATATACATATGATGGAATATTATTTAGTCATAAAAAGAAATGAAGTTCTAGCACATGCTACAACATGGATGAACCTTGAAGACCTTATGCTAAGTGAAAGAAGCCAGACACAAAAGAATAAATATTCTATGATTCCACTTATATGAGGTACCTAGAATAAGCAAATTCATAGAAATACAAAGTCAGTTAGAGGTTATCAGGGGCTAGAGGTAAACAGAGTTTCTGTTTGGGATAATTAAAACGCTTTGGAAACTGGGTGACTCAGTTGGTTAAGTGTTGGACTTCAGCTCAGGTCATCATCTCACAATTCATGGGTTCGAGACTCACATCAGGCTCTGTGTTGACAGTTCAGAGCCTGGAGCCTGCTTCAGATTCTGTGTCTCCCTCCCTCTCTGCCCCTCCCCGACTTGTGCTCTGTTTCTCAAGAATGAATAAACGTTAAAAAAAATTTTTTTAAACATTTTGGAAATAATGATACTGGTTGCACAACCCTATGAATGTAATTAATGCCATTGAATTATATGCTTAAAAATGGTGAAAATTGGGGCACCTGGCTGGCTCAGTCGTTTAAGCATACGACTTCAGCTCAGGTCATGATATCACAGTTCATGAGTTTGAGCCCCATGTTGGGCTCTGTGCTGACAGCTCAGACCTTGGAGCCTGCTTCAGATTCTATGTCTTCCTCTCTCTCTCTGCCCCTCCCCCACTCATGCTCTGTCTCTCTCTTTCTTTCAAAAATAAACATTAAAAGTTTTTTTTAATGGTGAAAATGGCATATTTTACAATAAAAAAATACAAGAAAGCAAATGGATGGGCAAGATCATATCAAGCACACACAAATATAAAGAAAGTAGGATCCCAAATACTAATTTCAGGCTAAACAGGATTCCAGGCCAAACAGGTTAAATGTGACAAAGAGGTTTAACTTTGATAAAGGGTACAGTTTCCTTGAATATATAGCTATCATAAATCTTTGTGTAATAAAAAACACAGCATCAAAATATATAAAGCAAATGTGCACACACACACACACACACACACACACACACACACACATTAGTTATTATTAACCAGGGAAAAGATAATAGGGTTTCCTAATTAAGAAACAGCTGCCTTTTCCCATCTCCCCTGTCTTTGCCCCAACCCAAGAGAGAAAACAGAATAGAAGAATGGGGTATGTGAGGAGCAAACCCTTACTACCATCCCTCCACATTTACCAAAATCAGGATATTAGCATCAGTACATTATTACCATATAATCATCAGATCCTACTCACATTTCACAGAATGTCCCTTTTAGCAAAAAGAATCAGTTCAGCATCATGTGTTACTTTTAGTGATGAGTTTCTTGTCTTTTAGTCTCCTTCATTTTGGAACAGTTTCTTAGTCTTTCCTTGACTTTTATAACTGACATTTTTGATGATTATGGGTCAGTTATTTTGTAGAATATCTGGGGGGCTGTCTGATGTTTCCTCATATTTAGATTCAGGTTATGCCTTTTAGGTAGCGATTCACAGGAACAATGCTGTGATGATCTTCTCATTGCTATCTTTCAGGTGGCTTGGGATTCTGATCTGACCCATTGTTCATGAGGTTCATATTGATCACGTGATTAAGGTGGTGTTTGCCAAGATTTTTCATTGTAATTTGTGATTAATAAGTATTTTGTGGGGAAATATTTTGAGAGTGTGTAAATATCTCATTCCTCGTTAAACTTTCAATTTATTCATTTCTTAATTTATGTCAGACTCATGCTTTCCTGTTTTATTCAGTAAGTTATAGTTTACTACTGTTTATTTTGGTGCCTAAATTGTCTCAGATTTGGTGTTCAGTAGCCCTTTTATGCTGGTTCCTGTGTCCTTTTTGACATGTCTCCATAATTCTTTGGGTACTTCCTTGCTTTCTAGCATGACAACGTGTTCCAGGCTCATCTTGCACGTTCTCTTTTTAATTTTATTTTAGAGAGAGAGAGCATGAGCAGGGGAGAGGAGCAGAGAGAGAAAGAGAGAGAGAGAGAGAGAGAGAGAGAGAGAGAGAGAGAACCTTAAGCAGGCTCCATACTCAGCATAAAGCCCAATGCAGGGCTCAATCCTACAGGGATCAAGACCTGAGGCAAAATCAAGAGTTGGATGCTCAACCGACTGAGCCACCCAGGAGGTTCCGTACTTTCCCTTTCTAAAACTGTAGTCAGCTATTTCTTTAAGGACTCTTATTTCTTTCAGTGGAGAATGGTATTTAGAAGCCAAGATCTGGGCATTAGGTGTCCTCATTGCTATTGGGGTATTGCTGTTCCCAGGCCCTTTCAGGAATTAGGGAATTAGCCTGGCCTCTCAACAGTAGGGTCTGCAATGGGGCTGAATGTGATAGAAATGGAAGAACATGCACTGAAGGAGCTTTTTTCTCAATCCCTTTTTACCCTATGAATGGAACAATTTAGGCAGAAACCTCCATTTGAGTCACCACTAAGGAGAAGACAAAAACCTCCTAGGTCACCACTGGCTATTAAAAATGCCATTTGACTATTCTACTCACCTTATTTACTCATCCAGCAGTGGCCGAATATCTTGTGTTAGATAAACTCTTTTCTCTTGTAGTTGCCATTCATAGGACTAAAGGATGGCAGGCCTCCTCCCAGTGGGCATAGGGAAGTGGGGCAAAGGCAAGGGTGCTCCCATCAGGGAGCTCATGTTCCTCAGCAAGTCTCCATTCCAACCAGGAACAAAGAAAAGAAAGAAATTCCAGCTCTGAGGTTTCTGGTGCTCATTCCCATTTCAGGGAAGCTGTTGGAATCTGGGGGCCTACAGCACAACCAGGACCTGGAAGAAGCTCTGTATTGAAAATTCCAAAAGAAGCATAACTTTTCTAAGAAAGGGCCCTTTTGCTACCATAGGGATTTACCTGCAGACAATGTTATTGTTTTTTTTAAAGAAACAGTCTGTCCTTTGTCTCCCTTCCTTGTCCCCAGACCAGAACAAAGTAAGTTCTTCCCAGAGAGAGGAGGACAGGAAGAGGAAGGCTGTGACCTGGGGGAGAGGTCTGTCTTCATGCCTGAGTACCCTGGTAGTTACCTCCTTCTCCCATACTTCTGAGGAGCTGATACACCATTGATTCAAACTTTCCCATCTGTGCCTGCTGCATGGATCTGATGGCCGTTTTGAATTCAGACATCTCACCTAAGGAACTGCAGATAGGGACCTATTGCACCTTAATGCATTGCCTTTCTTGCATATTATGTAGTTGGCAGTCTCTGTCTCTGTCTCTGCCTCTGTCTCTCTCTCTCTCTCAATAGGTTTATTGACATATAATCCACATATCATCCAAGTTATCCACTTAAAGTGTGTACAATCCAATGGTTTTATGTGTAACCATCACGACAGGCAATATTAGAATATTTTTATCACCTCAAAAGAAGAAACTCTGTATCCTTTAGCTATCATTCCTTTTTTCCCCATCCGTCTGTCCTCTAGCCCTAAGCTACCACTAACCTACAATTGGTGCTATAGATTTCTCTATTCTGGACTTTCATATGAATGGAATTATATAGTATGTAGTCTTTTGTGACTGGTTTCTTTCACTTAGTATAATGTTTTCAAGGATTGTCCTTGTTGCAAGCATGTAGCAGTACTTCCTTTCTTTGTTACGTCTCTGGAGCATGGTGAGCAGACCACATGTGGCTCCATGGAGTGGAGACCTCCAAGTTCAGGCTCCTGGTGAATGTTGTTGCTTTGTTTCCAGCTAGGGCATGGCTTATTCCAGAGCATTTCACTTGTTTCCTCTTTAAGTGGTGGGTGGACTAGAGACCTGTAACTTCTGGTAAATTCTTGCTGGCCTGTTGTGGATTGTCTTTGTATTATGTAGATAAGCACCTGCTCAAGGCCACAGTTACCACTTTGTTCTTGACATGGGACATCGGCTGTTTCCAGGCTTTCTGGATGCCCTTAGCCTGCTGTCATTCATGCTGCCTGTGGAGAGGATCTAAAGCTATTTGTAGTGTCTGCACATTTCTGAAGCTTTTCTGTGAGGTTCTATCTGAGTTCTACATTTTTCTTTAGCACTCTTAGGTAAGGAAATGTTCTAGACATGCTTGAACCTGCACATGTGTCCATGCTGTAACTGGAGTTTTAAACCAGTGATAGATTGACCTGGACTTTTTAGTAACTGAAAGTGACCGGAAAGCTTTGTAGTGTGTTCCAATGTCATTATGGGGTGGGAAGGAAAGATTTAATAGAATTTACTTGAAGGTAAGCAACTGGACCAAAACATAAAACCATTTTATGTTTATACCCTGCTGACATTAGACTGTTCAGTAAACTGGTTACACACTTAAGAACGTAGAGGCAGGGCACCTGGGTGGCTCAGTTGGTTAAGCACTTGACTTTGGCTCAGGTCATGATCTCACAGGCTGTGAGTCTGAGTCCTGCATCAGGCTCTCTGCTGTCAGCGTGGAGCCTGCTTTGGATCCTTTGTACCCCTCTCTCCCTGCCCCTCCCCCACTTGTGTTCATGTGTGTACACGTTCTCTCTCTCTCTCTCTCTCTCTCTCTCAAAAATAAACATCAAAAAAAAAAAAAAGGGAAGAACATAGAGGCAAATTCCCACATAAAATAGCATTCAATCCAGTAGTATGTTAAAAGAGCAATACATTATGACCAAGTTGGTTTTATTTCAGGAATGTAAAAATGGCTCAGATTAGTAAATTCATTAATATAATATATCACAGCAACAGGTCAAAATAAAGATTTTGTCAAGAGCTCAGGTACCCATTCACACAAGGCATTTTTACTCCCCTAACCCAGGTGCCAAACAGAAGTCGATAGGACAAGGGCAATGTCTGTTTGGGATGGCTATTGATGCTACTTTGAGAGAATTATGCTCAAAGAAGACATTTGGTTTTGGGATGGTGACAAGTGTGCTTCATGGAACTAAAAAGCCACATTGCTTCATTCTGTAACAGCAGAGGAAGTTCAGCCCTGAGGGAAAAATTTCTTGAGTGTGTCAGAGAGTACTGAAGTTCAAGGTGACAAGACTTCCATTTAAGAAACTCTTCAGGCTCCATCTGTAATTCTCAATGGGGTCTATCAAGGTGCTGCTAACACCTGGAAAGGGAAATCGCTAAAAATTGGAGCAGCAAAAAAATGTAGTTCAATGAAAATAAGACCAGACATTCTCAGGGCATCAGGGCAAACATTGGGCTCAGCTTCTAAACATCTCAGGACCACAAGTGATTTTGCTGTTTGATTCTTCAAGATGGCTCTCAGTCATGTATTTTTTTTTTAAACAGTCCTATTAAGATAGAATTTATTTATAATATCACCAATTTGAAGCATACAATTTAATGGGTTTTGACAAATGTCTTCAGCTGTGCAACCACCACCACCACAATCAAGATAATAGAACTTTTCCATTGCCTAGAAGTTTCCTTGTGTTTCTTTGCAGCCAGTTCCCTTTACACGCACTCTGTCATAGGCAGCTGCTGATTTGTCTTCTAGATGTGTTTACTGTGGGTCTCTGGAGCTCCCTCTGTGTGGCTCCCTCATCTTTGGCTTTCTAATATTGCAGATTCTAGTTGGCTTTGCCTCCTTGAACTCTAATCTGTCCCTCAACTCAATAGGTCTGCTGCGCTCAGTGTGGGTCCTTCTCCCTGTGATGTGGCCTGACTCTAGGCAGTCAGGTAGGACAGCCATAGATCACCTCTGGTTTTTCCTGTAATCACAGTTCTGATTTTCCTGAGTTCAATATCTATAAATGATGCTTTACTCATTTTGGTGGTTTTTAGTTGCTTAGGCTAGGAGGGCAGTTTCTGTAGCAGTTAATCCTTTTTTTGAGAGAGAGAGAGAGAGAGAGAGAGAGAGAGAGAGAGAGAGAGGTGGAGGGGCAGAGAGAGAGGGAGAGAGAGAATCTTAGGCAGGCTCCATGTTCAGCGTGGAGCCCAACTCAGGGCTTGCTCCCATGACCCTCAGATCATGACCTAAGCTGAAATCAAGAGTCAGATACTCAGCCAACTGAGCCACTCAGGAACCTCTATGGCAGTTAATCCTTATGAACAGAAATGGAAGTGTTCTCATTCATGTTTGCTATTTGCCTGATGATCTCATGTTACCTGGAGTCCCCAGAAGAAAACGCTTCAGGTACATGGAGGCTGGTGGCCACTCCCTTGAGGGAGATGTACAGTAACCCATTGCTTTCTCAAAGCATGAAGAAATATATGAACACCTTTTAATGATAGTAATTCACTTTGAAATAATTTCAGATTCAGTGAAAAGTTATAAGACCAGTTGTACAAAGAGCTCCCATTGTTGTCAACTGCCCCAGCAAAGTCTCTGTTCTGTCTCTGGTCCAGGACCAATCCAGGCCAACATGGTTCTTTAGTCTCCTTCAATCTAGAGCAGTTCCCACCCCCCCCCCCATGCCCCCTGTCTTTCCTATTCATGCAATTCTCTGACAGTTTTAGAGGGGACAGGCCTTTCATTCTGGGGTGGGTTCCTTAGTCTGGGATGGTCTGATTCTACTTGTGTCCAGATTCAGGCCCTTTGCCCTAAAGAATAACAACAATATAATAATAGCTAATGAGCATTTACATGCCAGGCACATGCTAAGCATTTTACATATCTTAACATAATTTTCAAATGCTATGCATTAGGTACCATTAATTATTCCCTTTTACAGATGAGGAAACAGTATTTGTGGTAATAGTTTTGGAGCAGGACACATTAGACCCACCTGTTCAGATCCACCTTCTTGAATACTTAAAATCTTTTACAGTTACTGAAAAATATAAAAAATAAAAAATAAAAACCTGTAAAAGACATTAGCCAAGGAAGAGTTAAAGGCAGTCAACAAAAGTGGTTTGGATTTTTTTTTTTTTAATTCTGTTTGTGGCAACTAATGACCCAGAGGTTCCATCTGATGCTTTAGTAGATAATGCACCTTAAAATCTCCAACCATTTTAAACTGGGTCAAAGACACTTATTTAAAGCCACCAAAGTTGTCAAAAATACACTCCACTAAACCTCATTATTTCTACCCATCTTAGTTCAGGTCATGAAAGGAAAATGAAAAGTAATGACTAAAAATGTCAACCCAGTCAAAGCCATCTGAAAATTTGCCAGTGCAAGGCCCAACCCCAAAGAGACCTAGAATATGATCTCTGTGTATAAAGAAAAAAACCTACCACAGGCATTATTAAAATATGAGAACTAATGAAACAATTTTGATACTGGCCAAAAATTATGAGACTAAAATATTTTCAAATACCCCTGAGAAAGACCATAATTTTCTCATGTATTAATTATAAATTAAGCACTGTCTATCAGTCTGTTTCAATTCTTAATGAGTATTTTTATCTGAGTTTCTTTTTATTAAATCTCTCTTGGGAGAGGAATGGTGGATTTACAGATATTTTGCTACGGCCCATTTATTACGGGCCATTTGCTATGGTCATAAATTTTGTGGTTGAATGATGAGTGAGGAAGGAGTGAAGCAAGAAGTGGCTGGAGCCTGAGAAACAGGGTGAGATTAAAGGTGGGCTTGCACAGAAAACAAATAGCTCTTCTATTGTGATACAGCTCAGAATGAGCTGTGGAAATACCACATTAAAAGGTCCTTTGAATGAAAAGAGCGGCACCAAAACGGACTGCTTCACCCATACACTTATCACAACATTCACTTCGGTTCACAGGATTTGTAGCACTCACAGGCATAATTCTGCCTGTGTTGGCTTCTTCTGAAGACCCTAAAAGCCATGGATTAGAATCCTGAGTTGTGAGGCCAACATGCTGAACCAAGATCCTGAGCTAGTGAGTGAACCTAGCAGTCTGCCTGGCATCCAGCTCTCACTGAGGTTGGGGGTTCTCAATTCATCACTTAGGGAATGACTCTGCCTAAGTGATTAAAACTGTTTTTATGTTTTGTTTGTTGTGGGTGTATGTGTGTGCACTCTTGGTGCAATAAATAGAGATTAACAAAACTTTAAGGAAATCTTCAAAAGACAGTTAAATAGTAGTGGTGGGAGTGAGCAGAGGAAATACTAGTGTCCTATTGGGAATGTGATTCCAGAAGTCACAAGCCTACCTGTTTGAGTTCATTATTTTGGTGGTTCAGCAATGTTTGGGAAAGTATGGCAAGAATAGCTGATTTCCCTTTCTTCTTTCCTGAGTTTTTTCTGAGCACATGGCTGCCCAGAAGAAAGACTTTATTTCCCAGACTTCCTTGCAACTAGTTATGGCTGTGTAATAAAGTTCTTCCCAATGGGGTATAAGCGATGTGTGCAACTTGGAGGTTGTACCCTAAAAGGGAAGGGGCATGTTCTCCCCTGCCCCTTCCACCTGGGCCAGGATATGGACATGTGGTTAGGCATCTTGGGCCAGGCGTACAAGGGAGCCCCACGATGGCAGAGCAATAAGAAAGAAGACTGTGCCTCTGATAATGTGACAGCCAGAGCTGCCATACCAGCCCAGACTTTTTGTTTCTTAAGTTCATTTATTTTGAGAGAGAGAGAGAGAGAGAGAGAGAGAGAGAGAGAGAGAGAATGTGAGCCAGGTGGGGGGATGGAGGTTCAGAGAGAGGGAGAGACAGAATCCCAAGTAGGCGCCACACCATCAGCACAGCACCTGATATGGGGCTTGAACTCACAAACTGTGAGATCACCACCTCATGAGATCGTGACCTGAGCTGAGATCATGAGTCGGACACTTAACCAACTGAGCCACTCAGGCATCCCCAGCCTGGACTTTTATACACAAGAGAAATAAACTTTTCTTTTGTTTAAGCCATTGTTAGTTAGTCTGAACTTCTAACGCATGTATGTGGATCTATGTCTTTTTTTTTTTTTTTAATTTTTTTTTCAACGTTTATTTATTTTTGGGACAGAGAGAGACAGAGCATGAACGGGGGAGGGGCAGAGAGAGAGGGAGACACAGAATCGGAAACAGGCTCCAGGCTCTGAGCAGTCAGCACAGAGCCCGACGCGGGGCTCGAACTCACGGACCGCGAGATCGTGACCTGGCTGAAGTCGGACACTTAACCGACTGCGCCACCCAGGCGCCCCTGTGGATCTATGTCTTAATACTGTAGGTAAGTCAAGGATTCATTGTAACTCTTTCCATGCTCAGCTCCATCACCAGGCTGTGAGTTCCTTTTGATGATATCTCCCTGTGTTTCCCTCCAGTTCCTAACGGTAACCCCAGCACTACCCTGGGCCCTGACACAGAATTGGTGCTTGTGAATATTTATTGTATGAGTGAATGAATGAATGAATGAATGTGCTGTGATGTAAACCAGCCTGTGGTGGGAGCTGTGATACGTGGATCAGAAGAGCTATGGAGGGAGAGCTGCCTCCCAGTTCGGATTTATGTCTTAGGAATTTGTTGTGTTCACAGAAAACCGAAGTAACCACATAGTGATTGGTTTTCTTCATGTGGTGAAGGTTTGGGGGTAGGTGGTTTCTGAACTGGGTTTGGGGGTTCAGTGGTGTCAGACCTAAGTTTCTACCATTACTTAGCCTCTTTCTCTAGGTCACAAGATGGTAGCCAAACTCGAACTATCATGTCCATGTTTCAGGGAAGCACGAAGGTCAAAATGGTGAAAGGGAAAGCCAGCCAAGCTTGTGCCCTCCTAAAGGGCTCAGGCTGCTCCCAATAATTGCAGGGCCCCAGGACAAGAGTACAAAAGGAGACCCAGCTGCCATGTGTTTATCTATTTAAAAGCTGTAATTCAAGCCAACATACTATTAAATAACATATATTCGTCTTCCTGCCTTGACAAATACACATTCAAAATGACAAAAATCTAGAATATATGTCAAGCTATAATTTTTATATGGCTGAAACTCAACAAATCACCAAAGACAATTGCATTTAATTATGACTGAACATATCTGGGTATACTGCTGATGAGCTGAAAAAGTCTGAATGAATAATAAAATCAAGGTACACATAATTCATAAGTTATTATATATTTATTTCATAAAATTTATTTTTCTTTCATCTCAACAAAATTCAATAATTATATTATCAAGAGTTTCACAAATTTGGATTCTATTGACAATAAAGGTCTGAAGCAGAGTTTGGCAAACTGCAGGCCCACTGCCTGTTTTTGTAAATAAAGTTTTATTGGCACACAGCTATGCACATTCTTTTACATATTGTCCATGGCTGTTTTCATGTTAGAGCACCAGGGCTGAGAAGTTGTGACAGAAACTGAATGGCCCACAAGCCTAAAATATTTACTCTCTGTCTCTTTAAGTAAAAGTTTACCAACACTGATCTAAGGGATTAAAACATGAAATGTAATTATAGTGAAAGTATACAGGATTTGAGCATATTTCCATCTATAAGTGTAAGTTAAAAATTAGCATAAGTTAAAGTGAATGTGAAAACCAACCATTTTTCATATACATTTTCTAGAAAAGTTATTTGTCTTCTAAAGAAGCCATAATTATCTAACAAATTGAAAGATAAAGTACAAATTATAACTCATGAAAAGTAACACCATTTAAATACATTTATTTTGGAAAATTTAATTAAATCCTATTAAATGTTTCTCTGAAAATAAAACTTGGCATGCTATCATTCAACATCCACATGATTGCCAAGGCACATGCTTTATATCATGCTTTGTGCACATTCTGTCTAGACCTGCATGTATGCAGATTTGAGAGTAATGTGAAGTGTTGAGGATGGCAGCATGTTCTTCAGCTACCATGTACAACCGTTGTGAATGCCCTGCTAATAGTGAGTACTTCCAGGAAGGGGACTGGAGCTGGGAGAGAAGCAAGAAAATGGATGCTTGGCTCAACAGGGAAATGATATTTTGTTATGTAAGAATCTAACATTCATTCTATGTGCTGGGAAGGAATTAACAAGGTAACTTGCTTTTTATATCACCTGAGCTCTTCTGCCATTCAGTCCTTCCTGATTACTGATGCAAGGACTCACTCATGTTACCTCAGGCTTCTAGGCCTGTGCTCCCCTAGTCCTTACCATGACTCCGGAGGTAGGACATGCTCCTCTGCTCTAAGCAGTAAGGAAACCGGAGCTCAGATGGATGAAATGGTTTGCTGGTACTCATTCAGATGTTAAGTGGGAGAGGCCCTTTATATGTTCAAGATGGGTGAGAGATGGATCTAGCAAAGAGCCGGTGTGGAGCAGGGGACAGAATTGCACTGGGTATGGGGAGACCTGTGTTTAGCCATGGCTCCATACAAACTTGTTGTAAGACTTCAGGCAAGTCACCACACCTCTCTGGGCCTCAGTTTCCACATAGTTACATGAAAGAATTGTAGGAGAGTATTTTCAGTCCTGATGTTCCATGACTCCAGGCAAGTGTGTGTGTGTGTGTGTGTGTGTGTGTGTGTGTGTGTGTGTATATATATATATATATATACACACACACACATGTATGTACATATATATGTGTGTATATATATATGTACACACACACACACACAGTAAAACCCTGGACTGTGAGTAACTTGTTCTGTGAGTGTTCCGCAAGATGAGCAAACATAATAAATTTTAACTTGATAAACGAGCGATGTCTTGCAATACAAGTAATAGGTGAAACTGAATGTCACATGATCAAAACTGAGCCAATGGTTCTTGAAATTTGCTTTGATATACGAGTGCTTTGGATTACAAGCATGTTTCAGGAACAAATTATGCTGGCAAATCAGAGTTTAAGCTCAGTGGTTTACTAAGACTTCAGGAACAATCAAGAAGGCAGGAGGCACCACTCTCCCCCCACCCCTTGCCCCTACTTCCTGCCTTTATGTCTACATTTTGCCTGGGGCCAAACAGGCTGGAGGGAGGCCCAACTTTGTCAGCAATGCTGAGGGGAGAAGAGAGTCAAGTAGTTAGCTAGGATGTGAAATTAGAGCATGAGAGAGTGCAGGGGAAGGGAAGACCCCCGGGGGGAAGTGTCTTCCCACTTCCAACATCCCTGAGATGCAACCTGGGATTGTTCTAGCTGTGAAATTTTGATGGCAAGGTTGGTTTTCACTGGCAGTCATATGTACCCAGGAAACAACCTGATTTCCTTCTAATACCTACTCCCAGTGGGCTGGTGGGTTCCTCACAGCAGTAGGCAGACAAAAGGCCTGAACTTAATGTCAGGAGTTCCAAATCTACCAACCTCCGTAGTCACTGCCTCTCTGGGCTGCTGGGAAAATCGAACGTCCATTGTATTTTACTCAAGTGGCAAAGAAGACTCCCAATGGCTACTGTAGCTTCCATGTACCCAGACCTGAGTCTTGTGCTTTAGTCCCTTGCTACCCCTACTGTGGTCTGTGGCCTGGTAGCCTCGGCATCCCCTGGGAGCTCATTATAAGTGTAGAGTCTGCTGATTCATGTGCACACTCAAGTGTGAGAAGTTCCACTGCAGAGCCCATAGTTCCTCCCCACAGGGCTGAGGACCCACCTAGAGTCTGACTATTTCTGGATTTCCCTCTGGCATTTGCCATTTGGAGATTTCCTGCCCAAATGGACCAAGCCTACTTCCAGAACCTGTATTGGCCTCTTCTGCAAGGCTGTTGCACCTCTGGCCAAAAGGGGTGATCAAAGAGTGACTGTAAGAGTTGCCAAGGAGCTATTGGGGTGAAGTAGACCTTGGGCATGGGGGCTTGAAAGTCTATACTTGAGTGCACAAGACCCTCACGGTGCAGGATGGAGTCAGGGCAGGAGAGGTGGAAGGAAAGGGAGCAGGTGCTGTGGGCTACAAGACTCCCCTTTTACTTGTCCTGGGTCCTTCAGTTGTCAGAGATAGGCCTGTGTGACTTTTATGAAATAATGTTTCTAATTATAGGTTAGGTAGATATCTATGGCAGTCTATGATTCCATCCCCCCCTTTTTTTGTTGTTATTAAATGATCCTTTATTGAAATATTTTCCTTTGTAGATTTTTAAAAAACATCTATTTATTTAGTTACTTAGTTATTATGAATGGGGGAAGGGCAGAGAGAGAGGGTGAGAGAGAATCCCAAGGAGGCTCCATGCCCAACACAGAGCCCAACACGGGGTTCGATCCCATCATCATGAGATCATGACCTGAGCCAAACCAAGAGTTTGGACACTCAACCAACAGCCATTCAGGCATCTTTTCTCTGTAATTTTTAACTAGTTGGGAATTCCATTGCACCACTGTTGATGTCATCATCTGTGATGTCATAAGGGTGGTGGCCATCAACACTGTAGATTGGGCAGACCCAAGGATTTCTTTAATGGTTCCAGAGAGTTCTCTGGCTAAAGATAGGTGCTGCATCTGTCGGGCAATGTTGACAATCTCATCAAAAGTGATATTTCTGGAGCTCCTGGGTGGCTCAGTCAGTTAAGCATCTGACCTTTGATTTGGGCTCAGGTCATGATCTCACAGTTTGGAATTGAGCCCTGTGTGGGGCTCTGTGCTGACAACATGGTGCCTGCTTGGAGTTCTGTCTTCCTCTCTCTCTGCCCCTCCCCAACTCATGCACACACACACTCTCTCTCTCTTTCAAAATAAATAAATACATAAATAAATAAATAAATAAATAAATAAAACATTTTTTTAAAAAGTGATATTTCCACTGTTATTAATGTTTTTCTGCTTCTTTCTGTCTCCTGGCAGTTCCTTGAGGGCTTTGATAATCAGGGCAGATGCAGAAAATACCACTTCAATTGGGCCTGTCTGTTCTGAACTGTCAGTTTCACTGTAATCCTCAGACCCTTATAATCACTGGTTGCCTCGGCAATGTCATCACCAACTGTTTTTGGAGACAGACCCAGGGGGCCAATCTTCAGGGGCAAGGCAGACATGGCACCAACTTCCCCACCAGTGCACCTCAGGTACATGACTTTGATCTCCTTGGTGTTAAACTTAGGCAGAATGGTGGAGGCAACTGGTGTCAGATGAACCCAGATTTGGTATGACTGAAGACAGTTGCACCTTTGCCTCCTCCAAGCCAAAAGCCAAAAGTATGATTCCACTCTTAAGGTGGGCGTAGGTAAAAGGTTTCTTAGAGGAAAGTAGAATTGGAGCTGGGCTTTGACGGATGAGTAGGAGTTCAGCAGGTAGAGACTGAGGGGGATAGGACATATGAGCAAAGATGTAGAGGAAGATAAGCATGAGGCATTTGTGGGGAAAGTTGTACTTTATGCTGGAGTATCTTCAGTGTAGTGCCAGATCATTCAGGTGAGACTTTGGTGACAGGAAGTCCTCGAAGGTAATGAGAAGGGAAGCTGCAAGTAAGAGCAGTATTTTAGGAGGAACTTCAGATGGAAGTATGGGGAGTAAGTTGGAGAAGGGGAGAATATCGGCATGGAGACCTGTGTTTGACCTGATTTGAAGCAGAAACAGTGGAACTGGATGTAGAAGTGGATTCCAGGGATATCAGGCAGATGTCTGCCAGGACTTGGTGAACAATTGGATGGAGGCACAGTGTGAGTGAGCAAGAGATGCCCTAAGTCTTTAAGCTGCCATGACTTAGGTGCCCTCACAAAGGTAGGAGATGTTGAGGCTGAGGTGCCCAGAATAGGGGTGGGGAGGCACCCAGGTGAGGAGCCCCAGAGTGGCCCAGTTGGGGGATATATTTGGAAGCCATCAGCAGGTAGATGACCAAAGGAGGGATGATAACATGAAAGGAGAGAGGTGAGGAAGACCCTGAGAGAGCAAAGGAGAAGACCGTCCTTTAGTCTGCACAGACAGGTGCTCAGAGATGAGGGCCTGGGAGGTCATCAGCAAAACCTGACCTCTCTTGTATTAGGGCACTAAAGAGGCCTCTAGTGCCACAAAGACAACCCTCACCTCCCTGGGGAGGATACCAGACTGGTCACAGAGGGGCACTTGTGATCTCTTGAGGGGGCTTGAGAGAGGGTGACTTGGAGGCACAGGTGCAGTTAATAGCTTCCCCCTGCCCCAGAAACCATCAGGGCTCTTTTGGCTACAAGGCACTGAAAACCCACCCAAAGTGAATGTATTGGCTCCTGTAGCTGGATATAGGGCTCAAATAATGTTATCAGGATGCGTATCTTCCCTCCTTCCCTCCTTCCTTCCTTCCTTCCTTCCTTCCTTCCTTCCTTCCTTCCTTCCTTCCTTCCTTCCTCTCTTTCTCTTTCTCTTTCTTTCTTTCTTTCTTTCTTTCTTTCTTTCTTTCTTTCTTTCTCTTCTCTCTCTCTCTCTCTCTCTCATTTCTTCCTCTTCAAGATTGACTCGTTTTCAAACAGGCTTTGCCCTTTGGTTCTCAAGATGACTTTTTGCAATGCTTGGGCCTATAACGTCTCACAAGCAAAGCAGAAAGGGACAAGAATCTTTGCTCAGCATCCCTAGCAGAAGTTATGATGTTCATTCTAATTGGACCGCCTTAGGTTAACAGCACTCCAACCCAATCACTGTGGTCCAAGGAATGTGATGCCCATCACTGGCCAGAGGGTAGAGGTCTACCCAGACAACCTGGACTAAGAGTGGGGGCTCATGGGTTGTACATTATGAAGAAAGAATATTGTGGAAGCAAAAATAAATGTCCACTCCATCTTCCTTTCCCAAGAGAGTTCTCCTATAAGAAAGAAAGAAGGAACATTTCCAGCAGCATAAGCAAGTTTGCAGGGCAAAATGATAGTTTCATAGTTATTTTTTTAAATAAGGAACAGACATGATATAATAGTTAAAAGTATTTATATAAAAGGAGGCGAGAAACCACTCTGAGTGTGCAGGAAAACACCTGCGTCTAGAACCACAGAACTGTATTTAGCTTTGAGCTTCCTGGTGGCAAAGCAAAAGAAACCCCAATAACTCACAGAGATCTTGTTGGCTGAGAGAAATAGATGCACTGAGCACTAATGCTGCACCCAAATAAGGGACGTTACATAACGAAATCACAGCATACCTTGTTAATTTATTTAATGTTTATTTATTTTTGAGAGAGAGCAAGCAGGGAAGGGGCAGAGAGAGAGAGGGAGACAGAGTATCCGAAGCAGGCTTTGTGCTGACAGCAGAGAGCCCAATGCAGGGCTCGAACTCACAAACCATGAGATCATGATCTGAGCTGAAGTCGGATGTTTAAATGACTGAGCCACCCAGGCGCACCCATACCTTGTTAATTTTTATGTAAGATGCTGAATGTTCTTCTGTGGCTCCCCTTATACATTTCCTCTTGCTAAGTGGACAGCATAGCATAGGCCAAAGATCAGGGGGGTTTTGCAGACCCCATACCTGCTTTCTGCTGATTTATTTAGATCCAGGAATTTAGGCTGAAAGAATCAGGTGAATGGCTGGGTCATCATCGGATTCTCAAAGCTGCTTGGACCATTGGGGGTTGCTCTCTCTCTATTGGAACATTAATGCAAAGGGAAAGGTCTCATTTGTAATTAATCAAGCAGTAGTGAGAGCAAGTACAGGGAGCTTGCATTGATTCCTAACACACCAAACAAAATGGCGCCTAGCGATCGCAGCCTTGGAGAGGATTGCCAAATTGCCAAATTGGATTAGCAAACCAAATGTCGGTTTTAATGCCTGAGAGATGGACGAGGCACTTATTAAACAGTCCACAAGCAGGGATGTTTCGAGTACTTAATCAACCCTTCATTTCCCTCCTCCAGGGAACAGGGAAGCCTCAGTGCCACCCATGGTGAAAAATTATCAATCCCTGCAGGATCTCTCCCTGCCATTTTCACTGCAGAATGTGCATGCATTATAGCAAGAGTCCAAGGAAGACAATGTAAGGATACTCAGCCAGGGCAGTGGAAACTGCATAGGTCCGAGGGCAGGGGACCTGCCTGCAATTCCTGCTTCTCCCACCTCTCACTGTGAGGCCTCAGGTCTATCATTCCCCACTCTGGGTCTCAGTGCTCCCTTCAAGGCCTTTCCACCCTGACAAGCCTAAGTTAGCTTTTTGAGGATGCTTACAGGAGGCAGTGGGCAAAGAGGCTTGTGTAGCCAGTGCTTTCCCTGGGGGAAGGACTTGCTCTGTGGGGGAGAGAGGTGGGGTGCCATTCAATTTTCTTTTTGAGGTTTTAATGCAACCTCTGCCTTCGGGTTGGAAAGCCCCCTTCCATTCTCTCAACCTTTTTTCTCATTTTAGAGTCTTAAATTTAGAGTCAGAGAGCACCAAAAAGGCATTGGGGACCCCTCTGTTGGAGTCTTGGAGACATCCCTCTGTATTCTCTGGTAAGATCTCTTACAGGGTGGCTTTTGAGGTGGCATTCCTCTCCCTTGCCCCTATTTCTGCATCCTTGATGTATTCCACTTTTCCCCTTAAGGAGAAACAAGGGTTAAAGGGAAGGGTCCTGTGTTAGACTTTGCATCAAGTCCCGTTACTGCTAGTTACACAGTGACTTTGACCTTAGTTGGCCCAGGCTCTTCCTTGTACAGTTTGTAAAACTGAGGTCCAGACATGGCAAGAGCTTTGCCCAAGATCCCAATATGAGTTTGCAGCAAAGCCAGGGCTGGTCTTCTTCAGTCACTCCTCCCCTTGGCTCACTTGCCTTAGCCCTGCCAGCCTAAGCCAGGGGTGGGGCCGCCACCAGGCCTGGTCAGCAGGGGACACAGTCTGGTCTGAAGTGGTGCCCACATTCCCAGGCTGAGGCCTCAGATCCCTTTTTGGCCACGGGGATGTTCTTTTTGCGGGATTCTGTATGTACCAGGAGAGCATCCTCTGTTTCTTCCCTTCCAGGAAAGAAACTTTCCTCCCTTGTTTCCTATAATCAAAGCAAACACCCACTCCCACCCCCCAGCATCAGGAGGCATTGTGGTGGGACCCACCAGTTTCCAGGTGGGTCTACTTTACTTCAAGGAGGCCTAGCAAGCCTTCCCATGCCACTCCTTATTAAATTAAAACCCAAATGCAAACATTAAACAAAGTATGATAAAATCTTTGGAAAAAACCAAACCAAACAAATCCTATAAACTTCTAGTTAAAATGTTGCTCCCATCACTCTAATCCATCTAGTATCCATCTGTGCTGACTCTACTCCTGCTCTTATCATCACACTTCAGTAGAACGCTTCTTTCAAGCTGGCCAAAACACTGTTTTCAGGGTCCAGCATTTTACCCTTGATATTCCTGCTGACAGGGCCCTTCTCCTCACTCTCCATAGATGAGATGCCTGGCTTCTACCATCAAGCCTCTATGACTCTGCAAGAATGAGGGATAAAACAGCTGGAAAGGGGAGTGAGTAGTGCCCCCCTCAGGCTACAACTGCCCCTCCTTCCCCATCAAAATATCAAAGGGAGGGATGAGTTATTGCCTCAGCAGGGTTGGGTGGTCTTGCCCTTCCTGGTAGGAGCCGATTTCTTAATTGATTTATTTACTTCCCTGGCCCTTTCCTCATCTTTCTGATTAATAGTTTAGTTGGGGGTTCTGGGAAATTTATATCCAATTGTTACCATAGCAACCAGCTCTCTTGCACAGAATACCACAGAAAATGCATTTGGGGTCTTCTGAAGGCGCTGGGTTTGTAAGGATCTCAGAGTATACCAGGGCACAATGGGCAAGATGATGTTCAACTAATAGGAGTAAGAATTATGAGCAAGGATATGTAATGGTCTCACCACACTGTAAATATGGAAGGACAGTTTTAGTGTCTTTCCTCTCCTTTTCTTGTCTCTCTTTCCCTGAACACATCTCCCCCTCAATGTTTTCTCCTAGGTTCCCCCCAAATTAGTTCCCCACAGTACAAGGGCAAGGAGTTCTGGAGAATCTCATTTACTTTTGGCAAAAGGAAGAATTTGTAGCAGGCAGAACCATCTGAAGATGCAATTGTGGCCGCCTTGGGATGTAATGATCTCTCTATCGCTGGAGGTGTGTGAAGGGGGCCTGTCAGAGGGCTCTAGAGAGAACTGCACAAAAGATGGAGTGAGGGGTGGTAGTGTGGAATCTCTGGGTCCCTCCTGGCCCTGGGATGGAGGAGTTGAACTGAACCTGCTTGTGAGCCCATCTCACCATCCCCCAACTAAATGGAATGTCAGAGTTGGGCATTTTAGCTCCCTGGGCACCTGGGATGTCCATTGTGTCCCCATAAACTCAATACCTAGCATCTTGCCTGGCCCATATATGAATGAATGAATTCCTCAGGGTTTTATTAAGTGCAGTGGGCACAATCTATTGTTTGTATTCTTTTATTATGATAATAAAAAAACCTACTTTTAAAAAAAAGTTTATTTATTTATTTTTGAGAAAGAGAGAGAGAGAAGCATGAGCAGGGGAGGGGCAGAGAGACAGGGTGAGAGAGAGAATCCCAAGCAGGCTCCATGCTGTCAGTGCAGAACCTGATACAGGGCTCGATCCCACAAACTGTGAGATCATGACCTAAGCTGAAATCAAGAGTTGTATGTCTAACCAACTGAGCCACGCAGGTGTCCCAAATCTACTTTTTAAAACATGGCCAAATAACAACTTGAGGTAGAAGCAGAAAAAAAAAAAAAAAGATGTTGCTTATAAAACCCGCTCCCACATGCTGGAATCATTCCCTGAATTACAGTTGAGGCATAAAAGTGTTTGTTCTCTATAACCATGTGGAGGCCATGTGGCATAGGGAAAGCTCTCCATGGACAAGTCCCTTATTCTCCCTGTGCCTCTGTGTTATCTTCTGTGAAACGGGAGTAATGGAAGTCATCAGGAATGAACAGCTGATGGGTAGAGCTTCCTACAGTGCTATGTCCAGAAGGATTCAGAAGTTGCTTCTGGGCTAAGTTGAAGAGTGTATGGTAATAAATTAGCAATGTCTGCCCTGGGCACCAGACGGGAGGAGGGGGCTTATGTATTGTGTATTTGTCATCCTGCTCTAGGTGGTCTTGAGGGGCCCTGATGGCTCTAGATGCCAAGACTGAAGGTCACGCCAGCCATTCTAGGTCTCCTCATTCATTCCTCTTTGCTGATTTTGGCTAAGCTGTCACATGCTTGGGGCCTTTGCTGGGACAACTGGGCTGACTCATTACCTCACCCTCCAATAGCCTTGCCTGCGCTTGTCCACATGGTGGGGACAAGGGTCCCAAGAGAGCATGTGGCAGGGTACAAAGCCTCTTGAGGCTTACGCTCAGAAGTAACATAATATCACCTTTACTATAGTCTATTGGTCAGAATTAGTCATAGTCTCCAGAGGTGGGAAAATAGACCCCCCATTTTAGGAAGAGCTGCAAAATCACATATGCAAAACAGCATAGATACAGGAAGGGAAATAATCGGGGCCATTGTTGCAAACAATCTACCACAATTACCTTGTTTTAAACAAAAAGCAGAGCCTTGAGTTTATTACCTATGTGCCCCAGTGAGCAAGTGGGGATGAATTCTGTTCTTTTCCACTGTCTGGTTCAAGTCTATTTTTAGATGTAGTCTAATAAAATGAATTTCACACCTGGGTTACTCACCCACTAACAAACACTCTGTTCTTATCAATGCCTGGGACAAACACCTAGGCGGCCTAGATTTGTAGTTCCATTACCTCCAAGCACAATAATTGTTAATTACTTGCTTTATTTGGTTCTGTTGCGTTTGCCAATAGTCAATTACCTATGTTAGGTTTTCTTGTGATCAGTGGGGCTTATCCAATATTGCAGCTCAGTTCTGTTTTTGTCTCAGAGATGTCTTTTCCAAGAGAGTTAAAGAAAACCCTTGTTCACTAGTTTATTGAATATTAGCCTTTATCTGCTTATTTCAAAGTCTCCTTATTCACTGCTGAAAGCACCAAAGTGCTCAGGCTGAGCTCTTAGAATCGAACAAAAGACTAAAGATAAGCCCCCCTTTGCCCCATCTGGCTAAAGCCCAGCACGTGGAATAGAAGAAAGAACAAATTGTGGGGTCCTAGGGGCATTCGTTTAGTTCATGCCTGAATCTTGGAAACTGCCTTATCCCCTTGAATCCACCCTCCTCATTGCGGCCAAGAGACCTAATGCAGAGATCTGATCACATTACTTGGGTTAGAGTGCATTGATGGACCCAGTTCTCCAGTCCTCTTTTTACCCATGATCTGTGTCATATGACTTTGCAGGCGCATGCCTTTGAATCTGGACCAGGCCATGTGACTTCCCTTTACCAACAGAATGAGGTGGAAGCGACCATGTGCCATTTCCAAGCTCAGGCTTCCTGACACCTTGCATGTCTCCTTTTGTACTCCGTGCTTCTGCCACTGCCATGATCAAGACACCACCCATGTTGGCCCGGTGGTCCCAAGAGGAAGAAAAGAGACTCATGAAGAGCCAGATTGCCTCAGCAAAGGTCCACCAAAACCATCCCCCAGCTGAACTCAGATGGGTAAGTCATGAACACTATTATTTTATTTTTTATTACTTTTTAAAGATTTTATTTTTAGGGGTGCCTGGGTTGTTCAGTCAGTTAAGTGTCTGACTTCAGCTCAGGTCACGATCTCACAGTTCATGAGTTCAATCCCCATGTCAGGCTCTGTGTAGACAGCTCAGAGCCTGTAGCCTGCTTCGGATTCTGTGTGTGTGTGTGTGTGTGTGTGTGTGTGTGTGTGTCTGCGCCCCTCCCCCCAACTTGTGTGCTTGCTCTCTCTCTCTCCCTCTCTCTCAAAAATAAATAAACATTAAAAAAAATTAAAAAAATAAAGGTTTTATTTTTAGGTAATCTCTACACCCAATGTGGGACTCGAACTTAATAATCAAGAGTTACTTGCTCCACTGACTGAGCCAGCCAAGCACCCCAACATTGTTGTTTTAAACCATTGAGATTTGGAGTGGTTAATTATGTGGCAAAAGCTGATTCATCATGCTTGTGTGTAATCCCAGTGCTGGTCTCCTGTGCCTTGAGGCATAACATCCAGACAAAACCTTCCAGCATCTGGGCCCAGCTACTTTTCCTGTCTTGGTGCCTCCAGATTTCCCTTTTCACTTTACACTTCAGCAATGACCCCAAATGACTTGCAGTTCCTCAAATGCATCATCCTGGCTCACATTTCTATGCCTCTGCACTGGTTGTGCCCTCTGCCTAGAATGCCATTCTCTTCTCCTTTGTCCAGAAAACTCCTATTCATCTGTCTAAACCCAGCTCAGGCATTGTCTCTTTCAAGAAAATTCACTGTATTCTCCTCTCCCTCGTGGTAAATCATTCTCATTTCTGTGAAAGCTCTGGATTCATGTATATTTCTATTGTTACCATGTGACATGGTATTATGGCGTGCGTTCTTTTTATTTTGTTTTTTTCCCATCTTTGCTTGAGGACAAGGACAGCTTTAATTCATCAATGTATTCTTAGTGCATGGTTCCAACAATGTTTGATGACTAAGTGGAATGTTGGGATCCTTTCTTGCTGGGGAAATTGTCCACAATGGGAAGATGGTCATTTCTTGCTCCCTTTCTTCCTCCTAAGCTCATGTAGTAGATTTGCTTACTTTGTATCCTTGCACTTATGGTCTGATTCCACTATAGGGGACACTCAGAGCTTTGTGAAAAAATGAGTCCTGGGTCCTATGCGTGCCCCCGCTGGGCTATGAGCCCCTCCAAGGCTGAATCTGGGTTTCTTCACCTCTGTGCCCCTGGGGCTGGCACCAAGCCTGTACATGAGCAGTCTCAGAAAATCCATAAAATTCAAAATATTTATATTTCTGGAACATCCATCAAGTGCCAGGCACTGTTCTAGGTGCTGCGAATAGGTGGTGACCAGATAGACATGGGTCCCTGCCCTCCCAAAGCATGCACTCCAGCTGGGGAGACAGGAAAGACAGTAAACAACTCCCTTAAGGAAAATGTCATTCCTGTTTCTTCCCATGGCTGGAGGAATTCTCTTTGCACTGGAAGTTATGTTTATGAGTGTCCAAATTAAAAATTAGCCATTTGTGAAGGGTGTTCAGGAAGGTAGGGGATCTCAAAGAGAGCAGTTAGTTGTTCTCCAGAAGAGTGAATGCTGAGACACAACTAGAAGTTAGTGACAGCAGACCCTACACCTGACACCAGCCAGGGGTACACTGTGGGTAGGCAGGAGCATTTTAAATGAGCCCTATTCCCAATAGCTCTAGGGCACATCCCAAATCGCAAGCACTGATTTGCAATTGAGCTATTTTTCAGTTGGACAACTTTATATATCGTGCTCCAGGGTGAGCAGTAACAGAAATGTATTTAATTAATGATATGGGGGAGGCCAACCAGTAAATAAATAATTACAAAGTGTGACAAGCACATTATGAAGGGACCTGAGATGAAATTGGGAGGAAGGCAGGGGCCTTGAGGCTGTTGTAAGTGCTTTGGATCTTATTGTGAGTGCATTGGAGACCAGGGGAGAGATGGGATCTGATCGGCGCTTAAAGAATATCACTTCCGCCGCCATTTTTATTTAATTGAATCAAATATTTCTGGAGAGCGTCCCAACAAACTGCCTTCTAGTTCTTGAAGCCATCAACTCCCCATGCTGAATTTCAATACCACCTCCTAGAACTTAGCGCCCTAATTTTCCAAGGAGACAAACACTCAATTTTTGGTTTAGATTTGCATGAGAAAGAGACCTTAATTACTCTGATCTCTAACACCTCTGAGGAGCTGATTTGAGCTTTTCAGATGCAAAGAGTGTTAATTGGCTAAGGGGCCCAGCTGAGCTTACCCGCCATCTCCAAGTGGGTAGGGGGTGGGGATGGGGCTGGGAGATGGGGAAGGTGTTTAGAGAGGAGGGGGCACTTCCCGTGGTCAGTTTCCTGTAGGTCTGCAGAGGGCAAGAGGAGATCAACATAGCAGTTTTGCCGACTTTACCCCTTCAAGTGTCCTCCCACGAGCCCTTCAAGATCCAGCTCATCTCCTCTTATTCTAAAGCTTCCCTCAGCCCCACTCCCATCCCAGGATCTCTCTAACTGCTTCCTGTAAAGCTAGTGCCTCCCTGGGATCCTGGTTTCTAATTACAGCACTTCCCACACTGCATTGGATGGTCTGTTAACTGGGCCGCCCTTCTACTTGGAGGACAAGGACCCATCTCATGCAGCTTGGCCTTCTTGCAGAGCTCAAAGTGAGCAGCCAGGAAATGTGAAACAAAGGAGTAATAGAACAAGTAGTAATAATAATAATGTTAATAATATAATTACAGAAGTCACCACTTATATAGGGCTTCCTGTGATTCTATGCTGTTTGGTCTTAAAGTTAGAAAACATGTAATCCTCTTCTCCAATTCCTGCCAGAGCAGATGTCCTGTATGAATCATTACTGATAGTTATAGATTTATTTGTGGGATTATTTAATATTGACCACCATATGAGGATAAGAAATCTGTTTTAATCACTGTACTATCCACAGTGCCTAGCTCAGTGTCTGGTATATAAAGGCTTGATAAATATTTGTTGAATGAGTGAATGCTTGCATACCTTCAGTGATGGGGAGCTCACTATCTCCTGAGGAAGTCTTGCTCATTTTTAGCACCTTTTCCTGTTAGCTGTTCCTTCTGTTGATGCTACATTTGTTTCCATGGAGTGTTCATCTAGTCCTGACTACTGGTCTCTCCCAAAGACAACTTCCCCTCCTCCCCAGAGGCTGGAAGGCTATGACCTATAAATGTCTCTTCTTAACTCCCTCTATATTTTCCTGGGTACAGCACATCCAGATCCTTCCTCATAATGACCTAGCATCCAGTCACTGCCTGATCCTGGTCACCCTCTGTGGAATAGTCCAGATTGTCTAGTTCCCTCTCACAGTAAAGGCCTGCTATATATGTGAAGATGGGACTCTCATTCCCCACATTTTGGGAGTTACGTTTGTATTAATACAATTCTTTCAATGCACTTACCGCTACTCTAAATTAAGAGACTTGGCACATATCCAATGTGGAAGGTGGTTAGAACAAATGAAGTCTTTCCTTTTCTACAGAAACTGTTGATAGTGGGTATATGGGTGTTCACTGAAAAACATTTTGAAAAATTTGGTATGTTTGAAATGTTTCATAATAAAAATGTTGGAAAGAGGAAAAAACCCAATAGAGTAATTAAAATGGAATACTAAAAAAATTTTGTTAACTCCAAAGAAGACAAAAGAAGAAAGAGAAAAGGAAACAGGATGAATAGAAAACAAATAACCAAATGACCATCCTAAAGGCAGCCATATCAAGAATAATATCAAATGTAAATGAACTAAACATTTCAGTTAAAGACAGAAACTTTTGGGCTGGTTAAAACAGCAAGAGCTAATTACCTTCTGTCTACAACTATTTTCTGTAGACACTGCTGTATACACTATGCAGAAGCACTAATTATAAGAAAGCTAAAGTGGCTGGCTATATTAATATCAGATATCATACTTTAAGACAAGAAGTATTATCAGAGGCAAAGAAGTAAGCTCCATAGTGAAAACTGGGTCCATTCTTCAAGAGGACAAAACAGTTATAAATGTGAATGTGTACAAAAGCAGAGTTTCAAAATACATGAAGTGAAAACTGACAGCACTAAAGGAGGACATAGATAAATCTATAACCATATCTTTACTCTCTTGGTAGTTGGTAAAATTATTCTCACAAAAATAGTAAGGACATTAAAGAGCTCAACAACATTATCGTGCACTTTGACACTGAGTAACTACAGAATACTTAGGTGTTTCAAGTGCCCATGGAGTGTTCACCAGGATAGACTATATGCTGGGTAGAAAATAAAACAAATGTTAATGAAGTTTAAAAGATGAAAACATGCAGAGTGTGTCCTTTGATGACAATTAATGATGAATATAAAGCTATAGATTTAAGTTCAATGAGTCCCAAGAACAAGAAACATGAAGGAAAGGATATCAAGGCATATGGTAATGTAATTGCTCGAAAGCATTGATAAAGAGAAACTTCAAAAAGCTGCAAGAAGCACACACACACACACACACACACACACACACACACTCACACACATATAGAGGAAGAAGGATGAAGATAACAGCAGATTTCTCATCAGAAACAGTGCAAGCAAGGGGCACCTGGGTGGCTCAGTTGGTTTAACGTCTGACTCTTGATTTCAGGTCAGGTCATGATCTCACAGTCAGGAGATTGAGCCCTGCATCAGGCTCTGCACTGAGTGTGGAGCCTGCTTGGGATTCTCTCATTCTCTCTCTGCCCCTGCCCTGTTTGCATTTGTGCATGTGCGCTGTCTCTCTCTCTCTCCCAAAATAAATAAATAAACAAAAAAAGAAACAATGCAAGCAAGAAGATTGTGAAGCCATACCTTTGATGTACTGAAAAATAAAAAAATCTGTCAACCTAGAATTGTATATTCAGCAAAAATATTGTTTAAGACCAAAGACAAAAGAGACTTTTTTAGATATAAAAACAGAAGGAATTCATTGTTAACACATCCATACAAAAAGAAATGCTAAAGGAAGTTGATCAGACAAAAGAAAAATGTCACCAAATGAAATTTTAATTCCACAGGAAATAATGAAAAGTATTAGAAATGGTAAATATATATACATATATATTTAATGTTTGTTTATTTTGAGAGAGAACGCATGACCTGGGAAGAGACACAGAGAGAGGGAAAGAGAGAATCCCAAGCGGGCTCCACATACAAGATGGAGCCCAATACAGGGCTCAATAAAAATGTGTAACAACAACATCACAAATGTTGACAGTGGAACGATGGGTATGTACTATTGTAAAGTTCTTTTTTTTTTAATGATTATTTATTTTTGAGAGAGAAAGAAGGCATGAGCAGGGTAGGGGCAGAGAAGAAGATGCAAAATCCAAAGCAGGCTCCAGGCTCTGAGCTGTCAGCACAGAGCCCAATGCGGGGCTCAAACTTATGAAGTGTGAGACCATGACCTGAGCTGCAGTCGAACACCTAATTGACTGAGCCACCCAGGCGCCCCATGTAATGGCACAATATCACTTGAAGGTAGACTATGATAAATTAAATATGTGTTCTATAAACTCTAACTACTGAAATAACAAAACAAAGGGAAAGCAGTGATAACTAATAAATCAACAAAGGTAAGAAATAGAATCATAATCAAAAGAAGTAAGGGAGGGGTGCCTGGCTGGTTCAGTCAGTAGAGTATGCGACTCTTGATCTCAGGATCATAAGTTTGAGCCCCATGTTGGACACAGGGTTTATTTAAAATAATAATAATAATAAAGAAGCAAAGGACAAAGGAAAAGGGGAACAAAGTATAGAAAACAGGTATCTAGATGATAGATTTAAACCTAATCACATCTACAAGCACAATAAGTGTACAGAGTCTAAATGCCCAAATTACAAGGCAGAGATTGCCAGATTGCATAAAAAAGCAAGTCCCAACTATATGCTGCCTATAAAAAAAAACACATTTTAAATATAAAGACACAGATAGGTTATAGTGGATGGATGGGAAGAAATATACCATGCAAACACTAGTCAAATGTGGAATGCTATATTAATATCAAAGTATATTTCATAGTGAAGAATATTACCAGAGGCGCACCTGGATGGCTCAGTTGGTTAGGTGTCCAACTTTGGCGGAGGTTATGATCTTGCAGTTCATGAGTTTGAGCCCTGTGTTGAGCTCTGTGCTGACAGCTCAGAGCATGGAGCCTGCTTAGGATTCTGTCTCCATCTCTCTCTGCTCCTCCCCATCTTGTGTTCTGTCTCTGTCTCTCAAAAATAAATAAACATTAAAAAAAGAATACCAGGGATAAAGAAGGTCATTTCATGATGTGATAAGGGGGCAGGGTTGAGTAGTCAAGATAACATAATCCTAAAGGTTATGTGCCTAATAATAAAGCTTGAAAATACATGAAACAGAAGTCATAGAACTAAAAGGAGAAATAGAAAAATACACAATTATCATTAGGGACTGTAGTAACCATCTCTCAAAAAAATGATAGAATAAGTAGACAGAAAACTGGTGAAAAATATAGGAGACTTGAACAATACTATCAAGTGACTTGTCCCAATTGACATTTATTGAATACTCTTCCTAACACTGGCAAGATATGCATTCTTTTTAAATTAATGTTTATTTATTTTTGAGAGAAAGTGTGTATGTGTGTCTGTGTGTGAACAGGGGAGGGGCAGAGAGAGAGGGAGACAGAGAATCCCAAGCAGGCTCCATGCTGTCAGCACAGAGCCCAATGTGGGGCTTGAACTCACGAACCATGAGATCATGACCTGAGCCAAAATCAAGAGTCAGACGCCTAAGCAAAATATGCATTCTTAACAAGTGGATATGGCACATTTACCAAGATAGATTATATTTGGGGCTACAAATGAGTCTCCAAAATTTCAAACAATTCACTTCATAGAAAGTTTTTTCTTAGCTCACATTGGACTTAAATTCTGAATCAATGACAGAAAGTTCTCTGTAAAATCCTCAAATGATTGGGAACTAAATAGCACTTCTAAGGAACCCATGGATTAAAGAAAAATTGAAAAATGAAATTAGAAAATATTTAGAATAGAATGAAATGAAAATGCAACATCAGATTTTGTGGGATGCTACTAAAGCAGTACTTATGGGGAAATTTATAGTACTAAATGGCTATATTAGAGAAAAAGAAAAGTCTCAAATCAATGACCTCAACTCTTACCTTAAGAATGTAGAAAGGGGAGAGCAAATGAAGCCCAAGTAAATTGAAGAAAGGAGATAGTAAAGATCAAGATGAAGATCAATGAAATAGAATATAGAAAACAGTAGAGATAATCAATGAAACCAAAAGCTGTTTTTTTTAAAGAAGATCAATAAGAATGATAAGCCTTTAGTTAGACTGACCAGGGATAGAAAAGAGAAGACATAGTTTAAAAAAAATTTTTTTTAATGTTTATTTATTTTTGAGACAGAGAAAGACAGTGTGAACGGGGGAGGGTCAGAGAGAGGGAGACACAGAATCTGAAGCAGGCTCCAGGCTCCGAGCTGTCAGCACAGAGCCCAACGCGGGGCTCGAACTCATGGAGTGTGAGATCATGACCTGAGCCAAAGTCGGATGCTTAACCAACTGAGCCACCCAGGCACCTCTGAAGACACAGTTTTGATATCAGGAATAACAGAAGTAGTATCATTATAGATTCTCCAGATAATAAGTGGATAATAAGAGAACATTATGAACAACTTTATGCCCATAAATCCAACAACTTAGATGAATTAGACAAGTCTTTTGAAGGACACGAATTACCAAAGCTTACTCAAGGAGAAAGAGTTAAGCTGAATAACCTGAATAGCCCTTTATCTGTTAAAGAAATTGAATTTGTAAGATATATATGTATATAATATGTAAACCTTCCCATACTGATGAATTCTACAAAACATTTAGGTAAGACATAATACCAGTTCAACACAAATTCCTCCAAAAAGTTTTAAGGAGTAGGGGACAGGGAAGGGAATATTTCCTTTCATTCTAGGAGGTCAGCATTAACATGATACTCAAAGCAGACAAAGTCATTACAAAAAAAGAGAACTATAGTTCAATAAGTCTTTAAGAGAACAGATTGAGTTCAACAATGGACTACAATGATAATACATCATGACTGGTAGACTTTCTCCAGAAATGCAGGGTTGGTTTAACATTCAAAAATCAATTAATGTGATTCACCATATTAGCAAACTAAAAAAGAAACAAATATGATCATCTCAATTAAATAGAAAACATATTTGACAAAATTCAACAATCATTCCTGATAAAAACTGTCAGCAAACCAGTAATGAAAGGAAATTACTCATCCTGATTAAGGACATCTACAAAATCTTGATAGCTAGCATCATATTTAATTATGAAAGACTAAATGCTTTCCTACTAAGATCAAGAATGAGACAGAGATATCCATTCTTGCCATTTCTATTCAATACTGTACTGGAGGTCTTAGCCAGTGCAATCAGGGAAGAAAAATAAATGAGACACGCATATTGGTAAGTAAAAAGTCAAACTGTTTTTGTTCACATTCAACACGATCATCTGCATAGAGAATCTAATAGAATCTACAAAAAAGCTACCAGAATAAATAAGTTTTACCAAGTTGCAGGATACAAGATCCATTTATAAAAACTCAATATATTTCACATACTGGCAACAAACAGAAACAGAAATTTAAAAATTACCACTTATTATAGTATCAAAAGATATAAAATACTTGGGGATAAATCTGAGGAAAGTGGTGAGAGACCAGTACCCTATAACTGTAAAGTACTGCTGAGGGAAATTAGAGAAAACCCTAAAAAAATGAAGTTGCAAGAATCAACATTGTAAGAAGTCAGTTCTTGCCAGATTGATCTATAGGTGCAACCCAATCCCAATCAAATTTCCAATAGGGCTTTTTGGTAGAAATTGACATGTTAATTCTGATATTCATACTAAAATGTACAGAGTGTAGATAAGCCAAAACAATTTTGAAAAGGCAGAACAAAATTAAAGGACTTACACTACCTGATTGCAAGACATAAAGTAACAAAATATAGTAATAAGAGATATAGTAATAAAAAATGTAATATTGGCATAAAGACAAATAAACAAAGTCCAGAAATATACCCACACATATATGAACAACTGACGTTTTACAGAAGTGCAAAGGCAATGCACTGGAGAAAAGATAACTTTTTAGGAAGGGATGGAACAATAGAAATGCAAAAAAAAAAACAAAAAACAAAAGAAAGGAAGGAAGAAAAAAGAAAGAAAGGAAGAAGAGAAAGAAATGAAAAAGAAGAAAAAGAAAAGCCAAAAAACTGAAAGCACCAAAAACTTGGACCCATACCTTGCACTATGTATAAAAATTAACTCAATTGGATCATAGACATAAATGTAAAACCTAAAACTGTAACTTTTTTACAAGGAAGCATAAGAGAAAATCTTTGTGACCTTGGATTATGCAAAGATTTCTTAGATATGTCACCAAAAGCACAATTCACAAAAGCAAATTTGATAAATTGGACTTAATCAAGTTAAAACTTCTCTTCAAAAGACATTATTAAGAGAACAGAAAGATAAGTAACAGACTAGGGAAAAATATTTGCAATTCATACATTTGGTAGAGGACTTGTATCCAGAATATATAGAGAACTCTCAAAATTCAACAATAGGAAAATAAAGAATCCAATTGAAAAATTGATGAGTTGAACAAATACTTCATCCAAGAAGGAATAAGAATGGCAAATATGAACATAAAAAGATGTTCATCATCATTAGTTATCAGAGGGATGCAAATTAAAAACCACACTAAGATATACCACTAGTTGCTATTGAATATAATACCTGCTGGTTTGAATATAAAACGGTATTTTGGAAAATAATTTGGCATTTCTTTAAAAGGTGTATCATATGATCCAGCCATCCTACTCCTAGATACTTACCCAAGACAAATGAAGGCATATGCCCATTATAAGACTGGCACACAAATGTTCACAGCAGCATTATTTGTCCATCAACAGGTGAATAAACAAAATACTGTATATCCAGACAATGGAATACTATTCTATAATAAAAAGGAACAGATTGCTAATACAAACTACATGTCTATCTCAAAATGAATCTTAAAATAAGTGAAAGAAGCCAAACAAAAAAAGAGTATATATAGTATGATTCTATTTATAAAATTCTAGAAAACATAAGCTGATTTATAATAATAGCAGATTAGTGGGGATGGGGGTGGGAGGGAAAGATTACGAAGAACAGAGGAAACCTTTGTGGGGTGATGGATACGCTCACTCTCCTGATTGTGGTGATGGTTTTGTGACTATATACATATAACCAAACCTTATAAAGTTGTATACTTTAAATATGTATAATTTATTGTGTATCAATTATATTTCATAAATCTGTTTGAGTGTATTTGAGCTTTAATAAGGTACACACACACACACACACACACACACACACACACACACACACACACCATTCCTGAGCCCTATCATAAATCTACTGATTCAGATTATGTAAGGAAGTCTAGGATCAGTTTTGTAATTCTTATGCGCTCAGCTTGAGAGCCATGGTCCCATGGCCCCAGTGATGTTGAAATTCCTTCCTGTGGCCTGTGAGACTCCTGTTCTCACTTCCCTTGAAATTCTCCTTACCCACTCCCCATTTCATTCTCTGACCTCTAGCCAGCCCAGGCCATCTGAAGGTTCCTAATGGTACATGCTCTTTTGACCGTGAGCCTTTGTAGGCATTGTGCCTTTTCCCTGGAACACCTTTGTGCTCTCCTTCAGTTGACTAAATATACTGGTTCTTCAAAACCCTGCTTAGGTGGCACCTCCTCTGGGAAGCCTTCCAGGTTCCCTGCTCTCCGAGGGTCCCCTGCATATGCTTTTGTTCCCTGGAACAAAAGCTCCCTGGACTTTGGTTTCCTGACCTGTAAAATGAAGTTAAGAATGATACCTCAGAGGAATGTTTTGAAGACTCAGTGAGATTACCAGATAATGTAGTACAGTTCTTGGTGCATATTAGAATTCAACAAATGGTGGCCACTGTTGTGGCTGTTATTGTTATTATTTCTCATCACTGTCTTCAGAGCCCTGTGAGCATCTGGCATACCATCTAACACACTGGTGGCTACTGTTTGATCTTCCCCTAGATTGGTTTCCCTGAGCGTGCCACAGAAATTCAGTTAGTTCAGCCACAAACAGTTGTTGAGTACCCTTTGGGTATCAGCTCCTATCCCAGGGGCTGGGGACAGAAAGATTAAGAGGAAGGGAATGGATATCAGAGATGAGAGCAGCAGAGAGGTACCAGAGGGGAGTGTGAAGAGCACAGACTTCTGAGCCATCTGCTCTATCATATACAGCTGTGTGACCTTGGGCAATTTACTTAACCTCTCTGTTCCTCGGTTTCCTCAAGCTTAAAATGGGGATAATAGAATACCTACCTTAGTAGGCTGATGTATCATTTTATTTTACTTTAACAACACATACATAGTTTTGTTCAAATGAGCTGATATCTGTGAAACAGTCAAAACAAAGGACACTGACTATCCACTGGATTTGGCAATTAGCGGGCTATCAGAGATGTAGCAAGAACTGCTTTAGAGGAGGCAGATTCCATAGTGCAGGGATAGAGGAGTGAGTGTCCAGGAAAGCTGAGAAAGGGAAGTGGAGACAGCGCCTCGGAGCTATTTGGGTGAGAACAGGGTGACTGCTCCAAGTGGAGGTGTTCAGGGGTTCTGAGAGACCTGTGTTACAGGAAGGTGCCTGTAGGGTGGGAGTGACTGCAGATAAGGGAGAGAGCCAGGAGGATGAAGTCCAGAGGGAGGGAGAGGGATGCATGCAGGCAGGTACAGTGGGGAGTGGTCCACCAGGGAGGGAGCAGCTTCATCATCACTGCCCTCTAGGCTCTCAGTGGAGCAAGCCCTTCTTTGGGGACAGAGGGTGATGTGTGGAAGAGGAGTGTTAGGGAGGGTGGAGAAGTGTGAAATAGCTCTTGCCAGGGAGTGGGGGGAAGCTATAAAAGACTGCAGGCTGTGCTAAAAGAGATTAGAATTTGGAAGTGTGCCAGTCTGCCGGGGTGGGGGTTGATTCACCTGTACCTGCAGCCACAGAGGTCGTGCAAGTAAGTGAAGGGTAGCATTGCTTCAGGATTGGGCTAGCTCGCCATTAGAACCAATTTGTCTCTGTTTGCCTGGGACTGTCCTGATTTTAAAGCCGAAAGTCCCATGTCTACCTATTCCCTCAGGACCGTCAGTTACCCACCCAACAGTAGTAACAACATGGGGATCCAAGGGCTATGAGAATGCTGGTTCCCATGAGCGGCGACAAGATGGGGGCAGCATGCAAAGGGCATGAGGGTGGCCTGGACACTCAGGATATGGGAGTAAAGGAGTTGAGGGGAGGGGGGTAAGGACCTCAAGGTGTTACACACCTATCTCCCCAGTGCCTGAATAATGCATGGCCGTCTACTGAGGCACTAAATATTTCTCTGGAGCCTGAGTAACTGGACATTTACATGCCACTTTTAATTTTTGCCATAGCCATACAGCTTCTGCATTAACTTAATGTTCTTTCCAATCAGCTCCTTAATAAAGATGGCTTAAAAGGAAACAGTCTCTACCCTATATGGAGAAAAACAAAGAAACCACACACACCCACACCAGATACTGGATTTTAACTGGGTATGCTGCCTGACAAAGGAGCCGAGACTGAGGCTGCTCCTTCTTTGTTAACCTGGGAGAGGGGCCAGAGTTAGAGAGGCACTTAAAATGTGTGCCACCAAACAGTCCTTGTGCAGCTGCTCAGGGGGATGGAGACTGGAAAGCGGACACAGCTTTCCCATGTCACTAATTCTGTGTTCCTTTACTACCTAAAATCACTTTGCCTTCCTCATTTTGGAAATGCTGCAGTAAAGTATTAAGACTGTAGGCTCTCAAAGCATAAGAGGCTGTTAAAAACTGAGAACAAACTGAGGGTTGATGGGGGGTGGGAGGGAGGGGAGGGTGGGTGATGGGTATTGAGGAGGGCACCTTTTGGGATGAGCACTGGGTGTTGTATGGAAACCAATTTGTCAATAAATTTCATATATATATATATATATATATATATATATATATATATATAAAAGACTGTAGGCTCTCAGTGTTCTCAAGAGTCAATAACAGCGTGCATTTAAATACCAATATGTCATTTTTGTGGCATTTTTCTGAGATGTCATATATAGGCTCAGGGAACCTTACAGCTGAAAAGGTCCCTGAGGACCTCTGATCTAATCCCCCATCCTTCCTGCTTCCTTCACTTTTTTTAAGTTTATTAATTTATTTTGAGAGATAGAGAGAGAGTGTGTGTGCAAGCAAATGGGGGAGGGCCAGAGAGAGAGAGGGAGAGAGAGGGAGAGAGAGAGAATCCCAAGCAGGCTCTGCCCTGAGAGCCTGATGCAGGACTTGAACTCACAAACCATGAGATCATGACCTGAGCAGAAGTCGGATGCTTAACCGACCGAGCACCCAGACACACACACAAACACACACACACATGCACACAGGAACAAGCCCAGAGAGGGCAGGGACTTACTCCCAGCTCTACCATCACACCTAGTTGGCTAATTTTTTCAATCCTTCCCCACTTTGCCTTCAGAGACAATTTTGCTTCTTGATTTCTGACTTCTTGTCAGCTGTGATTAATGAGGAAGGCTCCTGCATACACGATTTTCAGCTGTACCCAGTTTACGACAAACAGATTAGACCATTTAAGTCAGAATAATGCTATTTAGCAAAGCCGGATTTGGAGCTGGCAGAAATTAAGAAGATTAATTTAAAGCTAAAAAAAGAGTGACAATCATAGATCAACACCTGAAAAATCTCGCTGCCTGTACACAGCCCTAATTGAGAAGTATGTGGAAGATTCCATCCGTGAAATTCAATTATCATGCAAGCCAGAGGAAGCAGCTTCCCTGAGGAAGAAACTAGGCAGCCCAAATCAAAATTCCTCCACCTGTCTGTTTTCGTGTCAGAAGAGTGAGAAAACCTGCCTTGATGACGATGAAATATGGACAGTATACATCAGTGTAATGAAACTTTCCAGGGGTGCCTTTCCATAATGGGATTACCTCCTGAGAGCCTCCATCAGAGGTCAGCCCAGAAAAGCCTCTGAGGCTCCATAAAGCCTCTGGATATGGAAGGCAGAAGACACTGGCACCCCATTCCTGATACCCTTTCCTCCAGCTTTGAGCAGGACTGGCTGGGGCTCAGAGACAAAAGGTGTTCTCAAGCCCCTGTACCCCTTCCATGGGTTAGGGGCTTCTTAACCCAGGCAATCAGCAGAGAAAACTCGAGACAACAACTGTAATGATTATAAATGAGCCTATGGTAATTGATCCCGCCTTTTAACTGTAGGGACAGATGCAAGGGGAGGTGGGGGGTGGGGAGTGGTTGGTGGCAGATTGATCAGTACTTGCATTGTCTCTCCCATTCGGCTGAGGTTCACCCAGGAGCACACAGTAACCCCTGATCTGCAGAAGAGCTGGACGGAGTTCCTTTTTGGTAAACTGCTTTGGGTGGTCATCGTGGTAAATAAAGGCACATTCCCCACTGATGCTTAGAGGTGTGCAGTTTGCAAAGTGTGTTCACAAGCATCAAGTCAGAAAACTGGACTCAGGAAACCCTGAGATAATGTCTCCCATTACACAGATAAAGATGCTGAGGTTAAGTGATCAGCCTCATCTGTTTGAAAGATTGTTGTTGGATTCTGATTTCATGTGTTTGGCGGTACCCTGGCTAATGTAGAGGAAGGCATAGGCTTTTAGGAGCTCGTGTTCTGGTGTGCAGGACTAGACACAGGAAAGATTGTCACTGAAGGTCAAATGTGATCAGATCATCAGAGAGGGTGCTCAGGGCGAGGTCAAAGACGGAAGAGACTGCATAATGAAGAAAGCCTCCAGGGACAGGGGTCAAGTCTGTCTTCATCACTGTTGTAGCTCCAGTGCCCAGCAATATACTCTGCGAAAAGCATGTTTCAAAAATATCTGTTGAATAAATAAATGAATGATGAGATAGACCTTGAAGGATGTAAAGTGTTTTGGGAATTTGGGGGAAAGCAAGTGTGTCAGGAATATATTGACCAGGAGAATAGAACATGCAAATCGTAAGATATCAAAATTGCAGCTCTGGCTGATGTTAACAATGTGGTTTTGCTAATCTATTAAAATCCAACAAATCTTTGCAGCATTATCTCATGGAGGGTAACAGGTCTCTCCTTCATGCACATCTCTTTTCTCTCAAAGTCACTAGGAGCATTGCTTTGAGGACCGTATGTGCTTCTTCCAGCAACTTAGAGGTTCTGAGTTAGTTTCTCTCCCAAGAATGATATTGAATTCTAGTGGCCAGTCCCAGATTGGAGCAGGACTCAGGGGAGAGGAGAAAATTCAGTGGGGAAGGTCAAGGTCTGTGTTTAACTGGAGACTCATGTAATTTTCAGTGTGCAGTGAAAATCTATGAAGATGGCTCTTCATGCTGACTCTGCTTTGAGTCCCTAGAAACACTTTTAGGAAGGTTCCAGTCTGAAGGGAAGGTCTAGTGTCACAGCAGACTGTCTGGCTCTGTCTGGGAAGAGTCCTCTCAGCCACCCTCCCTGAGCTGGAACATGGCCTCACCTCCAGCTTGAACTGCAATCTTCAAATATTGATGGTCTCAGACAGTGGCCTGGGTCTGATCAGGGTCAAGGTGAAAGTCAGTAATTTCATAAAAGGGTGGAAACAGTGAAGAAAATCTGCCTGTCCCTAACAGTAGAATTCTCATTTCCAACATGTGACCTAAAAATAACTGGATGTGTTAAGCCCTGGTCAGGAGGAGTTTATTGGAGGAATTGGATGGTCACATTCCAGAGCTGGCTGGTTCTTCTCCATCGTGATTCACTTCCATTCCAGTCTTTGACTTTCGCTGCACTGCCCTGCGCCTCAGGGATTGCACTGCCTCCTTTGCCCTTGGACATCTGGTTAAGTTCAGCCCCGGGGAGGCACCACTGGAGACTGGAGGGCGGTAGGAGGGAGAGGCCAGGGTACTTCTTCCAGGCTCCCCTTCCGCTCTGGCATCGTGTTTCTGGCAGGGCCTGCATCGTCCGTGACCACAGTGAGCGAGGCAGCTCACGCCACAGCTTCAGCCCTCACGAAGCTCTTAGAACGTGATGTCTTCCCCTTGCCCTCTCAGGCCTGCAAGTGGAATGAGTCCCACTGTGGCTAGTCTCTGGGTGCCTCGTCATCCTGCTCACATCTCTGCAAGTGGTCCCTTCATTGAGTGGGTTTGCATTTCCTGCCAAGATGCTGACAGAGAGATTTGAGGCTGGAATCAGGTTCCTGCCTTGTTCACCTCTGGACACCCCTGGTCTGATTGCAAAGCCTGGCTTTAGAACCCTCAGTAAACAGGTACAGAAGTCTCATCCTCCAGGAATTCACACAGTTTGAGGGAATCCTCCCCACTCCCCCTTCTCACTCATCTCTCAGCCTGTTAGGATGGCTCTCCTCCTGGGCTTCTCTGTCACAGGGAGCCCGGGCCCCTCAGGATATGAAATGTTCACACATCCATGGACTTGGTTGCTGGTCTGAGGATGCTGTGCCTCTGTATTTCCCCGCCAGGAGCCCAGCCCTAGAGTTTCTAGAAATGACAAGTATACTGCGTGGCTCACGTGGGGGCAGGTGAAGAAAGCTATGGTCAGGGAGGAGAAAGACCTTCCCTTCCCTTCAAACTTAGCATGTGCAACCTGTTGGGATGAGCACTGGGTGTTGTATGGAAACCAATTTGACAATAAATTTCATATTTAAAATTAAAAAAAAAACAGCATGTGCAAGTGGCACTTTTATTTTTTTTAATGTTTATTCATTTTTGAGAGAGAGAGAGAATGAATGAGTGGAGGAGGGGCAGAGAGAGAGAGAGGGAGACACAGAATCTGAAGTAGGCTCCAGGCTCTGAGCTGTCAGCACAGAGCCTGATGTGGGGCTAGAACTCACAAACTGTGAGATCATGACCTGAGCTGAAGTTGGACACTTAACTGACTGAGCCACCCAAGTGCCCCAGGCAAGGGGCCACAGGCAAGTCACTTAATCTCTGAGTCCCTGTTCCTACATCTAACACAGGAGTGATGATGGTCTCTGAGGAGTGCCTGTGGTATGGGCGGGAAGAGCTGGATATGGCCGCCCCTGTGCTCATCCTCTGACGCTCCCCACTCCTGAGGAGGGTGCTTGTGGAGATGGCAGGTCCCCCATCCTCACCTTTCTCTCTCTCTCCTATGAAATCACCTTCATAATACAGTATCCCAAATACAGTCTCTTATGTTACAATAGACTTAAACCCCCAATCCCCGTCTGAGAAAAATGCAGTGCTCCCCAAGATTTCTGAAACTTCCGAGGGGAGGTCTTTTCCCATGGTCACCTTTGCCTCCAAGTTCATTCTAGTTCTGAATCATCTTTTTATCTCACTAATGTTGTTTCTTTCCTAAATTAAAAAGACATATAAATGCAGCCCATTTTATGAAAACAAAACAAACCTCCCCAGATTAGAACAAAACTGAACACTTTGCCACTGCAGGCTCTAGGCTTCCTCTCCCCATTTCATCCCCTCTCTCACTCCCTCCTGCCGATTGCCCTCCAAACTCCAGATTCTCTTGCTCTGCTGTGCTGAGCGCTGCAGCCTGGTCCCACCCTGCTCCCCAGTTCTGCTGCAGGACACCTGTACTGGCCTGAATCCCTCAAGTGTGCCTGGAGATGAAAGGGCCTTTCCTCGCCCACTCCTCGCCCCTTTGAAGGCAGCCACCCACGTCCATGTAAACAGAACTGTTTTCTCTCCATGACACAGCCAGGGTGGGCGCCATAGGAAGTCCCAGAGCTCTGCCACCAGTGTCCTATTTCTTTCCTCCGCCCATGTTCCTTCTCATGGACTCAGAGCAGAGGTGGAATGGTAGCTGCCCTCTCCAAGTCTCCAGAGTTGGGTCAGAGCCCTGATGCTGCCACTTATGTGCTAGAGACCTTGGGATGTTCTAGGCCTGGAACAGGCCTGAAAGCCTGCCTTGAGTTTTTAGCACAGGTATGCGAGGCTGAAGGTAGAATTCTGTAAAAACATATGGTGGGGATCGTGAGGGTGGGACATTCCCCAGGGAGCCCATCCACAGACATCACACCCCACACTGACAACAGAGTGTAGCCGGGACCTTGTGGAGTCAGGCATCCTTTGAGTGGCTGACCGGGTGACCCTGGGCGGGCTGCAGCCCCAGTCTGAGCCTTGGTGTCCTCACTGTCAGGTGAAAGTGTGGGGCTGGGAAAACTAGAGCCCCGGCCCTGAGAGTTTCCAGCCCAGTGCCCAAGGGCCTGGCTAGCTGGCTGGAGCCCAGAGACCCTAACACAGGAGCCTATGTGCACACACTCTCACACAGAGCCTACATTTTCTCCTGATCACGCTTTCTCTCACCTTGTCCTTGTGTCACTGGATAGGAGCCCATCTGTCACGCTGAGCCATCTGCTTCCTCTCCTGCCATCTCTGCTGCCCCACTCTAAGTAAATTAAAAAACAAAGAGGCAGGAAGCCGCTGACAGCCGCATTTATCCTCATTTCTGTGGCTGGCAACAGGAGCTGAAGGGTTGGCTTCGTGGGTCTGAATTAAAGATTAGTTAGTGCTGGTGAGAGGGTGAACAGTCCCATAGCTGTGGCATCCTGACACTGGACATTAGCACAGGTGGTAGTGAATGTGGGCCGGGGCTGAGGCGGAAGGGATTTGAGCCAGCATGAGCGGCAGTGGCAGCTTGGGAGTTGGGCAGAGCTGGTTTGCTGCCTTCTCTGTGTGTGACCTTGGACAAGTCATTGACTCTGTAAGCTTTGGTTTCCTCATCTGTGAAAGGATATGCATAAGCAGTGTTACTGACCTCACAGAGTGGTTGAGCGACTATGTGAGGAACATATAGACTGATAACAGATGTGCAGCAGGGCAATGTAGACAACAGTTATTTCTGAGGCAGAGTAGAGAAGGAAGAAGATGGGGTGGGCAGGGAGCCCCTTGTCCAGGGAAGGCCGTCAGGAAGGAGTTTGCGACCTGGGTCTCCTCGGTGAGCCTCAGTCTCTGCATCTCTAAAATGGGACTAGAACTGTGGAAACCCTAGGGACATTGTGGAAGGAGCAGAAGGAATGGGATGAACCAGATGGCGGGTGAGCCTGGAGGTGTGTAGGTCACAGGAGCAGGAGACCCAGAAGGGAGCTGCCTCTGTGGCTTCCCTGTGGGATGGCTCCATGCTGCATTGTGTTAGTTTCCCTTGTTTTCTGCCCTCCTTGTGAGAAGATTATAATTGCCCCACCTTACTGATGTCAGATTTAGCCACATAACCTGTTTCAGCCTATGAAAGTGCAAGAAAGTGCCATGAGCCTATTCTGAACAGAGGCATTAAGAGCCAGCCCACACTTCCATGATTGCTCTTTCCCTTCTTCCAAGGGACTGAAATACAGTGTTTTCATCTAGTCTGGGTCTTGAAATGAAGATGAAGTGGAACAGAGCCAAAGCTGACCCACGGTGGATATGGGTGTGAGCCAGGAATAAGTGTTCATTTTGAGTCATTGACGTTTTAGGGCTGTTAGCAAACGCTGGCTGATTCAGGCCCCTTCGACTCTAAGCTGGTTCCCACCTGAATCTCAGAAAAGGAATGCAGCTGCTCCTTCCTTCCTGGACCCCTGCAATTTCTGGGTTTTGCCAGACAAGGTGCCTTCTATGACCCTCTCTGGGCCTTAGTAATTTTGTCTGTAGAATGATTGGGTTGTGGACACATGAAAGTCAGTAAGGAGGAGGAGGGTGGGGACCATACAACCATGGCATCCTCAGCCCTAGGACCCAGGTGGGGCACCATGAGAAGGTAGGCAGGTGTGTGGCACAGTTGTCACACCCTGTTCCCGCTGTCAGCCACACGGCTTTCCTATCTTCTTCCAGATCACACAGCCGTGACTGGGGTGGGGTGGGTGCAGGCCCACCTCCTCCCATGCTGGGGCCACACAATTTGAGAGAGACCTCTACGACTCATTCGGAGGATTTGAGCTTAGACCTCCCCACATATGAGAGTCTAAGTTGCTCCTTCCTGGCCTAACACAACAGAACTCATGATCAGGGAATGACCAGGCTCTAACTGAGTCATGGAGAAGCCCCAGGCAGGTGGGTACTTTAATTCAGCTTCAAAATTAAATCCTTGACGTTTATTTAGAGAGAGGAAGTAGCAACGGCAACCCAAATCCTATTTCTGTTCTCCTGCGATATTTACTTCTGGCCCCAAACATGGCTATTCTGTTCTTTTCCATTCTATTCCATTCTAAAGACCAGAGCCCTGGAGGCAGCCAGGTCTTCCTGGAGTGGCCATTTGTCTGTTGGGAAGTATCTTAGCATCTGAACATCCTTCCTACGTTGGGGCCGGACTCTCGGAGAAGCAGAAAAAGCTGGAATCTCCCTTTCTAGGCCTCTCTTGCAATAGTAGGCTGCAGTTACTCAGACCCACCTGCTCCAGTGACACAGAGAGACAGTGGGGACTCCATCCGGATGCAGCGGTACTACCCAGCCTGCAGGGGCCACAGCAGCAGTGGGGCAGGTGGTGGCACCTAATGCCCAGTACCAGCAGTACTGCCATGTGAGTCGTTGCCCGTGGGATCTGGGGCCGGGCGTGGGTTCCTTGATAACTCTGCTTGTGCAGTGGCTGCGGTCCTGGCCCCGGCCCATTTTCTACTACTAGTTCTGTATCTGTCCCAGCCGTTCTGGGAGTTGCTCCCTGTGCTTTCGCTAAATTGACTTTCTGCTTATTATCAGCTAGAGCCTTTTTCTGTTGCTTCCCAGCAGGAGCCCTGAAGCTAATACCACACCCTCCCTCCTGAGAAGGCAAGTTAGCATCTTGGTCCTGGACAAAGCAGGATGTTAAGGGATGTTTTCCGGGCACGCGTGGTTCCATCTCTGAGGAGTGTTCTGGGAAATGCGTTTTGTCTTATCTCCTGGAATATTTTAGTTCTCCTTATAAATCACCACTCCAGAGAGCAGTCCTGCTGGTCTGTCCCTTAAGCTGGTTCCAAGCACAGCTGACCCCATCCTCAGGAGGAAGGCATTTCAGGGCACCGCATAGTTGTGGTCCCAGTCACAGAGAAGAACCAGCTCCAATCCGAGCATTGGAGAGGAGCGGGTGTCTGTCATTTCATAGGTGTCTCTCCCAGAAGGACATCTTGAGATGTTCTTGTTGGGTACTTTTCAAAATGGTGCTGGCAAACCAACTGCCTCAGGATTGGAAGTTTGTTGAAAGTGCATGCTCCAGGGACCCACCTACTAAATCAGTGAGGTCCAAGGGGCTGCATTTTGATGCTCTGCCTGACTCCCTGGCCCCATTACACAGATGGGGAAAGAAGACCCCAGGTTTCCTGACCCTCAGGCACGTAATAGCCCCTTGGTAGCGCTTCAAGTAGATGCTCTCCTTCTAGGAAAGAAAGCATGATCCAGGTTGACTGCCAACAAGGCCAAGCTGATGGGGAGGGGATGTTGCTTCTGGAAAAAAACCGTGATGAGTATGGAATTTATAATCCGGCTATTTCAGCAAATATTTGTGTGCTTTGCTGAAAGGTGCACTTTCAGATCAATTCTGCACTGCGTCTTTTTCAAATTATTATTCTAAGCTTGCAAAATTGAGTTTATTACTGATGTAAAAATAATAAAGTCAGGAATCATTCATTATTTTCCTCCCTCAGGAGTCAGCTGAGTTTAAAGAAAAAAATCAGAGAAGTCCAGGATGACCCTGGGTTTCTTGACTAAGGGACTGTGGGGATGAGATGGGAACTCGGCAGAGGGGCAGATTTGGGAGAAGTAGGACATATTGATTTGTGGTGCATGTGGAATCATCATAGGAATATTGGTGAGCAAAGGCCAAACAGATCTGGAGCTTAGAGGAAAGGTCTAGTTTGCAAGCAAAAAAATTAGAACATTTTAGCACAAATAAGGTAGTTGAGGGATAGTGTTTTCTGTGAGGAGTAACAGACCACATCAACCCCTTTGTCCTTCAGTAGAAAATGGGGGTAGGGTATGGAAGGAAGAGTGAGTGACGAGAGGGGCTGGAGCTAAACTGTTTATAAGTCTAGCACAACATTCTATTGCTCTGTGCGGTAAACATTTGTGAATTCAATTCAATTCATCTCAACTCAATTCAGTTCCATTCAACTGTCCCAGTCACTGTACTGAGCACAATTCAATTAATCAACTATTTTTTGAACACCTACTATGTTTAGGGCCTGGGGCCCACCAGTAAACCCTCAGATGGTCCTCATCTGGAGTGGACTTGCCACTTGTCATATTTGGCAGTGAGTCAGGGTGTGATGTTTAAAGGTCAGGACTGAATTCCACAGAGAGGGGAAAACATTCCCAAGGCCATAGAGCAAGATGGTCAGAGGGGCCCAAACCACAATTCCTGACTTCCAGCAGAACGAGGGGTTTCTTTGAGGCATGGTATAGTCAGGAAAAGGTGGTAGGGTATGAAAGGACAGTGTGAAAATGTGATTAGCATTTAATTTATTTTTAAAAATTTATTTATTTAGAGGGGGATAGAGGGAGTGCATGAGTTGGGGAGGAGCAGAGAGAGAGGGAGAGAGAGAATCCTAAACAGACTCCGTGTTGTCAGCACAGAGTCTGATGTGGGGCTCAATTCCATGAACTGTGAGATGATGACCTGAGGCAAGATCAAGAGTCAGATGCTTAACCAACTGAGCCACGCAGGCGCCCCAGTATTTTATTATTTGCACAGTGTGTGGACAACTAAGTTGAATCCTGTTGAAGGCAGCAGCACAGTTTCTGGGCTCACTGCAGTGATTACTGTCTCTTGAGCTGGCTAAGTGGGTGAAGAGAATCTCAGGACTTAGGGGTCATCCCACTGGATCTTGTACTATTTAAAACAGTCTTGCACATCTCCAGTGATGAGGAGTTCACTGCCATCCAAGATAGCTCTTCCCTTATTCAGACAGCTCTGATCGTTGGAAATGTGTCTGTTTATAGTGAAAGGAGATCTCTCCTGCTATGGTTCCAATCCATTGATTAGTTGTAGCTCAGTTCCTGGGTACCACAGATCATGTCTGCTCCCTTTGTCCTGTGACAGCCCCTTAGAGACTTGGAGGTGACCATGTCCCATTGAGCCTGTCTTCTCCAGGTTGAGTGCCCCAGATCCCTCAGCCACTGGGTCCTCTCCGCATCTGTTCCTCTTACTCCTGACATACTGTGGCTGACCATTGCCCTCTCACAGAGCTGAGCGCAGCACTCCAGAAGTGTGGGCTGGACATATCCTGTGATGAATGTGTCCTTTGAATGCTTATTGCAGGACCAGGAGCTGCATGTATATCAACCTGAGACACATGACCTTGTGACCCACTGTCCATCTACCAGTGACCCCTTGCTTCCACTTAAAGACATAGGCACCTTTTGATTCATCTGTGTACGTGAGGCTGTGGTACGATCAGTGGGGCCCAGGGCAAATGGTTTTAATCCTTTGTAAGTGAAAACCTGAGAATAAAGAAGGTGTTCTATGAATTCATAGCACTCATTAGTGACTGGGCGAGAAAATCAGCTTCATTCCCTTGCTACTCAAGGTATGGTCCATGGACCTGCAGTGTCAGCATTAAGTGGGAGCTTTTGGGGATGTGCACAGTCACAGGCCCCATTCCAGACCTACTGAATCTGAAGCTGTGTTTTAAAAAGAGCTTTGGACCCATGTGTCCTTTATTTGCCTTTTATGAACCCTTACTCAAGTTGCTTGGCTCAGCCTCCAAGACCCTTGGATCATGCCAGGATGACCTTCCTAAAACTCCAATATGGCCATGTCACTGTGCTGCTTACTCCTTTCAAAGGATCCCTGTTGCCTTCAGGACAAAGTCTAACTTCTCAGGCCTCATAATCTGGCTTGTACCAGTCTCTAGAGTCTACTGCACTACTCATAACTGAATGCCCAGTCACACCAGCTGACCCGTATTTCCCTAGAAAGGCCACACTGTTTCACACCTCCATACCTTTCTATATACGGTTTCCTCTGCCTGGAATTCCGTCCCTAGACTTCCCACCTCAGAAGCTTCTCCTCAGCCTTCATCTCAGCCTCAGTATTACTTCCTCTAGTTGCTGCCTGATTTGTGCCTGCATCAGATCTGGCCCTTCCCTCTAGTAAGCGCTTCCTACAAATACACTAGCTATTATCACTCATCCACATGTGTCCTCCTCACCAGACTGTGGTTTTCTTGGGGCAGAGTCTGTGTCTGGTGTATCTCAGGGCCTAGCACACAGTTGGTGCTCAATAAAGGCTAAACTGCTGAGGCAGTTCACAAAAGCCCCAATGTCCACAGGAGAGCCCAGGTGGAGGGGAAGGCTTATGTAGAAAGTTTATGCCTCATGGTTATTTGCCTCCCTGCTTCCCAGCACGGGGGCCCTCTCTGTCCATGAAGGTCCTCAGAGAATGAGCCCCTTATCATTCCAACACTGCTAAGTTAAAGAGCAGTCAGTGCCACCACCAAGAAATGCCATGGTCCTCAGAGAGTTTCCTGGATCTTAGGCCTATCTCAATTCGTTCCACTTTTCTGAGCCCATTGTGGGCTGGGCTTGACTCCTGGGAAGCTGAGATGGAACAGATCTATTCTGTATCTTGGAGAGTATATGGTTTGGTCAGGAGTCAGGCCCAAATGACTTCCAAACAGTGCTCTGGAGGTTTGTGGGAGGGAGTGCCCCCACTGGGTAGGATGTCACTAGGCAGGGGCAGGGCAAGGATGGCATCCAAAGCAGAGAGAACAACAAAAGCAAAGACGTGGTATAGGGAGTGGTTATTGGCTAAAGCAGAGGCATGTGAAGTGGGAGGCTGCTAAGGTAGGTTGCGGCCAGGTTACAGGAGGAGGGGTCTAAAATGCTAAGAAGATAACATTGCTCACAGGCCTCCCATGTGTGGCTGTTCATGTTGTGCACTGCCCAAAGTTTTCATGTCTCAGAATACCATTTGTTTTGCAAGCAACCTCATTGTTTTGAAAATTAGAAAATATTGGGTGCCTGGGTAGCTCAGTTGGTTAAGCGTCTGACTCTTTATTTTGGCTGAGGTCATGATCTCACAGTTTGTGAGATTGAGCCCTGCCCGTGTTGGGGTCTGCACCGACAGCGTGGAGCCTGCTTGGAATTCTCTCTCTTCCTCTCTCTCTCTGCCTCTCCCTCTCTCCCTGTCTCTCAAAATAAATAAATGAATTAAAAAAAAAAAAAAAAAAAGGGCTGCCTGGGTGGCTCAGTCGGTTGAATGTCCAAATCTTGATTTTGGCTCAGGTCAAGATCCCATGGTTGTGGGATCAAGCCCCCTGTTGGGCTCTGCACTGAGCATGGAACCTGCTTGGATTCTCTCTCCCTCTGCCCCTCTCCCTTACTTGTGCTCTCTCTCAAAATAAACAAACAAACAAACAAATTTTAAAAAGTAAGTCAATGTGGTTTTTTTAAAAAGAAAATTAGAAAATATTTTTATTGTAAATGTTTTCACTCTAAAGATGGGTAACATACACATTTATCATGACAATTTTCTGGTGGATGGAAGTAATATATATCACCAGAGTGGTACCTATTATCCTATTTCTACTTTTGAAGAAGGAATATGTTTATAACTGAAAGACCTAGTGAAAAAGTAGACTCTAGAATGCAAGCTGAGACATACTCTCAAAAATAATTCACTTCTAAATTAATTTCCTGGGGCGCCTGGGTGGCGCAGTCGGTTAAGCGTCCGACTTCAGCCAGGTCACGATCTCACCGTCTGTGAGTTCGAGCCCCGCGTCAGGCTCTGGGCTGATGGCTCGGAGCCTGGAGCCTGTTTCCGATTCTGTGTCTCCCTCTCTCTCTGCCCCTCCCCCGTTCATGCTCTGTCTCTGTCTGTCCCAAAAATAAATAAAAACGTTGAAAAAAAAATTAAAAAAAAAAATTAATTTCCTTAGTACCAATTTGATACGATGTTTTATGCAGAATTAGTAATGTAAGTATAAGCAGGAAACAAAACCAGTATACAAAATGCTTTAAAAGCATCAAAGGAATTAAAACATTCTCTAAAGAGAAATTAAATGCTAGTGTTTACGAATAATTATTCTTAATGCTAAACAAATTGGAAATCGTTGATACTAGCTTCTCTCTCTCTCTTTTTAAGTTTTATTTATTTCTTTATTTTTGAGAGAGACAGAGTGCTTGCAAACACACGTTCTGGGGGAGGGGCAGAGACAGAGAGAATCCCAAACAGGCTTCACGCTGTCAGTGCAGAGCCCGATTCAGGGCTCAAACTGGCAAACCATGAGATTATGGCCCGAGCCAAAATCAGACACTTAACCAACTGAGCCACCCAAATGCCCTGATGCCAGCTTCTCTTAAGAAGGAAATGTAAGACAAAAATTCAGAAGAAAAGTCATTTTACTTCTGTGACTCTGTGATTAGCCCATTTGTGACGTACATAAAATTTCAAAATCAATTTCTATTTAAAAATATTGGATACAAGGGCGCCTGGGTGGCGCAGTCGGTTAAGCATCCGACTTCAGCCAGGTCACGATCTCGCGGTCCGTGAGTTCGAGCCCCGCGTCGGGCTCTGGGCTGATGGCTCAGAGCCTGGAGCCTGTTTCCGATTCTGTGTCTCCCTCTCTCTCTGCCCCTCCCCCGTTCATGCTCTGTCTCTCTCTGTCCCAAAAATAAATAAACGTTGAAAAAAAAAAATTAAAAAAAAATATTGGATACAACAATATTATTTTTATAAGAAAGGTTTGTAGTGCTGAAAACTGTCCTGGTCTTTCACTCTTCTTTAAATAAGATTTTTTTTTTCAACGTTTTTATTTATTTTTGGGACAGAGAGAGACAGAGCATGAACGGGGGAGGGGCAGAGAGAGAGGGAGACACAGAATCGGAAACAGGCTCCAGGCTCTGAGCCATCAGCCCAAAGCCTGACACGGGGCTCGAACTCACGGACTGCGAGATCGTGACCTGGCTGAAGTCGGACGTTTAACCGACTGCACCACCCAGGCGCCCCAACATGGTCTTTCACTCTTCTAACTGACATACATAATTTGAAGAATTGGGATGAACTTGAACAACTGTAACTATGTGAAAATTTACAACTGAAATTGACCTCTGTGCTATTGACAAGGCATTGATCTGTGAGCAAATAAAACCTTAGACTGTTTTCTAAACTCTCCTCTTGACATTTAGCAATACACTTGCCTCAATAATTTACTGGACGCCTTTCTGAATATTTCTGTAGCTCTCAGAATATATTTAACTTTGACAACATTGGTTGCCAATGGAGAACATAGCTTCTTGAAATTAAAATGTATTTAAAATTGCTTAAGATTTATAACCTGTCAAATCTAGCGATCTTTTCTAGAGAAAACAAGATATTGGAGCAAGTAACTGTTAAAATGATCATCAACATTTTGTTTCCATGAAAGCGAGAGGCATGTCTTAGTCTAGGTTCCCCTAAAAGGTAAAGGCTGAGACAAGGGTTTTCGTGAAGGTGGTTCATTTTGGGAAACTAGCGCCAAGGAACTGGGAAAAATGCAACAGGGAGGAAAGTCAATCCATGTCCCTGTTGTGCAGCTGGCTGTGCTGTGAGCACCTGGGCTCCATCTGGCTGGGACACTGAGGAGCCATGTGGAATGCACCCTATGGGGCAGAAGAATGGAGCATTTCTCCACTGGAGCCCATCCCCCATGGCTCAGGGGTTGCTGTTCTCTGAGGAATTAACCCCCTTGTACTTCCAAGTTTGCACATTTGTCAGAATGTGCTATGGGACCACAGTAGAAAAGCCCCAGGGAAGAGAGCAGGAGATACGGGAGGCAGCTGAGGTGAGATGTTCTCAGGTTACCCTTGCGCCACAGCTGGTTGCTTTAGAAACAGCTGGAGTAAAACGGTGGCCAAGAGAATATGAGGGGGACACACAAGAGGTATCTGATACAACATACAACGACTTAAAAACAAATAATTATATTCCAGTGCTAATTCTAGTGAGTAAAATTTCTATTTTATTGCAAACATTTTATTTTGGTTTAATGAACGTATGGTACACACATCTTACTTGTACAGCTCATTTCAAGTGTTCTTTTATATTCTACAGTTGATTTATTTTATCCAAAGTGACTTCATTGTAATTATTATTATTAAGAACTTTAAAACTTTACTTGGTAGGGGGAGGTTTGTTCTAATTTGTATTAAGATGCCCTGTGGACTAGCACTTGGGCCTCGGAACAATAGTGCGGTGTGTCCTTGCAGGGCAGAGTCGGGCACTGCTTTACCTAGTTGGGTGAGGCTTGGAAAAGTTGTAGCTAAACTGACTGTATGTAACCTGAATATTGTTTTCAAACCTTACCTAGGAGAATGTGCCATTTTAAAGGTCCTTACAATAAGAAGGGGACCTCTTTAGGGGCGCCTGGGTGGCTCAGTCAGTGAGGCTTCCGACTTTGGCTCCGGTCATGATTTCATGGATTGGGGGTTTGAGCCCCGTGTCAGGCTGTGGACTGACAAGCTCAGAGCCTGGAGCCTGCTTCGGATTCTGTGTCTCCCTTTCTTTCTCTGCCCTTCCCCTGTGTGCTCTCCCTCTCTCTCAAAAATAAATAAACATTAAAAAATTTAAAAAGCAACAATGAAGGAGACCCCTTTAGAGCAGGAAAGGCTGCATGCTTAGTTTTGGGAACAAATTCCTTCCTTCCTCCTTGACCACCTTGAAGGTGTTCCCACTAGAGAACATTTGGAATCGCATAATCTAGACTAACACCAAAGCATGGGAAAGCAGGGCTTCTCAACCTAGATATGATTGAAATTTGAGGCCAAATAATCCTTTGTTGGGGGGTGGTTAGGAGAGCTGTCCTGTGCATTGCAAAAAGTTTAGCAGCTTTACTCGCCTCTACCCACTAAATGTCAATAGCAACTGGCTCACCCCAACCCCCACCCTATATAACGACCAAAAATGTCTCCAAACATTGCCAGATGTTCCTAGGGGGCAAAATAGCCCCCATTTGAAAACCACTACTTTAGAGGGTGAAGGATCCATTTGCACAACTAATTACTTCTATCCAATATTTCTTTCCATAATCTCTGCACGTTTCCAATACTTTTCTTTAAAAAAAAAATCAGATGGTATAATACTTCCCCGGTAGGGAGGATTCAGTGAAAATCACAACTCAGGAGCCTGCATGACGAGGCAGCCATGCCAGTGTCTGAGAGCTGGTGAGTGGAGGTCTGGGAGGGGAGTCAGGAGATTCAGTGACTGACAACTTCACCCTGAAGATGGTAAAGGGGAGGTCTGTGGTGCCCAGTGTGTCGACATCAGAGGGCAGCCATGATGTCAGCATTCGTGGGGACCCTCTGTGAAGCTACCACATCTAACTGCCACCATAGCCACTTCCATGATGTCCTGAGAAAAATGGCTTCTGCTTCACTTCTGCCTTCCAGATCTTATGTGACTTCTCCTCTGACAAACTCTAATCCTACAAACCAAATAGGGAAGGGGATTCTGGGAAATGCAGTTCTCAGCCTTATACAGGAGCAGTGGTGCCAAGATCCCAGAAGAGTCCACCCCTTTGTTAACTTGGCATTCATGCAAACCCCTTCCACTAAGACTGAATTCTGAATGAAGATAATAATAATGACACACTCTCACCTAAAATGATGCAACTCTTCTTAGTACATCTAAAAACGTGTTAACTCCCCACTCCCCCCTGCCCCCCCCCCAAAAGAGGAAACATGACATCTCATAGGTCACTTTATCTGTCTCTGAATATTAACTCATCTGGCTGGGTCACTTTCCCTTTTTGCACCCTGTATCTTAAATACAGATATGTAGGATTAACCACTATTAATATACGTACTTCATATTAACCAGCAAAAGAATGGGAGTGGGGGGAACAGAAAAGTTAACACATGTTGAAAAAGCAAGGAAACAAGAAAACAAATGGCTCTCATTTTGGCAACTGGTGGTGTGGTTGTAGCTGGAATTTTGACTTCTTTCTTCTACTACCCATTCCTTAATCTTTGCTTTTAGCATGCACTTGGCTACTTATGTTTCCCTGTCTGGTGGAATAACTCACAACTTCATTTTTGAAGAGTCTATGTCATTAGATTGTGCTGATATTTTTCATGAACTTTTACCATGGGACATGGGAGCATTAGGAAACATCCGGAAAGTCTCCTGGGTCCTAGAAAGACTCCTTTTTGCCCCTGTCTTAGTCTGTTGAGGTTGTTGTAACAAAATTTCAGAAACTGGGTGGGTGGCTTATAAACAACATATACATCTCACAATTCTAAAGGCTGGGAAGTTCAAGATCACACCACCAGCAGATTGGTGTCTGGTGAGAGCTTGCTTACACATTGATAGTGGAAAAGCCCAGGGAACTCTGTGGAGTCTCTTTTATAAGGGCACTAATCCCATTCATGAGGGCTCTGCCCTTAGGACCTAATCACCTCCCAACAGTCCCATCTCCTAATACCGTCACTTTGGATGATTACTTTCAACATATGAATTCAGAGAAGGGGGGGGGGACACAAACACTTAATCTATAGCAGCCCCCACTGTATAGTAATCACTCCGGTGAGTACTGAATGGAGCACTGTGTGTCCATTGATGGAAGTAGTTTTCCCTCAGGAACAAAGACTTCTGTGTCAGAGAGCCTGAAGCCACAGGGACGGAAACAAAAATGTTGCTAGTACAGCATTAAGGGTAATAGTGATATGAGCCACTTCTATTTCCTCCCTTTGATTCTTGGACCCTGGAATCCTAGGTGTGGGAGAAACAGTACCACACATTGCTTAGTGAGTTAGGGAATATATCCCAATACCCCATTCTGTAGGACATTACCCCAGTCCTGCAAAGGTTTGTTACCCAGCTTGTGCCAAAAATTAGTATTCAAAAGGCCACTCCACTGTTCTGTCAGGTCCACTATTTCAGACTGATGGGAACATGGTCAGATCAGCAAATTCTGTGAGCTTGGAGAATTTCCAGGGCAGTCACCAAAGCTTTACCTTTTCTTACTCAGACCATGAATTGGGAGCTTAAAGCCTGGCCTCACCATTTTCTTTCTTTCTTTTTTCAGATTCTTTAGCACAATTAGAAGTAGTCCTTATGATCTTTACTTCCTAACTCCCACTGTCCTTATGATCTTTACTTCCAATATAATGTTCTATTGCAGCTATTTGATGACTTTTCTTTTTACAGATACCTAACTTCAGATTACTACAAGTAATAATAATTTAACATAATTTAGATGTTTTGCCATGGACTATCATGATTCAGCAGTGCTATAATTAACATTCTTTTTAAAAATTTTTTTTAACATTTATTTATTTTTGAGAGACAGAGAGAGGCAGAGTATGAGCAAGGGAGGGGCAGAGAGAGAGGGAGACACAGAATTCGAAGCAGGCTGCAGGCTCCGAGCTGTCAGCACAGAGCCCGTCGCGGGGCCCGAACTCACAAACCGCGAGATCATGACCTGAGCCGAAGTCGGACGCTCAACCGACTGAGCCACCCAGGCACCCCAGTCCTTAACATTCTTAATTCTAATATTAGTGAAAGAATTTCACATTCCCATTTAAGGATATGTTCCCATGAACTACTAGTGGCTTTAGTCAGGAACACAGAGTGTTTACAAGTATTACAGGAATGAAGGGTTTAATATAGGAGTTAGGGCTTATGCATATCTGGGGGTAGCGGTGGGAGCCAGGTTCTAGAGGGAGAAGTTGAAGGGTTCAAGAAGCAGTTGCTAACCATTCCACCTGAAGCACGGGTGGTACAGGTGGTGCAGGTGGCTCAGGTGGGAAAGATGAGCTTGTGGGAAAGTCCGAGAAGCTGCATGCATCTGGCTAGCAAAGTGAGGCCGTGGAGTAGGAGCCCATGGGAAGATCTGCAAAGCCCCTACATGTGTCCAAACTGCCTGGTGACGCCACCACCATGGCTGACAGCCATGCCTTCCCAGGAACAAGGACTTCCCTTTAGCTTCTTCTTTTCAAAATTTGCATGGGTCCCACTCATCATCAGTCTCCACTATTCTGGAACCATTCCAGAAACTGTATACTGGGAAGTATAGCTCCAGCTTGAAACAGGAGGGATAGTGCCAAGTTGACAGCAAGACAATCCAGCACAATGTCCAAGAGTAGGGGATTGGTTACATAAATTATGGTGTAGCCATATGAAAAAATCCTATGTAGCCTGTATCAGGGTTCTTCCAGAGAAATAGCACCAGTAAGAGATACACGTATTAGGAGATTAATTGCAAGGAATTGGTTTACATAACTATGGGGGCTGGTTAGGTAAGTGAAATTCGTAGGGCAGGCTGAATGGAAAGGCAGGCTGGAACTCGGGCATGTCCACAGGGAGTTTCTTCTCCATGGAAGCTTCAACTCTGCCCTTCAGGTTTCCAATTGGCTGAATCAGGCCCACGTAGATTATCTAGGATGATCTCCCTTACAGTCAACTGATTATGGACTTTAATTATATCTACAGAATACCTTCACGGCAATATTTAGATGGAAGTTTGCCTGAATAACTGGGGGCTATAACCTAACCACGCTCATGCATCAAGCTGACCATCCCATGGTGTTTAAAAGAATGAAGTAGCTGGGGAGCCTGGGTGGCTCAGTTGGTTAAGTGCCTGATGTTAGATTTTGGCCCAAGTCATGATCTCACACTTCTGAGTTCAAGCCCCACATCAGGCTCCACTCTGACAGTGTGGAGCCTGCTTGGGATTCTCTCTCTCTCTCTCTCTCTCTCTCTCTCTCTCTCTCTCTCTCTGTAACTAAATAAATTTAAAACAAAAGAATGAAGTAGATTGATATGTATAATGTGACAATGATGCTGTAGAAGAACATTTATTGATACAGAAGAGTGTTCACAAAATATTAGGTTGAAAAGGAAGGTTTTAAAACAACATACAGAGCATTATTCTCTTTGTGTAGAAGATGTCTATTTAAGCATAGAGAAAACAGACTAAAATAGCATATGAGAATGTTCAGAGTGGTAATTACCGAGTGCAGAGAGAATGGGTGCTGAGAATATTCTCCTTTTTGCTTTGTGTATTTCCTGAATTATTTACAAATTAAATAATGGAAATTAGAGAACAGTACGCTCCTCCCAAGGTGAGGGAGGGCCTTCCTCTCTCCTCCTCATTCTCTCTGCCTTTCCTTCCCTATATACTTAGAGACACCAAAGTTATTTGCAAATAGGAAGCTCTCAGGTCTTAGAATTAAATGCTTCCCTCTTATTCCTCTCTTTAACAAGTAGGAGGTGGATGCTGTGGGTAAGATTCAAAAGCAAGCGTTTAATTTAAAATACACAGTGGAGAGAACCTTTAATATAATATTAATTCCTCCTGCAAATTAGTGAGGTTTAATAACCATGTGAGCCATCGGGAATCCTGGTGTGACTCAAAATGACATCTGCATTAATGGTCTAATTAATAATGTATATGTTAATAAGAATCTCATTAAAACCAGAGTACAATTATCAATGTACGGTGCAATTCCTTAGCATCTGTGGACCAATGTAGTGTTCCGGTGATTCCAGTTGCAATTTCCAATGATAAATGGCCTTTTAAGTCTCATTAATTGATTAAGGAGGCAGCGATTAGTGTAAAAACTCAACTCCTTTGGAAGTACAAAAACCACTGGTAAGACCATGTTGATTACAAATCAGGAAGAAGAGGGTCAGCTCAGGGCAGGCAGCGGGGAGTGCAGAGTGAGTGGTAAGAGAAAGCAGACAGGTGAACCAAGCACACTCACCCATATCCCCACTGCACCCTAGGCCTGTTCATGTGACTCTGCTGTTACCAATATTTTCATAAGAATTATATCAACACTGATTCATTTTTATAGAAAAGAATATTTTTCAAGGCAAACACCATAAAGTTCATTGATTCCTTTGGTCATTTTTCTCTTCAGTATAGTTGATCTCTTCTCACTCTTACTGACATTATTTCAATCAAGGCTGTTGTTCACCAAGACTTGTGTATCAATCAGGTTTTGTTTTTTTTTTAAACTTGACTCATGATAACATCTGCCATTGTGGTTTTTCTTATATTGACCACTATTTAGACCAAGCATGAGTTTCCTGGGCCATATTTAGCAAATCAATGTCAAGAAGATTTGATTTTTCAGTCAATTTTTAGTCAATGAGAATTTCCACTATGTGGGGTTTTAGCCCTTGTCAAATGTATTTCATGCTGATTATTGTTACAAATCATCTTAGTCATACATTAGATGAATGACTGAGGGCTTATCTTTATTTTAAGCTAACCGATAGGGGGGAAACGTGAGCATGTTTGTGACCTAGAGGCAGACATTGGGGGAGAGGGGAGAAGAGAAGAAGTGGAGGAAGGAGAGTGATAGACCCAGAGAGGGAGACACAGAGAAATGGAGACAGACACCAAGAGGTTGTAGCACTTCTAGCTATTGGCTGTCTGCTTTTGACTTTTCATCGGGGTCAAAACATCTTCTCTGCTCACCTAATCCCATGGTCTCTGAGATCCTGCTCTGAGCTGGACCCTGTGCCATGGGGAGTGGAGTAATACAGGGGGTCTGCCCTCAAGGGAGCCAGGCATGGAGGCTGAGGGTGCTGGGCAATGGAGGTAGTGATCCAGGGTGAGGGAGCCCCTCAGATGTGTCTCTGTACCCCCAACACAGGGCCTGGCCAGAAAACATACTCATAAACAAAGGGACCTATCCTCTTGTTAACAAGCATTTATTGAAACTTTACTACGACCCAGGCACCACGTGACAACCTGAGGGTGCAGCTGCTGAGCAGGCAGTGCAGGGGGAGAATGAGGAGAGGCTAAAAGGAAACAAGCATGTTGAACATACAAACCCAGAAAGTAGGTGGGAATTTAGTAATTAATTTTTAAGACTGAAGCCAGTGCTGCTACACTAAGGGCTTGTTTGGAAAGCAAGGAGCACCTGCCACAGGTGAGCAGAGTCCCTGGTGAGGTGATGTTTGACCCCATACTTGCAATGGTATATTCTTTCTCAGCTCTTGGGTCTGTGTGCCTGGAGCTGTTATTCCATCCTTCCTCTTGGTTTCCTCCCCTGGAAGGCAGTGGTAGGACTCAGGAAGTTCTGGTTCTGGCTCTGCCCCTGAGTGCTTTCCTCCCACTGGCTGTGGCCCTCAGTTTCTCCATTTGTAGTTTCACTCTACCCAGTGCCCCTCCTCATGGGGTCACTAGTCCTTGCCATTGGGAAGTGCCAGCTTGACCCTGCTCAGTCTGGGGCTCTGCCCATTCATCTTTGACCCCTGTAACCTAGGACCTGCCCACTTAGGGATGGTTCCAGATAATTGAGACAGTTCCTTGGAAGAGAGCCCACTGGGACTCACAATCTCACATTCAGTGAGGGATTTCAGGTTCTCCAGCACCTGACCCAATTTCTCTTAAATTCTCCCTCCTGCATTCACCATCCTATGCCCACTTGTCCTGCTAGGATGATTTCCCCTAAGGCTGTATCAGAGTGGGGCTGAGGTCTCTCTGTTGAAGATCAAACCAGGTTCCTGGAGTCTGCAGAACTGCTTGGGCCTGTGTACAAAGGTTGACCTATTTATATCAAAGTGAGGCTCATGAGACAAAGACCTCAGTTATTAGGGACCTGCCATGTGTCAGGGTTTGTGCTGGATTTTTAAATGTCATCATTTCAGCTACCCAGAATTAGATTTATTATTCACATCTTGCTCATGAAGAAACTGAGGCTCAAGGAGTTTTGGTGGAAAGTTAAATGTCCTGCAGGTACTATCTCAGCCCTGCTTCTCATGGCCCCAAGAAGAGTCTCAGGGTCTGCACAGTGCCTGATTTCTATTGGCCCAGATGCATTTTGAGGCTCAGAGAACTTCACCAAGAGATCACCTCCAGGGAAAGTGGGGGCAGCTGTGTTAGTGGGCTCTGGGCAACAGCTCCTGGCCTTACCCTTTCCCTGCTGGAGCCCCATCAGAGAGAGACCACCAGAAAAGTCAGTCCCTGAAACCTGCAGATTTCATTAACACTATAAATCCCCTTGACTGCCACACAGATCTTATTATCTGAGCTAATGCAGAAGGAAGGGCCCTAGGAAGTGATCTGGTTCTGCCCCTTACTGTTCAGAGAGGGAAAAGGCACCTACCCCACGTCATATCAGGGCAATCCTGGACCAGCCTGGCTCTGTCTCCTTTTTTCTATGACTCAAAGGTCAACAAAGGTCTGGCTCCAGAGTTATGAGGGCTTTTCTTCCTTTCTGGTCCTTCCTTTAACTTTCCCTTTAAGAGTCACTTTCCACTTTCCCCTTGATAAGAATTTCACAGCAATTCACACACCCTGAGGGATGAATGCATAGCAGATTGCTAAAGCCAGGCTGTAATTATCCATCCTTCTGCTCCAAAGGAGGAATTTACTTGCACAGGGATGAATGCTGCCTGAGCCCTCACCCATGCTAGTGTTTCTTGAGCATGTGCTCTGGCCTGTCTTTTTGGGGGCCCTGCATTGTGGGGCACAGAGAGGACTCAAACAATGCCATCCCTAGTAGTTCCCAGCACAGCAGAGGACTGGAGATGGCACCACGAGTAGCTAGGAGCAGAGGGGGTATGGCAGGTGTTGAGGTGCAGACCCTTAAAGCCCTATGTAGACTCCAGTGGCATGTGGACAATGCCGGTGGCAGGGGTGGGGCTTGGGGCAGGTGTTTTCATGTACAAAGTGGCACAAGGTGAGGTGTGGAAGTGGGAATTGAAGAGAGGGATTTGGCTGTGTAAGAAGGCAAGCCAAGGCTGGAAACACGAATTGGGTCTGACCATAAGCCCTAAGTATCTGTGACCTTGGCCTTGCCCAGAGGTTATAAACAAGCTGCCTCAGAACAGACCGAGGCCTCTGATGAGCTTGTTTGTATTTTTGTTTTGTTTTTATTTTTAATATTTCGTATATGTGACCAACTTTGTAAACCAGCAACTTTCACATGAGAAATGGGTTTCCAACTTGCTAGAAACATCCAAAGAACTGGCAACCTTAGGCCTGTCCTGCCTGGTAGTATGACTGGTGTGTATTCGGGAATGTGCATTTTCTGGGGACAGGGTCTGTGTTTCCATTGGATCTCTGAGGGGGTCCATGGTCCCTCCAAAAATTAGAGCCACAGTTGAGGAAGAATATTGAATGACATGGAAATTCTAAACAAAAGAATGAGTAGGGAAAAAGGTACAAAGGAATAATTATATAAAGACATTTTAGAAAAACATATATATTCATAGAAACCTTAGTTACTTCTGGGTAATGTGATTAAAGGTGATTAAATTTAAATGGTTAATTTTCTTTCCTTTGCTTGTCTCCATTTTTTACAAAGAAAAAAAAATATATACGAAGATAATTATTTTCTGAATTTATTTTTAAAGTAGGTCTGAGCTAATCGATGGTGTTTAAAGACAAAGTTTCCCAGCCACATATGGGAAGAGGCATTGGTTCTCAGTCTGCTGGCCTGGCCCTTTCTGCCCTGGGTCACAAATCTCCAGCCTCATTTTCTCTTCATCTCTGTCAGGGCACTTGGGAACCTCTGTCCCCTCTGCACTTTCTGGGTGTTTGGTGGTGACATATGTCTGCCTCTTCTCCCATTTCCCTTTCCTACTAAGCTCCTACTCATCCTTCTAGGGTGAGACAATGCTAACTCCTTCACAAAGCCCTCCCACCTCTTCTTCCAAAGGGGTTGTTTATAAAGTATGTGTCTGACTCTGCCACTGGATTCTGGGCTTCTAGAGGGTGGACAGCATGGCATATTCATTTGTTGGCTTGTCCATTGAGCCCTGTGTGTATTATAGGGTCAGAAAAATGCTTGTTGGAATCAACTGACAGGAAAGGAAGAGAAAAAATGAGGGCTTTAGTCGGAAAATATGGATTCATGTCCCTGCCCTGCCTCATAATGCCAGTGTGACCAACCGTGGACAAGTCTTAAACCCATTTGTCTACTTATCCATCTATAAAATGGGCACACAGACCTGCTCTGAAGACTAAGCAAGATGGTGTGTGTGGAAGTTCTTTGGAAACTGTGAAGTGCTAAATGAATGATAATTCTGCTGTCACTCATGTCCATTCCTTTAAGGCAGTTCTTTCTAAATGTTCTGGGTGGTGTGGACTGATTCAGTTAAGGTCACATTCTGAGTCAGTGGTGGAGCTAAGACTGAAATCTAATCCTTCTGTATTTATAGGCCTTTCACTGCCCTGTTACAATGTGTTGAAAGAAACTAGAAATTGCAGTCAGGAGATCATCATTGACTTCTCTGTGCAGATGTTGTGGTTCATTTGCTGCTGGGGGATAAGAGAGGCATGGTTCTCACTCTGACTGAGCTTCCCCCCCAGCCATTGCCACATTGCAGCCATCATCTTCCCTGCCCAACTTAGAAGCAGGTGTGAAATGTCTGGTTTAGCCTCTTTTTGCTCTTTTCTTTGAGTCCTAAGTAACCCTGTCAGGTCCTGAGCTGAGGGATAGAGTGAGGGGAGATCCTTTTGCCTTGTGACTATAGTGGGATGGGCAATGAGGACTCTGTTCAGAGGTAGAGGAGAGTAAACTGGCACCAGACACACTCAGTCAGGCCTGTAAACCAGCAAACCCACAGGAGCCAAAGACAGAGAAGATGTTGGGTGGCCGGAAATGTGCCCCCAGGACTTATGCAAGCCTTGGATGCTGGACACCATCACCCCAGCCCTTGACAAGATGTAGTAAGTAAGCAGAGAAGCATAAAAGTGGTTGGCATATTTTGGGGCATAAATTCTGCACAAGGTCAGACATTGCATGCTGAGGGGATCCCTCAGTTCTGAAGCCCCAGCTTTGTAAACATGAGAGAAACTATGTGGCCTTCCTGAGCCTCCCTTTCCTTTCTCTGTGAGACAAGAGATTCCTTCATGGAACAAATACTTATTGAGCAACTACCATGTGCTGAGGAAACCTCAGTAAATAAAATACATGGGATGCCTGCCCTTAGTCAGTTCAGGTTCAAATGTGATGGCCATAATTCCTGCCCCACCATCCTCTCAGTGAGGAGACAGCAGATGGGAAAGCTTTGTAAACTGTGGGGCACCTGTGAGAGGCTGTGGTTGAGCTCTGCCTGGGCCCGTAACTCAGTTGGTCTCTAGCCATCCAGAAAACTATGTTCCTCCAGCAGTTAGATAATTGAGGATAATGTCAGGAGGGAAGAGACCTAAATTAATGAGGTTCTTCCTCATGCTTCAGTTCCCTTCTAAACTTTGAGTTGAATTAAATTGGTAAAGGCCACAAGTTTGGAGCAAGAATTAGCTATAGGTCTGTTGAGCACAATCTCCTGCTGTCACTCATTCAATATTCTGCACATATTTGGTGGACACCTACTGGGGATACAAGGTGGATGTGGAGGGTGCCTATAGGACCATCACAGTCTAGTTGGGAATCAGACAATTATTTAGACAATTAGAATATCCCATGATGAAGGGCAGGAGGCAGTGGGGACAGTCAGGTACTGTCGGGCTCTTAACCTGGGCTTGGGAGGGGGTTGTCGGGGAAGGTTCCCTATAGGAAGTAAACTCTGAGTTGAAGCTTAAACTTTGAGTAGGTGAGAGTGGAGGGTGCAGGGGAAGAGACCACCATGAGCCATGCTTGGAGGAGGAGCTGGAAGTGCTGAACTGAGAAAGGAAGAGCAGGTATTGCTGCCCAAAGGAACTATTGTGCAAAGGTAAAAACATGTATGTGTATTAGACAATACAATCTCCAATGTGAATTGGAGAATGTGACCAATCTCCCATTAAATTTTTTAAATATTTATTTATTTTTGAGAGGGAGGGACGGAGAGAGAGAGAGATTGAGAAAGAGAGAAAGCATGAGCGGGGGAGAGGCAGAGATAGAGGGAGACACAGAATCAGAAACAGGCTCCAGGCTCTGAGCTGTCAACACAGAACCTGATGCAGGGCTCGAACTCATGAACTGTGAGATCATGACCTAAGCTGAAGCGGGATGCTTAACCAACTGAGCCATCCAGGCGCCCCTACCAATCTCCAATGTAATAAGCAGAGAAACTGAGGCCCGAAGAGGTCTTAACCATTCTCAATGGTAAAATTGATGTTACGTGACCTAAATATTAACCAAGACCCTTTGAACTCTAATAATCACAAGTATTTTGGTCCCAAGAGGTTGTTCATATTCCCATTTACTTTGAGGGAATTGAAAGAACAAGTGACTGGACCAAGGCCCTATAGCTAGTTAGTGGTGGAGGCAGGATTAGAATTCATGCCCCAGATACTAAAATGCCATGTGAGTTCTACTACGTATGTTGCCTTCAACACACGTCCTAAAGACCTCTGAAGCTGTCTCCACCAGCAGCCCTCAGACTTTGCAGCCTATTAGAACCACCTGGGTCGGTTTCAAGACTCCATTGCCCATACAGAACCCAGGAGAATTATATCCAAGTCTCTGGTAGCAGGACCCACCATCAGTATTTAAAAAAAAAAAACCCAAGTGAGCCCAGTGTTCCTATGCTGTGTCATTTGGGGATCTTGTTAAAATGCAGTTTCTAGACTGTGGCCTGAACTTCAGAAAGGTTTAAAGGTAATGCTGCTGGTCCAGAAGGCATCCTTTAATTAGCAAGGGGTCTGTGCAGCGCTGTGTACTCCTGCAGAGCCCTTTCTCTGCCACCTGTCTTATTTCTCTCTCTAAAACACACACACACACACACACACACACACACACACACAGCTTCCTGGCCTAGGGTTTTAAATGCCCTGCTTCTGAGAAGGCTAGCTAGCAATGGCACTGTTGGGCTGTTGTTAGGACCACAGGAGCAGGGCTGGGACTGGGGAGAAGCAAGCCAGGCCCTAGGGTGCATTTGTTTTTGTGTTTTTTTTTTTAATTTAAAAAAAAAATTTTTTTAACGTTTATTTATTTTTGAGACAGAGACAGACAGAGCATGAATGGGGGAGGGTCAGAGAGAGAGGGAGACACAGAATCCGAAACAGGCTCCAGGCTCTGAGCGGTCAGCACAGAGCCCGACGCGGGGCTCGAACTCACGGACCGCGAGATCATGACCTGAGCTGAAGTCGGCCACTCAACCGACTGAGCCACCCAGGCGCCCCCCTAGGGTGCATTTAAAGAGACTCCCTCTCAAACTGCCGATCCTGCACCTGCACGAACCTGAGAGAGAGTGTCTCTTTAAGTTTTGCTCCCTAGTCTTGCCTTGCTCCACTCTGAACCTGCCCAGGTCCCTGTCTTCCTTCCCCTCCCCCATGCTGCCCTCCCCTGAGGCTTGCCATCATAGAACCTTCAAGTTGTTTACATTCTGTTCTGTTTCCTTCCAGAAGGCAGTTGCTCTCTGTCTCCTCAACACCATATTCTTAGGCTCCACTCCCCCTTCCTAAGCACAAGGCTGTTTCCTAAAACAATGATTTTCAAAGTGTGGTCCCTAAGGAGCATCATTAGTATGTCTGGGAACTTGTTCAAATGTAAATGCTCAGGCCTTACTCCAGACTTGGAGTGGGGTCTGTCAATTGCTGATTAAACAAGCCCTCCAGGTAACTGTAATGCCCCCTCAAGTGTGAGACCCACTGTGTGTGTGTTGGGGGGTGTGTCAACAGATTCTGGGATTGGCTGAGTCCTTATTCCCCATGACCGGGGCCTCTGGGCCAGTGTCCCCCTCTCCAGATAAGGAGGTCGATGAGGGAGACATTTGCAAAGGCTCCTCCAGCCCTGACTCAGGATTTGGGATGTGCTTGCCAACCTTGCTCCACTCCATGATGCAGTGCCCGTGGCAAACTGCTCTCCCTGGAACAACTCCTGGGGCGAGGCTGTGCATTACAGCCTCCACTGTCTCCATGGACATCATTACCTGAAAAGTGTCCTGGCCGAGAAGGTCTGACTTGGGAAACAGAGTCTTAACAAAGAGAGGGATTCCTGTGGCTGGCAGCAAGAGAGGCGCCGTGAGCTATGGAGGAACAGCTCCACAGATGCCTGCAGCTCACCCTGCCAGGGTCAGGGCAACCGGGAAGGGGTTTGAGAAATACATGTTTATGTGGCCGCAGGCAGGGTAACTCCAGAATGCTTCACCTAGACCAGCCAGGCTCCCCTCTTCTCAAGTTTTGCATCCATAGAAGGCAAGGCTTCCAGTGATCTGAATGCATTCAGTCATTCAGCAAACAGTCCCTGGGCACCTTGCATCCTTGGACCAGCTGTGTGTGAGGGGTGGGGAGGGGAAAGGGGGAAGTACAGACAGAAGCTGGACACAGGGACACAGGCCCTGTGCCCTAGACTAAGAGGGAGACCTCATGATAGCCAATGTTTATGGAACATATGTCAGCAGGTATTGTGTTTTACCTGTGTTTACCCGTGTACCTTTAATTCTCACAGTGCCTTATAGCACTAATGCTTCATTATTAACAATATAAGGCCTCTCAGAATATTCATTTATAGATGAAGAAACCAAAGCACAAAGAGGTTAGGTAACTTGTCTAATATTAGGTATGGAATCAGGATGGGAACCTGGGCAGTCTGGCTCCTGAACCCAGGCTTTTAGCCATCAGGCCTCACCCCCCTCCACAGGTGAGAGTTCACCATGAATTACTATGTTCAACAGCTGGACAAGCACATAAAGGGTCCCTGCCTAGGGATGTGACAGATAGATCCCCTGCTTTCAGTCTCAATTTCCTCCTCTGTAAAGGTTAATAATTCCTAAGTAGCCACCCTCCTCCCAAAGCCAAAGGAAGGATTATAGATGATGACTGAATTTAGTACAAATTCAAGGGTGAGGGGGTGGCCCTAGGTGACAGGAGGGGCTTCTTTTCACCTGGGCTCCCCGACTCCCAGTAGCTTGCCTGCAGCTCTTTGCAGATAAGAAACCTAATGCTCAGATGTTAAGTATCTTATCCAGGGCACCAAGCTCAGGTTGTCTGGAAGAGAAAGAGCTCAGCAGAGACTCCTCTCTCTGTTTTACAATATGCTTGAAATTTCTTAATAGTAGAATAATTATAGATGCAATAAGAAATGCCTAGAGGACAGAGTCAGGACTGGAGTCTGGGTGTCCATGTTTGATGTCTGCACTCTAAACTCCTATGCGATAATATGCTCAGGTGAAGGCTGACCCTCATCAAGCCGGAGAGTGCTGGTGATCTCTTGGTGACACCTCACAGTCATCATGGGGAGACGGGGGTGTAAAGCCTGGATAGGCCAGGGGGTTGGTTCTGGGCCAGGCCCCAGGGAGTTCAGTTTTTTACCCTTGCCCCTGCTAAGCTGAGTGGGTCTGAGAAGAATGCAGTCTGGTGGCCATGGCTGGTCAGCCCTGCTGGTGGAACATTTGGGTTCATTCAGGGCCTACAGCTTAGAGACCAATGTTAGTGCTTGATTTTGGTCCTGTCAGTTTGCATGAGGAGCCTGGAGGTCCCTGGAAGAGTGATAGGGACATTTATAAGGAGGCAGGGGCTCCTGGAACAAAAGGGATAGAGACTAGCCCTTCCCCTTGAGTGTTACTTACAATCACTGAAGCATACTTGGAGGGGTCCAGACCAAGGCCACACGGTAAGGATGAATGGGGAGGAGGTCTCCCAAGAGAAAATTCACCATGAAGGGAGGGTGATGACATCAGCAGGCTGGTATCTGCACTGGGACAAAGGATGGGAGGGGACATAGACCTGATCATGGTAGGGTCTGGGAATGAGCACTGCTGGGTCTTTCTTATAAATCTGACCATTAACCTACCCTATAAACTATCAAGTCCAGTCTTAGGTATTTACCCAAGACAAATGAAAACATGACTTCAAAAAGACTTGTTTAAAAAAATTCATAGCAGCTTTATTCACAAATGGACAAAAACTAGAAATATCCCAAATATCCATCAACAGGAGAATGGACAAACGGTGGAATATCCATATCATGAATAGAATGCTACTCAGCAAAAAGAAGAAACAAACCACAATGCATAATATGGGTGGGTCTTGAAAACATCAGACTGAAAGAGACCTGCACAGCAGGACTCAATTTATATAATGTTTTAGAACAGAAAAACTATGTTCTACTGGAAAAAAATCAGTACAATGTTTTCCAGGGGGAGGTGAAGGCAGTGTAGACTGACTGGAAAAGGAAGTTTGTGGAGCAAAGTTTATCCATTATGTTAATGTTCTATATCTTGATGGTGGTTTGGATTACACAGGTGGACGAATTTGGCAAAAGTCGTTGAATAGTAGACTTAAGGTTTGTGTATTTGATTACATGAAAATTTACCTTTCAAAAAAAGTCTGTAAACAAATATGGAACTTTAGTTAATGATATACATGTTGAAACGTGTCTGGGTGAAGCATATTGCTGTCTGCACCTTATTTTGAAATACATCAAAAAATAAGATAGATAGACAGATGGATAGAGGGATAGATGCATGAGAAAGCAAAGAAGGCCAAATGTTCACTTTAGTGGGTTTATGGGTATTCATTTTACATTTTTTTTTCAATTTTCCTGTATGTTTGAAAATGTTCACAGCAGAATGTTGTGGGGGGGAAATAACTGGTGCAAATTCTCTTTTTTGACTGTACCCTGACAGGCACAGTCTACTCAGGTACTATGATTTATTCAAGGATGCTTCTGTTGATTGACATTGAGACGGACATTGTTCACTGTTTCTAGCAAGGTTGCCATTATTTGGATCTCTTTGTGCACATGTGAGAGTGTTTTCTCAGACAAGCACCAAAAAGTGGCTTTGCTGGGTAAAAGGCTCTCCTACACTTTATACAGGGGGGCAGGGGAAACTGGGTCTGGAGAGGGAGATAGTTTATTCAGGTTCACATAGGAAGCCCACAGTGGAGCTGGATCTGGGCTCCTGCTCCCATGTTTTTGCTACAAAAGGTAGAGTCCTCTCCTTGCTTCTTTGGCCTCCAGTCGATGCCCATCTCTGCCTTAAGGGAGATAGGAATAGGGGTCTGTCCTCCAAGAGTTCAGAGTTAGGTCAGTGATAGGGTCCTTAGAGGAAAGTGATCAGCAGGGGGAAGACCCACAGAGAAGGTGGCTGCTGTCACCCTCAACCTCTCCAGGGCTTCTACCCCAACTCAGAGGTGCAGCAGAAGCAGAAGAGCATAGAGGAGGCTGCACGTCTCCTAACACACACATTCTTGCCAGTAACCACCAAGAGTAAGTCTTCAATAACTGGGCTCATGGAAATATATTGCCATTTTAGATAGGAAGCTATGACTCAGACCTGGAAGGGCCATCTGCTATCCAGAGGCAAGGTGCTCAGAGACTCTCCACAGACTTCTGGGGCTGCCAGGGGGGCAGCAGTTGTAAAGGCAGCCAGGGCCAGGCAGGCTGGGGCTCCCCACCGCTCTTAGCAATGTCTTTGTAATTCTTATAATAAATGAAAAGAAAGAGGAGCAGAGACCTGAGGCAAGGAAGCCCCCATGAGGTGGATGAGTAACCTGGGGGAGTGAGGCCTGGGGGATAGGGGTAGACAGGAGGAGGGCAGATCCCATGCCATGAAGGGGATCTAAGTAACAGGGAGCTATTTAGATGTGCAGAGGAAGGAAGGGAGGACAAAGTGCCCCCAGGACCCTCATCTGGACATCTGAGTGCTGTTCACCACTCAAGAACCAGTTTGGGGTAGAGAACAATGAAGGAGTCCTTTTTAGACAGTGTCAGAGGGAGTCCCTGATGACTAGGATAATTTTTTTTTTGATGCAGAAAAATAACAAATTTTAAAACCTAAGTCTTTAATTTCAAATTTTGTTATCCTCATTGTAAATCCAAATTCCCTTAAACAGTCTTATTTATAATTTATTTTATTTGATTCCCTTAAGCTTTTTAAAGTGTGTTTAGGGGCACTTGGGTGGCTCAGTTGGTTAAGCGTCTGACTTCGGCTCAGGTCATGATCTCACAGTTTGTGGGTTTAAGCCCCGCATGGGGCTCTGTGCTGACAGCTCAGAGCCTGGAGCCTGTTTCAGATTCTGTGTCTCCCTCTCTCTCTGCCCCTCCCTTGCTCACACTCTGTCTCTGTCTCAAAAGTAAATAAACATTAAAAAAAATTTTAAGTGTGTTTATAAATTTGATGCATCCTATTTTGGCTCAGAGCACTTTGTGTGCTTGATCTAACAAGCAAAACCTTTCCAAGCACCTAAATTACTCTTATGAATTTAATAAATCAAAATCATAAATATGGCAAATCTCAACTTCTCATAAACATTCAATACTGTTTACAAAACTAATCAAATTCTCTTACAACTTTTAATTTAAAATCACAAGTCTAAAATCAATTACTCAGTTACATATTACAGAGTAATCTCAGATATGCCAAATTCTCTTAAGAAATCACAAACTCTGCAAACACCAAACGTGTGCAGATCATTCCTAAATTTAAATACAAAAGTATTCATACTTTTGTTTAATGGACTTCATTATTTCTGTATTTAATTTATATCTTCCAGAGGTTAAAAAGATTCCTCTTCGCAAAGGGGACTGCTTTCTCGTCCCAAGAGAATTGGAAGTCTCCTCTCCAGGAACACTTATTTCAGTTGAGCTGAGGTCTCGGGCCACTCATTCATGGCCATGCTCTGGTTATTACCTAAAAGGGAAGCCATTGCTTGTTGTCCAGAGGTTGTGGCTGTCCCTGGAGACTTAGAACCATAATCATCCTGGGTGATACCTCTCATGTACTTTTTAATGTGACACCAAAGGATTCCAAGTCCATAGTGTCCAAATTGAGTTATACTTATAACCCAGCTCCCCTAGGTGCAAGTTATACCATTACCTAAATGATTTATCTGATTTGAGTGTGCAACACCCACCCTACCCCACCCCAAGCCTATTGCATCTACTTGCATCCAGTGAATTACTTTGTTCAATACCTAATTGAATTCCCTATTTTTTCTCCTATTTTTCCTTTCTGACAGCAATACCATTTATATTAAAATTTAAAATAATGCCCAACTGGATTCTGTGTGACTTCATGCCTTTGCCTGACTCTATGGTTAGTAAACTAAATTAATTTTGGGAGCATTGTATTGAAGGTGGGACAAACCAATGGAGATGTAATGGTGGCAATAGAGGTTCCTTTAAGAGAAATTTTCGGGAGGGCACAGTTGGCTGTCAGTCTCCATTGCCCACCTTTGAATCCATCATGGCAATCATTCTGAGGCCACACTGCCCCAGGGCTCCTTTTAGCCACAGATCGAACACAGCTGGAATACTGGTATTGGCCCCTTTTTTCCCAATCATGCAACACCTCAAACCTTTGCTTGGGAACTCCCCATGGTGCTGGCCAAAACCATTTTAGTACTGCATTGGAGGCTGACACTTTTCCTTCCTGACAATCCTCCCTCTCTCTCTCCTTCCACAGATGGCAGGCCTACACCATTGCCTATTCTCTACTCCATCCCCTTTTGCCCTTCTCAGGTATTTCTCCTAATAATTCCCTTGCACATTGAACTCTTTATTGGTGTCTATTTCTCAGAGGCCTCAAACTAACAGAGGTATGATATGAGAAAACAGGTAGTACGATGGTGGGATATGGGGGCCTGGCTCACTCACTGGCTGGCTATGTCAAGGAGGACCCATCCCAAATGGCATGTGGGACACCGATAGTCCCACATGGTGGTAACCCAACCTCTAAAGATTTCACAAGAGGTGATGTGGGGGCCTGCATAGGGATAATAAGAAACTGAGGGCAGTTATCAAACAGTTAAAGGTTAAGTGTGAGATTAGGGTGCCTGAGTGGCTTAGTCGGTTAGGCGTCCGATTTTGGCTCAGGTCATGATCTCACTGTCTGTGAGTTCGAGCCCTGCATCAGGCTCTGTGCTGACAGCTCGAAGCCTGGAGCCTACTTTGGATTCTGTGTGTGTGTCTCTCTCTCTGCCCCTGCCCCACTCACACTCTGTCTCTCTCTCTCTCTCTCTCTCAAAAATAAATATTTAAAAAGAAAAAAAGGTTAAGTGTGAGAGCCAGAGTTCTCCTTGGTAAATTACAAAGAAATTGGTATCATTGCAATGAAAGCAGAGTCAGGACTTGCTAGAGTTGTGGAGGGCCATGGATGTTTACATGCTTAGTTAAGCTTGATCTGTTGTGCTAAAGATCCTGGCTAGGAAAACCTCAGACTTTGAAACATGGGTGGAGACTTCTGGGTGCTGTCCCTGAGAATTCTGACTGTTGACATACCTGAACTGCCAGAGCTTACAGAGGTGGCTGACTCCTCTGGTAGTAGAAGCTAGCACTTCTTCCTTTCAGGAAACCTTTCACTCTCTACCCCCGACCCCTAAAGAAACAGGAACCCTGTCCTCAGGAGCTGCCCCCTCTTCCTCAGCGGGCCACCAGGTTGATAACTGGAGTTAAATCCCAGCATAACCATGGTGAGTCCCAAGGATGAGGTGAAAAATTAGCCAGCACATTCCAGGGGAAGCCATGGGAGTAGCCCTGGGATTGGATTTTGAGCATGCTTGACAAGGAGGCTGGAACAGGAGACTGAATAAGAGGGAATTTATTGACTTGGGGGCACTTTTTCAGGACACTAACATTTCACACTCTGGCAAGGACTCCAGAGTTTGGGACAGCTCTTAAAAGCCTGGCAATAGTGATGGCCACTCTGAGCAGGGTGGACATGCCTATACCTCCCTGGGAGATGGTAGAAGAGGGATAGAAGGGGTCAGGGAGGTGGGGATGCTGGAATGGATATCTCATGTGAGACCGGAAGACCCACTAGAGGATTACATTCCATGGGAAGCCCTGAGGACTTGCCATTTACCAACCATGAGGTTTGTGCTGGTAAGCAGGGCCCCTGCATCCCTAGGTGGTGGCTCTCCTCTGCCAGCCAGAGCTGGCAGTACAAAAGATGGTCACAGGGCTGGGTTTGTAAACAGCCTTGGGGAGCATGGGCCCTGAAGTAATAGAGGCCAGGTGGCAGCACTATTCCCCTGCAGGAGAAGGGGATCCAATATGGTAACAATTGGTCAAGTGGAAGCAGCAGCTAAGTGGGATTGACCCTCTGGAGATGTAAATAGAGCAGTGCATCTCTTATGGGCTGTATGTTTGCTCCCCAAATTCAAATGTTGAAATCTGAACTCCCAATGGGATGGTATTAGGAGGTGGGACCTTTGGGAGGTAATGAGGTTTAGATAAGGTCAAGAGGGTGAAGCCCCCATGGTGGGATCTGTATCCTCATGAGAAGAGGAAGAGAGTAGAACAGACTTCCTCCCCCACCCCTGGCCCCCAACTGTGTGGCAATATAATAAGAATACAGCTATCTGTGAGACAGGAAGGGGGTTCTCATCAGGAACCAAGCAGCTGGCACCTTGATTTTGGACTTTACACCCCAGAACTGTGAGAAATAAATGTCTATTGTTTAAGCCTCCCAGTCTACAGCATCTTGTTATAGCAGCCCGAGCTAAGTTGGCATTCCTAGGGGCAAAATAGAGCCAGCCAGCCAGGGCACTCTTGACATCTACAATCGGAAGACAAGTCTAAAGGGAAGACAAGGCTGAGGGTGGATGGCTGCCCCAATAAAAAGGCATTCGTATTTCTCAGTTCATAGACCTGAGCCAGTTCTCATACCTTGAACCCATTGACGGAAGAGGAGGCTAATCCTTAGGAGGAATGATCCCAAAACACCACAGCAAGTTTATAGGGTGATGAGTCCCCATTCCTCTTCCAAGGGGTCTAAGCACATTTACCGAGGTGACTGTACCCTGGGGCAGTACCGCACAGTCTCTGTCGATGTTACTTGAGTCTGTGATTGTAGTGCAAAATCAGCCATAAGCAATACGCAAACAAATAAGTGTGGCTGGGTTCCAAGAAAACTTTATGGACACTGAAAATCAAATTTTATATCATTTTCACATGCCACAAAATATTATTCTGATTTTTTTCCAAGCACTTAAAAACATAAAAACCTTGCAGCCGGTACAAAAATGAGCAGTGACCCACAGCCCATAATTTGATGACTCCTGATCTAGTGTGTTAACATTTGTCCACTTGACATCTTTAAGAGTCTCCAGCTGACTATATCTCCCTTGGCCCATGCTGCTCAGGTTTGTTCTTCTTTGGAGACAAAAATCTTTTCTTATGTCTTCTCTCCCATGTCTTAAATTCGCCCCCCCCCACCCCCACCCACCCAATCTTGTTTTTGAGCTTTCAAGAAACCTGGAACCAGTTAACTTTATAAACTCTCTACCAAAGTATGACCTAATTTTACTTTATTACATGGAGCAGCTTTGTTTCCATTCATCCATCACAACCTTTACCACCGTCCCCCACTCCCCAAAACTAAGCCCTGGGCCTTGCTTTTGATAACAAAGATCTAATAGTGTGTTTCCCCAAACAAAGCAATCATCCACTAAGGTGAATTTAGCTTTCATCTCTAAAATGCAATCATTCTGGCAAGCAGCTTTTAGAATAATATATTTAATCCCTACCACACATGGCCAACTTGAGCCTCATCACAATTCTATGTGGATGGAGAATAAGGAACTTGAGACTTTGTAAAATTGCTTAGGAACTCTAGCATCACGCTAAACACTTCAATGAATGGAAAAAAACAGAAACATAAAACAAGTGTGACTATTATTTTTTTAAATGTTTATTTTTGAGAGAGAGAGAGAGAGAGTGCATGCGCATGAGAGGGGGAGGGGTAGAAAGACAGGGAGGGATAGAATCCCAAGCAGGGTCCACACTGTCAGCACAGACCCCAAAGCAGGGCTTGATCCCACAAACTGTGAGATCATGACCTGAGCCAAAATCAAGAGTCAGATGCTTAACTGACTGAGCCACCCAGGTGCCCCACAAGTGTGGCTATTACTGTCTTCACTGTCACTATCCTGTCTGTAGAAAATGAGCTGCACACTCAGTTGTCTTCAGAGGCCAGACTGGTCCTAAAAGAGACTAGGTATAAGAAAATAGGGAATGATGGGGACTGGGCCAAACTGAAACATGTACTTCCGTTTCAGCACATTCAAAGCATAAATGTATCCCTACATAGTAGTATGCTTGTTAAATAAAAGCCATCCATGAGGCAGATGCACCTCTCAGGCCATCAGTTTGCAACCGATGCATCTGTGTTTATCATTTATCTAGCTCATTCGTGCACAAGGCTGTGAAAGCAACATCCTGAAAAGTGCCCCCTTACACTTCCTGAATCCAGTCCTTTCACTGTAAACACCAGCAAACTGAAGCTCGTGTCAGGGAAGGAACTTATCCAGAGCAATACAACCAAGCTGTCATAGCAGGACTGGGATTCAAACTCAGTTCTTCCTAAGTCCCAACCCAGTACTCCCCCATTCCTCGCATCCATCTAAAGAAGTTTCAAACAAGAGGATGCTAAGGGTAGCAGAGTGAAGCCTGTAGCTCTTCATTCTGGCTGCATCACTTAATTAATTCACCCACCAAAAAAAGTGAGTCAGCTGGCATTATGAGTAAGCGGCTCCAGCTGCCTCCCGCCAGCCAGAACTGCCCTATATTTGAAGGTCAGACATCAGAGGCCCAGCTCTCCACGTGGAATTTAACCACTGGGGCCCACATGATTAAGGAAGGGAATGGATACTCACAGACTCTTGTTCCCAGGCGATCAGAGCCATGTAGCCATCTCCCTACCCTCCCACATAGGGCTCTGATGATTTAAATATCACAGTCACAGGAACCAGACACACTTTTCAATGTCACCCCAATTAGGGGGCTTGCAAGGTTGGATGGGCCCTTAAGGGAAGCACTAGGGACGCCTGCTAGATGAGAGAATGAAAGCCCCACAGTCACAGAGACCCAGCACCCAAGTGTTCTAAGGAAAATGGGAAACTTTGGAGTCCAGCTGTGCATTGGGATCTCAAGCAAATCCCGGCCCTTGTGTTAGCTGCTGCCATTCAATGGACTTATAGGCTTCTTACCGTGCATACTGGACTGTGTTCTCATGAGAAACAAGAGCCATAATGAAGGTGAAAATATCATGTGAATAGGAAACCAGTGAAGAATTTTGCTCTTACTATGAAGGGCCCATAAGGTGGCAGTTGAGTGGGGAGGGCTAGTAGAAATCTTTCTTGAGGAGTAAGGTTGTGTTGCTATTATTGCCATCTAAAGGGCTCTTTTCCAGGAGAGGGGAACAGTTGTGCCTCATGGGGCCCCAGAGGCAGACTGAGGAAGTTGAGTGGCAGGCAGTTTGGAGAACAACAGGAGGAAGACTTTGGTAACAGAGCTATGCAAAGACAGGAAGGACCAGCACAAAAGACAATGGCTCCTCTGTGACTGCGAAGGTCCAAGCTAAGGTTGGCTGAGCATTTGCTCTGAGAGCACTGAGGCATCTGATGGCAGGAGAAGCTATGCAGTGAATCACCTACAGGGTCCCTTCTAAGGCCTCATGCTCTGAATTTCAGATTTGGTCAGAAGTAGTTGGAGGTGGGGAGAGTGGGGGCAGTGAAGAAGAGGAAGTTAAACCAGGAACCAGGAGCTCTGGGTCCAGGCCAGGCTCTTCCCCAGCTTGCTGGACCCTCCCCTGCCCTCTGTCCCCCTTCCCCACTGGGCTTTGCAGCCTAAGAGGAGTGGCTTTGCTGGGCCAGGGCATCTGGGACTCCTTTCCAGTTGCAGATGCCTTTGCAGGTGGCCTATAATGTGGAAGGCCATACTCATGACTGGGACAGAGTTGCTTGCCCTTTCCCTCCTGGGGACCTTGGTGGTCCCTTCTTGCAATGTTGGGTTGGAGGAGCACTGTTTGGAAGCCATGGCTTGGAGACCAAGGGCCCTTCAGCTCTGGAAGTCCATGAGTTTTTAATAGGATTAGCATTGGGTTCGAGGATCAAGTGGGAAGACAGAGCCCCATCTTCAGAGATCCTCAGTTTTATCACTTAGAGGCAGCCCTCTACATTCCTAGCCCCGTTGCTCCCCTTTGCCCATCTCCATTGCCCTGAAAACCAAAGGTGGGGGTGTGGATTTGCACAGGAAATGACTTGATTAACATCCTGGCTCTGTCAGAGATGTAGGATGAAAGGAGGATGTTAGAATCATGAAAACATGTCCGTGTCCATGGGGAAATCAGTCCATTTTGATATCCTGGGCTTGCAATTAGTCTGTGGGGAGCCAGAGCCCTGTGATTCCTGCCTTGTCTTAACCATCCTGGAGCAATAGCACAGACAGCATCCCCAACTCGGGGGGTGGGGAGTGAGAGATGCAAATCAGGCTTGATAAGGCAAGCTCACTCCCTCCCAGTACAAAGCACACTTCAGTTCCCAGCTTGTAACTCCCCACTTTGCAGGTGATCTGCGGAAAGTGGAGACAATTAATCACCCCAGATCACCTGTTGGCATATATATTTTTCCCTCTGTGAGCTCCTTGAACACAGGGATGTTGTAGTCTCTGAGGTGGAGGCTGGAGGGACTCCACCCAGTGCCCCTCAAAGGCCTTTTACCGGTCTGTGCACTGCTGTCCTCCCCTGCCCTCCATGTGCTTTTGCTTCCAGTGTCTACACCTGTGACTCCCCTTCAGTAGCCTGCCCCAGGCTACTGGAAACCCTTCCCAAAAGTTCAGACAGACTGAAGTGTCTGGGAATTTAGCTTTCCCTTAGCTAATGACTGGCAGGTGCCCAGCTCCTTGGTCTTGGGACAGGACAACCCAGTGGCGTGACTTACATTCCAGAGCACCCTGTAGGATCAGGTCCAAGCTCCTATCTGTGGCATAGAAATCAGTCCCCATGCCTGAATACAGTGCTGCCGTTGACCTTTCCTATAGAAATTCTGGAGTTGCCACTATCGAGGTGCACTACCACAGATGGCTTCTGGGAAGAGGTGGTATAAAAGGGAGGCCTTGTAAGATGAGGCATGAGCAAAAGGAGTGGCATGTGCAAAGGCATGGAGGCCTCGGTGGTCAGGGTACATCTTGTGGGCAGTGAGAAGACAAAGGAAGGCAAGTGTAGAGGGATGGAAAAGGCTGAAGACTTCAGATGCCAGGGTGAAATATTTTAGATTTATGTTCTAAGCCAGTTTTTTGCCCTACATTCCTCAGCAGCCAAATCCTTTAGAAAACAGAACATCTTATTTCAATCCCTTATTATAAAACAGATAATGAGGGCACCTGGGTGGCTCAGTCAGTTAAGTGTCTGACTCTTGATTTCGGTTCATCATGATCTTATGCTCGTGAGATGGAGCCCCGAGTCCCACGCTTGGAATTTTCTCTCTCTTCCTCTCTCTCTGCTCTTCTCCTGCTCATTCTCTCTCTTGAAATAAATAAACATTAAAAAAATCGTAATAATGGCTAAGAGTTATCAACTAGTTTATATGTGACTTACGTGGATTGATTCCCTAAGTTCTCATAACATCCCTACTCGGCAGGCAGTATTTACCATACCTGGTTTACTTTGGTAAAAGGGGGCAGGTGGGCTTTGAACCAGCCATCTCTGTGCTCAAGCACTGTGCTATGTCCCACTCAACGTCTTTGTTTGCAGTGGGGTTGGAGGCTAGCACTTTGCTTGCTCCGTCTCCCCTTTCTCGGATAGTGGGCCACCAGACTCCCCCATATGACATGGCGGCTCCAGGGAGAAGGGTTTGAAACTGCTGTTCTAATCCACCCCAGAGTTTGAAAGAGGGAACTTAGTCACAGCTTAGCACTGCGTGGAAAGGGATGGATGGGAGAAGAAGGGAGAGGGTCTCACTGAGAGCAGAGAGTGTGGACCAGGTGGAGGCAGGAGGCAGAGCTGGGTCTCTTTATAGCTGGAAGTCAGGGGATCTCCCTTCTAAGCCTAGCCCTGCTGCCGACTCTGTGGTCCTGAACGAACAAGCCTCTGCTTCTCTCTGGGGTCTGTTTCTTGATTGTACCACCACGGGGTTGGACTAAGTCAACAGTTTCCAACCATTTCAGCAGTGATAGTCAAACACGTTTGTCAGTAGAAGTCCATTACATAAACTGACAAGAGTGACATTATTATAAATTTATGTTTCATTTCAAATGTATAAGCACTACTTATTATAAAGTCAACCAATGAGAATAATAAGGCTATTTCAATAATAACCCAAATAATTTGAAATCAGGCATTATAAATAATAGTTGCAATCCAGTATCCGTATCGATATCCAATTTATTTCAGTATTTAGATTTGGTTTCACTGTATTATTAAAATCCTGTTCCACCCGGAAAAGTAGTTGCAAATGGTAACAGATTTTCAAAACGCTCTACCTTCCAATCCCAGAATATTCTCCAATTAAATTGATCCAGGAACTTTAAGAGGAATAATAGGCAATTATTTTGTTTCAGGGTTGAGTTATTAATAATACCTAAGCCCTGCTCTCATTCCTTAAACAGTAAGTGTTAAATTTGGAGAGAGATGATGAATAGGTTTCTTAGTTTAAATATTCATTGTTTGGTAGAAAAATACTTTTCAAATGCAGTTTGAAGGATGTTCAGGGTTGTCATTTAAGAAAATCTCATGCCTCAGTGCCCATCTCTGACAGCTCTTCACCCAAACTTTCCTGACAGTCAAATTGATTTTGTTTTGCATGTTAAATCCATGCTTTAGGATTCAGTTTTATCTAAAACACATTATCTAGAATAGTAAGCAGAGGAACCATGGGACCATACTGAGCTCATTGGAGTTAACAGATTAAACAAGAAGTGCCCAAACTGACACCAAGCAATAGTCCAGTATGATAGTATCAAGACTTCTGGCACTTTTACCCACTCCCCTGGGACTCCTCAGCCCATCTGTGGTGCCCAGAGCAGACCTCTAACTGTGCTGGATATTAATCACCTGGGAGTGGACTCACATGACAATGTGCCATGTGAACTTAGGTCCAGGCCTGAATTACCCAAGGGGTGCAGTACAGTGAGGGAGGTGAGCAACCTTCCCAAGCCATGGTGCCATCTGCTTAGAATCCACCGGAAGCCCAGGCTCACCATGGAAGCTTTATCCTGAGGGTAACAGAGAATCTCACTGCGCATGTTGGCTAGCCCCCATGGACTAAAATTTGAAAGCATGCACGGCATTTTTGTTTCAAGATTTAAAATAGTTTAAGATATATATTTAGACAGTGCTTGGTAAAGTTAGTAAAGGTCTTCTTTGGATCCTTGCAGGCATTAAAAATCCCAGTTTGGAAACCATAAGCCTTGGCAGTCTCTCAAAGGCCCTTCCTGGGCCAACATCTGAGCGCCGTCCAGCACTGTGAGCACTCTGAGGCGCAGGGCCTCACTAAGCACTATTTTATCCTCCCATCCCCCAACCTCCAATGTTTCCAGGAGTAGAAAACCAAGCCCTCCTGGTCCTCCCCACCCCCAGCCTGTGGGATTCCCTTCTAGGAAAGTCATTACTGCCTCTCTTGGTCGTCTGCCAGCTCTAAAGTGTCTTTTTAATTGCATCTAATTTGGCCTCATCTCATTAAATCCTTAATTTAAACCGGAGCGATCCCTCCAGCTCTGGCTGCCTAATGACAAAGGGGCCCACACGCCCTTCCCCCCACCTCAGCTAGGCTCCCCCGGTCAGGGCTGCTCTCATTTCCAGGTGGTCTCTCTGGGAGGCTTCTGACAAGTGGCTGTCTTCCTCGCCATGCTGAGTGTGGAGCTGAGCCAAGAGGGCTTCCCAGGAGCAGTAATTACTGGTAAAGGCTCAACCCTCCACCCCACCGGTGCCCCAGCTCACGGGCCCAAAGTCACTGCAGTGACAGCATCCAATTCTAGTGGTGCAAGAATAGGAGCACAGTGAGGAGAAGACACTGAAGTTAAGCAATAATAAACCCATGATAATTACAGTAGCCAGGACATCATGCTTTAGATACATTATCTCATCAGGGAAGATGTCACTGGCTTCATGGAGCAGGTAAGGAAATTCAAGCTCAAAAATGGAAAATGAAAGCCCTCAGGATATAAACACCACTCTGCCTGGCCTCAGTGGGTGGCCATCCTCATTTCCTCAGGTCCAACCCCATCTCCTACTGGGCTCACCTTTGATCACTCCTTTTCAGCCACTTAGCCAGCTCACTGCTCCCCAGGGCCTTTGCACTTGCTGTCCTCACTATCTGAGGTGCTCTTCCCCTATGTATTTATCTGGCTCACTTCCTCTTTCCATCAGATGTCAGTTCAAACCTCTTCTGGTCAGAGAAACTTTTCTTGACCTCCACCATCAGCCCTTCTTCATTCGCCATCTATGCCCTCATCCTGTTTTGTTTTTATTGTTGTTTTTGTTTTTGTTTGTTATTGCTGGTAACACTTTTATGACTACCCCCTACTTAATCATATATTTACCTTTTAAAATGAAAGCAGAGAGGTTTTCTGTCCCCTTTACTGCTCTATGCCTACTACCTAGAACAATGTCTGGCACATGCTAGGTCTTCAGTTTGTATTTACTGCTTGACTCCCATCATGGCAATGTCTAGCCACTTCAGGAGGATATACACATTCCAGCACTTCTCAACTCCAGTGGTTACCAGGGTTGAGGTCTCCCCTCTCTCTGAATTGATTCTACCAAGGAGAGGCCAAAAGAATATTTCCCTGGGAATAACCCCTAAGGATGCAGCCCAGGGACCCTCAGGTCAGGTTCAGTGTTGAGGCTTGCTGCATTGATGTGGACCTTGGGAAGCTGGTTGCTATAGAAACACCTATTGTTTCCTAGATTCTTGCCACAAAGTGGGCTCCAAGTCTGCTCTGAGCTCTCTGCACTGCTGGGATGAGATAGATGCACCAGGGCTAACTGTCCTCTAATTCAGTCCATTCTAGGTGAGTCCCCTCACCTGCCTGAGCCTCAGTTTCTTCATCTGTAAGATGGGGTTTATCATACATACTTCAGTGAGATGATGTATATAAAGGACTAGCACCCAGTTCAACAAATTCCAGACCCACTCCTGGTTTTATAAAACTACAGGAAAACTGGAAGCTGATTTTATAAAATTCAATATTTCCTTTGAATGTAAACCTCTCAAGGACTGTGAAGGTCTGAAATTTTCTCCTCCCTGAAAGCTAGCAAACAAGCCTGCCACAGTTACATGGAGGGTGGCAGAAGACATGAGACTCCTGGGTCAGAGACAAACGACTTTATTACCCCTTGGATAGCAACCAGCATGCATTTCTTGCTCACACCAGTTCCCTTCCTCCCCAAGTCCTACAGGGGGATCAGAGCAGCCTCAGTAGTTATTACACGCATAATGGATGTGTGCCAAATCCGAGGATGCCCAAGTGTAGATAGCCCAAATATTTTATAATAGCTCATACACAAATCTATCTTCACCCCAGAGAGAGACATGACCTTTATTTCACTGGACAGCAAATATACCTGTCCTCTGCCCTAGAGGGAGAAATGATCTCTATTTTCCAAGGCTGTTCCCTATACAAATATCCATGAAAAGAGAGATTGGAGTGAAAGCTGACAGTGTTTCTGTTTGTAAGACATGCAGAAACATGAGATCTGTGGAAAATTGTCTCCAGTAAGGCCATGTACAGAAGAGATCTACAGGAGTGGGCAGTTGTGGAGAAGAGATGTACACCGGGTAGCAGAGGCTCTTGCATTTCTAGTTCTTTCCATGTTGTTTTGAGTAAGCCTGTATGGCATACATTGCAGGCCTCCTCACTCCCCACCTCACCCTCCTTGAGTAAACACACCTTCTGGATTGCTAGGTTTAGGAGGGTTCAAATGGAAGGAAAGCTGGGATGGGAAGCAGAGTGCTTTGGAACCAAATTGCCTGCTAAGGGGTTGGTGCATGGCAGCGGCCATCTCGGAGGAACCTGAAGAATCTGCTTGAAGGCCATTGCAGCCTGATTCATGAAAGTCCCCATTGTTATCTGCCCATCAGCACAGGGAGCAACAGGGATGATAATACCCCAGAGATAAGCAGGCCTGTCATGTGTCCCCACTCCGGTCTTACCATCTGTAGGCATGTGTTGGGGGAGGAGCACTGCCTACCTCATCCCCCTCAGAGAGAGAAGGAGCCCTGTGTACGAAGAGGAAATGACCCCAGTTCTCCACAGCTCATTCAGCAAGCATTTAATCAGCACCGACTATGTGCCCAGGCCTGAGCCAGAGGCTGGGGGTAGGAATTAATTAGACCTGGATTGTGGCAATCTTAGGCTGGCTGGGGAGAGAGAACATGGACATGAGCACTGCAGTGCAGGATCATGAGGGCCATAGCAGAAGTAGGTGAGGAGGAGTTGGCTCTCCCGCAGTGGGCATTTCTGAGTTTGAATCTTGAAGGATGAATGGCCAGGATGGGAGGCAGAGCACAGGAAGACACAATGGTGTAGAGGGAGGGGAGATTTGGGAAGCAGGAAACACTTGAAAACTATGCCACGCAGTTTTTCACTTTTAGCTTGCAGGTAATGAGAGGCCACTAAAGGCGTGGTACATCAATTCTAGTTATTTTTCTTACTATTGAAGTAAAACATCCTACTAGAGAGCATTTTTGAGAGATCCGTTACCAAAAGAACAGAATACCAATCCCTCTTATCTCTCTCACCCAGGGAAAACTGTGAACATTTAGTGAATTTCCTTCTAGTTATTTACATATAGGCACCCAATCCCACAAGCTGGAGCCTGGGATGGCTTATCCTTTTACTATCCCTCATAACCTGTATCTTCTTTCAAACTCCTGAATCAGTATGACAAATCATGTTTCTTCACTTTTTCTAGCTCACACTCCCAGCCTCCACCTCTTCCCTACCCCTGCCAGGATGCAGGGGACATTCGGACTCAGGCACTTAGGAAATTGAGTGATCACCTCACCCTCCCTGCAGGGAGAAGGGGATAATGGCTCCCTTCCTGGCCTGCATGTGGTCACTGCCAGCTGCCCTGTGGTCTCTGAGCCTGGGCACTGTGCAGGCAGAGTCCAGCCTCCTTGAGGTTACTCAGCCATTTCCCTCTGAGGACTGCCACCTCCTATGGCACTTCAGGAAAGTGGGTCTGGGCCTCAGCCCCTCACAACCCTGCTGGAGCATCTCCCCTCTCACAGCCAGCTCCTCTCTCCCTGCCTCCCTTGGTGAATCCCTCCAGTAGCTCAGGGTTTTGGAAAACAAAGGCCAAGTGGGAACTGATGCCCATAAGCAGCTCCTCCAGAGTCAATGGAGAGCAAAGGCCAGATTCCTTCTTGGAACCAGGAGGGAAAAGACAGAAGAAACACAGGCAAATATCTAAATGCATTATCTTCCAGAAACATGCACATATAATTTATATATATATATATACATATATATATATGTATATATATATATAAACACCCAGAAGACTCTGACTCAATTCCATTGACAGTGCAGAGAGAGCTTTCTTCCTTCTTGCAGGTGGGTTAATACTCAGAAAATCGTCATCTTTCCTTGATCCTCCTGTTCTAGGGGGAGCAGAGATAGGGCTCTCCCTCCTCTACAGGCTGTTGAAGAGGCAGGTAATGAGACTCTGGGAAGCAGCCTCGCCTTCACACTTATTTCTGATAATTGGTCACCCCTTTCAAGAGCAGGTGGGTCCAGATGCAGTAATTGGCAGGGGGCAGGGCCCATCCCCCAGGGATTGGAAAGGTGTTAATTGCTCTTCCCCTTCCTCAGGTGCATCCCTACTAAGGAGGGAGCCTTAAGTCAAAGTGATGTCCAGGAGAGGCCCCAGGGATGCCAAGGGCAAAGGTTTAGTGCTCCCCAGGACACCATAAAGCGAATAAGGCTGACAGGCATTCCTGAAGAACTTGCTGAGGTCTCTAGCTGGTGAGAGGGAGAGCTGGTGAGAGGGAGAGAGAAGCCAGGGCTGTGAGACTCCACAGCTTGTGGCTTGACCACCCTGCTGTCCTGTTTCTTGCTGAGTGGATCGAAGGGAGGGATGTAGCTCAGGTGACTCTCACAGTCCTTTCCAGTTGAGGTCTACAAATCTGCCAGCCTGGGGAATTGGAGCAGGACTGGGGGCTGAGTCTCTTTCACAGTGGGCTTTCTTGCAGGAAGTGTTTGTTCAGGGCATTGTTCTCTCTTAATGATACTCCACACCCAACACATTTTATTCATTGAAAATTACCTTCAGTCCAACATTTTATCAGCCTGACCCACAGAGTAATTGGAAACAGGAGGATTTCTCTCCAACAATCAGTGCTAGAGAAAATAGATTATATACCCGTCAGAGGGCGCGGCAGCCTGGGTCTGCAGCATGTGAAAATGCCCAGGCAGTGTTCCAGCAGCAGCTGACCATTGGTGTTCCGTTCTGCAGGGGGAGCACCAGCCAGGTCTGGAGTGGGGCAGCGGGCCCTGCTTCAGTCACCCCGGGGCCTGCAATAGGTGGGTATACAAACATGCCTGTGTATGCACAACTCACAGTGGCCCGAGGCTGTGGCCATCCTGAAGGAAGGACTTAGACACAAGAGGCTTCTCTTAGTTAGGGGCTCTGGCTCTGCTCTCCACCATCACCAAAGCCAGAGTCCTGGGGTCATCTAAGCCTTCTTTCCTTCACATCCTCTTCCCAATCAGTGCCAGGTACCAGCACCCCACCTGCGGCCTCTGAGAGTTCTTGTCCCCATCAATATCTTAATCATTTCAGATCTCCATAGCAGCCTTCTTGCTGGTGTTTCTGACCTCAGTTTCCCCCCTCCTATCAATACTCCCTTTCTAGCCAGAATAATCTTCATGAAATTCAAGTCTGATCTGACTGCTCCCTTGTCTAAAACCTTTCTGTGGTTCTGCATCATCAAAGCATGGCATGCAAGGCCTTCCAAATGCTGGCCTCTGCCTCTCTCTCCTGCCTCACTGCTCATTTCCAGCCACGGTTTTCTGTAAACATACTACACCATTTCCTACCTCCAAGCATTTGCTGCTATTGTTCATATTGCCTAGAACATTCTTCCTCCTGCTCCAGAAACCCAGATCCTACTTATGCTTCAAGGACCACTTTTGGTGGTACCTTTAAGCCTTCTGGGGAAGAGTGACCCCTAGTCTTCTTATTCCAGCTTTGGAACTTTTATGTCTGTGGTAGGTAGAATAAACCTGAAACCTTTGAATATATTACCTTACATGGCAAAAGGGACTTTGCAGATGTGATTAAGGATATTGAGATGGGGAGAATAGCCTCGATTATCCAGGTGGGTCCAATTAATCCATATAAGAAGGGGACAGGAGTGTGAGGTACAGAAAAGGTATGTGACAGTGGATGCAGAGGTCAAGTGATGATGGGGCTAGGAATGAAGGCAGCCTCTAGAATCTGGAAAAGGCAAATAATTGAATTTTCCCCTACAACCTCCAGAAAGGAACATAGTCCTCCTAAGACCATGATTTTAGCCCAGTGAGATTGGTGTTAGACTTTTGACCTCCAGAACCGCAACATAATACATTTGTATTGCTCTAAGTCACTAAGTTTGTGGTCATTTGTTACAGCAGCCATTGGAAATTAATACAACATCATATTGGAGGTGGTTATTCATGTGTCTGAGTCCCTGGAGACAAAGGACAAAGGCTGGGACTGGTCCTCCCCTATGTCTCTAGCTCCCAATACAAGGTCTTCCATAAAGATGATGCTTCACAAATACTGGATGAGTGAGTGAGTAAGTAAAACATTTCCTCCCCCTGGTACCAGCAGACCCACTGTGGACACCAGGCCTTTGAGACTTCTTGGGCTGAAATGAAATGGAATTGATTGCATTTCACACCCAGAAAGCATAGTTCCTTGTGTTACTAACCCTAACCTCTATCCTGCCACATCCAAAAACAATTATGTTGCCTCAAAGGCATCCTCCCTTGGCTATGAGATCACTTAGCCTTCCAGCCCTGGCTAACTTCTAGTAACTCCAATGTACATCGACAAGAAAGTTAGGCTCCAAGGTTTATGGAACATTAGGACTACAGGAACCTCTGCAATCTCACTTCCTATCATTTACAGATGGAGAGACTGAGGCTGAGAGAGGGAAGGAGCCAACATGGCCAAACTGTGGCAGTGTAGCACCATGGGTAGAACACAGGCCAGGCCTCTTTTACCTGCCCCTCCCCAAAACCCAGATGCTAGTATCAACATCCCCATTTTACAGTGAAGAAACTGAGGCACAGAGAAGTTAAGGCACTTGTCCATGGTCAGCTAGTTAGTGGTGCTGATCTGAACAGATCATTGCTCCAGAGTCTCTCCTTTCCCCATCTCTGCAGTATGCTGACAGATGGGGAAACTGAGGCCCAGATGGGTCCAGACAGTGATACTGAAGAGAAATCAGGTTATGGCTATGGTTCAAATCAGAGCCTCCATACTCGCAAGGTGGGAAGTGCCTGGGCTAAAAGGAGGCCTTGGGTGTTTGCCTTCTTCAATTAGGCTGTTTGCTTCTCTGAGTCCAGGGGATAATTTAACTAATGGTGCTGGTTTTCTGACACTATCGATCGGTGAAGATTAAATATGTTTGTCACAGTCAAGTGAACTAATCACTTTATTGTATTTCAAATACTAATTTCATCAGATAGATGTCGGGGGGTGACCCCAGGGAGGTGCAGGGAGACGAGCACGTGTGCAGGCCCAGACGGGCAACAGTGCAATCGATGCAGCCGATCTGCCTAGAGGTATCTGGGATATCAGGCTTTCTCGATGCCTGCAGCTGTGCTGCTCAGACAAGAGGAATCTGCATTTTCCCTGGCCTCCTTCATCACTGTTCGAGGCCCTCGTGAAATTTCTCAGGAGAGGCAATTTCTCAAGCATTATTGGAAAATGGTAGATGTTTCCAAATAGCTATCCTAAATCACCCCCTAGCCACTAATCCCACAGCCACTCTGACACTGCTGGATGCAAATGCTGCCGCTCTGAGCCATTAGCCATCCCAGGAACCACCAATTCACAGCAAAACCTGAAAATGAACTAATCTGTCTTTCAGGTTTGGAAAGGCTTTGCCATTTCCATAGCTCAGCATGTTGGACAAGGAGACCCAGGGCTTATTAAATCATCCCCCTGGTCCTGGTGCAATTGAACAAACCTCCCTCCTTTTGACAGTAAGTACATACACTTGGGCAAACACACACTCACATGCATATACATGCAAACACAAGTTCATGTATGTGCATGGACATAAATACACATGGATGCAAACATTTACACATACACACCCATATAAGCACGCACACATGCCTTCATGAACATGCACATAGACACAAAATGCACACCCCACAGATGCACACTCATGCACATGCACATACACATACATGCACACACAAGATTCAGAAGTTCCCAAGGGGCAAGATGTTTTCTAAACACAGGAGACTGGCTTGTCCCCCTGCTCACAGAAGCATCTGCAATCACCTGACTGGGTGATAGTGAAGATGAGGTCAATTTCTCTGGACATAAGCCCACCACCAGATCTGTTGTCTTGCTTTGGTAGATTTAATCCCACCAAACAGAGGCCATCAGTTATAGCACTTGCAGCTAAAGTGTCTGTCTTGCACACTTGGGTTTCTGAGATTCAGTCTTGTGTCGATGAGACAAGGGAAGGGGCTGGTTCCCAGCTTAACTTCAGGTGCTAGTGAGTGACCCATACAATCCTTGTAAGCACTCACATAAATGGCCTCAATAAGAGCCCTTTTCAGAGGAAAACACATGCTTCTGCTTGGAAGAATCTTCCACAGCTGCTCATAGAGCACGCCAGGCTGTCTGGACGTGCTTAAGCAGAGCCCCATCACCAGAGGACAGTCCTTTTATATGGGGTGATGCTTCACATCTATACGGTTTTCAACAGCAACTCTGAAGTAGTTAGGCTTTGGAATTTACCATCCTTATTTTATAGATGCAAAAACTAAAGCCCAGAGAGGGGAAAGGGCTCACTAAACACATACAGACAATCAGTGGCAAGTCAGAACTAGAATTTGGTTTTCCAACTCCAAGACCAGCGCTTTGTAAGTCTCTGGGCACTCTGCCCAATCTTTCATAGCCTTACAAAGCTCCACCTTTTATCACATCCTTATTCTGTGTCTAGTCTTCTACTCATTGCTAGATTTTCTGATTACAGTTATGCCCTTGAGCAGAAGCCCCATATACTAACACCTTCAAGCCTGGTATCTGCCTGTGGGGCTGGGTTGAGTATGACAAGACCTGTGTTCTTGCCAGGCAATCTCTATTTTTAGAAGCTTATTTTTGTGACTTAGAATTTCTGAGATCTGGAACTTTCATGGGGATATTGTTCAAGCTCGGGGAGACACGTCCTTCCCTAAGAATCCTACTGGGTTAAACAAGACAGAAAAAACTAGCAGCACCTCCCCAGGGAAACATTGAAAGTCAGAGCAACAACAAACAGATTTGCTGAACATTCTGAATCTTTGAGCATCATTAAAACCCAGAGAGCTGTGTACTAAGTGTGTAACCTGGCCTTCAGTTTCTTTTCATGCAATATAACTCCAGATGTTTTACCCCCTAAAAAGATGTTTTTCTACATGACGGAGTACCCAATTTGCAAAAAATATCCCAGTACCTACCCCTAGCCAGCAAAACATTGGCAGCATGCCAACCCTCCAATACATTTGTTAAAAGCCACACCTAGGAAATGTTCCACGCGTGGGTTTAGAGGCCTGATGGATTTGTAATCGGAAGGCCTGAGCTCTAGCCTCTGTTCTGCCTTCAACTTGTTGAGTGAATTGCCTGGGGCCTACAGGGCACGAGGCAGAGCTGGTATTGAACACCTATCTGCATGCCCTTTGAGCAAAGAAGAATCAAATCTAACAAGATCAAGCGCATCTGAGCACAGGCTGGGAACAGGGAGAAAGCGCATGTACAGTAATCATGTCCAAAGTATCTCCTGGTCATCGTGTCAGGGAAGGGAGTATTCTCTGTCCATTGTCTTGTTGTCTGTGTGGACTCCTGGGAGCTGCAAGCCTGCGAGGTGCCAACAGTCCTACAGCGAGGGTCTGTAGGACCCCTTGGGCAGATGGGCATTCTGGATGCCAGATGGAATTTTCAGGATGGAGTAATCAATGTTGTCTCTTCAGCTCTTGTCACGATGGCCACCAAGTCCCCTTCTCTGCTGTCGGCCACTGGCCCTCTCTGTCACATGTACTGTTGACCACTCATCACTTCCAACGTCTCTGACCTCCTTTGGTTCCCAAGACTCTACATGTTCCAAGTGCCTTCTCTCTCTGGCTGTTCCTTTTCTCCAGCCTCTTCCTTGAAGGTTGATGTTCTCCCGGACCATCTTTCTTATCAGTCAATCAATCAATCAATCAATCAATCAAGCAAGCAAGCATTTATCTATCTACTCCCTGAACTATCTCACCCACTCCCATGTAATGCACCCTTGACACTTCAGCTCCAGACTTACCATCTACCTATTTAACTTCTCCATTTGATGCCCTGCAGGGATTTTTCTCACATGATGAGTCCAGAAGCAGGCAGCATCTGACATTGACTCAGCAGCTCCAGCATGTCAGAGCTGATGTCTCTGTGCTTCTCTTGGCCTTTCCCTCTTGCTTGCATGAAGGCAGCTGTAGTGCCAGCCATCCCATCTGCATTCTAGATAGAAAGAAAGATGTGAAAAAGGGCCAAAGGGCCCCAAGAAGAGTCTTCCAATAAGCCCCACCCAACAGCTTCCACTTACATCTCCTGGACACTCCCTCTTCAGGGTGGCAGACCATCCTATCTGCATATAGTTTTAATGGACATTGTGTCATCCCCATTGTGGGAAGAAGAGGAGGAAAAGGAATAACAGGAGACCTCTCTCCTGACTGCACCAGGCTTCTCCCCACAACCCCTCATCTGTACCAGCCCCTCCAAAGGATCCCCATGCACACCCAAAATGATGTTTCTAACACGAAAGACTGGTGCCATTACCCTCACCAGCGCCTTCAGCAGGGGTCTGCCCCACCCTGGATGCCCCTACAGACTCACTGGCCTGTAGGCAAAATTCTTGGCTTGGCATGTGAGATCCTGGAGAATTGGTATAATCTTCAGAAACTGAAAGTTGTTTCTCTGCTGTAGTGTTCCTGGTGGATTTCAGACAAAGATAGTACAGCCATCCTTGAGGGGGAAGGGCTGATAACAGGGGATTTAAAAAACAAACACATTAGCTCTGGCCTGCCCAGATAATGAATAGAGGAGAAGGTTATCTATCTCACTGAATTATACCGTTACGGTTCTGGTTCCTTCCTTAGACCGAAGTGGGAGCGTCTTTACATCTCCCGCCCTCCACATTTACTGCAGCAAGGAAATCACATTTTTCATGAACCATGGGAATTACTGAACGGCAGTGGTTTTATTTGTTAAGGGTTGAACTTGGCCATTTCTTCTACCGGGGGCTGAGTCCTACTGTTATGCACAACTTCTCATCCAGAGAGACACCATGGAGAATAAATCAGGACCAGAACTCAGTGTGACAGCTGCAGTCTGCCAGAACCCTGGGGTTTGGGGGCTAATGGGGTCTCATGGCAGGGAGGAACTGCTGCCAGCCGGCTTGGGAGGAGAGGTGGGGTTTTTCATTGAAAAACGAATGAAAGAATTTTGCCACTTCATAAAACCAATGTCAGTGGGTGAACCATAGGCAGTGCAGGCTGAAAGGGCTGGCAAGGTCTTCGTGATCGGTGAGCTCCGGGTTCTTAATCTGAAGATGAAGCTAGGTTTTATGGGGGTCTATGAACCCATGAAATTGCGTGTAATTTTTTCAGGGCATATGTGCCTTCCCTGGGGTTACAATTCATAGCTTTCGTCAGTTCTCAAAGGTTAAGAACTACTGGTCTGGTTCAATCCACTCATCACACAGAGGAGCATACTATGGGGTCCTTGGAAGAGAAGGGACCAGTTGAGTTCCCTTAGTGGGAAAGGGGCAGAACTGGAATTAAGAATCAAGAGACCCAGGTTCTAAACTGGCCTAGCCAGATTCTGGCTGTGTGACCTTGGGCTGGTCACCTTACCTCTCTGAGTGTTTTATTATTTTTTTTATTTTTTTTTTCATTTCATTTATTGTCAAATTGGCTAACATACAGTGTGTAAAGTGTGCTCTTGGTTTTGAGGGTAGATTCCCATGGTTCATTGCTTACATACAACAGCCAGTGCTCATCCCAACAAGTGCCCTCCTCAATGCCCATCACCCATTCCCCCTCTCCCCCCTCCCCCCTCCCCCATCAACCCTCAGTTTGTTCTCTGTATTTAAGAGTCTTATGCTTTGCCTCCCTCCCTCTCTGTTTGTAACTATTTTTTTCCCCTTACCTTCCCCCATGGTCTTCTGTTAAGTTTCTCAAAATCCATATGTGATTGAAAACATATGATACCTGTCTTTGTTTGACTGACTTATTTCACTCAGTATAATACCTTCCAGTTCCATCCACGTTGCTGCAAATGGCATGATTTCATTCTTTCTCTTTGCCAAGTAGTATTCCATTGTATATATAAACCACATCTTTATCCATTCATCAGTTGATGGACATTTAGGCTCTTTCCATAATTTGGCTATTGTTGAAAGTGTTGCTGTAAACATTGGGGTACAAGTGCCCCTATGCATAAGCACTCCTGTATCCCTTGGGTAAATTCCTAGCAGTGCTATTGCTGGGTAATAGGGTAGATCTATTTTTAATTTTTTGAGGAACCTCCACACTGTTTTCCAGAGTGGCTGCACCAGTTTGCATTCCCACCAACAGTGCAAGAGGGTTCCCGTTTCTCCACATCCTTGCCAGCATCTGTAGTATCCTGAGATGTTAATTTTAGCCATCTGAGTATTTTATTATGCATACAGTTAAAGAGTTGTAGAGGGGCACTTGGATGGCTCAGTTGGTTGGGCATCTCTTGATTTCCACTCAGGTCATGATCTCACAATTTGTTAGATTGAGCCCCTCATCAGGTTCTGTGCTGACAGCATGGAGCCTGCTTGGGATTCTCTCTCTCCTTCTTTCTCCGCCACTGTCCCCTTCTCTCTCTCTCAAAATACATAAATAAACATTACAAAAATAAAGAGTTGTAGAGAGGATTAAATAAAGGAATTAACAGACTTCAACACCTACCCACAATGTTAATATGTAATTAATTGTCAATAAGTATTCTGTGAATCACTGTGTAACTTTGAAAATCATTCTTTTTAGCTTTCATCAATTCAGCGAATATTTATTATCCTTTATATACCAGGACATTGGATGAATAAATAGGCACAGTAACTGCCCTCATGGAGCTGGGAATTAAGTAGGAGATCAAGAAAACAGACCATTGCTATTGCTATAACAATGAACTCTGACATTGTCCAAATAACTGTTGTAGTACAGTGTGATGAATGTCCTAGCAGGGTCAACACAGAACCTGGGTAGCATAGGGGTGGGGGGAATCAGGAAAGACTTCCTGGAGGAGGTAGCAACTAAGCTGAGACATGAGGAAGAAGCAGGAGTTGGCCACACAAAGAGAGGGCTGGAACATGGTGCAGAAAACAGCCTATGCAAAGGACCAGAGACAGAGGCAAAAGAAAGCTTTTTTTTTTTTTTTTTCATTTCTTTAGGGAGGTAGAAATAGATCAGACTTGCTGTTTTCAGCTGCTGCAGGCAGCCAAGAGAAGCCACGCCAAAATCAACAAGCATACCCAGCACATCTGCATCCCCTCACCTTTCATCATCTATTTATCTTTCCATCCATTTGTTTCATGTTGGCACGTTTGTACATAATCATCTTCTCCTCCCTGTTGATCCAAATGGTACAGCCTTTCTCTAGCTAGCCTCAGGAACTCTTTCAGCGTCCGCTCAGTGGAGATGAGAACACTGGATGTGTAACTGATTTACATCAGGTGGTGCTAGAATTAGAACTCAGGCAGAGAAGTCTGGTGAGCTCATGTTATCAGAGTCAGACAATCACTGTGTGGCTTGCTGGGCTGTCCTAGGCTGGCCGAGCTTCCTAGGTCGCTGTCCTGCCAGGGACAGCCTGAGTGATCACCCTGGAGATGATTAATTCCTGCCTCTCTCGGCCAGCCCTGGGTCTGCAGCCAAGTGCTGCTGTCATCTCTTTATTCTTCTGCTCCACCGTTATTGAAAATCAATAAGCCGTCTAAGCCAAATGAAGTTCAGTGACTGGGACCAAGTCCATAAATCAAATAAAAACTAAATTATATTTAAAAAGGGAAATAGGAATAAGAAGGCTGCTTTGAGGTGGAGCTGGAGTCCCTGAGCTGGAGGCAGAGAGGTGAGCAAGAAAACTGGTACTGCCTGCCTAGAGGGCATTGTATTGAGGCTGAAAGTGCCTCAGGGAGCACCCCTCCTTTCTCCAGATCAGAAGACTGAAGCCCAGGAAGGAGAATTTCCCCTCTGGTTGCATGGTGAGCGGCAGGGCTGGCTCCAGACCCAGAGCCCATCGATATTCTCCCTCTACCAACTGGCATTCAAATTAATGAGAAGCACAACTGAATTGAAGTGAATTCAAGAGGAAACCAAAGAGAGAGGCTTCAAATTTTTATGTTATCAGATCTATAACTCTTTTCCTTAACAGTTTCTGCCTTTCATGTTATGCTTTAAAGTCCTAAGCAAAGATGGCTGTTTCCAGGCAAGGGAATGGTTCCAGAATACTTCCTGGAGCTCACATGGGGCTGGGCGTTCTTCATGTTCCCACCAGCCAGAGTGGATAGACATCCTTAAAACATGAGGCATTGAATAGGGTCTTCAGAAAGGTAATGATTTAACAGTGAAGCAAAATTAACCCTAGATCAGGGGGTGTTCTGTAAATCTCAAAAGGATCTAACCGATGTGTGCTCCAGAACAAAATCCAATGGTATTTAAAGGAATACAACAAAATCCAGCAATCAACAATGTAAAATTTATAATGTCCAACATCCAATAAAAAATTACCAAATAGGCAAAGAAGTAGGAAAATGTGGCTCGTCACCAGATGGAAAACTAATCACTAGAAACAAACCGAGAAATGATAGCGAATGGTATATTTAGCAAAGAACATTAAATAGCTATCACAATCCACAGGGTTCAGAAGGTAGAGGAAAATGTGACCATGATGAGGAAAGAAATGGAAGTTTAAAAAATTTTAGACGCAAGTGGAATTTCTGGAAATGTGAAATATAGTATCTGAAATGAAAAAAACACATGTGATGGTATTAATACCAGATTGAACTTTGAAGAAGAGAAACTAAAACTTTAGCAACTATCCAAAATAAAACATATGCTTGCCATATGATCCGGCAATCCCACTCTTAGGTATTCACCCAGGAGAAATGAAAACACTCAGATGAAGACTTGAATATTCACAGCTTTGTTCATAATAATAAAGAACTGGAAATAATCCAAATGTCTATAGACAGATGAAGGGATAAACAAAATCCCTACGATGGGATACTATGCAGCAATAAAAGGAATGAACTACTGATATTTTCAACAACATGGATAGCTCTCAAAAACCTTATGCTGATTGAATTTCTATGAAATTCTAGAAAAGGTAAAACTATAGGAATAGAAAACAGAAGGAAGGAATTGACTGAAAAAAAGTCAAGGGAGAACATTTTGGGGTGATGGAAATGTTTTCTGTTCTAATTGTGGAGATGATCGCACAACTGCATGTGTTTGTCAAAACTTATTAAATTGTATGTGTGGGGGAGATAGGGTGTAGTTACACAAGAGCACCATGAGGGGGTCTTTGTGGTGATGCAACTGTTCGGTATCTTGACTGTGGTGGTGGATACACCACCCTACTCATGGGATAACATTATATAGAACTAAATACACACCTACAAATGAGTACAACTAAAACGGGAGATATGAATAAGATCAGTGGATGTTATCAATGTAAATATCTAGGTTGTGATACTGTATGCAGTGTTATCATTGGGGGGAGATGGGTAAAGTTTACATGGGATCTCTCTGTAATGTTTGTTACAACTACATGTGAATGTACAATTATCTCAATAAAAATTTCAATTAAAAACTCATACAAATAAAATTGCTAAATTTGATCATGTGTAAATTATTCCTCAGTGAAGCTGATATTTTAAAAGTTCTGTATGGTTCTCTAAAATAAAGTTACACTGGGGACCTGGGTGGCTCAGTCTGTTAAGTGTCTGACTCTTGATTTTGGCTCAGGTCATGATCTCATGGTTCATGGGACTGAACCCCATGTTGGGCTCTGTGCTTACAGCGTGGAGCCTGCTTAAGATTCTCTCTCCCTCTCTCTCTGACCCTCTCTCCCTCACTTTCTTTCTGAAAATAAATAAACATTTATAAATAAATAAAATAAAATTACATTTCTCTTTATAACCTGCTCTTTCATGAGAGCTTCAACAGGACTTTTGCTCTATTTGTATAGAAAACTATAAATTAGGAATATTTAGGAGTTCTGTATGTTTTTTCCTAACACACCACAAAAATAATTGATGATTTATTCATCGCTAAACTAATAAAGATATTGTCTTGAATAAGAGTCCTAAACTACTGCTAGGAAAATGTAAATGCCTACCTATATTTTCTTGTCATTTCATGTTTTCCATTTAGATTTAGTCTACCGATGAAATTTATTTTGGTCTCTGTTATTACAAAAAAAGTTTCTATTTTTCTAAATGGTTAGCTGGTAGTCCTCACACCACTTTAGTGTGATCCATTTTCTCCAACTCCCAACATATGTGTTTAAATGGTTACCTTTATCATATACTAAATTGTCACCTAAGATTGACATGTTTGTACACTCTCTACTCCTTTCCATTGAGGTGAATGTATCAAATTTCTTTACCAGTACCTCCCTGTTTTCTTTATTGTGACTTTGGAATATGTTTTAATGCCTGGTAGTAAAAGTCTCCTCATTTACTATTTCTTTTCAAAACATTCGTAACTATCCTTGCACTTTTATGACCTTCAAAATCATTTTGCCAAGTTTTCAAATGTCCTGCTGGATTTTAACTGGCATCTTATTAAATTTACAAATCCATTTGGGGAAAACTGATAACTTCACATTACTGAATCCTTCCACTCAGGAATATGAGATGTCCAAGGCCACCAAACTGCACAACCCCACAGGGCACCATTAACGTTGGAGTTGTGAATGTTCAGCCTGTGTGGCCATAGACAAAGGGCTGTAGATTTACCCTTCCATTTATTCAGGTTGTCTTTACATGTCTCAGTAAAGCATTGTCGTCTTTGTCACATAAATTTCTTGTTACATTAATTTCTGGGTCATTTATATTTTCACTACTATTGTGAATGGACTCTTTTTATCCTCTGGGTTTTCTCCCATTTTATTGCTAATGTATTGAGTGACTGATTCTTGTTTTTTTATTTTGTAACTGATCACCTTACTGAATATTCTAGTTGATGCCTTTGGATTTTCAAGCTAGAAAATTATATCACGTGCAAATATTATCTTTGATTCCTTTTTTGTGCTATTCATTCCCTTTGTTTAAGAATCACTCAGCTATTCTCTGTCAAATGAGAGTGGTAATCACAGGCATTCATGTCTTGTTCCTGCCCACAACGGGGATGTGTCTTTCACTTTGGGTGTGTTATTGGCTTTTGATAGGAGATACTCAGTTAAGGCAATGTCTTTCTATTCCAAGTTTATTCAGAATTTGGAATTAAGGTTGGATTGTGTTTTTTTGTTGTTGTTGTTGTTTCATTTTCAAGATAATCATATGATATGTCTCATTTGGCCTATTAATGTAAGGAATCATATAAATAGATTTATATCGAACCATTCTTAACTTCTTGAAATAAACCTTATTTGATAAGGTGTATTATCATTTTTTTTAATGTTCATTTATTTTTGAAGGAGAGAGAGACAGAGTGTGAGCAGGAGAGGGGCAGAGAGAGAGAAGGAGACACAGAATCTGAAGGAGGCTCCAGGCTCTGAGCTGTCAGCACAGAGCCCAACGAGGGCTCGAACTCACAAACCGCGAGATCATGACCTGAGCCGAAGTAGGACGCCTAACCGACTGAGCCACCCAGGTGCCCCATTATCATTTTAATATACTTCTGAATTTTATTTGCTATTGCCTTATTTAGGATTTTAAAAAATCTGTGGGCAAGCATGCTGTATTGTGACACTTCCATTAGGCTTGGGACTCAGGGATATGCTGGGTTTGTACAAAGGGTTGGGAAGATTTCCATATTTATCTTTGGTCTGGAACTGTTTAAATAGCATGGGAATTATTTGTTTCTCAAAGGTTTAAAGAAATTTGCTCATAAAACAGTGTGAGCTCTTGACCTTATTTGGTAATGGTTCCTTAATAATTGTGTTGTCTCTTTCCATAGTTTTTTATTTTCTTTCTTCAGTTAACTTTGTGAACTTATATTTTCTTACAAAATTATCAATTTCTCCCAGTTTTAAAGATATTTAGCATAGATAAATACATATCACACATACATAGCATAGCATAATGTCCTCTTATAACTGCAAAATCTCGTAAGTATCTGGTTCTGTCACCCTTCCAAACTTTAATGCCACATTTTCTGTTTTCCCTTTTTTATCTTGATTACTTTTTCCTGAAGTATGTATAATTTCCTGGACTTTTGGAAGAAACCGCTCTGGGTTTTATTAATCCCTCTATTGGGTTCTTGTTCCTGAATGTGTTCAGTTTTATTTTAATCTTTATTGCTTTCTTCTTATTATTTTTCACATTTATTTTGCTGCTTTTTTTCCCTGACTTCTTGAGTTAAATGCTTAGATGGCTAATTTTTATTGTTTCTTTTTAAAATATATAATTAAATTTTCTCTGAGGACAACATAATTAACTGTAATTTTTAATATATATTTTCATTTTTCTTATTTCCTTATATGGAATATACCTTATTTCTAATTTTTTTTCTATTCAAAATTTCTAATTTGAAATTATTAAATCCTTTGTGGGGTGCCTGGGTGGCTCAGTTAGTTGAATGTCAGACTCTTGATTTCGGCTCAGGTCATGATCTCATGGTCTTGGAATCGAGCCCTGCACTGGGCTCCACACTGGGCATGGAGCCTGCTTAAGATTCTCTTTCTCTCTTCTTCTCTCTTCAATAAATAAATAAATAAATAAATAAATAAATAAATAGTAATAGGGACTCCCTATCAATTTGGCTGAAGCCCCCAAACCTAGGGGAATGAAACCCCACATTCTGAAGTGAAAAGCCAGACCATCTCTATAGGTCTTGCTAAGGAAGAATCTGGAAACCGAGTTTTACCATCTTAACCCCATATCCACCTCAAGTTTATAAAAGGGTTGACAGTGAAGAGTCTGTGGGAGAACATTTCTCTGAGAAAGTTGTTGGAGGCCTTTACCCTTCCCTCACCTGGGAGAGGCTGGGAATGCTTCCCTCTCATCTCCATATGTGTCTCATAGAGTCTGGGAACAGTGGTCTAGGAATGACTGACTACTGGAAAATTCAAAGGCCTGAGGCCAAGGCCATCCACTTGAGGGGGCAGAAAGAAAGAAGACTGCATAGAGAATGAGTCACACTTCTGCCAAGGGATCAAAGATGAATACATTTTCTCATGGACCTACAGTGGGTCACACGGGGAGGCTGGACCTGGGCCATCTTGATAAGGACTTTGCCCCAGAAGTCCACTTGGAGGGTTGATGAACCCAACAAAGATAATGTGAGGGAAAGGGACCTCTAGACAGCCCAGAGATCGGGGTTGGGGTCAGTTGGAATTAGTTGGATATCTAAGTTACCAGACAGAGACAAGTTTTATCTGTCCTGGAGATTATAACTGCAGGGTCCCAGGTGGGGAGATTTCTGTGAAACCCACAAAAGTGCCAGGGAACACAAACACTAACCCTAGCAGCACCAGCCACATCAGATTGTGCAATTGCCCCTGACACTGGCTGCCTCCGGGACCCACCTGAAGGGGTCAGTAGCCCTGGGCTGAGAGGCTAGGGGTGGGGGAGGCTGGAGGAGGGGAAATATGACAGAGGTGCTCTATGCCACCTCCCCTACCAGAGGTGTCCCAGCCCTGACTGGCCAGAGCAAGGAAGGGGAGAAGCTTTAACTGAAGATAGGGCACATTTTCCTTACTGAAAAAGATAAGACAGTTTTTGTGACTAAAGGTGAGGCTTTTCTTGGCTTGTTTGTTTTATCCAAGGATGACTGGAAACGTGGGAACACCAGAGATTTCATCCAAGGATTGGAGAAGAAATAATCTATACAGAACCAATTTGAAGGGATAGCAGGGAGAAAGAATCAACTTCTTTTCAGAAAACAATTCCATACTCTTGAATTTGGTCTGTTCAACCAGACAGCTATGGCTTATTAGATTATGATAAGAGAAGATTGTACAATTCCAACTTTCTGGAAACCTTTGGGCTTCTTTCATGGCCTGGTATACCCCCATGTGGTAGACATTTTTCTTGGCTGCTCAGTGTCTGAACCCCCTTTCCATGTTTGGCATTGAGTGTGCTAATGCTAGCTTTCCTGACCTCCCTTGCTGCTAGGGCCTAGATTCAGCCAAGTCAACAGAGCTGCCTTGGATAGGGTCTATTGAGGTAAAGAAGGAAGAACCTTAAAAAATCTACTTCTGGCCATTGATGGTGGCCATACTGAGTTTCCAGGCTGAGTAGGGCCAGCAGCAGTGGCCAAGGCCTATTGCCAACTGCACAAATGGCACATTTGGGACTCAGTGGTGGTAGCTGTGGGGACTTCACAGGGCTGGTCTTACAGCTGAAATCCTGGCTTCTGCTTTGTCTTCCTTTTCCGTGCCTATGTTCCAGTCCTGACTGAAATTCTTCCTGACAATGTGTGTGGGGGAGAGAGACAATCAACATGATAAATAAAGACATTACATATTACATTTGAAAGTGAGAAATGCTGTAAAGAGAAACAAGGCAGAGTAGGGGGAGTGAGGAGGTGAGGTAGGGTGGTCAGGGCCCCATTGAGAAGGTGATACTGAGCAAAGACTTGAAGGAGGTGAGATAGTGTGCCACATGGGTATCTGGGGGCCTGCAAGAGTAAAGATCCTAGGATAGGAGTGCCTGGAGGCTTCAGAGTACAGCAGAGGCACCCATGTGATAAGTGAGTGAGTGAGGGGGAGAAGTAGGAGGTAAAGTTAAAGAGGTAAGAGAGCCAGTTGCAGTGACCTTGTAAGTGATTATAAAGACCTTGACTTGCTTTGAGTGAAAAATGACAAGCATGGTGGGCTTTGAGCAAAACAGTGCCATGATCTGACTTCCGTTTTAGGAGGACCACTCAAGGAGTATGTGGCTGACAGGTTGTAGGGAGACCAGGGTAGAAGGAAGGAGGCTAAATCATAGGTTGTGGCTATGTTCCAAGCAAGAGAAGATGGCAGCTTGGACCTGGGTGGTCTCAATGAAGGTGGAGAGAAGAAATCAGATCTGGAATATTGTGGGAAGGAGAGCAAACATGATCTGTTATAAGAAGTCCAAATCGAGTCTGAGGTCTCTGGCCCAAGTCACCAGAAGGTGGAGTTGCCATTTACTGAGAAAGGGAGGGTAGCACAGTCTGGGGGATGATTGGCATGTCCGTTTTGGACTTTAGAAGTTGGAGACTACTCTTAGATATCCAGGTAGAGATGTTGAGTTGGTCATTGGAAATCCAAGCTGGAGGGTCTAGGGATAAGTTTGGGTCTGGATATAAACTTGGGAGCTATTAGCAGCTAGACGGTGTTAACTCTAAATTGAGACCAAAGAGATCAACTCAGTGTGGAGAGTGAGGGAAAAAGGTCCAAGGAGTGGACCCTGGGGCATGTAGGTGGTAATAAGTCAGGGGAGATGAGTCAGAAAAGAAGACTGAGAAACAGCCTCCCGCAGGGGAAACCTGGATGTGTGGTTTCCTAGAAGTCAGATGAAGGAAGTCTTTCCAAGAGGAGGAAACATTCAAGAGCTATTGGTAAGTCTGGAAGATGACAGAGAATTCACTATTAACCTTCGAGGTGTGAAAGTTATTGGTGAGGTCATATCCTCCCCCAGTACCCAGTACTGTCAAGCTTTTTCCCATAATCTGGTGGGTGTAAATCATATCTCACTTTGCTTTACTCTCCCTTGAGATTTACAAGGCTGTTTTCTTTGAGACTCCAGGATGAATTAAGTAGGAAGATGGTATCCTGTAGGGTTGATGCTGAAATTGTGGCCACCCCCAAAAGCAACCCTCACTATTCTCATGTGACTATAGGTTTTTCAAGGATCGGATGATGGGGGAAGTTTGAAGGGACTTCTTGTCTGTTTTCAGTAACTCTGTGTTTCCTGAGATGAACCTGAGAAGGTTTTTTTTACTTTACTTGTCTTATCATTCATTGAGTGCCCTCTCAGATTTGGAGAATAAGTTTCTGTCTACCTTAGTCTTTGTGTGTTTGTTTTCATCATTGTATTATCAACAATATGGAGGTGGGTGGGAAAGGGAAGTACTAACCAAGTTCCATTTTAAATGGAAAATCTCACTTAGAAATATTTATTTTTATTATTTTCTTAAGTTTATTTATTTTGAAAGAGAGAGAGAGCATGCATGCATGCAGTAGGGGAGGGGCAGAGAGAGGGAGAAAGAGAATCCAAGCAGGCTCCCTGCTCAGTGCAGAGCCCATGAGGGGCTTGATCCCATGACCCTGGGATCATGACCTACACTAAAATCAAGAGTCAGAAGCTCAACCGACTGTACCACCCAGGCACCCCAGAAATATTTAAATTTTTTTAAAAAGTTCAAATCACCTCTCTCCAAATTCCTTTGTGTTTCAAGTATCCACCTCATAGACCCACCCCTACTTGCTTAACTCCTGAGAGATTTTTGACTTTCATGAGTATGATCGTTAATTTTATGTATCAACATGACTGGGCCATGAGGTGCCCAGGTATTTGGTCAAACATTATTCTGGGTGTTTCTGAGATGGTGTTTTTCAATGAAATTAACATTTAAATCACTATACTGGCCTTTTTCCTTCTGCCGTTTTGGAGCCTGTGGAGGCCTCCTGGGAACAGGACTCTTAAAACAACAAATATGTCTGGAAGGCTGTAGTCCGAGACCATTTTTTCTGGCTATAAGCAGGGTCTCTGGAACCAGAGGGAGCACATAACTTTTCTTAAAATTGAAGGTGTTTATACTCGAGATGACACTGAACTCTGTCTAGGCAAGAGATGTGCTTATGGGTACAAAGCAAAAAACAACACAGTGACTCCTTGTGGCAGAATGAACAAAACCAGAGTAAGCTGGGGAAAAATAACTCCTGCTCATGGAAACAGTGTCATGGTTCATGCCAAATTCCAAAGCAACTTTCCTGCTAAATCCATTGGCCACAGAACCCATATGATGCTGTACTTCTCAAGGATTTAAACTTGCTGGAAAGTAAATAAATAAAGATGCAGAAAAATAAATAAATAAATCACTGGACTGAGTAAAGCAAATTGCTCTCCCTATTGTGATGGGCCTCATCCAATCAGTTGAAGGCCTGGATAGAATAAAAAGTTGACCTTCCCCTGCGCAAGAGAGAATTCTCCTGCTATAGGGCCTTTGAACTGGAACATCAGCTCATCCTAGTTCTAGAGCAGTGAGCTGGTCTTGGAATTCAAACTGGGACATCAGCTCTGCAGATTTTAGACTTGGCAGCCTCCATCATATCCATCCTTCTGGTTCTGTTTCTCTGGGGAACCCTAACTACTACAAAGAGGAGAATAGAAGAGACCCAAGAGCTTGCCAATGCAGGCACTGCCAAGTGACCTAGATGCTACAGGGCTCCTTGAGGTGCCTGGCACGGGAGGAGTATCCATCTTGGCCTCTCAGGGCCTCTATTTCCCTATGTCATCAATGAGGAGTTGGACTAGATGATCCGTGAGGCTCTTTGATTCTAACATTCTGGGGGCTCCGGGATGCCAAGTCACTGAGAAGTGAGGAGAACCATGCCTCACACCATTTCCCACCTACCAGATCAGCAATGGGCAGCACCCCCCCCCCCAAAAAAAAACAGATAACAGTGGATGTTGGCAAGGATGTGGAGAAATAGGCAGGAGAAGGCTTTTTAAGCAGAGGGAAGAGCAGGAACAAAGACATAGTGGGGGAAATTACTCCTTATATTCAGGCAAGGCAAGATGGTTTGGGGTAATAGGATCACTAGGTATGTAGAGGGAGAGATCTTAATGTGTGAGCAGTACTTTGAGGTTTCTGAAGCCTTTTCACACCTTCCTCTTAACCATACTGTGAGATCAACATTTTATGCTTATTTTACAGGAAAGGAAACTGAGGCTGAAAGGGCAGAAGCTACTTCCAGGGTCAGACAGCTGGAAATCAGCAGGGCTGAGATTTAAACCCAAAACCACAGAGCCTTTGAGGCCGTATGACTGAGCATATTTAGTCACCTATTTTGCATTATCCTGATGACAAATGAGTATGTAATTCATTAGACCAGCCATACAGTCATTCTGATTCTACTGTCAAAGTGGGGGAAAAACAAATCCATCATTTCTTGATGTGAGGTGTTTTTATTTTGATTCCCCCTCCTGCTCACCCCCTGCAGAGCCTGGGGAGGAGACAAAATTCGATTCTAACAGCCTGTGTACATTCGTGCCCACGTCCGTCTGCATGTGCACGAGGTGAAGGAGAGATTATAACTTTATTCTCGCTTGGGGGCAACTGGTTATGTCTGGAAACATTTGAACACCCCATAAAGCTCATTTCTTTTGCAAATGAGTCCGATAACACAGAACACTTCAAAGTGAAATTCCGTTGGGCTTTCCATCTGGCTGGCCTCTGGGGGCATGCGTCGCGCGTTGCCTTTGTTAACCAGGTCCTGGGAGTTGGAATTTTATGCTGAAATACAAATAACTGTGCGGATTCAGGGAACAAAGCCAAGATATGATCTCAACTGCATTTGGAGTGCAATGCCCCATCTCCCACTAATGCTCTCCATCTTCCGCACGAGAGCAAAAAATATTTTCTAGCTGCCAGCAGCTGTGCTTTTTCATGCCCTGCACCTAGGAAGGCAGGCATAGTTGAGTCATGGCTTATCACCCTGTCTCTGATTGCCATGTGCTCGTCGATAAGACACTTGTCAGTGTGGGCCTTACTCCTCCATGCGTGTGCTTCCAGAGCCTCCCACCTGCCCCAGAACATTTCCCGGGTACATTCTGTGGAGGGGATCGCTCAACCTCTATTCCACCCTCCTACCTGGAGAGCTTGGACAGCTCAAGGCTGCATTTCCTACACCTGTCATGGTGAGACTTGTGGATGTGAAGTAGGTGCCATCCTTTCGGTGCACTCATGTGAGTTTTGGAAGCCAGAGGGAGGAAGATCCATTTTGCTACCTGCTGCTTGCTGGAAGCACACAGTCTCCCTGCAGCCATGTTCCCTGTCTATTATTCTCCTGTTGTCTGGTCTCTAGAGCCTTTGCAGCAACAGTGGTAGTTTTAGCTTTTTTATGCAAGCAGAGTCCCACTGGTGTTCTCAGAGGCATTTATAACCCCTGGGATTCAGTTCTGTGTTGTCTTCTGTGTTGTCCTGAGGGTTCTTCCTGGAGACCAGCTTGGAGCCTACTCCTGTAGTCATGCCAATGACGGGGTAAGCACCCTGTGCTCTGGGGCAAATCCCTTCCCTTCAGGAGTGCCTGGAGTGGTCATGTCTCCTGCACTGAACCTGCTTCACATACCTCTAGCCTGGTTTTGATAGGAAACTTGGTCCCCTCCTGAATATTTCTCAAGATTTTTATGTGAGGGATGGGGAATTCACATGTCCGTGCTTTTGCCTGCCATCTCTGGTTCCAAACTTAGATAATAGCTTTCACTTGCCCACCTCTGGTTACTTCTTCACTATGTTAGAACCATCAGGAGGGGTGTGTGTGTGTGTGTGTGTGTGTGTGTGTGTGTGTGGAGAGAGAGGGGGGGGGGGAGAGAGAGAGAGAGAGAGAGAGAGAGAGAGAGATTTCAAAATCTGTAACGTAAACTGGCAGGCTGAAGATCCAGGGATGAGTTGTAATTTGAATCTGGAGGTAGTCTGCTGGCAGAATTCCCTCTTCTCTCAGGGGAAGTCAGTTTTCTTCTTAAGATCTTCAACTGATTGGATGAGGCCCACCCATATTATGGAGGATAATCTGTTCTACTCAAAGTCTAGTGATTTAAATGTTAGCCTCATCTACAAAATACTTCACGGCAACATGTTTGATCTAAATACTGTGGCTCACCCAAGTTGACACATAAAGTCAACCATCACACCATGTCTCCATAATTTTCCAACACTCTTTGGACAACTCCAGTCTCCTATACCCCATCTCTATCATTCCCCAAAGTACCACTAACATAAAAATTGAAATGCCATCACAGAACAAGAAACAACTTAAAATTACCTGCCAGATGTCACTGATGCTCAAGTTCATTGACCATCCTTGCCACAGAGAGGCCCTTTCAAGCCATCTCTCTCCTTGACTTATACCCACTGTCTTATTGATGAGACCCACTTCTCCCGACTTAGTCCTTCCCTCCTCTCCACACCCTCAATAAATTAGAAATTCCTATTGCTTTCTAATATAGAGAAATTTTGTTCCCTTAGTCTCAACTTTTTCATTTTGGATAATGCTCTGGGCTTTACTTTTCATAAGCCAAAAACTTAGTACCATGTCCCCTAGGCAAGAGGAATCTACTTAGTAGGACACCTAGTAACAATTTAGGAATACAAAAGTGGACATAATCTCTGTAATTACCAGTTTCCTTCATCATTCCACCATCTCAGCCATGCCCAAGCTCAGAATACCTATGCTTCCCTCCACTACCTACAGCCTCAAGGAGCAGAAAGCAATGTTTTAGACTGTCTCTGCTCATTTTGGCCAAAGCCAACACTGGGATTTATTCTCTTATATTTGTGCTTTTTTTTTTTTTTTCTGTTTTCTTTCCAAAATCTCTAGAAAAGTTTTTGTTCACAATCTCTTTCTTAAAGTGTGGTTAGGAGGAAGCAAAAGCACAACATATAGTTCTGATATTGGATCCTGCTCCAGCTGGTTATAAATATACACACCAAGTGATACCTAGCTACCTAGCACAGACTCCCTGACATACCAGGGGACTTATAAGGTATCAGCGACACGGGGGCACATGTTTGGGTCCCCTCCACCTTGTCTGGCTCATCGGGAGAGGGATCCTGTGTCAGGCTGAGCTCAGCCCAGATAATCTGGGCATCTCCGTCAGGTCCTCTGTGGCTGAAGAGTAGCCCTGTGCTGGGGCTTTTGTGACCCAACAAGAAGAATGGGGTCCTTGCCTGTGCTCCTCGCTGCCTCTGGTTCATCTGTGATCTAAGTCCTTCCTGGGTCTAGCCCAGTGAGAGAGGGTGACCTCTGCTGCTGCTAATGGCCCACCCTTCCGCCTGCCCCACCCCCAGTCCTGTCTGGGGGCCAGGGCATGGATATGCACGGAGAAGTCCTCCTAAAGCCTGTCCAGAGCACACTGGGTGGGTACAAAGCATGGGCAGCACTGACCCGCCCTCTGGAGCCTTCCTGGCCTCTCTCCTCTCTCCCTCTACGTCTCTGAGCTTGGGGAGGAGGGAGTGCCAGAGCTGGCTGAGTTTTCCTGCCCCAGAACTGCTCATTTCTACCTCTCTCTCCCGTCTTATCACAGCTTCTCCACCACCAAGGTCTGCCAAGGAACCTTCCTACCCACAACCACAAACCCTCGAGTCTACTACCCTCCCTTCCCGCTCTCTTTCTTTTCCTTTCCCTCTCCTCCTACTCCACCAGCTTCCCCATGAGCACTGTTGCCCACTTTGGGCCCTGCTTTCCCTGGCTGGCAGCATCCACACCATGGCTCATTCTGTCCAGAGACACGGGTCCTGGTTGCATGGGGATTCTTTGAGCTGAGGGCTCCTAATGAGTCACAGCTGTCCTCTGTGCTTCTGCCACCCCTGCTCCTGCAGCAGAATACTGGGTGTATTCAGTGGACCCTGGGGCCTTTCAGGGGAACCTGACACAGGACCTTGTTGCTCTCCAGGCTCCGGAACCTTGAATGCCAGAGACTGACTTCAATATGGGGAAGCCTATCCCCCGAAGCCTTCCAACACGTGCCACCTGGGCTCCCACTGCTCATTCTGGAGTCCTCTAAAGTCCTCTAACACCTCCCTGCCTCCCTCCCCCCGCCAGTGTCCTGTGAGAGCCCCTTGCTCCTACATACAGCCTGAGCTTTTCGGGGGGCTCCAGCAGCCCCCACTCTGGGCAGCCCGACCAGCAGCCTCTGCTCCACCACCCTCAGGACAGCCCCCTGGCAGGCCCCCTCCGGCTCCCATCTGCCCAAGTTTCTTCCTCCTCTGCAGGGCTGGGCAGGAATGTGGGTGGCTCATGCCCCGGCTGGGAGCGAGGGAGTAATCAGGTAGTCGAGTTGTCTGTAGGACGCAACTCCAGGGGAGGTCCTGCGGGGCGGAGGGCCAGAGTGCCAGCAGGTGGTGCCAGCAGAGTGGCGAGCAGGCAGAGCGCTGCTCTGTGCACTCCACTCCACTCTCTGACGTCCTGTACACACTCTCTTCTTGCATCTCAGCATTCCAGTCCTGACAGCTGTCATGGTAGTATGTTGACTTACAACTGGGGTTCAGTAGCCGACACTGCCGGTGGATGTGCGCAGTGGAGTCTGACCTTGCCCACGCCTGCTGCACTTCATGCAGTGTCCTTGACACAGGCACCCTCAAAGTAGGAAGGACCCCGCTGTTACCCCCAGCACCTCGGGGGGTTTCTCTAGATGTCCTCCTGCTACTGACACCACCCCCCACCCCCACCATCTGTCTTATAGTCCACAGGGACCAACTCCTATCTGATGTCTGACTTCACTCAGCCTCTGACCATCAAAGCCATAAATGTTGAGTGCTCTCAGAGACAGAATGGATGGTAAGAAGAGGCCTGGCCTTCTGGTACTTTCTCCTTGAGAGGCTGGGGTGAAAGGGCACAGGTCGAGAGTCCAGCAGACCTGGGTTTGAATCCTGGCTGCAGCACTTGGAATCGTGTGGTTACACTCTTCTGCCTGGGCCTCAGCTGCCTGATCTCAAAGTAGGTAGCCAACTCCCACATGACAGGGCAGTTTTGTGGATATAATGGGAGGGGCTTTAAGGAGGACTCCATTGTGGGGCGCCCAGGTGGCTCGGTCAGTTAAGCGTCCCACTTCGGCTCAGGTCATGATTTCAGTTTGTGAGATCGAGCCCCTCGTCTGGCTCTCTGCTGTCAGCATGGGGCCTGCTTCGGATCCTCTGTTCCCCTCTCTCTCTGTCCCTACCCCGCTCATGCTCTCTTTCTCTCTCTCAAAAATAAATAAACATTTAAAAAAAAAAAAAAGGAGGACTCCATTGTACATGTCCACATCCTGGACCCACAGAAGCACACAGCACCAGATGTAATGAGACAACGCATATAGCAACCACTTGGCATGTAGTAGGCATTTCAACACTAAGTGGGAAAAGGCTGTGAGGCAGAAAGAACCACACCAGGCACCCAGGTCCCCCATGCCCAGGCCAGAGCTCATTCCTCTGCCTGGCCCTGTGTGCCTTGCCAATGTCAGCATTTACCAAATGGTAGACAGCAGACATCACATCAAATGCGTGCTGATCCAAGATATTCCCCACCCACCCATGGACAAGCATCTTCTTGGTCTGTTTCTTGGCCCACGGAGTCTCCTTATTCCTTAGCTCCTCCTAAATGGCCTGGATTCGAGGCCTCTGCAGATAATAGTACATTCCCTGTGCTTCCTGAGCTCTGTGCTCCTGACAGTCCTGCTCTGCCTTGAGGCTTGAAGAGGAAGCCCCAAGAGGCCACATGGTGGGGCAAGGAGAGGAGCAGGTCAGGCCAGACCCAAAGCTGCTGCTCTCACTTTGCCTCTGACCAGATGTGGGACCTGAGGCAAGTCACAGCTCATGCCTCGGTTTCCCGTCTGCCACTGGAAAGGTTATAGGTCTCAAATACCAGCCTATGGGGTATTTGGCCCCCTTGCCTCCTGGACACAAATAGAGAAAACTTGCCTGGGTCCTCAGGAGTCCTGCTTATATTAACACACCAAAGTTATCGAAATATCGGTCTTGTGACAGCTCCTGTTAGCATGGCCTTTGCTTCACTGTCCCTCCATTTGTCACAGTCCCACTTAGCATGCTTGGTCCAAACTGCCTCATGAAAACCTAATTCCCAGGACAAGGAGGTGTAGTTGAGCAGAAACCCATGTGAAAAGACTGAGGTATGTGACTTGACTATGGGTGTGGGTTCAGTGAGAGTGGTGCCACTCATGACATCCTCAAAGCTCGGGTCTCTAAATCCTGGCTCCCCTGGCCATCAGTGTGGACATTTACATGCTCATGCAGAACCATCCTGCCTTTTCCAGCCATGCTACAATGTGAATTCAGGACTTCTGGCCGTCCCTACCTACCTTATTAGCTCAAGAGACACTATTAAGCTATGAAATTACTTTATAATTAGAAATAACAAAGACCTATAGATGCACTGTAATGTAACCCACAAAAGGAGCCATGTGCATTTCGTGGGTCTCCAGCCTTAAAACAAACAACTCTTTCCCCGTTGCTTTGATGCAACCATTTTACTTTCCAACAGCTGCTTTGACGTATGAGGAACTTTCCGGCAGGTCAAAGCTAAGCTGAATGGTTTTCAGGCACAGAGGACGAAAAGGATGCAAAATGTGGAGGGGGTGATCAGAGGTCCCCAGAAGCTGGCCATATCATCTGGCTCTGTAGTTTGGGGGACATAGTAAGAAAAAGGGAGGTGTCTCCTATAAAGCCTGGGCATTGGAACTTTCTCCAGCCCTGACAGGATCATTTTGCTTTTTCATAATCAGCCTGCCAGAGGCGGGTTCAGAGACTGTGGGAATGGGAAATGAGCTTAGAGTCATTGGGTCCAACTTACTCATTTTAGAAACTGAGGTGCAGAGAAGAGAGAAACTTGGCTTCGAGTGTCAGTATCCGAAGGCTTCCCAACTTCAGACCAGCTTGACACCAAAGCCCTCCTAGAACATGCTCCTTGTCCTACATTTCTCTCCTTGGTAGTAACTTTGTGCTCCTCCCTAAAAGAGAAAACTCTCTCTCACACTGCCAGGTCCAGGGTCATTGAAAGACAATGCAGTGACCCTCTGCCAACAGCCAGCACCTCTCTCATTACAGCACCCAGCTCTGGCTTTTGATAAAGGAGGTAAAACCCAGGAAGGTAGCATCATTTGTCCCGACGATGTCATGAATATGATGAGCCTCGTAAAGGAAACCAAAGGGCTCTTTCTGACAACTTTTTCTTTCTTCTTCCCCTCCTTCTTTGTTCTGTTTCTTTCCTTCTTTCTCTCTCATTTAAAAAAAAAAGTTTAAAAACACATTTCAAAAATATTCATTCTCAAGAATTGCCCAAGACATCTGGATCTTTTAAAAAGTTATTACCATTTCAATAAATGGGATGTATTTAAAATATTTAAAATGAGATTCCATTTTAAGATCAGTAATTCATTAAGTCGTCTTTAAGATCATTTCTATATTATGATATTTTTAGCCAAGGTAAATTTCTAAGTTTAGTTGTAATCATTTCCATATGATTCTCCATAATTAAATACACTTGATGCTTTCGAAAGCCTTAGTAAATATCTCTGAAGATACTTGCCCCTTTTTGTTTTCTAAGTGTAGCGTATATCCAGCAAACATCTGGCAAAGACTGTGTGTACATTTATGGAGGCAAATAAAGCTTGGATGACACCTCTGAGAGGCTCACTAGCTAAAGGGGGTACAGACAGATGAAAAAAAAAAAGGAGGAACCAGGTATGGCAGGTGCTGCAAAGAGGGCACAGGGGAGCAAACAGAGGCAGGTGAATTCCTCTGGCAGGGAGCAGGAGTGCAGCAGGAAGAAAGGGGCAGAGATCCACATGGAGCTTGGCCTGAATCTTGAAACAGACAGGAGTCAGGAAAGGGCAGCTTGGGCAGCAGGAGCACGATGGAAGGCCTAGTGGTGTTGAAGAATGCCGTATGTCTGGGAAACAGCATGTGGTTCCTTCACGGGACTGGAGCATGAGGCAGAGAGAGAGAGGCAGGGAAGGGGATGAGGAATGAGGAGCAAGGAAACTGAGACACTATTGTTGCACAACTGAGCCGACACTGGAGTCCAGAACTCAGACTCTCCAGCTTTTCTGCCTCTTTAAAAATCCAAAAGTCCTGGGGCGCCTGGGTGGCGCAGTCGGTTAAGCGTCCGACTTCAGCCAGGTCACGATCTCGCGGTCCGTGAGTTCGAGCCCCGCGTCAGGCTCTGGGCTGATGGCTCAGAGCCTGGAGCCTGCTTCCATTCTGTGTCTCCCCCTCTCTCTGCCCCTCCCCCGTTCATGCTCTGTCTCTCTCTGTCTCAAAAATAAATAAAACGTTAAAAAAAATTTAAAAAAAAAAAAAAAAAAAAAAAAAAATCCAAAAGTCCTGATCAAGCTACACCCCCACTCCCCTGTGATCTGCACCCACAGGGGTTCCCAAGGAGCAGAAAGTTAGGGCATGCAGTACTAACCCCCCCCCCCCCCCGCCAGCTCCCAGCTGGTGAGAACAGCCTTCACAGAGCCCATCTCCTCTCTGGGCTGCAGTGATCATGTCTGAATGGTGTAGGGCTGGACTAGCCTCTCTCCAAACCCTCTCAGCTCTGAGTCTCGGCTCCAGGATTCAAAAGGCAAGCAAAACAAAAACTTTATGCTCTGTGGGCTGAGCAGGTGGCCGGTTTGCCAGCCAGCTGCCCGACCTGGCATCAGTGAGTGGCTTGTCCCGCACTAGTGCTTGGCACCGGTCGGGAGGGTTTGGGAAGAGGCTCCGGCAGACTGGCATGCCTGGCCTCCCAGATGACTTCCCAGCCCGAGTCCCAGTGGGAAGCCAACAGAGGCGGGTGGCTGGGGTGGGCAGCCCAAAAGGCAGAGCAGGTGGCCCTGGCACAGCAGGTTTGGGCAAGTCATGCCTGACTGGGGACTGTCAGGCTGCTAGAGCAAAAGAGGGGAACACAGGCATGGATGTGCTCAGTGCACAAAGGGTAGTTGGGGGTCTGGGGGTGTTGGATCAGACAGGCTCTGCAGAGGCCTGGGATTGTTGCCTGCAGACTGGACACGGAGCGTCCGAGGCCTTAGCCAATCCCCAAGTCAGGTGCCAAGCCCTGTAGTGTGGAGGGGAGGCTGGCCCAGCACAAAGGAGGGGAGGGGATGGGAGACGGAAAGCTCACCCACCTGAGGACAAGGAGGGTGGTGCATGGAGAAGACAAGCCCTGAATGGGAAGGGAGAGGATCAAGGGTCACACCTGCCACTGACTCCCTGAGTGACCCCTCCTCTCTGGGCCCCACTCTCCAAAGAAATGTGATGGGGTAACTGTTACCAGTTCTACCTTACCCACTGAAGTCTTATGAGAAGACAGAATCATGAGCCAGATTATGGATATGAAAAGACTCATCCAGCCCTTGGCCTCACTGAATCCAGTCCAAGGCCAGGCCACAATCTCTGTGACAGGATTTCATGGTGGCAATACTTGGGGAGGGGTGTGTGTGGCAGTGGTAGCCTATCTCGAAGCTACATTTACATACCACTTATAAGGAAGCATCGTGGAAGTCTTTTAAACTGGGCAATAAAGAATACTGGATGTCCTTGTAGAAACTTCTAGATAATTCTTATCTGGTCCTTCTAGATGACCTTTTCTTTTGGTTAATCTGCTCCTGTCATTGTTTTCAAGCTGTTTTGCGACTTTATAAATTGTAGAAAATGGATAGCAATGTGGTGATTCCTGCCCATAGAAATGTAAATGAATTTTGTCCATTGGAGTTACAATGATTATTGTTCTGTGGATATTGACTACTTTTGTAGCTATTTTAACATTCCACACGTGCAATTCCGTGACTCCCCCTTTGAACAGGTTGTAACAGTGTACAGAGTACCTCATGAACTAGTGAGTGAAATACAGTATTTGACACATGTTCCTTTTATATCTGTATGAGAATCATTGTATTAGTTTCCTGTTGCTGTGTAACAAATTCCCACAGCTATTGGGCTCACAGTTCTGTAGGTTGGACTTCTGTACAGAGAAAGGCTAGACTCGCTGCTCTGGGTCTCATGGAATCAAGGTATCAGACAGGCTGCATTCCTTTCTGGAGGCTCTGGGAAACGAATCACTTCCGAGCTCATTCAGGTTGTTGGCCAACTTCAGCTCTTTGAGGTGGTAAGACTGAGACCCCTGTTTTCTCTCTAGCTATCACCTGGGGACTGCTGTCAGCAACTGGAGACCACGTCTCTTACTGGCAATTCACAACATAGCAGTGTGCTTTCTTCCAGGCCGGCAGGAGCGTGTCTCTCTGGGTTGTTTCTGTACGACCACCCAGAGAAAATGCTCTGCTTTTAAAGAGATCTCCTGATGGAAGTCAGGACCACCCAGAATGAGCTCCCTTTTGCCGCATAACGTTACGTGATCACAGGAGTGGTATCATATGTAAAGTTTCCACCCACACTCAAAGGGGAGGGGATTATACAAGAGTGAGGGTGACTGAGGGTCATCTTGGAATTCTGGCTGTCACAGATGATTTTACCTAACAAAAAAATGCTTTAACATAACTTACGAAAACTGAGAGACCATCAAAGAATGGGAAGGGGCTGGTAGAGATTATGAGGATGCCAAAACTCTCCTCTACAGACCATTGTTTAGTATTGCCACTGACCTAAGCCTTGACCCACTTTGAGGCCAGCACATCAGTAATGTTGAGTTTGGCTATCTGTCTCCCCAACCAGACCAGGAACTCCTCCAAAACCAGAACCTAGTCCTACTCAGGTCTTACCTAATCTGCTGCCCATAAAGTAAGTCCTAGTGAGTGATTTGGTGTCAGAGTATAAGAGGTTTTCCTCCCTATCTTGATTCTCCCGTTTGCTGGTTTAAAAACAGAATACCCACCAACACACAAACACTTTTTGGGCCTGGGGTAGAGTACAGTGGAGAAAGGGATGCCTAGAGACTCCAGTGTTGGTTAAATGGGAACCAGGGACTCACAAGGGCCATCAGACATGTACCCTGAGGGTCAGAAGATGGGACAGGAGTGGTTCTGATTCCCACTTGCTGGGAAGGTTCAACTTCAAGGCAGGCAGAGAACGAGACAGAATCACTGAGTGTTCCATCTGGTCTGTCTCCGTGTCCTGCACCCCATCCTCCTCTACTGGAGGAAACTTCAGAAACCCAGAGCTCCACCAGCTCCTCCCCGCCACCCCACTCCCAGAAAGCCCATTCCATCTTTGCCTCTGGGCTCTAGTGGCACACACTTTGCCTGTGCTTCCTCCTTCCTAACCTCCACAAAAGGACTTCTTTTTGTTCTTTAACATTCAACTCAAATATCAAGTCTTCTGGGAAACCTCGAGGCATCACAGCAGTGCAAAGAAAATGGGCCTGGAAATTAGTTAGAATTTTGCTTCCAAGCTGCGTGGGCTTGGGAAAATTACATAAGCTCTCTGAACCCCTGTCTCACCTGTAAAATGAGTATAATGCAATGTTTATTTTTTTTTAACGTTTTATTTATTTTTGAGGCAGGGAGAGATAGAGCATGAACAGGGGAGGGTCAGAGAGAGGGAGACACAGAATCCAAAACAGGCTCCAGGTTCTGAGCTGTCAGCACAGAGCCTGGCGCAGGGCTCGAACTCACGGACCGCGAGATCATGACCTGAGCCGAAGTCGGCCACTTAACCAACTGAGCCACCCAGGCGCCCCTACGATGCAATATTTAATGATAAAGAATATCTTGGTGACTAATCACAGAATAATAATAGAATAGCGATTATGTATCTCATGCTTGCCATGTGCGGGATGCAGCGCTAAGTGCTTTACGTGCATTTTTCATTTAATCTCCTAACAACTCAGTAAAGGAAGTTCTACTATTTTCTTTTGCAGATAAGGAAACTGAGGTTAGAGAGGTTGAACCCTGACTCCAGAGCTCAGGCTCTTGATTATTATGCCATATTGCCTCCTACAAGGTACTCAAGAAATTGTCATCCCCTTTCCCCTCTCTGTTCCTCACCATGTTCAGGCCTAGACTATCAAAATTGTTTACTACTTCCTGTGTCCTCACAGCCTTTGTATATCCAGTGCCTCTGTAATACCACGGAGGAGACAGTATTAGTTTTTTTCATATGTTTCTGTCTCCTCCAGCCCCTAGCATTGCACGTGGCATAGAGCAGGCATAGACTACCTGCTATTCAAGTGAATTAATGAATCATCTTGAGTCTTTTTAGGAAGTGACTGGGGTATAATTTATATAATAAAATGCTTATGAACCATGCATAAATGAAAAAGAGAGAAGACTGCCCATTCCACTCCATTCCCCTTCCCTCATGCTATCTCAGCTGAAGCAATGGGCCCTGCAGGGACCCAGCAGCAGATAGATAAAAACATCAAGGCCTGTTCCAGCTTCACACCAGACCCTGGAATTTAATTTAACTCGTACAGACATCAGTGTTGACACTCTCGGGGGCTCCCGGAGCAGCCTCACAGAACAGCTGGTAACAGCTGCGATGGGTTTGCCTTCACACCTCTGATTAAATCGCAAGGGAATCCCCACAAAGGCAGGGCCCTGGAAACCATTTTACAGAAAGATGTTCATAGGCTCCTGGGACCTCAGCTTTGGAAAGAGCTGCCAAGATCACCCAGTGACCTCTTTGTTTTTAAAATAGCCAAACTGAGGCCAAGGGATTTCCCCAAAGTTGTATGGCTTTCCCAAGTTTTGATGAAGCAGCATTAAGAATGTAAGTCACAGCATTTTATAGCTTGAGATTTGCAGTCCTTGCACTTAAAACTCTGCCTTTTGCTCTCTTCCCTACATACCCTGGGGTTAGTGCACGCTGCCACCAGCTGGGGGTAGACACAGGGTCGTTTGCATGGTTAAAGTGGTGCATCAAGCACAAGATTTGCTTGAGATCCAGATTAGCATTTGAACTCCCCGCTTTATGATTTTTATGTTAAATTTTGGCTTTTTGTATTAAGCTGTGACTATTTTTATATTAAACTATGACTCCTATTAAATTCTGATTCTAAAAGCAGATAATTCAGTGACAAAAACAAGCTTTTAAAATGAAACATAGAACACACTTCTTGTGATCCTTTTAATAATTTTCTGTTACCAGCTGAATTTAACCCAGATCTTATTCCACATATTGATAGAAATTACACTTTCTACCTCACCGTGCATTTTGGCTTTTCCCTCAACTTCAATCTCGGAATTAAATTTTCCATGCTTGCTTATTTTATAGCACACAGAACTCTGTCAATTCAATAAAAATTTAAAATGTGTTTATTTATTGAGCATATATCAGAGCCAAGGCTGAGGGGTGAGTGATTTCTATAGTAGGATCTACCAACATGAGTAAGAGGTAGCCTCTGCCTTCAAAGAACTCATGATTAACTAGAGAGTAAAATCATTAACAGATCATTGAAAACAAGGAGGTAAAATGAAAATAAGGCCAGAAATCATGACAGAAAACATTTAACTACATAAATATTTAAAATTTCTGTAAGGCAACTGATACCATAAAGGAAACAAAAGTACAGATGGCAAGTTGAGGAAAAACATGTTCAACATTTATTACACACTAAAGGTTAATAGTGTTAATATATAAAGAACTTTCTACAACTCAGTAAAAAAAAAAAAAAAAAAGAAAAACACCTGAGCAATAAATATGCAGAAGATTTGAATTAGAAAGTCTCTTGAAAGGAAATAGAAATACACAGTGCTTAAACTAACAAAGAAATATGGACTAAAACAACAAAAATATATTTTCACCTATCAGATTGGCAAAACACTTTTAAAGATGGATAATGCTTGACATTAGTGAGACGGTAGGGAAATATGTTCCCAGTTGGGAAGGGGGTAAATTGAAAGAACGTCTTAAAGGCAATTTGGCAGAATCCATCAAAGATTAAAATGTGGATATCTATTGACCCAGACATTCCATTTCTACAAATTTATTCTGCACATTTCCTCACTCAAATGCACATATACACACCCAAGGTGGTTCGCTGCATCTGCTTGTACAAGTGGCAAGTTTGAAACATTTTTATGTCCATTAGGAGATTTGTTAAGTGAACTAGGACATAGTCATATAATGCATTATTATGCACATGTTAAAAAAAAAGAAGTGATATGAGAGGTGCCTGGGGGGCTCAGTCCGCTAAGTATCCAACTCTTGATTTTGGCTCAGGTCATGACCTCATGGTTCGTGAGATCGCCCGTGTCAGCCCAGAACCTACTTGGGATTCTCTCTCTGCCCCTCCCCCACCTCTCTTTCTCTCAAAATAAATAAAATAAACATTAAAAATTTTTAAAAAGATTTGAGGGGCACCTGGCTCTGCGCTGACAGCAGGAAGCCTACTTGGGATCCCCTCTCCCCCTGTCTCTCTCTGCTCCTCCTCCCCAGCCCGTGCTCTCTCTCTCTCTCTGTCTCTCAAAATAAATAAATAAATAAATAAATAAATAAATAAATAAATAATAAAAAGAATTGATATAAAAAGACATTGAAGTATATTAAATGAAAGAAGCAAGAAACTGGACTGTTAATATATTCACAATTGTGCAACAATCTAAAATATACATACACCTATAAATATATATGGATTTAAAAGATCTGACAGGATGTACGCTATTAGAATAACTGAGGAACTGGAATGTTGAATGACTTTTAATATCTACTTCTTTTTGTTTGGATTACTTGTTACTAGAAACAGTTAACAAAAATGGAAAGGAATATGATCTAAGTCTTCTGCTGGTTCCTGTCCTCCAAACCTTTTCCCAAATTCCACTTGTCTTGCCATGTTGATTTACCACGCAAAGGCCTGTGGACATTGGACTACGGGCCACTTGAAGACTCCTGGTTTTCTAGCTTGGGTGATGAGTTGGTTATGAAGGCCTCACAAAGATGGGGGACTAGGGGAAGAAAAGTATATTTGTGGAAGACGTGTGGGTGAGGAGTGTGGCTTTGGGCATGTTGGGTGTGAGCTGCCTGGGGACACTGATGGAAATGGCCAGCAGACAGTCAGAAATTCTGGGGAAGAGCTCTGGGAACTACTTCTTTATAGGTGATTACAGAGGTCAAACTGGATAGATGACACTGAGAAAGGATATAGAGTGAGAGAAGATGGGGACAGTTTAGAGCCACCTTGGTCATCTTTCTGTCCCTTCAATTCACCAAACTTGTCCCTGCCTTAGAATTTTTATGTGATTTGAAAATTTATATGTTTCTTATCAATTGTTCCTTTTATTATTTTGTAATAACCATCTTTATCCCTAATAATACTCTTGACGCTAATGTCTATTTTATCCAAATATCTATGCCACCTTTACTTTGGTCAATATTTGCCCAGAATACATAACATATGGCTTTTTATAAGAATTTTAATTGGGGGGCACCTGGGTAGCTCAGTCAGTTAAGCAACCGACTTTGGCTCAGGTCATGATCTCACAGTTCGAGCCCCACGTCGGGCTCTGTGCTGACAGCTCAGAGCCTGGAGCCTGCTTCCGATTCTGTGTCTCCCTCTCTCTCTGCCCCTTCCCCACCCACTCACACTCTGTCTCTCTTTCTCTCTCTCTCTCTCAAAAATAAATAAACATTAACAAAATTTTTAAAAGAATTTTGATCTGAGAATTTCTATTCTTTCATTAGAGACTTCGGTCTATTTACATATGTGGTTACTATCAATTTTCTTAAATTTATTTCTACCATCTTATTTAATGTTTTAGATTTACCATGCTTTTTTATTTGCCTTCTGTCAGTATGATTGAATCTTCTTTTATCACATGCTTCCCCTTCAATCTTTTTTTTTTTTCAACGTTATTTATTTTTTGGGGGACAGAGAGAGACAGAGCATGAACGGGGGAGGGGCAGAGAGAGAGGGAGACACAGAATCAGAAACAGGCTCCAGGCTCCGAGCCATCAGCCCAGAGCCTGACACGGGGCTCGAACTCACGGACCGTGAGATCGTGACCTGGCTGAAGTCAGACGCTTAACCGACTGCGCCACCCAGGCGCCCCAGCCCCTTCAATCTTTAAGAGACAATATATATGATTTCTTCTTTTATTGGTTGCCCTTGATTTTTTAATATGCATAGTACATGCATGTTAATCACTGTCTATACCTTCTTCCCAGACAATACAAGGACCTTAGCACACCCTGAATTTCACCATACCCCTTATGTCTTATTGTTGTACAGTATTTTACTCGCACTTTATTTTCATATCTTCCAGATTATTAGTATTTTATACATTCAATGCACATTTAGATTTAACCCCGTGTTAACTATGTCTTTCCTCCACATACCTTCTTACATTCTACTTCTCCTGTCTGAGTTTGAATTTCTTCTTCCTAAAGTATATATCCTAGCATAATTCTCTCAGAAAGGGTCTGTTGGTGGCAAACCTCAGTATTTATCTGAAAACGATTTTATCTCAACCAGTACTTGAGACAGTCCCGTGGTCATGCCCTCTCTCCAATCGTTCGCTCTGAGGTCTGGCCCTGAACTAAGATATATGGGCCGGGTTTTCTCAGCTCGTCCACCCTACATACTGTGTTCCTCTCCATGTTGTGACAGAGTCATAGCATCCTCATCTTTACAGAGGCTGCCCACAAAGCACTACTTGAACGGCAAGTGGTGCCACTGCTGACCAGCCGTGTAGATGAACTAGGTTATCTCACTGAGCTTCAGGGTCCTCATCTTGCGTATAGGGGGAAATAAAACCTGCATCTCAGAGAGACTGTGAAACCCGGGTGAGCCAATGGATGTAAAAGAAATTTGTAAACTGTGAGGAGCTGCACAGATGTGTGAGAGTGTAATTATATTACCCAGTGTCCTTCAATACGAAATCAGGCAATAAAGTCCTTCTGTGATTTAGTTCCAGGAAAAAGCTTTCCCTGTCAAAAGAGTGATCCATGTGGTACCCGCTCTCAGCAATGAAAGGAGCAGCCAGCGCTCTTTTATTGCAAATGATGGAAACCCAAATTGAAACACTTTAAGTCAAAAGGGGGATTTATTGAATCATGTAACTAGGAGGGGGCTGGGGGAGCGGCTGGCCTCTGGGATGGCTGGACCTGGGGATCCATCAGTCAGCTCACACCTCTTCCAGTCTCCTCCCCAGTCTCTCTGCATGTTGGCTTTGTCCTCTCCATCTAAATCTACTTTCTCCACTGGGGAGAAGCGCTTCAAACCTTCAGACTCTCTTCAGCTCAGTAGCCATAGAAGAAAAAGACTCTTCCCCTTTAGCTTCAAACTAAAGGGGCAAAACTCAGACTGGTCAGCTTGACCAAAATTTTCTAGTCAGGGGAATGATATTTGATGTGTGGTAGAGTGCTTTCTCCCAATATCCATTCTCCCCTTGTGCTGGAACCTCCATTTCTGAGCTGGGCATATTGCTGTCCAGTTAAGACATTTCCCAGTCTCCCTTGCTATTAGGTATGGCCATGTGTCCAACTTCTGATCAGTGAGATATAAGCAGCAGTGCTCTGAGGTATTTCTGGAAGTTCTTAAAAGGGAAAGGCTGTCCTTTTCTCCTCCCTTTTCTCCTTTCTATTGCCTGGAATGTGGGTGCAATGGCTAGAGCTCCAGCAGCCGTTCTGCATCATGAGGAATGGAATGGAAGCTACATGCGGCAGAGGAGCAAGACAGAAGGGAGCTTGGATCCCTGATGCCATGTCTCTGCTCTACCAGCCTTGAATTGCCTCCTCTCTTTGTTTTTATGTGAGAGAAAGGTGTACTTCTGTCTTGCTTAAGCCACTATTGTGGAGTCTTTATTATTTGTAACCAAATCTAATCCTAAATGACACATAACTCAGGTTGGAGGGAAAACATTAATGGACAGAAGGGGCTGAAAGAAAACATCCCAGGGAACATGAAACAATAGTTGTTAGAGTAGCCGAGTGTCTCTCTTTTTGCCTTGGCCATTAGGAATCTCTCAACAGCTGGGGGTAGCCACACTCCATGCTCCCTTTCATCCCCTTCTGTGACACCCTCCTTTTCCATGCCTTGGTTAATGTCAATCCTTACAAAAGTAAGAAAAGTGTAACATGAAACCCACCTTTCCAACAATGTGCTCCATGGAACATTCATCCCCTGAGGTGCTCTGGAGGGAAAAATGAATCTATGATCAATAAATTTGGGGAATGCTACCAACTACTTCCCTCTCAGAGATTCATAAAGCACGTTAGCATGCTAATGCCTCTGAGAAGTCTTTCAGTTAAATAAATTGAATTAATCTTCTTGACTTCGGCTTTCCCTCCAAACTTATTTGACCACCCCCATATAGCACCTGTTAACATGCCATAAGGAAAGATGCTTTGGGAAGTGTTTGATTAGCTTCACAATGGCAAAAATAGAAGCTGTGACCTTGGAAACTGCTCAGGTGGACAGGTATTTTGGCAGCATCACTCCTATTTATACAAACAGTCACCCACCAGCCATGAGGACTTGCTTGGTGCTGTTTGTACTTGGATCCTGATGTCCTAGCTGCGGCCAAGGTGGGACTGTGACCTCCCTCCTTCTAGACCCAATGTTCTGGTGTCTACAGAAATAATTCATTTCCTTTGTCTGCCTGTTGGATGCTCCCACAAGTTCAGACCTGCTTTCAGCACACAGACCAATGACAGGACAAGAATTAAAGCAAGAAACGTCCACGTTAGCTGGGAAAGAGATGTTCTCTGTAGTCTTGGCCAGATCGAAGCCAGAGCCCTCTGTGGGTTATAACCTCCTCCAACTGTGTGAGAAATGTGAGCCCTGCTCTTAAATCATGCCGCTGAGCAGTGTTTCCCGGCTGATGAGGGGCTGCACATAAGCAGATTCCCATGAAGTCTGGGCTATTTGTCCTGCACACTGTTTGGGAGGAAGGTTCTAGTTCAGTTTTTCTTGGTCTGGGAGCAGAACTCTGGATTGCTGGCTGGTGTATCCCCCACAAACTGACAGACCAGAGGCTGCCAACAAGAGGGACTGAGGACAAAGTGAGGGAAAGAAATCCCCAGGCTCGTCTGTGGGGAGAATCCCTCTCCCTTCTGTCACAAAGACAAGCAGCTTCAGGCACTTCCTGCTGTTTCTTCAAGTGGAAACTTCTCTCTCTTGCCACCCCCCGGCCAAATATCTGGATCTTTTGAGGTCCATCCCAGACACAGAACAGACAGGCCTTAAAACCAATAGACTGAACTCTGAAAGCTGCCCTTTATTGCTCATCTGGCCTCGGGAAGTCCCTTCAACTCCCTTGAGCACAAAGAACATGGGCATTTGGAAGATAGTGTGAATGGGAGAAATACATAGAAATGTCTCAGAAGAGCGTTGAGCACACCCTGGGCGATATAACTAAATAAATAAACAAACAGATAATTAAGTAACTAAATTAATTAATTGATTGATTGATTGATTTAAATGTCTCCTCTTCCTGGCTTCCAGCTTTTTCTGATTCTGCCAGAGTAAACTTTCCTACCCTGATCCTTAAATAGGACTTATCAAGAAAGTGGGATTTTCCTACCCTTTCTACTTTAGGCACAAGTACTTTGGGTACCTGAAACTGAATATAAAGGGAGTCACAACAGACACTTTTAGAATCAGTCTCTCTTGGTTTGAGAAGTTATGTCTTGGAGATCTCCATGAATTATGTTTTCAAGGGAGTCTGGGGTTTTTGTTGTTGTGTTTTGTGTTTTTCAATGAATGTGTTTCCATCCCAATTCTGTGAAAGATTATTCCTGACCAAGTCGCAATTCATTCTGCCTTCGCTGTGGGGATTTTCAGAACAAAAGTGGTATTGAGTCCCAAACTGGAATGACTTCATATATTGCAGAGAGAGGGAGAGAGAGAGAGAGAGAGAGAGAGCAAGTGAGAGTGAGCGCCGCAGACAATGAGTGGGAAGGGTTAAGAAGAGAAAGGGGCAGATTGGTTTTCAGATCTGTCCTGAACCTTGCAATTTTATTCATAGAAGTCAGAGCCAGCCTTGGTGGGAAAGCAGCAGTTAATGTAACTGTAGGCTCTGTCAGAGGATTCCTTATTCTCCTGGGCAGAGCAGCAGCCTATGCTATGGGAGGGAGATCAAACCCTGTTTGTACACACGGAATTGCTTTGTCCCCCTTTCTTGGTAATAACACCTGGAAACTGCTATGGGAGCAGGCTTCAACATTCCTGTTGCATGGGACACTGACTGCTCTCCATTCCCTGGTGTGGATGCCTCCTCCCCAGCATAGGGCAGTCATATTTCTCAAATGCAGCGGGACCAGGGGCCCTGGGATTCAACCCTTTGAGGTTTTCCTGCTGCCACAGAAAGTGAAATCTACCCCTGAGGACTGCCCCTCAGCATTGCACTGCAGAACCCTGAAGGGAGGGCCTCAGCCCACTCATCAGGAGGCCCAGGCTTAAGTGCAACCAGGTCCCTGACTCAGCCACATCTTGGGGAAGGGAGCCCCACATCTGCTCACTCTCCAGCCCCCAATAGAGGTCAGGACATCTAGGCCCATCATGGACCCCGCAAACAGGCCCAGATACCTGGAGGTCATGTAATAGGTGAAGCACATGGGCATAGTAAAGGCTCTGAGAAGTCCTGTAGTGAAGTAATAGGTTCAATTTTGTTTAACTTGGTGCTTTCCATGTTTAACCCTGCACCACTTTTCTCATGGAACACTCATTATCTCACTGAGCAGCATACCACAGAATGCTGGAAAACAATGCCATGGTGCCATTCACAGCCATGCCCTGCTTCCCTGGAGGATAGAGACAGTGTCTGATTCAGCTTTGGGTTGACAAACCTCAGCACAGGACCTAGAAGATAGTGTTTTGATAATGAATACATGAGTGAATTAATGAAATCATACCATGTCCAGGCTGAACCTTGGAAATTATAACTGTGTGCCAAACACTCTTCCGGGGCAATGAAGCCTGTGGCCAATGCATAGCTTGGTGAAGAACAAATCTTTTTTTTTTTTCTTTTTTTCAACATTTGCACCAGTTACATACAAACTGGCAGGCATTGAACCAGATCTGTCTAACATATGTGTTTTGTTTGGCCCAGTATACGGGTTTACTTTTTTAATGGCTTTAGGTAGGGTCTCAACTCTGCATCACAGCTCGGTTCTCCCCCTTCCTATCCCACCCAGCTTCTGCCTCATTCACATCCCCTGCTTAGCTCCTGAAGGCTTTGAGTTTTCCATCCAAGGTTTAAATCTCCCTGGGAAGTTGCTTTTCAATCTGACCGTGAACATCATGAATTTATTTTGAAATGGATTTGCCTGCATGATTTCTCATGCAGATCTTGAAACCTTAAACCATTTGTGATGAAAGATCTATACAGCCCAACGTGGGACAGGCTCTGGTACACTTGAGGCGACTCCCTGAGCTAAACTGACAATGGGGTGGAGACAATCTCATCCCTGTGCCCATCTTCCCACGGTGGTGATCCCCAAGCTTGTCACTGGGAGAGCTTATGGAAGCCCACACTGCTGGGCTCACCTCCAGAGCTTCTGGGTCAGTAGCTTGGCCGAGGGGCCAAGAATTTGTATGTTGCGGCTGATGGCCCTGGGGCTACACTTTGAGTCCGCTGCTCTACAATTTACAAAGCTCTTGCCCAACTGTTATGTTATTAGACCCCCACAACCAACCTACCATGTGAACAGGGCAGGAATCACTACTCACAGGTCTCAAATGAGGAAAGGAGGACTCAAAAAGGCTAGCCAATGACTAAGGTCACACAGCTTGACTTGAACTGGGGTCTTCCAATGCCATGTCAAGCTGCCCGTGAGGCAAGGATGTGGTTGAAAGAGGCCGTGGAACATCACTCTGCTTTGGGACAAGGTGATTGGACTGGTGAACAACATTTTAGGAGCTTACTTCATTACAGGAGAGATCTCTGCCTCTGAAGCAGGAACCGACAGCCCCCCTTGGTCCCTCTCAGCTCTCGGACTCCACACTGTGGCCCTACATGGACAAAAAGTGAGGGGGCCCAAAGAAGTCCAGCAATACCCACCCCCACTGTCGACTGGCTTTTGGCCCCTTAACAGCCGTAGGCATAACGGCAGAGGAGCAGAAATGCCCCACCCACTGGAGTCAAGACACCCTTCACTGAATTTTCTGTGTAGCAACCAAAGTGGAGTGAGAGACAGGCACAGGCTGCAGCTTCTGGGAGGCAAGATGGGGGGGTGGGGGGGCACAGACCATATGGAGCAAGAGTGACAGAATTTGGCAGTGTAGGCTCTGCAGATGGGCCTGCTTATGTCCACACACAATCTGAGGCCAAAGACTGAATCATCTCTCTAGCAATTTCTTGTTTCCAAACACGTCTTTTGAAGAATGTGGGGATGCTCCGTGCAGATATCCACAATTCTTGCTGGGAAAGAGTATACAGATAACAGAAAAGAAAAGTTGCTTTTGTTGGGGGAAGGAAAAGGTGTAAAATGTCCACTTGAGCAAGGTGGAAGTCGCTGTATTGTGAGAAGGGATCCTGGTGGTTTGGGTAGCATTTAGGGAGTTCACAGCCAGTATTTTACATGTTTTCTTGTGTGATCCTCACAATGCTTTAACGGGGTTAGCATTGTCAGCCCCATTTTACGAGAGGGAAGATTGAGATTATAGAGGGCAAAGATTTGTCAAGGTCTCCCAGCTGGTGAGAGCAGAGTCATGAGCAAGAAAAAGCAAACTAGGGCATCTACACATCTAGGGGCACCCAAAGCCAGGATTCTGGTATCAGTCTCCTAGGTGGTCTTGTGCTCCAGCCCCTGTGTGGCCTTCCAATAAGTTACTGGGTCCCCACAAGGGCTCTCCAGGGTCAGTCTCTAAGTTGAAGTCTGGGCTGCTCTTCCTGGCATTCAAGGCGCTGTAAGGCCAGGCTCTAGCCTTGTGTCCATCCCTCCCCTACATGCCCCAGACTTGAGTGCAATCAGGCAACTCACCATTCCCTGAACACACTCAGGGCTGCCTGGCCTCCAGTGCTGGCTTTGGTGCCTTCCAGTCACAGGTCCCTGCGGCTTTCCTACTTTATCTTGACTTGTGCCCATGTCTTTTCTCTCTTTGCTGAAATGTCTGCTCTTCTAGGACTATGAATTCCCTCTCCTCAGCTCTCACCCCTGCATCCTTTACACAAGTGTACCACCTTATGGTTCACAGAGTGCTGTCCCCCCTGCAAGGTGACAGAAGGGGCCAGCCAGGGTTTAGCCCCAGTCCAGACTGAGGCCAGAGAAGGAAAGGGACCGGCCTATGTTCTCACACCTAGTTGGCAAAGCCACAGTGACAGCCCAAGCTCCCAGACTCCAGACCTAGTGCTTTTCCCATTGTGCCCCATTTTGGGGATAGTGTTTATTTGTTCGAGAATAAGCTGGCCATCGGCACAGAGGTGGTGCCCGCATGCCTCGGGGTTGCCCTTGGGGAGAAAGGGGACTGTATTAGTTTCCTATTGCTGGCATAACAAATTACTACACATTTAGTGGTTCAAACAACACAAATGTAAAATTACCACACAGTCCTGTAGGATAAAGTTGTGACACGGGTATCACCAGGCTAAAGCAAGCTATCAGCAGGGCTACGCTCCTGTCTAGAGGCTCTAGGGCACAATCCATTCTTTGCCTTTTCCAGCTTCTAGAGGCCACCTGTGTTCCTTGGCTCATGAGTTCTTCCTGCATCTTTAACACCAGCAAAGAAGGCCAGTCAAGTTCTTCTCACATCGCATCTCTCTGACCTGTCTCCTGCCCACCCCCCTTCCATTCTTAAGGACCCTTGTGACTTCGTTGGCCCAGTTTAGTAGTCCAGAATCCTCACCATCTTTTAAGAGCAGCTGATTATCAACCTGAATTCCATCGGCAATCTTAATTCCCCTTTGCCATGTAAGCTAACATATAGGCTCCAGAGATTAGGACACAGACCTCTTAGGGGGACGTTATTTTGCCTGTCACAGGGACAAAAAGAAGATTCCTGCCCCCAGAAACCATCAGCCAGTCACTTGGCAGTAGGTGTGTCAGGCCTGGACCAGATGTGCCAAGGCTTCAGCAGTCTCTGTCTTGGGACACAGTCCCACAGGACCTTGGAGAGCTCATGGATGGGGCCATGGCTTCTGATAGTTCAGCCTGACAACCCGGAGCAAGCTCCCGGCGTCAGGCTGCCCAGGAAATCCAAGGCTATTTGTTCAAAGGGATTTGGTGCTTCCTCATTTTACTCATCTCTTCATCTGCCTTCCAGACCTACTGCTCATCTAATCTCAGGACACAGCACCACCTCCAACCAAACTCCTGCCCCCTACCACGCCTCACCACCGCACTACCTCATGCCCAGAGGTCTTGCCTGTTTATAATGACAATTGGATCACTCAGAATAAAGTCCAAACTTCTTATCAAGTCTTCTAAGATACTATACACTTTGGCCTCAAGTTACTATCCCATTGTTCACTAAGCTCCAAGAAGACTGGTGTCCTTTCCATCACCTGAACACACTATGTGCCTTCCTGCCTCAGGGCCTTCGCACATGCTATTTCCTCCTCCTGTGACTCTCTTTTTTCACTCTTCCCTGGGTGATTCCTACTCTCCTTTAGATCTCAGCTGCTTTCAGAAAAGTCTTCTCTTTATACCTCTCACCTATCCCAATGAGGCCTCCCATATCATTGTCTCTCTCAGAAGCTAACTCTTTTCTTTAGCAACTATGTCATCATCTCTGTGATCATATAGGACAGAATATACTCAGGCTCTGACATTGCAGGAAGGTCATCCTTTGGACTAAAATCTAGATTTTAATCTAGACTCTGAAATTTTATCCTCTCTTTGCAAGGAACAGTAATGAGTCTAAACTTAGAACCTCAACTTTGGCAAGCTAATTTTTTTTCATGGGCTTTGAGGTCAAGAAGACACATTTCCTGCTCCCTACTCCTCCATCAACTGGCTTCATGGTCCTGAGCAAGTAAGTCACTGTCTCTCTGGGCCAATGGCTTTGCCCAGCTGACTATGACCCAGGAGGGTATAGAGAACCCCTTACCTGTGGGTCATGAGAAGGGCAAGGACCAGCCAGTGAGAATCCAATACCCAATAGAGATAAGAAAAGATTAACCAAGATGCATGTTGTCCCCAGGACTCCCCCCTCCCCTTTATCTCCCATTAGCATCCTGCATCCTTGGGACAGCAACGTCCTCCCAGCAAGTCCATTTTACAGATGAGGACACTGAGGACAGAGAGGTTAGCTGGCTTATACAAGGTCACCTGGCATGTAAGTTGAGAAGCTGAGACAAGAACATGCTCTCCCTAACCCTTCACTGAGATAATCAAATTCACAAAAATGCATTCCATGTACACAGCATTTCACAGTCTACAGACCTGTTTCCCATCTGCCATTGTCTCTGATCTCTACAACAACACATTGGCTTGAGTATCATCAACCCATTTATTCAGATAGAACATTGAGATTTAGAGTAAGGAATTGACTGGCTTAAATCAGTGGGTATATAATTTACCTACTGCTATGAATGAATTTGTCAGCTTGAAAGAGTACACAGTATTATCTCATAGTTTCTGTGGGTAAGGTATCCAGGCACAACTTAGCTGTATCTTTTGCTTCATGGTCCCTCAAGAGGCTATAATCAAGATGTCATCCCAGAATCTGTGGTCTCATCTGAGGCTCAACTGGGGAAGAAGGATCTTTTTCTTTTTTAAAGTTTATTTATTTATTTTTGAGAGAGAGAGAGGAGCAGAGAGAGAGGAAAAGAGAGAATCCCAAGCAAGCTCAGCACTGTTAGTGCAGAGCCTGATGCGGGACTTGATCTCACAAACCATGAGATCATGACCTGAGCTGAAATCAAGAGTCGGACGCTTAACCGACTGAGCCACCCAGGAGCCCCTAAACTGGGGAAGAAGGATCTTCTTTCAATCTCATTTACATAGTTGTTGGCAGGCTTCAATTCTTTGTGTGCTTTTGGACGGAGGACTTAATTTTCTCACTAGCTATGGATAGAGGACAACCTTCAGTTCTTTGTCATGAGAGCCTCTTCAATGTGGCAGCTCGCTTTACTAAAGTGTGCAAGAAGGCAATACAGTCATGGTCTTGTACCCTGATCATAGAAGTGACAACCCACACCTTTGCTGCATTCCATCCATCAGAAAAAGCCATTAGGTCACTCCAGACTCCCACCCTAGGGGAGGGAAATACACAGAAACATGACTACTAGCAGGGGGCGAGTATAGACGGCTGTAAGTCTGCTTACCACAACAGGGAGCTGGGCTGCTCTGAGTTTGGCCCTTCTTCCTGGGTCTGTAAGTCTACTGGCACAATGGACAGAGGTGGCACATGGAGATCTTCCCTTATCAGCGCTCTAGGGAGGTTCTCAGGGCCACACAGAGCTTGGGCCAGACTTCCCCACCCCAGAAAGAGAGCTGGCCCCATTTTAATTACATTGTTGCCCCCAGGGGAAGCCTGTGCTCTTCTCTAGATAGTTTTGCTCCCCCTTTACTGCCATTTCTGTCTCTAAATCAAAGCTGCTCTCTGTTCAAGGGCTCCCAGCCCCAGGCAAGATGAGGATTTATGAGTGGGTGATCCAAAAATGTAACATAAAGGAGTCAGGACCCAGACAGTAATGTAAACTGAGAGGTCCTGGAGAGGCAGGCGGGGGTGGCCAGGGCTCAATGGCCTCTCAGGCCCGGCAACCATCACGGCCTCCACCTTTATGAAACTCTTCCATCATCCTTCCCGTTGCCTACCCCTGCTGCCCCTTTCCACTGCCTGCACTGCAGCCTCCAACCCCCAGCCAGCACCCAGGTCCCCTGCATCTGCCTCAACATGCCTTTCCAGAATGGCTTCCACTGTCCTCCTGTCTCTGGTCTCCCACTCAAATCCTTCTGGGTTCCAGTACATGCTGGCAGACTCCTATCTCCATGTCTTTGTTCAAGCTATGTCCTCTCCTGGAATTGCCCTTTGCTCCACGCCCCTGCGATAAAGCCCCCTTAAGGACTCCTTCCCTGACCTGTCACTCTCTGTCTCTTGCTAATGGCACTGAGCACTGTAGGCTTTAGTAATGGAGTCCGTTATGTCCACACCAGCCTCCCTGCTTTGACTGAGACTTCCTTGAGGGTAGGGGCCTGGGCTGGAACCCACCATGGTCCTACCACTATCTAGCACACAGAGGTGCTCAGTCAATGTTAGAATGATGGAAAAGTCGAAGTCGGCATCAACTTTAAGTGGAGAGAAAAATAGTGTTCTCGCTCACACATTCCATGTGTGGTCTAATGGCTGGCCAGCCACCTGCTCCTTCCCTTTTCCCCAAGCCTCTGCTGGGTACTCAGGCCTGCCTGGGTACAGCACACCAGCCCTGCCTCTTGCCATATGCTCCAAGCACCTATTCTAGCTTCCACAGCTGGGAGCCCAAGGCAACAAAGTCTTGCCCAGGGCAAACACACAAAAGTGGGGCCACAGACATCCTGAGGGGCACAGACATTTGTGCTCAGAGGATGCCACTCCACCCCCTCCCATTCTTGACTCAACCTGTTGCTTCTACAAGGGAGTCAGCCCTGACTGCTTCTTCTTCCTCAGCCTTCGTTCAATCAGTCCCACGTTCCATAAGTTCTACCTTCTGTTCAAAATGTTCATCACATGTGCACCTTTCTCTTCACCTCAACTGCCTCTGCCCTGCCCAGGCCACCAAGGAAGCTCTCCCTGCCTCCACCTCACCTATCTTTCACTCAGGTGACCAAAGCCATCATTCCTGTCAAGTCGCTCCCTTACTCAAAAAACTTCAGTGGCTCCCCATTGCCTGAGCAATAGCCCTCACCTCTCCAGCATCCAGGCACTCCACAATCTGGCTGCCCAAGGGGCTTCTCCAGCCTCATGTGCCAGCACACTCCCCCTTGAGGGCCTGCACCCCGACCACTTCCTGTTCCCCAGTACTCCTGGTGCTTTCACAACTCTTCTTGGAACACTCTTCCTCTTCATCTCTGCCCATCGAACCCACTGTCCTTCCAGGACAGCTCAAAGTCTGCCTCCTCCATGAAGCCTTCCCTGACCACCTTTCAGAAGTCAGTGAACTCTCAGTCCTCTGAGCTCCCCAAAATTTAAAGGATAAAAGGCATCCTTGCCTTGCCACCCCTCACACCCAATCCTGAGCACCTTAGGGTCAAAGAAAGACCAGCCTCATATTCCCCTTTCTTCCAAACCCCTGCTTCTGCCTCCTCTGTGGAGACAAAGACAAAGGCATCCCTTGGGGGAGGGGAGCTGTCTTGAAATCTCTTGGAGGCTCCTGACAGCTCAGTCCCGGAGAAAAGCTGCCCAGAAGGCGGCACTCCCAGGGAGGGGTTCTCGCCAGAAGGCCCAGAGCTGGGCCTGAGCCAGAGAGTGTTTGCGGGAGCCCAGGGGTGTGTGGATGGGAGGGGGGGCTTGGCAGCGCAAAGGGTGGTTTACGACCTGCTCTTGTTCTAGTTCCCTGATGTCTTTGTTCAGAATCCCCAGGGTGCTTCTCTCCAGGCAAGGGGGTGGGGGTGGGGAGAGTTCAGGGTGGAAGCATGGGCCTGGGAGGAGCCAGCTTCCCTTCTTCCAGGGGAGAGAAGGGAGGAGCCTAGAAAGAGCCCTTTTGTTAAAGTGCACCGCCTGGGGCGCAGGGCAGGTTCTGATTCCTGCTCCTCCAGATCTGCCTGGTCTTTGTGTCCTGAGTCTTTGGACTTTCCCACTTGGGCTGGCTCCTTTTCTTCAAGTAGCTGGCAGGATGGTGTTTCTTTCCTCATGGAGGAGGGGAAAGAAGACAGAGGAATATGCAGCCAAATGGGGAGGAGGAGGATTCATGGAGTAGGGATCCTGGCTGTGGGCCACTAGGCACGAGGCTCCTAGGGAAGAGCTGGAACGGGATGTCGAGGTGTCCAGGATTTGTGTATAGGGCCCACGTCAGTGCTCAGATGACTCCCTTTCAGCTCCCTTTCCAGCTGAAGTTGCTCTCCTTCGAAGAGGTTCTCTGGGTCTGACCCCATCCCCCTCTTAAGAGAGGTACTTGGCTGAACTCAAGACCAGAACTTCTGGTAGAGCTGTACAACTATGTAATAGGTATTGTCATCCAGGTAGTGAGACGGTCACTTCATCCAGGTCAGAGAAAGTATGCAAGCAGAAGCTGGTGGCACTAGGCAGGCTCTAGAGGGGACTCGGGTGCCTGATATGATAATAGGGAGGGTGGAATGATTTTATTTTTTTTTTAACGTTTATTTTTCAGAGAGTGCACATGAGTGTGAGCTGGAGAGGGGCAGAGAGAAGGGGGTACGGAGGATCTGAAGCAGGCTCTGAGCCGACAACACAGAGCCTGATAACGGGCTCGAACTCACAAACCGCCAGATCATGACCTAAGCCAAATTCAGATGTTTGACCAACTGAGCCACCCAGGTGCCCGAAGATGGAATGATTTTTAACTTTCCTTCCTACATCCTGCTTCAAGAGACTATTCTAAAAATATCCCTAGTTAGACTGGGGCCCTGGGGTGGCTTAGTCAGTTAAGCATCCAACTTCAGCTCAGGTCATGATCTCACGGTTCGTGGGTTCGAGCCCCACGTTGGGCTCTGTGCTGACAACTCGGAGCCTGCAGCCTGCTTCAGATTCTGTGTCTCCCTCTCTCTCTCTGCCCCTCCCCTACTCGTGCTCAGGCTTGTCTCTGTGTCTCAAAAATAAATAAACATTGAAAAAGAATTGTTACATATCCCTAATTAGACCTTCTGATAAAGATAAGATATACAGGCATTAAAGAGGGCTAGACTTACATCCATACCGTGGAATACCAGTCAGCAATAAAAAAGAGTGAACTTTTTTGTTGACACATTCAACAACTTGGATGCATCTCCAAGGAATTCCGCTGAGCAGAGGGGATGGGGATAGGGGAACCGATTCCAAAATACTGTATGATTCAATTTATATAATGTTATTGAAATGACAGAAGTTTAGAAGTGGAGGACAGATGAGTGGCTGCTGGTGGACACCAGGTGCTGGCACAGAGGTGGGTGTAGTTGTGAAAGAGTATATTAGTTTCCTATTGCTGCTGTAATACATTGCCTGAAATGTAGTGGCTTAAAACAACACAAGTTTATTGTCCCACAGTTCTAGAGACCAGAAGTCCAAAATCAGCCTCACTGAGCTAAAGTCATGGTGGTGACAGGGCTATTATTCCTTCTGGAGGCTTGAGAGAACACTGCATTCCTTCCCTTCCCTTAGGCTTCAGGAGGTCATGCTTTGACATGTGACCCCTCCCAAGCATCACTCCAAATTCTCATATCCATCGTCATGTTTTCTGCTTCTTCCTTTGACCTCTTGCCTGTGTCTTACAAGAACTCTTGTGATTACATTTAGGGCCCACCTGGATAATCCAAGATAATGCCCCATCTCGAGATCTTAATCATGCCTGCAAAGTCCCTTTTGCCATAGAAGGTGACATTCACAGTTTCCAGGAATTAGGTGTAGGTGTCTTTGCAGGAGAGAGGTGGTGATGACATTAGTTAGCCTACCTCAAAGGGCAACACAAGGGATCCTGGTGGTGTTGGATATGTGGACCTACGTGGGATAAAATTGTATAGAACCTAACACATGCAAACACAATTGAGTAGAAGCATAAACTGGTGAAGTCTGAGTAAGATTGGTAGGTTGAATCAATGTCAATATTCTGGTAGTGCTAATATACTATAGTTTTCAAACAGGGTAAAGTGCACAAGAGCTCCTTCTGCATTATTTCTTACAACTGCATGTGAATCTACAATTCTTTCTTTTTTTAAAAAAAATTTTTTAACATTTATTTTTAAGAGACAGAGTGCGAGTGGGGGAGGGGCAGAGAGAGAGGGAGACACAGAATCTGCAGCAGGCTGCAGGCTCCAAGCTGTCAGCACAGAGCCCAACATGGAGCTCGAACCCACGAACCGCGAGATCATGACCCGAGCTGAAGTTGGATGCTTAACCGACTAAGCCACACAGGCACCCCAAATACAAATTTTAGTTAACTACAAAGTGCTAGACTGAGGGTAGGGCAGAGCCAGTGTGGTTTTCTTCTCAGTGCCTCTTCCCCAGAAACTCCCAACTCTGCCCACACAGTGGGCTCTCAGGAGTCATGTATTATGAAGTGAGCTCACCCTCCTAGCTGCATGTAACTGAGCCAGGAGTGGGCATCTGATCCACGCTAAGAAAATCAAAGGCACTCCTCAGTTCTTTGGGACAGTTTAGAACTGAGACACCAGAGAGAGTTACCCGTTGGATGGCTGGACTTGTAACATTTCAACAGTGCACTTTGGGTGTCACGTTCCACCCCATGGATGGAGGAGCAGAGGGTGAGCGTTTGCAGGCTGAGAAGATCAGATCCTCTGCAGAGAAAAGCAGACAAGAGCTGAGGAAAAAGGGCAGCCTGGGTTCCTATTAGCTCTCCATTTCCTGTTTCTAGTCCCCCTGGGGCATGACCTGATTTAGCCCTTGGATTTTATGAGATTCCTGTGTCCTTGTACAGAATCTTCTCCCTCCTACCCCCTATCCTTCAGCTAGAAGATTCTTCTTATCCTTCTTATCCTTCAGCTCAGAAGATTTCTATTATTTGCAATTAGGAAGCCCTAACTATTGAAAATAGGGCGCACCAGCACGCAGCCCCATAGCCCACCTGTCCCTATTCAGGTGCTATGGGGAGATCCAGGGCAGGGAACACAAAGCATCCTTTTTATCTTGGATTTAACCCCACTCCTGCCTCTCACCCTCTCCGGGCAGCCCTTATCTGCAAGTGCAGCGAAAGAGACGGCCAGCCCCCAAAGCACTGTCACCCGCGCACACACATACCATGCACACGGCAGGCACTTGATGAACGTTCATAGGACTGGGTAGAAGCCATCCTGAGAATCGTCAGGCTTGTGGCAGAGGACAGTTTGAGGAGAGCGGGTGAGCCCAAGCACTGTCACATCTTAGAGAAAAGGAGAATGAGAAGAGCCCGAGTCAGCTCCCCCAGGCAACCAGGAAACAATTTGCAAGATGGAATTCAACAAGCAATGCCAACAAGATCATAATGACCATATTTATGGGAGAATGTGGAGGCCCAAGCGTGGGTTTTCATTATCGTGTGTACAAATGTGATCGTAGCCGTGCAGCCAGCCTCCTGCTCCAGGCGGCAGCTGTTGGCTGGTGCATGGTAATTTGATGTAAATTGCCCCCAAATATGGTAATTCTCTCCTCTGCCAGGGGAGTTTGAAGTCACAAACCTGGAGATGTTGGCAGCAGATGTTTTCTTACTTCTCTTGCAGGCTGCTGGTATTATAGAAAAGGGCAGGCAGACCCGGAGACAAAGCTTACCTTCACTAGCTCTGACGTGTGTCCATGCTGTGTGACCTGGAGTGGGGCACTTTACCTCTCTGAGCCTCAGTTGCCTCACCTGTAAAAGAGGCATAATGTCTGCCAGCATCACTTTGAGGATCAGAGAAGATACATTCAGAACAGCTAGTATGGTGCTTTGGTTAATATTATCTTTTTGGTCTCAGAGGTGCTGTTTGTGGGGATTGGGCAGTCAGTGCCCAGTCCCCAGCAGTGAGCTCCTCCAGGCAGAAAACAAGACCAGCGTTATGAAAATGAACGTGAACATGCTGTGGGGAAGTCTAAGGAGGACAGACTAAGGGTTAATATCCTTACAATCTAAGCGCTCATTAGAATTTCTAAGAAAAATATCAATACCCCAATATGTAAATGAGCAAAGGGTACAAATAGACCGGTCTCTCCAGAGACAGACAAATAGCAATCAAACCCAAGGAAGAAAGGTCTTTTCCTCTCTTTTCTTCTTTAATTGGTAGTAAAAGACATCAAGTTAAAACAACCCCAAGATGGCTTTATTTCCATAAAATAGGAAAAGTATTAAAAAGAGGATACCTGATCCAGGTGAAGTTTCTAGCAAAAGCAAAACAAAACCCCACCAGCTGCTGGGGTGGCAACCTGCACTGGCATGGATGTTTTATAAGGCAATCTAACCACATGTACCAAAAATCAAATCAAGACAAATGATCCAGGAATCTCACTAATATTTCTCCTGAGGAAATCATTCAGCAGAAGGAAAAAGCCAAATGAACAAAGATGCTGTGAAAAAATGTTAAAACAGAGAGTACGCATCCATTAATGGTAGATGGTGAATCAAGCCATAACGCTTCCACATGAAATACTCTGAAATGCCTAAAAGGGTAGTTACGTTTTGAAGAGTGAGCCTACCATGTGGAATGATGTTTATGGTATATTTTTAATTTTAAAAAAGAGAACAAAAGGCTATTTACAGTATGATTGAAACTATATGCACATGTGCCTGTGTGAGACAGGGACTGCCTTCATGCAAAGGAGGAGCCATTGAGAGAAGTGGGGTGTTTGCACAGAGGGACACTACCCTGCTACATGAGATTTCTGAATCTCAGTCACAAAAGGTCACTCCGGATTAGCAGCAGGAGCTGCAGGGATTTCGTGGACCTGAAAAGCAGGCCTGGAGTGTGAGGGGAAACTGTTTCCGGGGGCTGCTGACAGCTCAGCTCTGGGAAGACTCTTCTTATGGTCAGAGCCTTCTAACAGTGACTTGGGCTGGCTCCTGAGGTAGTGAGCTCCCAGGGGTGGGAGGTATGTAAGCCAAGGCGGGAATAGAGCCAAGTGTGGGTGGGCAGCTGGATTAGATGTCACCTAGGATGGTTAAATGATACTAATCATACGCCCACTCTTACAAGCACATCTGGCTAAATATCCCCAAAACAGAAACAGGGCAAACCCATTTGTTCAAGGAACACAGGGAAGGAAACAGGGAGAGAAAGCAAGAAGAGGAGGTTGGGAGAGAAGGAGCAAGGGAGAGAAGGAAGGAAGGAAGGAGGGAAGGAAGGAAGGAAGGAAGGAAGGAAGGAAGGAAGGAAGGAAGGAGGGAAGGAAAGAGGAGGGGAAGGGAGGAAGGAGAGAAGGAAGAAAGGAAGGAAGGAAGGAAGGGAAGGAAGGAAGGGAAGGAAGAAAGGAAGGAAGGGAAGGAAGGAAGGAAGGAAAGGGGAAGGAGAGGCAAGGATTGCCACCTGCTAAGCAGGGATCTAATCTCTTTGTAAACACTGTCAGAAACTTGTCTTCCTAATTGAAAAGCCCTTGCGGCTGCTTAATCCAGTCCATGTTAATGAGACCAAAACACATTATAGCAGATATCGACTCCAGTCGTAGCACCAAGGCTGAGGACGCCAGGGGGAATATATTGACGGAAGTGAGGCTGGGGTCAATCTTGGCCTCCATGAGCGTCATCTTGCTGCTGCTTTACCCAAACCATCCCAGGGGGAGACCCGGCCATACACCAGGGGGCTGCAGGATTTTCATGTGGGCAAGTACCACTCGGTTACCTGGATAGTTGTTTCCCTTAAATGGAAGACAGAGGCCTTAAAAATAAAAGCCTCCATAAGCCTCCACTCACACAAGTATAGCAAAGTACACATTTGTTCATGGGACTTTTTTTTCCCCCGTCTGTTCAATGACTTCAAAGAAATCGTTACCAAGCCAAAGATGGGCCATTTGGGAGGCTGGGGGTGAGGGTGTGCTCAACCACTTCTTGCCTCCTGCTTGTGATGTTTAACCCCTCCTATGAAAGGTTAATGCTCTTATCTTCAGCCGTGCTCTTAGCAAAAGGTCCTACCTCATATTTCTAATTAATGAGTGAGGCACCAAAGTGCTATGGCGGTAGACCTCGACCTTGGAGTCACACAGCCCTTGTCTGGCCTTGCCATCCCTCACCTGGGTCTCAGGACAACTGTGCATTGCTAGCTGAGGCCTAGCTAGTTTCCCTGCTCCAAGTTCAGCCTCCCCAAGCCACACAGGCTGTCAGAATGTTCTTTCTCATTTACAGATATGATCCTGCCTTATTCCTGTTTAAAGACTTTCTGTGCTTCCCACTGTCTACTGGGTAAAGCCTCAAATCAGTCATTTTCATGCATCGTTTTTTAGCATCAGCTCCTATCGCCACACCCATAATCGTCACCACGCGAGATTTCTACCACTGTCACACACCCTCAATGTGTGGCCATTGACCTGCTCAGAGAAGGTGACACAAGCCATGGCTGGGCTCGAACCCCAGCACTGAGGTCCACATGCTTCACGTTTGGCAGAGCATCTGGTTTAAGCAGTTTGAAACAATAGAATCCTAGCTCCGTTGCAGTGCCCACCCCTTCTCTGTTTAGAAATCTTTTCCTGTAAATTATCTCATTTAACCCTCGCCGGCCTCCTGAGGTGGCTATAATGCCTGTTCTACAGGTGACGAGTGTGGGAGGCTCAACTGAAGGAACTCAGAAGCTGGAGGCAAAGCTGGAACCCAGGACAGGAACCAACTTACCTGAGCATGTCTTGCCATCTGGGCCCACAGTTCCCAAGATCCCAGATATTATTTCTCTTTTCGTACAAAAGAGGAAGCTGAGGCACAGGGGATCAAGGAACTCGCCTGTATCACAGAGCTACAGAGTGGTGGGGCTTGAGAGACCCAAATGCATCTGGCACGATGTCCAATTCTCTGTCTCCCACACCCCCACTGCCTTTCCGAGGCGGCTGTAAAAGAGGCAAAGTGGAAGTTACCCTCTGACCTTGACAGTCATTCATCGTGGGGTCCCGGGAACAGGGTCTTTTGGATCATTATCTGGAATGTGATGGGAAGTGGGCATTTAACCAGGCAATGGCTGTCATGTGAATTGAGTGACTCAATTGTCCTTGAGAAATGAGAGTCCTCTGGGAGTGACTCCCAGCCTTTCAGTCCCATGATCTGAGGTGACTAATGGGGAATCCATGTCCAACTCTGAGCCTGGTGGCAAAGACATGAGCCTTAAACCCTGGAGCAGCCAGCAGATTCTAGCTCTAGTGGAGTTGAGGGCTTGCCCGAAGCAGACTGGCTGCGGGGTGCTGCGGGGCAAGTTGTGTTCCACAGACCTCCTGGATATCCAAGGACAACACATCAAGAAGGCACCCTCTGTTATCTGCTCGTTCATTCATTCATTCACTCCACAAACATTCCTTGAGCAGCTACGCCACAGCAGGCAGGTGCCAGGCATTCCCACTTGGGTGAGCCATGCCCTCCCCCTCAGGGGCTTCAAGCTAGGGGGAGATAGACCAGTAAACATAAGGAGGAGGCTTTCTCTGCCAACTCCTTTACCACATGAAGGAGCTGAGACCTGGAGAGGGGGAGGCCCTCCACTGCTTTGAAAGAAGAGATTTGCACAGTTTTGCATGTGAGCCAGAGACCTCACAATGGCTTTTTTTTTTTTTTTTTTCCAGGAGGCTGAAGGGGTTGAAATTTCTGTTTTCCCCAAGGCAGGCTGTAAGAGCAGTCCTTTGACAAGGTAGTAAAACATCTGTGTTTACAAGAGAGATAAGGAGGAATCTGGCAGCTGTGGGCCTCTGAGGCTGCCTTATGAAGGTGTTGCCTCAAAAGATATAGTCTGAGGTGGATGCATCCAGAGGTGGGCAACCTGAGCCTGGCCTGGAGCTATGGGTGTGGGTTTCTTCCATAAGGCCTTCCATCTGGGCCGATTTGGCAGACCCTAGCACGGGACCGGGTCCGGACTTGCTGCCCACTGAGTGGTCATTTGATGGGTGGATTTCATCTCATCTCTGCCCTTGTCCATCCATCCGTCCGCTCACGTAGAGATCAGAACATTTCTTAATCCTGCTGCTCCCCGTCTCCTAGATCTTATTAAGTTCCTTATGCTCATGATCAAGACCCCTCACTACAGTCCCCTGTGCTGACCTCGTCTCTCCTCCCCAGACCCTCACACATTCCACACTGAACCCAGATCAAAGTTCTTGTTCCCAAACATGTGCCTTCTTTCCTCCAGGCCTTTGCCTGTGTGTCCTCTCTGGTGGCATTCCCTTTCCCACCCCTTTGCTGCCTGTCTTTGAAGTTTCCTCCTCCTCCCTGCCGGAGGAATGGATGGACATCACCTCTTAGAGCATTCTCCACTTTTCTGGGTCAAGTTGAGGCAGTCCTGGAGGCAGCATGTTTGAAAGTTTCTTCTGCACATCCCTGGTCAAAGTAAAATGAACCAGAGGTATTCGGGGAAAGTATCAGGCAACATGCTGTCCAGTAAGTAACTAGCAAGAATGTAGGTAGGTGTCTTGTTTTCCCGAGGCACAACAGCTGCATCAAGCCTCAGACTAGGGAGAATATAGAAGTCAATACAAACAACCTCTCTGTTGTTGACGCTAAGCTCCTCTCTTCCCTAGAGGACTTACTTGGGGTCAAATCTTTTTTTTTTTTTTTTAATTTTTTTTTTCAATGTTTATTTATTTTTTGGGGGACAGAGAGAGACAGAGCATGAACGGGGGAGGGGCAGAGAGAGAGGGAGACACAGAATCGGAAACAGGCTCCAGGCTCTGAGCCATCAGCCCAGAGCCCGACGCGGGGCTCAAACTCACGGACCGCGAGATCGTGACCTGGCTGAAGTCGGACGCTTAACCGACTGCGCCACCCAGGCGCCCCTATGGGGTCAAATCTTAACTCCACTGTTCTGTCATTGTGTGGCCTTAGGGGGACACCCTTGCACTCTAGAAGCCTCATTTATAAAATGGGATGGATGAACCCACCCTGTTCATGGATGTGGAAGTGCTTTGTAGACTGTGAAGTTAATTAAGCCGAGTAGAAGTTCCCAGGTATCTGGTGGCATCTGAGTTCTATTCCCCTAGACAAAAATTATCACCTGAATAGGCTTCCACAGTGAGACTTCTCACCCCACTAGGCCTTACTTGTAGTCATCAGGCATAATCCCACCAAAGAGAGGGCAGTTGAACTCCTCCCTCAGCCTTGAGGTCCACAGGTCTGCTGGAGGCAGGATCTAATGCACTCAGGATACTGGGACGCCCCCCAGGTCTGTAGGCTTGAGGCAAGGCGGGGGGTGGGGGACAGGGCCTGGGGGGCGTCCCTGGGGGGACAGAAGCAAGGAAGGGAAGCTGGAGAGAGGGGCCCATTCCCAGTCCTCTGGGTAGCAATCTGACACAGTGAGATGAAGGAAGGACAGCAGCCAAGACATAGGGCGTCTGGGATCTAGGCTTACTGTGTGCTTTCGGGCAAGTCCCTTCCCCTCTCTCGGCCTCAGTTTCTTCACTTGTAAAATAAGAACTAGGTGGTCTTTAGTCTCCCTCTAGTCCTAAAATTGTGAAGGTCAATAAGAAATCTCTCCTCGTTAACAATCTGCTCCTGCACAAACCCATGATATGAAGAAGCTAAAGCATATTGTTCTATATTTGTTTGGAAATGAATTCCCCGAATCAGTCTCTTCTCCTCTAAATGCTGCTGTTGCGTTTCCAGAGCTCCACATCGAGCCATAAGTTCCAGGCATTGCTGCATTTGATGCAATTTCTCATTAGACTAGAGAACTCTCTTCTCCCAGCCCACAGCCAAACGGAGCCATCTACAAAATGAAGTGGAAAATAAAGCAGCAGGAAGATTGCTGTGTTGTTGTGGGTGGAGGAGAGGTCAGGGGACCCCTCAACCCTGGGAGGCAGAGATGACATTGGAACACCGGGTCTTGACCACAGTTAGGTCAGAGGGAGGGACAGTCTATGTCCCATGAAACTGACCCTCCTCACCGGAGATACCATTTCCACCATTTTTAGAGGTGAGGAAAGCAAGGCTCAGAGAGGTGAGGTCACACCTTGTGCCCAGGATCACAGCCAGTAGCCAAATCAAGCTTCAAAATGTAGTCTGTCTGGCTTTCCCCTGTGCTACAGGACCTCCCTCCTCCTGACACCGGTCTGTTTATAAGCATGTCTCTGTTAGTGGAGTGTCCCTTCAAGGACAAGAGCTGGGTGGACTCAGCTCTTATCACGGTGTTCGCAGACACAGAAAAGATGCTCGGTAAATGTTGGTGGAATTGAATTGAATGGAACTGAATTTGTACTAGAGACCACCTGACACTTGAGATTGATGGACAGGTGATCCCCTGTTAGGACTATGGCGTGTATCATCTCTGCCATGGCTCCGGGGGAGTCGGGCAGACAGACAAAGTGTTTCAGTCCCAGCAGGGGGCACAAGGTCATACTCTTAGAGGGAATTAATAATATCCAAGGAATTCCTCTGGAACAGTAGGGGGGAATAAAGATTCTTCAAAGAAGGCCTAATAGCAAATTTTCTGGATTTTCCAGCTAATTTGAAGGTATCTACTTGGAACATTTTCTTGTCAGAAAAGATTTTAAAATACATTCATTCGATGTGACATGATAATTGGGCCTGGCTGCCTGATGAATGCCTTTTATCTATTCCTGAGCTATTGTTCACTGGGATCGCACTGATGGGCTGGAACGGGCACTTTGTTAAATGTACAAATCGAGCTACTCGCAAAGGTTCTTGCCATGGGCTGCAGTGGGGTCTCAGAAAGATAGCGTTGGGGACTTGTAATGATAAGGCGTCGGAGAAGGAAGGAACTTCAGAGATTAGGAACTTCCCTGTATACCTGGGGAGACCAAGGCCGAGGCATAGGCTGGACCTGCCAGTGTCATACAACAGGGAGGGAGGGGGCAGAACAGGACTTGGCCCTAGGTGTCCCGGCCTAGAAGCTGAGCCTCTCTCCCCTGCCTCCAAGGCTTCTGTGGAAAAAGACACAGCAATGGACAATGTATGTCTGTGCAAAGCCGTTCATGCCTCTGCTTGATCCTCTGCCCATTGCCCGGAGAACATTCACCTGTTTCATGCCAAGGCTTGGCGGCCAGAGCCGCCTGCATTTCTGACAGCTGACTTCTTTCAACTCTACAATGTTGTTATCGAATCAGCTATTTTTATAGGCTTTTTTCCCTTTCTCTTTCTTTTATGTTTTCCTTTATTTTAATGCCTTTGTTTTATTGAAGGCAAATTTCCAGGCCTGGCCATCTGATAATCATTTGCAAAGGCTCCATGCCTCTTTAGTACCCTTTCTGGGAAGGAAGGACTTGCTTTGACTTATTATTATTTATCTTAACATGATATTTTGGTTTATCTTGATTTGTCTATTGGAATTTCTTTGGCATTTTTAAAAATCATTATCTGTTTTAGGATGTCTCAGTTTAAAAACTGAGTGTATTGTCTGAACTGCCTTTCATTAACATTTAACGAATAAAACAGTTCCGGGGGGACTACGAAGTTGACATTTTCACTGTTTTCCTTAGAAAACACCACAACATTAATCATCCCTCAAGGGACTTGATTTTCCACAAAAGTAGGATAACAAAGCCCCAGACCAGGTGTGCACATAGGTACACATGTGTCGGTGTTGAGATGTGTGTGCATGCCTGTGTTTTTGTGCTTATGTCTGTGTGTCTGAATATGTGTTTATGACACCATGTACTGTGTGTTGACTGTGCGTTATCTCCAAGTGTATACTTGGCTACGTGGATGTCTAGGTTGATGGTGTGTGTGTGTGTGTATCGATGAATCTGTATGAATCTGAATGTATGTGGATGTGTACGTTGTGTGTCTCTGTGTTGAATGGCCACGTGGCTCTGTTCGTGAGGATAGATTTTCGTGCACATATGCTGGTGTGTATATACATATCTATCAGTGTGAGTGAGTGGGTGCTGTGGGTGTGATGATTTGTGGATTTGTATGTGTCCATGTGTCTGATTGTAGGCACATGTGTGGGGATGTCTTTGTCCGAGTTTCTCTACTTGAATGTTTGCAGGGAAGAACGCCCAAATTTGTGTTCAGAGCCTCCTATACACATGTACACAGTGCCCTCTGGTGGACATCAAAAGAAAGCACCCTAAGACTCCCTCAGAGAAAGCAGGATCTGGATCACCTCCAATTCCAGACTGGTCCCATGGCGACACACACAGCAAAGTTTCCAGGCTGGTCTTTGAGGGGGCGGGAGAGGTCAGGCACCCACTTAGCAGGGCACTCTGTGCAGGGTCCAGCCCACAGGCAGCAACTTCATAGTGTCGGGTGAAAGGACTCATCCTCTGGTATGGAGGCAAGGTCACTGAGCTTCTACTTGGTGGCTTCATGGGCCAGGACAGAGGCAGGCTGTGCATAATTAGATTATGGTGGGGAGAGACCTTTCTCCAAGCTTCCACATTTGCTGGGGTTCTGCATTCTCTGTTGCCCTGCCAGGCCCAATTATAAGAACATGTTCAGCAACATGCCTTTCATGTACTATGCTAAATCCCAATAGTCTGGGAAAGAGGACCCCTTTCCCTGAGACGCTGTATGAGTTTCCTCTTGCTGTTGTAACAAATTACTTCAAACTTAGTGGCTTAAAAAAACAAAAATTTATTCTTAGAGCTCAGGAAGTCAGACATCTAAATAGGAGGGCAGGACTACCTTCCTTCTGGAGGCTCTAGGGGAGAATCTGTGTCCTTGCATTTTCTAGCTTCTTGAGGCTGCCTGCATTCCTTGGCTCGCAGCCCCACGTCTCTCCAACGTCTGCATCTGTTGTCACATCTCTGTCTCTCACTCTGACTTTCCTGCCTCTCTCTTTTCTGGACTCTAGTGAATACTTTGGGCCCACCCAGATATTCCAGGATAATCTTTCCATCTCAAGATCCCATCACATATGCAAGGTCCATTTGGCCATAGAAGGTAACAAACACAGGTTGTGGGTATTAGGATGTGGACATCTTTGGGGGCCCATTATTCGGCCTGCTACAGATGCCCACCCCCAAACCCTTCATCTCCCTCTACATTTCTGCACAGGTCAGGACAGGTAGGACTGGAGCGTACAGGTACCATTTGTGGAATGTTTGCCCTGTGTCTGACATTGCACTATATATGCTCTTGATGGACCATCTCATTTGATCCTTCCAACATTCCTATGAGGCAAGTGCTGTTATTGTAACTATAACTGAGGCCTAGCAAGGCTAAAACAACTTGCCCAAAGTCACACAGCTGGGAAGTGGAGACAGATTTTGTTCCCAGAATTATTCAACTTCAAAACCACATTCTTTACCATTCTAAGACATGACAAGGGTCGAAATGCCATGTTACAGATGAGACAGCTGAAATCTGGAAGCAGGGTATTTGATAATTTGACTTAAATCAATGCCTTAAGAAAAATATATAGGGGTGCCTGGGTGGCTCAGTTGGTTAAGCATCCAACTTTGGCTCAGGTCATGATCTCACAGTTCATGGGTTCAAGCCCTGCATCGGGCTCTGGGCTGACAGCTCACAGCCTGGAGCCTGCTTTGGATTCTGTCTCTCCCTCTCTCTCTGTCCCTCCCCCACTCGCGGTCTGTCTGTCTGTCTCAAAAATAAACAAACATTTTTAGAGACATTTTTTAAAAGGAAAATATATACACATGTCCTTTTAAGGACTGCTACCATATGAACCAAGCAATCACGGGCACCAGGGCATAGAGATATTTTAACGTACACATATGCCTCTGTGTACTCAAATCCCTCCTTCCATCCCAGCCTTGCAACCACTGATCTATTTCATGTCCCTGTAGTTTACCTTTTCCAGAATGTGATAAATGGAAACATAGAGGGGCTTTTTTTTTTCTTCTTCTATAAATGAGGTATTATTTCCATGGAGTAAAACGTATGCTTTTCGGCATAGAATTCCATGAGTTTTGACAAAGCCCACATGGTTCTGTAACCACCACCACAATCAAGACACAGAGTTATTCTCTCACCCCCAAAATTCCCCTGTGCTGTCCTTCTGTGGTCACCCTTTCTCCCCATCCTGGCAATTAATGATCTGTTTTCTGTTCCTATAATTTTGTCTTTTCCAGAAAGTCATATAAATAGAATCCCACTGTATATGGCTTCTGAGTGCATCTTCTCTCACTAACTGTAATGCATTTGAGATTTATCCATGTTGTGTGTATCCATAGTTCATTTCTTTAATTGCCAAGCAGAATTCTATCATATGAATGTACGATAAACACAGTGTGTTTACCCATTCACCAGTTGAAAGACATTTAGGTTATTTCCCAATGTGGTGATTATGAATTATTCTTTGTATGTTCTGCTGAATTTGCTTTGATAACATTTTGTTGAAGCTGTTTGCATTTATATTCATAAGGAATATCGGACTATGGTTTTTTCTTTTTTTTTTTTTTTTTTTTTTTTTTTTTGCAGCAGGGGAGGGGGATATCTTTTGTCTGCTTTTGGTAACAGGGAGATGTTGGCCTTATAAAATTATTGGGAAGTGTTTCCTCCTCTTCTAGTTTCTGTAAGAATTTGTGTAGAATTGGTATTCTTCCTTCCTTAAATAAGTTGGTATTTGAGTTCACCAGCGAAGCCATCTGAGTCTGGAGTTTCCTTTGTTGGAAGGTTTTCAATTATGAATTCAATTTGTTTAACAGATACAGAGCCATTCTTGTTCCCTATTTCTTCCTGAGCGAAGCTTTGGTAGTTGTGTCTTCCAAGGGATTTGTCCATTTCATTTGAGTTATGAAATGTATTGTTATAAAGCTAGGGATAAGTCAGTGCTGAAATAACCAAACACACAAGTGAATGACTCACCTAAAAAGCCCATAGCCAACAAAGAACAGAAATTCTGGGCTAGGAAATAATCTGAAATTCATGAAGAACTTCATGCTTTTTTTAACCGAGTGAGTTTATTGAAAAGTACAATTATGTACAAAGATGTAAAGCAAAGTCTTATCAAAAAATTGGAAACCATGTAAGTGTCAAAGAAAATTAATGTGGTGTATTCACTTGATAAAATGTATATTATATATATCATTTAAACACTGTAAAAATGTTCATAGCAAAGTCTAGAAAACATCAGACCAAAATGGTAATAGTTATTTGTCAAGGTTTTGAGTCTCTGGAGTTTTTTTCCATTCTTTTTTATTTCTTCCAAATTTGCTATATAATATTTTTTTAGGGGGACAAAAAACTTAAGGAAAAAACCTGGCATTTCCTCCCACCTCTCGCGGGGCATAACTAGAGTTCCTATCAAACACAGGACCTGACACTTAGTAACCCCTTCATAACTGCAAGGACCAATCAAGTAAAGGACCAATATCTCAGATTTGAAGGCACCTCTCTCCTGAGGCCTTGGCTGTCACCAGCGCTGCTACTTTGGCTGTTGCTGCCATCACTGCCATCGATCTGAGCTCACGTCCCAGCCCTGGCTGCCCCCTTGGGGTCCCACAGCACCCAAAACTGCCCCTAGGTGTATCGTGTATGCACACCCAGTGTCCAGGCTGTCTGCTGTGCACCACCCACAGTCCCCGTGGGGCCGAGCCCTGCCACCAGCATATCTCCTCTGCTCACTGCGTGCTCCACTGTCTCATCAGACTTCACTTACCAAACTCAAGTTCAAAGGTAAAGTTATTCAGCATTTCAAGATGATGAAAGCAGAAAATAAAACCTAAGAGTCCTGGGGCGCCTGGGTGGCTCAGGCGGTTGGTTGACCGTCTGACTTCAGCTCAGGTCATGACATCACGATTTGTGAATTCGAGCCCCACGTTGGTTTCTGTGCTGACAGTTCAGAGCCTGGAGCCTGCTTCAGATTCTGTCTCCCTCTCTCTGTGCCCCTCCGCTGCTTATACTCTGTCTCTGTCTCTGTCTCTCAAAAATAAACATTAAAAAAAAAAAAAACAACACAAAAAACCAAGAGTCCTGTACAACTGTGCAGACCACCTATCTGTCAAACCAGTCTGGTAAACACATGGTGGCCTGGACAGCAGAAGCCTAGCATGGAGGGTGTCCCTGAGCAGTCGGGGTGGTGACAAGGCAGACCTGTAGTTGATATTTCTAGAATACACACACCTGAATATCCACAGCCACTCCATAATTATAGCTATGTAGTTACATAGGTTCTGGAAGGTAACAGAAAACAAAACACCATGAGAACAGAGAACACTTCTTGGTTTCTTTACAGCTACATCCCCAGAGCCTAGCCTAGTGGCTGCCACTTAATAAGTAAACAATAAATGTTTATTAAATATAGTTATAGAGATTCCTATCCTTACTCTTTCTCATTAGCTCCGTAACTCCTATACACCCTTTCAGCTCCTCTTCAAAATGCCCCCTCCTCCAGGAAGTCTTCTGCAACCCTTCCAGAGTTAGTGATTCCTCCTGTGCTTTTAGTATATCTTGTGCAGCCCTCGATGTTAGCACCAAGCTGAAGCATGAGGTTATAAGGCAGCACCTTACCTAAATCCTCATAGTTTGGTTTAGTTTCCTTAGGAATTTCGTTAACTATCAAAAATCTTAACCCCATCAACCAGGACAAAACAAATTATTCTATGCCATTTTCTAAGAAGGAAACTATTTTGTCTCTTAATCATCCTTTCCTCCTTTTTTTTTTTTTTTTTTTTGCCAAATGCTTTTATTTTAGTCTTAAAATGTTTCTACTTCCTTTTTTTAAAATAAACTTTTTATTTAGGAATAAATTTAGTTCCACAGAAAAAATAAATTGTGTAAACGGTACAGAGAGTTCATAAATATCCCTTGTCTAGTTTTCCCCATTGCGAACATCTCAGGTTACCAAGGTACATGTGTCAAAACAAGGAAATTTGGCATTGGTACAGTACTAGGAAGTAAACTCCAGACTTTATTTGGATTTCACCAGTTTTCCCATGAATGTCCTCTTTCTGCAACATGACCCAACACGGGGCACCATGTTACACTTAGCTGTCATGCCTCCTATGGTCCCCGCTGGGCTATGACAGTTCCTCTGTCTTCCTTTGTTTTTCATGAGCCTAATAGTCTCAGGAAGTTCTGGTTCAATATCCTAGATAGTGTCCTCTACTCTGGGCTTGGCTCGTGTTACTCTCATGCTTAGACTGAGGTTATAGATTTATGGAAAGGATACCACAGAGGTGAAATGTTCTTCTCATCATGTCATACTCGGTGACACCTGACATCACTCGTGAGGTTGTCCTTCATCACTCAGTTGAGGTGCTGTCTGCCAGGTGTCTCTGCTGGAAAGTTACTATTTTTTCCTTTCCATGTTCTCTTCTTTGGAAGCAAAGCTAGGATCTAGAATCCTATTTTATAGATCCCAGAATCTATCACCGTATTATAATTGTTCTTTAAAAAAAGCTGATGAACTATGATCATTTTAAAATACATTTAACATCCAGCTTTAAAAGGAAATTTACCTGTCAGACCCAATGATCTGAGAATTACAATAAACATACTATGCTGCGTTCCTCAGCTTACAAAACAACTCTGCTTATGAACAGAGAGAAGGAGAGTACTATGGCACTACTTAGGACTGCTTGTCATTACCACGACTCGTGTCTCCAACCCTGACTGCATCTGGTTCCTCTGACAAATGACACAGTTGTTCCTGCTTTGTTCCAGATGTTGTTCTGGGGCTTGGACCCTGGCATTGCTCTGTTCCAATCCCTTTCTTCTACAGTAGGAGAAACTGAAAACCAGAGAGAGAGAGGGCTTGCCTGAAGTCACACAGTTCTTGAGTAAGAGAACCGGGGCTAGAACCTGAGTCTGTCTGGTCCCCGGTGTTCACAGTAATGCTAGTGATAATCTGGGACACACACACACACACACACACACACACACACACACACACACACACCCTGCCTCTTCAAATCCCTGTTCAGCCAGGAAAGATTCTCTGCTTTTCTGCATGGTTTTCCATTCCAGTTTCAGAATCTGAGTCTCTATTGCATAATCAAACCTGGGTCTAGCATGGAGGGCCCAGAGGAGAATGATCACATATCTGCATGTCCCTCAAGAAGCTCCTGGTAGGCAAGGCGACAGTTGACAGTTCTGACAGTTCCATTGAGGGATGATTAATACATGCCCAGGGCAGAGTAGATGTAAATAATTGTTGGATGAATGGATTAGCAGAAACACTTAAATTCACCAGCCCCTTCTACTTGGTTAAGGCCCATTACCCACCTTGATGGTAGCATATTCCGGCCCCTGAGAACACTTATGGGCCTTAACTTTACACCAACCTGTCTGCCTTGTTTGACAGCCCGTCCCCTACATGAACCTACACCCTGATGGCAAGGACCATGTCTGTCTTGCTCACAGTTGGATCCCAGTATTTAGCACAGATTGTAAGCACCTACTGGATATTTGATGAATGAATGAATGAATGAATGAATGAGATCCCAGACACAGAGAAGCCTGGGCTGTCAGATACACACAGATGCAGCTCCGCACATTTCTCACCAGCTGCCAGGCCATCACATCAGATGCAGGTTTTCAAACAGAAGCGAGAAGCTGAATGTTTGAAGCTAAACAAAGCAATGGGCTGAGCCAACTTGCCTTGAAGGAAAGCTGTTTCCGGCTCCACCCCACCTGGCACCTGGGAGCCTGCTTCCAGGCCTGTCCTACAGCCAACCCTCAGCTTCCACCATCTGCACCCAGTCAGCGAATGTGGGACTAGGGGCTTCTGGGAGGGAGGTCACCCACCATCCTCCCATCCTGGATGGCCAGGGCAGACCTGGCTCCCTTCCCCCAGTCTACCCTGCTCAAGGCCAACACAACCAGATCCTGGGGCTGTGGGCAGGAGGTTCACATTCAGCTGTGGAAAGAGAGAAAGAAGAAAGGAAATCCCGCACCGGGACACCCTCTTGGCTCTCTGCTAGGTGCTGGGCACCTCACCTGTGCTTAACTTGCTTGTAGCTTATTCACAAGTCAGAGGCAGAGGTCATGACAGCCTTTTACAGATGTGGAAACTGAGGCTCAGAGAGGTTGCTAACTTGCCAAGGCCACAAAGCCCTCAGTGGCAGAGCTGATTCAGCCTCAGCTCTGTGATCCCAGAGCCTGAAGCCTGGCGTCAGGCTGTGGAGGTTTCCATTCTCTGTATCTTTCTCACCTACCAGAGTGGTTCCCTGTTCTTCTTCAGTCCCCCTGAAACACCACCAGGATAATTCACTCTTACTCATTTGTTTGTTTGTTTTTTGTTTTTAAGGCTGATATAAGTAATAGGCGTGGGTATAGTTTTGGAGCTATCAGCCATTCATCCCCTGGTGTAAATTATTCCAATCACTTTGCTTTCCTTCTGATTCTTTTTTTTTCTCAGTTTTTTTTAATGTTTATTTATTTTTGAGAGAGAGAAGGGGAGAGAGACAGAGAGGGAGACACAGAGTCTGAAGCAGCCTCCAGGCTCTGAGCTGTCAGCAGAGAGCCCAACGCGGGGCTCAAACTCACGAACCGTGAGATCATGACCTGAGCCGAAGTCAGAGGCCACCCAGGCACCCCATGCTTTCCTTCTGATTCTGACCTTCAGCTGAGGCTCCCTTGCATGGAGCAGATGGAAATGTTAAGGAAAGAGAGTCAGGGTCATTTCACTATAGTAAGTGTGCAGGTTGAGAAAAACAAGGTCAAGAGTAGGGAAGAGAAATTCCCAGAAGCCAGATTAGGAAAGCAGATAAAGCGAGACCCAGTTCAGGAATGGAAAAGGTGATTCCCAACACTGCAGGAAGTTTTTCTCACCAAAGTTCCCTGGTGAAGGGAAAGGGGAAGGGGAGGTTAGGGGGGAGGGAGCGGGTAGAGGGGAAGATGGAGGTTTTAAGAACGAGAGGGTGGTTTTGAAAGGGGCCATGGGCCCCCTGGGATATAATGGTCGGTCCTGATAAAGGAGGTCCCAGCCACTTCCCACAGCCTGTGTCAGGGAACTCCAGTGATGAACTGTGTGCCTTGTCCCAGCAAATCTCCATTTTTGGATACTAGATCATTCTAAGTCATCTTCTCTTTGCCTTTTTTCATATTAATCAATGGCTGAACATTTCCAAAATAGAAAATTCAATTACTGCACACTCCTGGAAAATGGACAAAAGTGCTTCAGGTTACCTGAAAGTTTGCAAAATGCCCCATTGGAGAAATTAAAAGTTACCAGTACTGGAACAGAGACAGAACAGTCGCTGTAGTTGTTATCTATTGCTGCAAAACAGATTGTCCCCAACCTTAGCACTGAGGGGCAGCTTTCTGAGGGGCAGGAATCCAAGAATGGTTTAGCTGGCTGGTTCTGGCTCCAGGTCTTTCGTGGGGTTGTGAGTAAGCCATGGGCAGCTCCCTGATGACCTGCCTGGTGGGTCCACTTCCAAGTGCACTTATGGGTTGTTGGCCGCCTGAAAGGAGGCCACAGTTCCTCTGAGGTGGGTGTCTCCAAACTCACATGGCAGCTTGCTTCCTCAGAGTGAGAGATCAGAAAGAAAAAGCCCAAGATGGAGGCCTCAGTCTTTCATGATCTAATCTTGGATGTAACATACCACCGTCAACTTCTATCATACACTATTGGTCACGTAGACCAACCCTCCAAGGGCAGTGTGGGAGGAGTCTGCACAATGCAGGCAGGGTGTGAGTGCCAGAAGTCAGGGGTCCTTGGAGGCTATCTTGGATGCTAGCTTTAGCATTTTTTTTTCTTAACCGAATTTTCACTTGGACCACACTAATATCCACCAACATGATTCCACTCCAGTTGCCTTCAGCCAGATCACCGATGGCTCCCTTGAACCTGAATGGAAGTACGAATGAGGGTATCTCCCTGTTTCCTGTTTGTAGTAAACTGAGTAATGGTTCCCAGAGAGATTCAGGTCCTAACCCCTGAAACCGATAAGGATTACCTTAGATGGAAAAGGGTCTTTGCCTGAAATTTGCCATTAATAGCCTTTATTTCTCTCCAAAATCTCAAGAGGTTTCTATAGATAAGTGTGCATTCATCTCCAGTGTCTGTTAGAGCTCATATAGTCTGTTTGTTAGTGAGAGACCAAAAATGATTCGTTCAACATAGGGCCTCTGGTCACCCCCTATCATACACTCTAGAGGGCAACGTTAGCCTAACCCCTGGTCTCTAGGGATGGGGGGCAATCCACCCCTGAAGTTCCTCTGTTAGCAGAAGGGCACTTGCCAACACACTGGGCTTTTCTGAGCCTTCCTTCACGGGAGTAAACTGCTTTCCCTGAGGCAGCACCTTCATTAGGCTTAGCAAGACCCAACTCTGGAGCTTGTGTATGTTTTCTCTCAAGGTCCCAGATAATATGAGATCTTGCCACAGTTGTTTGTGAGAGACTTTGATGGGCCCCCTTTCTGCCTTTTTATTGTCAGCAGGATGCTTTGTTTTTTCCTGCTTTTCAACCCACCTCTTTCCCTTATAATAGATTCTTTCCATTTCACTTAAGTAAAGCCACTAGAGTGACTACTGTAGCAATGGGCTGATTTTTTAAAATATAATTTATTGTCAAATTGGCTTCCATACAACACCCAGTGCTCATCCCAACAAGTGCCCTCCTCAATGCCCATCACCCACTTTCCCCTTTCCCTCACCCCCCATAAACCCTCAGTTTGTTCTCTGTATTTAAGAGTCTCTTACGGTTTGCCTCCCTCCCTCTCTGTTTGTAACTTTTTCCCCCTTTCCCTCACCCCCCATAAACCCTCAGTTTGTTCTCTGTATTTAAGAGTCTCTTACGGTTTGCCTCCCTCCCTCTCTGTTTGTAACTTTTTTCCCCTTTCCCTCCCCATGGTCTTCTGTTAAGTTTCTCAAGATCCACATATGAGTGAAAACATATGGCTTCTGTCTTTCTTTGACTGACTTATTTCACTTAGCATAATACCCTCTGGTTCCATCCATGTTGCTGCAGATGGCCAGATTTCATTCTTTCTCAAGCAATGGGCTGATTAACCATGGGGGGAGGACACCATGCCCCTGGGGCTGACTGAAAGATGGACAAGGGTCTTTGCAGATGTGATGAAGTTAAAGATCCTAAAATGGGGAGACTTTTTGGATTATCCAGTTACACCCTAAATGCCATCACAAGGGTCCCTATTGAAGAGACGCAGATACCATGCTACTGGCTTTGGCTTTGGAGATGGAGGAAGGGGCCATGAGATAAGGAATGCAAGAAACACAGTTTCAGAAACTGAAAGTAGATTCTCCCTTAGAGGGAGAACAGAGGGAGTTGTGCCGGCCCTGACACACTGAAACTGACTTTGGACTTCTGACTTCCAGATCTGTAAGAGAATAAGCATGCATGAGTTCAAACCATATGTTTGTGGTCATTTGTACTGGGGCAATAGCATACAAATACACTGTGTCACATCCATGTGGTACAATCAGGAAAATGCAGAGCAGGAAATAAACACCTCTGGTTCCAGAGCTGCAAGTGCTAGAGATTTCTGGCTCACACATGCCTTTGTTACGGGGAGAAGGAACTTCACACCTAAGCCCTACCTAGTTCCTTTGGGAGGGTGACAAAAGACACTGATTTCCAGCATGTTCAAATGAGGCCTGGTGAATTAGACATGCTGGGTTGAATCCACCGTTCACTAGCTGGATGACCTTGAGCAGGTTATACAACTCCAACTTCTCGGCCCTGACTACACATTAGAATCACCCATAATACTTCAAATCATATCCATGGCCAGGTCCCATCCCTGAAGACTCTGGTGATTCAGGTGGTCTGGGGGAGGGGGCTTGGGCATCAGTGTTTTTATTAAGCTCCCTGGTGATTCTGATGTGCAGCCAGGCTGATCAGCACGTCTCTAAATCTGTTCCTCCTTGGAGATAGAAATCAGAGTTTGGTCACCTATCTATCACATGGGTGTGATAAAGCTTGAGCGAAGTAATCCATGTAAAGTGCTCAGCACAGAGTAAGCCCTCAAGGACTATTAATGAGTATTATACTGCAATCCAGGCAGAGAAGTCATCTTTCAGTGCCCCCTACTCTATCCACTTTTAAAATGTTCAGGGTAAATAGGAAGGTTCAGTAGATCACTAACATGGTGACATTTTCAGGTACACTTAAATCAAGCATTTGAAACTCCAGGGAGTTTCAAGACAGGGTCTAATCAGACATCTCTCCAGCTTCATGGGATTCCTGTGCCTCTCAAAGCAGAGGGTAAGCACCTGGTTCAGTGTCACCTAGGTGAGTGTCTTGCTCCAGCATACCTTAAGGTTGTAAGCAATTACCCATTTACACATATTCAGGAAGGGAAGAGCCTGACCAACAGACCAGGATTTTTTAAATCCTTCAAGTTTTAAGACCAGGAGTTTGGTTCACTATGGACTCGAGGGCTCCCTGAAGGGGTGACCTTGAGTTTTCAAAAATAATCGCTTTTCCTCTTCTGTGCTCCTCAGTGCTCTTCAGATGGAGGCAGAAACAGTTTCCTAGCCCAAGAGAGCTTTGGAATGGAACTCAAGGCAACAAGCCCTGGGAGCTGGAATCAAGGCCACGAGCAGTGGCACACCCAGGTTGGGTGGGGCCTGAAGTCCATACATCTAGGGCAGGAGGGCGCTCTTAGCCACACCTTGCTGCTCTGTGAAGCAGAGAAATGGTGACACACACTAGAAGAGAATGATTAAACAAATTTGCAAACGTGGCTCGGTGAACAAACAACCCCACTCAGTACAGCAGCTCCTTTGTCCCCAGCAAAAGAGATGGCTTTGGTGGAATACAATCTGAGATTCAGGCCTCATGAACTGGAGGATGATTCTGCCCCCTCATTACCCTTCCTCTTTGGTTTTCTTTTTGTTTGAAAACAAGATAGAATCTTCTCTTCTTTCCTTCTGGGTGTTGAGAGTTGGGAAGCCCTTTAAATAAACACGCCTATTAAAGGCATGGATCTGTCCCCAGCAGGCAGTAATTGTACTTCCAAGGCCACCAATGTAGTGGCTTCAGGGTGTGAGGCAGAGACTTCAGGTCTATTTCACCATGCCCTGCCCTGCCAGGGTCTCTCTGCCTGGCCTAGGGCAAGTTGCTGTCCCTGCTCAGAATTCAGTCTCCTGTCCTGTACAATCAGGGTAACGATGCTCTTAGTTCATATTCGTCTCATCACGGTGATAAACCCCTTTGGCTCAAGTCCTAAATGACAGTGCAGGACTCATTTTCAGTTGAAAAGCGTTAGTACTGCCATATACGTGCTTGAATATGAAATGATCACCTACCAGTTTGTAAGCAGCCAATGTCTGAGCCCTCAGGTGCCCACCTGTGTCTACTCTGGCCTCCTAGCTGTTGCCCGAGGACCCCCAAAACCTTCTCATGACTCAGCATCCAAAGGAGACATGCCTGGCCCAGCGAGGGGGACACAAGGACCAGGCATAGAAGAATTACAGCAGGCTCTATGTTCACTCGTCAGTGCGACTTTCTGGCATTCAGGGCCTTGAATAGCACGCCTAGGCTCCTCCATTGGCTCAGCACTCTTCAGTCTTGATACTGTCTCTCTGAAGAGCCTCTACCCGCCTTTACACACCAGAGTGGGGTCCAACTTGTGGACAAACTCAGAGTGCTGGGAAGCCATTGCCCAGCGAAGGACCCCTGATCTGTCCATCCACCCTCCTTTCTAGGAGGTCATTTGGTCCAAAAAGTTGGCCCTGGGAGGACAGACCTGGCCAGCTGCCCTCCAGACCCTGTGAAGGACTCTCACCAGACCAGGTGGGGGCCACACTCCCTGGTTCCTGTCCCTGAGTCACTTCATGCCCCTTCTCGTGCACATTCCTAGACACCTCAGCCCAGACGCAAAGCTGGGAAAGACAACTGGGCCACAGAGACCCCTAGAGCTGCCTCGGGGATCCTGGAGGGTGGGGGTGTCCAGCAAACAGCTCCTTTTCACATGGATTGACATTGGCCTTCTGTGTGAGATTTCATTTGGGTGTGTGATCTAGCCCAGTCCCCTCACTGTATGGACAACGAGGCCCAGAGGGCACACAATGAGGCAGGCAGCCTGGGATCCAGGCCTCTGGCCCCCAGCCTGGGGCTCTACCCACTACATCTCATGTCCTCTCTCCTCTGTGATTCCATCCTGCCCATCACTGCAGACACATTATTCTGTCCTGGGGAAGGAATGTCCCATGGTCCATAGTCCTTATGAATGGATGTGCTATGGGAAACACCCTTCTTATTCAAACCCTGGGGCAATTTCATCAACCTGAAGCTGCCACCTTAACCAGGATGCAGCCTATCTGAAAAGGTTGTTTAAAAACCACTCTAGGGGCGCCTGGGTGGCGCAGTCGGTTAAGCGTCCGACTTCAGCCAGGTCACGATCTCGCGGTCCGTGAGTTCGAGCCCCGCGTCAGACTCGGGGCTGATGGCTCAGAGCCTGGAGCCTGTTTCCGATTCTGTGTCTCCCTCTCTCTGCCCCTCCCCCGTTCATGCTCTGTCTCTCGCTGTCCCAGAAATAAATAAACGTTGAAAAAAAAAAATTAAAAAAAAAAAAAAACCACTCTAGATACCAGGTGAATAATAAATAAGACTGTGACATGTGTGGGTTCTTGTTACAGGTGGTAGTCCAAGCCCCTCTCCCCTCCAACCTCCATGGACTCCCTGAAGGATCTGGAGAAGTCCTTTTGCCTCTCTGGGCTTCAGTCTCCCCATCTGTGCAATGGCAACATTAGGGCAGAAGCTCCAAGGGCGCCCCTTGCTCCCTGCTCTGTCCCTGATTCTGTAAGGCCAGGGGCTGGATCAGCCATCATGGGAATCCTCTCAGGTGGGGAGCTTCTCCTCCCAGATGACCCACTGAGGCAGTCATGGCAGGATCTTTGGAACCAGAGAGGGGAGGTTCAACCCAGGTCAGTCACCTCCAGTAGCTTGCCTAGTGCTTAAGAGGGCAGCATTCAAAGTCAAGCTTTGGGGGCGCCTGGGTGGCGCAGTCGGTTAAGCGTCCGACTTCAGCCAGGTCACGATCTCGCGGTCCGTGAGTTCGAGCCCCGTGTCAGGCTCTGGGCTGATGGCTCAGAGCCTGGAGCCTGTTTCTGATTCTGTGTCTCCCTCTCTCTCTGCCCCTCCCCCGTTCATGCTCTGTCTCCCTCTGTCCCAAAAATAAATAAAAGACGTTGAAAAAAAAAAAAAAAGTCAAGCTTTGCAATTCAGGTGCACCGATTCAGGGTCCTTATCTGTCAACCGAAGCTGATAACACTTGTCTTCACAGAGTTACGAGGGTCTGTGGCAGAGCCTCAGTTATTCTCCAGTGTCTGTCTTCCCATAGAATCACAGAAATGGAATCTCCCCAAATGACCACCTAATATAAAGACTACATTTCCCAGCCTACCTGGTTGTACCATGTGACTACGTTCTGGCCAATGGGACGCAAGAGGAACGGTTTGGGGTAGCTTTGGGGTCCCTGCTTCAAAAGCAGCGGACACACATGATTTGCCTTTTTGTCCACATCCCTCCCTCCATCATGCCACCTGAAATATGGATGTGGAAGCTGCTATTTTGAACCACAAAGATAATGCTTGCTGCTAAGGATGACCAAATGGTGAATTGGAAGGGATGTGTGTCCTTGAGGATCATTTGTCACCTCCCTGCACTGCTCACTTCCAGGCTTATTTTACTTATTTAGAGAAATCAACTCCCATTTTGTGTAAGCCACTGGTATTAGAGTCTCTGTTTCTCAGAGTTAAACCTAATCCTTACTCACTGCCATGGGATCTGATGAAATTGAATGGTTCTCATCTAACCAAGTCACCCTCCTGCTTTAAGGCCCTTCTGTGACTGCTCAGGATGACATTGAAACTCCTTAGCATGGCACTTAAGGCCCTTCATGATATGTCCCCCTTACCACTCCAGCCTTGGCTCTCTTACTGTACCCCACTTTACCCATCACAGCCCAGGCGCCAGCCAGCAGAAGCTACTCATAGCTCCCCATGCCACCCAGGCACCTCTCATTTCTGGTCTTTTGCACATGCAACTCTATTCTCCAGAAATGCCATCTCTCCCCTGGCCCTTTTCAGCTTTCAGTATTCAGATCAGGTATTATTTCCTCCAGGAAGACTCCCAGGTCCTTCACAGGATTTATGGTGTTCCATTTCATTTCTTTTTGCTGTGTTGGCACCATGGAACTTCCTCATACTGTGTGAGAGAAACACACCAGTGTCCATGTCTGTCTGCCTCCCCAGTCTGAGGCCTCAAGACAGGGATAGTGCCTGGTTCATCTGTGCACGCCAGGGCCTCTGCAACAGGGTCATCCATAATAGGAGCTGGGTGAAGGGAGGAAGGATGGAAGGCAGATGCTTATTAGTGTGGAAATAGTCTTAGAAGCAGGAAGAACTGATGACTGGAGACAGAAGTGAAAGGCAAGGTCATCCTGAGCAGAGGCTCATCCCTGCTCCCCTGCTGTAGTCAGATATTCCTGGATCTAAGCGGCCCTCGTGCATTCATCGGCAAATCCGCACCAAGTGTCAAACGGTGGGGCAGTATCTCAGGCTTTCTCAGTCAGCACATGTGTAAAGATACACTTGGCCTCTGCCAAGACTTTGTACTTCAGTCATTGCCTCATCACTGCCCATAACCAGTAACGATAACAGAACGGGAAAGGCAACTGACAGTTGCACAAAATAACGTGTGCGGGGCCAAAGTTTGTGGTCCAAGGACTCTGCTAACAATGAACGTTATTTAACAGCCTTATTGTAACTTTCTGGGGGCCTGATCCTGTAATGGCCATTTCGTGTATCTCATGGTTCCTCCTTCAACAACGGGGAAAACTGAGGCCAAGAGAAAGAAGTTGCTCAAGGTCACACAGAGGCTGGAGCAGAGACTGGGGCGCAAGCTCTGACACTCAGACCCATGCCCTTTGTGCCACTCATGCCCCATCCTGTGATTGCTGTCCCGTAATTGTGCATTGAGATAAAGATATGGACCCACTGAGCCCAATTATGAGGGTCACATAGGGACAGATATATTACAGAGCCTTTGAACCAGGAGAACACCTTCTGTTGACTTGGTAACATAATCTTTTGGTACTTTTTTTTTTAACTTTTTATTATGAACCAGTTTAAGTCTACACAGAAATAGAGTATAATGACCCCCCTGTGTCCACTAGCAGCTAGCTTAAGGAGTTATCAACACCTGCTGTTTGGGGTAACATAACTTGGAATCATCTCTCCCCCTAGGAAACTGGAGGAGGCACACACTACAACCAGAATCATCTTCTCAAATTGCAAACTGGATCGTGTCTACTCGCCTCCTTCTTCCTCCAAACTCTAATAGAATTCTCTGCCCTAGAAATGAAGACAAAGCCAAGCTCCACTCCACCATGGACACCCTATCTCTGCACTTTATTTTAAGTTTATTTATTTATTTATTTTTTAAATTTTTTTTTTAATGTTTATTTATTTTTGAGACAGAGACACAGCATGAGCATGGAAGGGGCAGAGAGAGAGGGAGACACAGAATGTGAAGCAGGCTCCAGGCTCTGAGCTGTCAGCCCAGAGCCCGACACGGGGCTCAAACTCACGAACTGTGAGATTGTGACCTGAGCCGAAGTCGGACGCTTAACCGACTGAGCCACCCAGGCGCCCCTTAAGTTTATTTATTTCTTTTGAGAGAGAGAAAGGGAGAGCAGGGGAGGGGCAGAGAGAGAGAGAGAGAGAGAGAGAGAGAGAGAGAGAGAGAATCCCAAGCAGGCTCCACGCTGTCAGCTCAGAGCCTGATGCAGGTCTCAACCCTACGAACCATGAGATTATGACCTGAGTTGAAATCAAGAGTCAGACACTTAACCGACTAAACCACGCAGGTGCCCCAAAGCCACTTTTATTTTGGGTTTTCTCTTACATCAGGAGTTCACAAATGTAACTTCATATCGGAATCAGTAGAGGAGCTTAAAAACAAAACAGACCAAAGCAACAATGAAAATCAGACAACCCGGTACCACACCAAGGGATTCTGACTGGGAATCAGAAGTGTTGCTCAGGCATTGGTGTTGTAAAAAGCTGTCCGTGATGCTACCACGCAGCCACAGGTTGAGAACCACTTGTTTGATGATACGTGTCTGAACTAGTTCTAACTGACATGGGGCTCAGCTCAGAAGTCATCTCCCGAGAAGTCCCAGGCAGGGGGATCTCAGGGCTCCCTCTTCTGCTTTCACAGAGCTAGGTGCTACTCTCTGCCGGAGGCAGGTGGTAGTGTATTGCATTAGTGTTGTTGGGTCAGGCTCCTCCTACTGTCCTCTGAGCTCCTCCAGGGTGGGACCACGTTAGATTTATCCACAGTGCCTGGCCCAGAGGTTAGAGTTCTTACCTGGGCCTCCAGAACCCTGTGGGGTCTGGCCCCTGCCCACACCTCCAGCCTCTTCTAGAGCTATTTACTCCTTCCCTCCTCCTGCTTGTCTTCTCCCAGTTCCTTAAGTGCACTTGACCCCTCCCATCTCAAGGCCTGTGCATAAGCCTGTCCCTTTCACCTGCCTCTTCATTTATTCTGCCCCTGCTTGTCCTTCAGATCTCACCTTCCACCCTCTATTTGAAGCCCAGTCTTGGCACTAGCAGCATTGGTATCACCAGGCAACTTGTTAGAAATGCAAAATATAAGGCATTTATAGTTAACAGGATTAGCAAGGTCCCCAGAATACGGAGAATGCATTGATGGGCGGTTCTGACTCCAAAACATGATTGGGGTGGAGGCAGGAGAGGGTCCCTTTTTGGAACAAAGGAATGCTGGGTGAACGAAAGAAACAATGTCCCTTGCTCGTAATTATGGCATCTGCATAGTGGAAGATGTTGACCACCAGGCCTGCTCGTGCTCGGGTCAGAGGCCATGAACTCAAATGCCTACAAGGGCTATAAATGAGTGAGTCAACATATTCGTTTCCCTCACAAACCTCGTGTCTTAAAACAACAGAAACTTAACTATCTTACAGTTCTGGGAGCTCAGAAGTCAGAAATGGGTGTCACTGGGCTAAAATTGAGGTGTCGGCAGAGCTGTGTTCCTTCTGGAGACACTGGGGGAAAATTGTTCCCTTGCCTTTTCCAGCTACTTGCGTTCTTTGGCTATGGCTGCCTGACTCCTTCCTCTGCCTCTGTCATCACATCTCCTGTGGTGTTGTTGACATTCCCCTACCCCACTGATAAGGACCCTTGTGATGACATTGCACCCACCCATCTCATCCGGGATAATCTCTCTCCCTCAAGACCCTTAACTGCAGGTGCCATGCGCTGCCTCGTGCTTTGCTTCCCTGTCAGTGTTATTTGTGTGCTTGTGTGACAGCCGGGATTTAGTGCGAACTCAGGCCATGCATCTCCTGTGTGTCCTTGGGCAAGTCCCTTTCCCTTTCTGGGTCTCAGTTTGCTCAACTATAAACTGAGGTGCAGAGGGAGGGAAAGAGGAAGGAAGTCAGGCAGGTGGAAGGGAAACAGAGTTTATGGTCAATACTCAGGGCACGTTTGGTTTGACAACATTGAGACTTCGGTCATGTTCACACAGAGTAAACTTCACAGAGTGTAGAGATTTACTCAGGGGAAAAGAGAGGGGGAAGGGTATATTTTGGTTTGCTTTTTTTTTTTTAATTTTTTTTAACGTTTTTGTTTATTTTTGAGACAGAGAGAGACAGAGCATGAATGGGGGAGGGTCAGAGAGAGGGAGACACAGAATCCGAAACAGGCTCCAGGCTCTGAGCCGTCAGCACAGAACCCGACGCGGGGCTCGAACTCACGGACCGTGAGATCATGACCTGAGCCGACGTCGGCCACTTAACCAACTGAGCCACCCAGGCGCCCCTATTTTGGTTTGCTTTTACATGCATTTTTATTTTTAAATTTTCATTCTCTGCAACTCCCTCACTGTCTTGACCCAGTCTTCCATCTCCAGTTCAAATGAAGAGAATGGAGGCACCTGTTATGCTCGGTGCAGAATAAATGCCCAGTGCAGCTCGCATGTCCTTTTGTTTAGAATCTATCTGATCCGTTCACTGTCTCAGAGCCAGGAATCTTCTCTAGTAACTTCCTAGACATATAAGGCTCCAAAACACCAAAGGATAGAAATAGCTTCTCTTCCCCCACCAGGCCAGTGTAAACACATCCTTGAGTGACATTCCTTGCTGACAATGACCTGGCTGTGGCTTGTGTTATCTCACTATTTCTCCTTCAATCCTTTTAGTACAAACACTCACAGTGGCTCCAGGCCCAACATCCGTTATAGAGGCCTAGATCTTTTTGCCAATTAAAAAGCTGAATCCAAAACATTCTTGAACAATAGTCAACTCTCTGCAAAAATAATTTATGCACTTTACCCTGAGCCATGACACATTTATCCTTTTCTCCAAACTGTAAATGTCAGACATTGTGGAGGTTTTTATTTTTTAATTTTTTGGCTGCATTTACAAATAACTTGCAACAGGACTACTTTTGTGAGTTCTGGTGAAAGCCTCAGCTTATGAAATGTCAAGGGGGGGGGGGTGAGCTGAATGGAATCTAGATACAAACAAAGCATTCACTGGATTAGTCCCTTTCTGAAAACCATCCATGGTGGAGTCGTAGAATCCCCAAAGACCACTTAGATCGGTGCTTCCCAGATAGAGTTGCATATCAGGAGCATATGGAGAACTTAAAAAAAAAAAAAATTCCTAGGTCTCAGTCAACATCTAATAATTTAGAATCTCTGAAGGTAAGATCCAGGAGATTGTGGTGTTTTGTTTTGTTTTGTTTTTGATGCTTTTCAGGCAATTCTGATGCACAGCTAAGTTTGGAAGCCACTTGTCTTATTTAGTCCTTATTTGGTACTCCTCTCCACAGGATTTTGCCAAATGGTTGTCTATCCCTCCTTGTACTCCTCCAGTGATGGGGCGGGGGGGCTCACTGGCTTTCAAAGCAGACCCTCCTATCCCTCCTTAGCCAGCACTGGTTTGTGAGAAAGTACTTCCTCTGCCCCCTGTAACTTCCCCTCACTGATCTGGCTCTGCCTTCTAGGACCCTGCAGATGTCTGCTTGTGTCCTTTGGAAATTTGGAGGGCAAAAACTTGTCCTGTGAGTTCCAAGGGGTGGATACCCCAGTTTTTTAGCTGTTCCTCACAGGACACAGACTTCAACCTGTCTTTGTGGGGCCACTTCCTATCTGCCAGCTGGCCTCTGGCCACAGCTTTCCAAACTGTCATGAAAACTGATACTCCCTTTGTTACGGACTCACTACCTCTACCAATGAGGCTGTTAACTGACCAAATAATCATTGAATCAGCCCATCATGGAGTGCCAAGCACCCAAGACGTGCTAGGTTGGCCATGTGCTGTGGGAGAGCAGAAGGGGCTTTGGCAGGGGCTCCACACTTCCGGGGAGAACCAAAGCAGGACATGAACAGAGCTGTGGCAAGACACAAGATTCACTGCTTTAGTGAAGAACTTCATTTTGCAGCAAGGGCTGTAAACATCCTAAGAATGACATGGTAACAGAAGATTCCATAGAGATGTAGCTTAAGAAAAAATTATATGAATCAGTCAGGGTCGAACAGGAAAATGTGAGCGCTAAATATGTGCAGAGGTAGGGATTTAATATGGAGAATCAGGTGCTGATAGAATTGTTGGAAGGGCTGGAGGGAAAAGCAGGGAAAACTAGTCCTTCAGGACAGATTCCCAGAACAAAGAAAGACTAGGCTCACCAGTCTCTTTACTGTCTGAGGCCACCTTGGGTGCTATTAGGTCCAGACACACCCCTGCAGCCGTGATTCAAAGAGCAGGTAGTAGGGGTCTAGAAGCCACAGCCACAGCCCCCACCCCATACCCAGGAGGAACACCAATGCAGAATCTTCACAACCTGCCTTCACAATCTCCTGCCTCCAAAGGGGCAGGAAAATAACCTCCACCTTCCACAGCTGGCAGGGGTACTGCTATTTGGAAGCAGCCAGTTCACTCCAGAACTCTAGCTGCAAACAAGGCTACAAGAGCTTGTAGCTTCCCACTCTCTCCAACCAGAAGGAAGGCACAGTGGAGGTGGAGCGAGTCAGAGATGTGTGCTTAGCACGCTTTAAGACAACAACAAAATGGACACAATCTAAGTGTCCATCAGCAGTCTACCCTACCATGGAATTAGGTGCCCACTTTGGACAGGGTGATGTTTCTTTTTAATTAATGTGACATGGAAAAGGTTCATAATAAATCACTAAGTGAAAAAAAAAAAAGAAAAGAAAAGAAAGAAAAAGAGAAAAAAGCAGGCAGCAAAATAGAGGTCACCATAAGATTTCCTTTTTATTAAGTGGATTTTTGAAAAATACGGAGGAAAAAATATGGACAAGATAAATGGCAACTGCTGGGTGAAAGGATTGAAGGTATTTTTTTTTCGTAGAGATCAAAACTAGAACTTCATAATGATGTAAGCTCAATACATAAGTCAAAATAATCATAAATATATATGTACCTAATATATGAAGCAGAGACTGATGGAATTAAAAGAAGAAATAGATCCACAATCGTCACAGATTTTAACATTTTTCTCAGAAATTGATAGAAAAACTGCATTGAAGGTATTTTAAAAATTCTTTCATCCTTTTCTGCGTTTTCTAAGCTTTTCTACATTGTGCCTATATTCTTTTTGTCCTAGGGCAAAAAACAAACAAAAAAAGATGCATTTTTAAAGTGCACCCAAATAAAATCTTAAAGGTACAGGGAAGAAGAGCGGCGAAGGTGGAAGACTAGGGAGGCACAGAAGAGGTTAAGCAGAGGCTCCAGGATGAGGACCTAACTAGGTGCACCTTGCGGGAGAATATGCAAAATGTAACCGGAGTGATCACTGTGATTTGGGAAAGGCCTGCCCCATTCTGGGTCTTTGTTTCCGCTTCTAAAGGAGCGCTTTAGGACCGCACCATTGAGCCGCTAAGCGACGAGGGAGTTCTTGCTTGCCGTGAGACTCGGGGGTGGGGAAGGCGGTGGCTGGGTTACCCGGGAAGTGGGGAGTGCTGCCCTCCCCTATCCCCGCCTTTCCAGCCCCGACCCGCCCACGCCTAGAGGGAGGAGCGGCCTTGGCCCCGGGCAGCAGATAGGCGCTCCCTGGGACGCAGGCGGAGCCTCGCGGCTTGGGGTAGAGGCCGAGCCGCTGCGCAGAAGCGGGACCGGCGTTGGGCTAGCGGCGGGAGGCTGGGCTAGACCTGGAAGAGCTTGAAGCTGCACCTGGACCCGAGCCTGCCTCAGGTAATTAGCGCCCTTCTCCCTCGATCCCGAGGGCAGGCTGCAGCTTCCAAGCTTGTGCCTGCACCCGGGGCACGGAGTGATTCCTATTGGGGCCCGGAGGACTTAGATCCTAGCAAACCTTGCCCGCCTTAGCTAGAAATCATAGCTCACGCCCATCCAGCGCACTCCAGCCTAGAGCCCCTGACCGGAGCCAGGAGGCTGTGACCCGCGCCCCCCTGCCCGCAGAAGGTGAAGTTGGTGCCACGTGCTGGGTGATCCAGAAGGGCGGCCGGCCCTTGGCACAGGGGGCACTAATACCAGGAACTGTAAGAAATTGCCCACAGTCAGAGGAAACACAAAGCTGAGACTATGGGAATCCTGGCTGAGACTCCTACTCTTACTTGCTGTGTGCCCTTGGTGAGTCCCTTAGCCTCTCTGATCCCCAGCCGTGTTCCAGAACGGGGGTCATCATCTGCCCAGATCACCCCGGGGGTTGCTGGGAGTCTCAGTGACTTACTGCTAAGAAAATGACTTGCAAACTGTAAAGTGTGCTGTGCTGTGAGCAGTGATCTTACTATATGCAAGTGGAAGCTCTAAGCACAGACCCTATTTATTTAAGCCCCTAGAGAAGGAACAGCCTTGGCTTAGCATGAAAGACTTGCCAGCCTTGGCCTATGACTATCTCTCTCACCTGGTTAGCCCCTCCACTCCCCCACCCCTGGGTTGTTACCCCTCCCCTGGGATCCCTCCCTCCTCAGACCCAGGTCTGTTGGACCCAAAGTTTCTTGTGTCTCAACACGGCACAGAGCTCTGAACAGGTTGGAACCTGAGTGTATCCCTTATAGGTCTGCTGGCTCAACCACCCTCCAAGGGAGGGCTCTGATTTATATGAAGCTGGGGGACCTGGCTGGGGCTTTGCTTTCCAGGATTCCCAGTGGCAGAGGGTGAGCCATACAGGGATGGGGAGTGGGGGTGGAGAAGGCAGGTGCAATTCCTTTTGGCTGCTGGGTGGGTCAAGACTCAAGTGAAACAGAGAAGGTGAAGGGGTTGATGTCCTGGCTAAAGAGTAACTGTTTCAATGAACCTGTAAGTTTTATACCCCATTTAAATTTCATTGAATAAATTTTATATACTGTCTTAATTTTATAGTTGGTTTAAAAAGTGGTTTTTTTACATTTATTTATTTATTTGAGAGAGAGAGAGAGTGAGAGCAAGCTGGAAGAGGGGAGGGGCAGAGAGGGATCCCAAGCAGGCTCCGTGCTGTCAGTGCAGAGCCCCATGAGGGGCTCGAACTCACGAACTGTGAGATCATGGCCTGAACCGAAATCAAGAGTCGATGCTTAACCGATGGAGCCACCCAAGTGCCCCTTTAGTTGTTTTAATAAAGTCTGCCCTGTTTTCAGAGTTGTAGGCAAGAATAAGCAGGCCCTTCTTCCCAGCTGCTACCAGACTTGCTGCACTCCTGGGAAATTGAGACCTTTGCCCTGGGTCCGGCTGGGCCAGGGTCTGAGGCCAGCTCTGATATACTGGGGTGGAGGCTTACCATGCTTTTTATGTGCACAGCTCTGTTCAGTGTAGCCCTGTGAGGCCTTTCACATAAGAGGAAACTGAGGCACAGAGGTAAAGTGAAGCAAGCCCCTGTTTCAGAGGTAACTCTGTATGTCAGTCCCTTGGTTTCTACCCATTATTAGGTCAAATCGTGAACAGTCTTTGTGGAAATTTTGATGTATATCAGTGAATAACTAGCTGTTGGGCAGCTGCTCTGTAGCAGGCATTCTTCGAGGTATCAGGGACACAGCAAAGCAAGGGAAAAAAATGTCGGCCCTCTCAGAGCTGATGTTTTATTGGGGAGAGGCAGACAATAAACATGTGACTGTGTAAATATACTATCTGGTGTGTCAGATGGGGAGAAATAAGGCACGGGGTAGGGGACAGAGTGCTGGAGGTGAGAAAAGTTGCACTTTTGTAAATTTTACAAAGGGCAGTCAGGGGAGGCCTTGCTGAGCAGGTGACATTTGACCCAAGACCCAGAAGAGGTGAGGGAGTGAGCTGGGGGAAAGATGGGACATGAAGGAGATGGGCCAGAGTTCTTTAGGGCCTTTGTACCCCTTACAATCCATGTTTTTTAGAAGTGACACCCCTTTATGCTAGCATCTTGGAACATCTTAGCTGGTGGGCCTTTGGGGGACCACTTTGTCCCCTGTCACCCGTTCACTCTGGTTCCCCCTGTCCCCCTCCAGAGTCGTGAGCATGCTGCGCTTCCTGGTGCCTGTGCCCCGACTGTTCTGCCTCTATGGCAGGACTGCCCCATACTCTTCGGCAGCCGCCCTCCCCAGCCCCGTCCTGAATCCAGACATCCGCTACAACCAGCTGTTCATCAACAATGAGTGGCAAGATGCAGCCAGCAAGAAGACCTTCCCAACAGTGAACCCCACCACGGGAGAGGTCATTGGCCACGTGGCTGAAGGGGACCGGGCTGATGTGGATCGGGCTGTGAAAGCAGCCCGTGAGGCCTTCCGCCTGGGGTCTCCGTGGCGCCGGATGGATGCTTCAGAGCGGGGCCGGCTGCTGAACCGCCTGGCTGACCTTGTGGAGCGGGATCGTGTCTACCTGGCCTCACTGGAGACCTTGGACAATGGGAAGCCTTTCCAGGAGTCTTATGTCTTGGACCTGGATGAGGTCATCAAAGTATACCGGTACTTTGCCGGCTGGGCCGACAAGTGGCACGGCAAGACCATCCCTATGGATGGCGAGCATTTCTGCTTCACCCGGCACGAGCCTGTTGGTGTCTGTGGCCAGATAATCCCATGGAACTTCCCCTTGGTCATGCAGGGCTGGAAGCTCGCCCCAGCGCTTGCCACAGGCAACACTGTGGTCATGAAGGTGGCAGAGCAGACCCCCCTTTCTGCCCTGTACTTGGCCTCCCTCATTAAAGAGGCGGGCTTTCCCCCTGGGGTGGTGAACATCATCACTGGCTATGGCCCGACGGCAGGAGCGGCCATCGCCCAGCACATGGATATTGACAAAGTTGCCTTCACCGGCTCCACTGAGGTGGGCCACCTGATCCAGAAGGCGGCTGGCGATTCCAACCTGAAGAGAGTCACCCTGGAGCTGGGCGGGAAGAGCCCCAGCATCGTGTTGGCCGACGCTGACCTGGGCCATGCTGTGGAGCAGTGCCACGAAGCCCTATTCTTCAACATGGGCCAGTGCTGCTGTGCAGGCTCCCGGACCTTCGTCGAAGAATCCATCTACGATGAGTTTCTCGAGAGAACTGTGGAGAAGGCTAAGCAGAGAAGAGTCGGGAACCCCTTTGAGCTGGACACTCAGCAGGGGCCCCAGGTGGACAAGGAGCAATTCGAACGAATCCTGAGCTATATCCGGCTTGGCCAGAAGGAGGGGGCAAAACTTCTCTGCGGTGGGGAGCGTTTGGGGGAGCGTGGTTTCTTCATCAAGCCCACGGTCTTTGGTGGTGTGCAGGATGACATGAGGATCGCCAGAGAGGAGATCTTTGGGCCTGTGCAGCCCCTGTTTAAATTCAAGAAGATGGAGGAGGTGATCGAGAGGGCCAACAATACCAGATATGGCTTGGCTGCCGCCGTGTTCACTCGGGACCTGGACAAAGCCATGTACTTCACACAGGCACTCCAGGCTGGCACAGTGTGGGTAAACACCTACAACATTGTCACCTGCCACACGCCATTTGGAGGGTTTAAGGAATCTGGCAATGGGAGGGAGCTGGGGGAGGATGGGCTAAAGGCCTACACCGAGGTGAAGACAGTTACCATCAAGATTCCTCAGAAGAACTCATAAGAATGGCCACCACAGAGACCCTCCTCCAGTCCAGGAATTCCATAATCACCTAGACCAGCGGTTGCCAAATCATTTTTTAGCCCCAGCCCCCACTTTATTTGTCCCAAATGAACTCTTTGAGGGAAGCTCACCAAATAAAGCAATTGAAATGAGAGCTGCTCTAGTTAAAGCAGGGTTGGGGACTGGGCTCAAAGTTCTACCCACCTGCCCTTTGGTCCCAGCCCCCTTGGTGGCCCTGAGTTACTTCCATGAAATCTTGGGAGTCTAGAAAATACACTGAAAACCACCTGGACAGTGGCTTTCAGTTCTTCCTTCTGATCCAAGAACTTCCCAGTGGATTAACCTGATGGCTTAGACATAGGATGGGAAGGCGTTAGGAGTTTCGAACTAGGTGGATGCCAAATCTTAGCCCCATTTTTCAGTGACTTAACCTAAAAATTAAGGATGCTTTTCCTTTTTAAATTACCAGTTATCAGGCTGTTTCGCTTGCTTACCCTACATTTTGTTACTGATTTTTCTTCATTTGAGGGAAGGAGTGGGCAAAGAATGCATTTATATAACCATTCCTTTAAAGTAAACAACCCAAGTGTCCATCAGTTAGTGAGTGAGTGGATAAGTGAAATGTTTCCATGGAATATTCCTTGTACTACTCAGCCATGAAAGGAATGAAGTACTGACACATTCTACATGGATGGACCTTGAAAACATTAGGCTGAGTGGAAGAAGCCAGACATACAAGGCCACATATTGTATGATTCCATTTATAGGAGATGTCCAGAATAGGCAAATCCAGAGACCCAAAGTACATCCGTGGTTGCCGGGTATTGGGGGAGGAGAGAAGGGGGAGTAACTGCCAATGGGTATAGGATTTCTTTTTGGGAAGTTTTGAAGGGTTCTGAAGTTGGATAGTAGTGAGAGTTGTACAGCTTTGTGAACATACTAAAAAGTGCTGAATTGCACAGCGATTCACATAAAAGGATGAATTTTATGATATGTGAATTAATTTCAATTAAAAATTAAATAAAAAATACTCATAATTCCATTTGCAAATGAACTTTGGGTCAATATTCTGTTACAACTGAAAATTTTAGAGTCGTGGGGATGGAAGGGACCCAGGTGGGCATCCAGTCAACCCCCAGCCAGGTACAAAAGTCCCCTCCCCAATATTTCTAGTTGCATTTTTGTTTTCTCTTGGCTGAGTGACAAAGTGCAACTTGAAGGCCCATAGAGAAAAGCCCTGCCTCCTGCCTAGAGCAAGTTCATTTAGGTTCCCATTTCAGGGCTTCCACATTGTCACCCAGCCTCTACCCAAACACACTGCCCCTCCAGCAAAGCCCAGCATCAGGGCCATTCTGACATACTAGGGGTTTCCAGACTTTCACACCTCAGAGTTCAATGTATTTATTGTTAGTCTTCTGACCTCATTCCTCATCTGAAGGGAGAAATTCCAAGTCAGCCAGACCACGGTACAGAAACAATGCTGATCCTCTCTCTCCTCGTCTTCCATCTTCCTAGACCTCATGAGTCCCCATACTTCCTGGTCCACTCAGTCTTGGAAATGCACAGCGTTGGTTGTCATCTCTAATGTCCTGTTATCTCACTGAGGCATCGAGGTGATTTTGTCACGTGTCTTCGGGAGTGGGCCAGAAACTGCTTCCTGAGGCCCAAACAGACCCCTCTTCTCCCCTTACTAGGGCCTACTTTCTGCACCATTTGTCTAAGGCTGGGGTGACCCTGACTGCCCTTGCAATGCACACCTTTTACCTATTTCTCGTGGAGGCCATTGGTGGGGGGAGGTGGGAGGGAGCGGGTGGCTGGGTGGGTGGGGGTCTCTACTGACTAACAAGTACATCCTAATGTTTTCAGCCTGGTTCCTCATTTGTTCTCTACTTCTAAACCAAGAGGGACTGTCAGAAGGTGTCCCAGTGTGGGTGGGACTGCGAAAAGACAATCTAATAGGTCTCACTTCCGATCCCTGAAATTCTGAGACTGAGGAGTCAGGTCAGATTCCTAGTCAGCCGAGCCACCAAGGCCCCTCTGTCCTCTGTCATTGCTCTGGTTGTGGGAGGTGTGAGCAAGAGCCTGACCTGGACAGCGTTAAGGGCAGGATTTCACTTGGTCCTAGATGTTGCAATTCTGGGCCACCACCCATTCAACAAATTTGCACCAAGCACCTCCTCTGTGGAGCATGATCTCTGCCAGTCGTCTTCACACGCCACCAAAGCCTCACAATCTCGTAAAGTAGGCAGTGGGCTGACCCCTTTTAGATGAGGAAGTGGGAACTGAGAGGTTTAGCCTGCAGCTCATTTGGACTCATTTTCTCAGGCATACACTAGGGGCCAGAAAGGGGGCCAGTGTCTAACCATACCTTGAAACCTCAAGAGCCCATAGCAATGCTGTTGAACAAGATCAAACACCCTGCTCTGCTGGATCCACCAAGGCTACCCTTGATCAGATCCCGGATCCCAGATCCCAGGCCTTTTAAAGAAGTATAGTTTGGGTTGACTCTATTCTGGGTGTGAGGCTGACCTCTGGTGGTCACCTTGTTAGTTAATTTGCTTGGATCATTCATTCTTTGTGGGGGAAAAAACAGGCTCAGGTGCCAGTTCTAGGCAGGTTGTGGGGAAAGAGAGTTGAATGAGGCAGTCCTGACCCTGCAGGAGCTCACAGTGTGGCAGGGAGACTATTCCCAAATGAGATGAAAGTTCTGTGGTAAGTAGAAGCACAGAGGCCATGAGGTCACGGAAAGAAAGAAAGAACATTAGGCCGACACAATATTTATAAGGCACCTATAGTAACATATATGGACTCATGGAATGCTTCTAACCACCCACAAGGTACTTATTATTAGCATTCCACTTGCTAAATAAACGTGGAGGCCCAGAGGTGTTCAGCTATTTTTTTTAATTTTTTTTTAACGTTTATTTATTTTTGAGACAGAGAGAGACAAAGCATGAACGGGGGAGGGTCAGAGAGAGGGAGACACAGAATCTGAAACAGGCTCCAGGCTCTGAGCTGTCAGCACAGAGCCCGATGTGGGGCTCGAACTCACAGACCGTGAGATCATGACCTGGGCCGATGTCGGCCGTTCAACTGACTGAGCCACCCAGGCGCCCCTGTGTTCAGCTATTAAGTGGAGCCAGGATTCAAACTCAGGTGTCCTGACTCTACTGCATCCCACTCGGCCCAAGGGAGAGGCCCAAGGGAGGGGCAGGGGATCTGTTGGATGAAAAGGAGGTAACCAGGCAGACACAGGAAGCATGTTTCTGGGAGAAGGGCCTGGGGTTTGTGAGACAGTATGGAGGGTGTGAGGAATGGTGTGTGGAAAGGACAAGCCTGGGAAGAAAGGCCTGAGAGGAGGCAGGGGCTGGATTATGAAGGGCTTGTAGGCCCGACAAGGAAGTTCACACGCTGTCCAGCAGTGGAAATCCATGAGGGCTTCCCAAGGAAAGTGATAGAATCATATTGTAGTTTCTAAAGCTGGTTATGCTTCAGTGGGAGGATGGGTTGGGGGGTCGGCCTTGAGCTGATGACACTGCCAAAGTGATGCTGACCTGAGCCAGGTGTGAGGACGGGTGGCAGATCCTGGCAGCCCACAGGTGGGCTTTCAGGTGTGGTGACAGATTGTGGCAAAAGGAGAGTGAAGTTACAGTGACCCATTCTCCCAGCTGGGGACCAAGTGGCACTAGTGCTAGCAGTATGAAAGGGAACCTAGCTGGAGGGGCAGATTTGGGGACAAGGTGCTGAATTCATTTATTTGCTCGTTTATTCAACACATTGTATTCAGTGCTGACCATGTGCTAGGAACTATTATTCCAGGTGCTGGGGACACAGTAGGGAGCTAAATACCAGTCCTGGACCTTTTCCTTGATGGGGGAGGCTGACCACAAGTAAAATAAGTGAAACAGTCTGTCAGATGGATAAAAGAAAAGTCTAGCTGGGAAGGAGAATAGGGAACGTGGGTAGGGTGGGGTTGGAATTATAGTTTTCAATAAGGTGCTCAGAGATGGTTTCACTGAAGAGATGACAAAGGACTACAAGAGTTATGGAAATGGCAGGTGCAAAGGCCCTGAGGCTGGATGGAGCACATCTTGGGGGCTCAGAGAACACAAAGGCTGGAAGCAAGGAGCCAGAGTGGAGCAAGCAAAGGCTAGAGATGGAGATAGAGAAGTAGAGGGTCTTGGGGTAAGGGCAATTAGAGACTTGAAGGTCACTGTGCCAATTGGGGCCTTTACTCTGCATGATGAAGGAGCCATCAGAGGTTTTTGAACAGAGCAGGGACATGATCTGACATGTTTTAAAAGTATCACGGGAGCTGCCATGTTGACAACAGATTGCTGGGAGAAGAAGGATAGCTTGATCCTGATAATGCCAACATCGGTGAGTGAAGAATGAGAATTCCATAAAGGGCACTAAGGAGAAGCAGCTGAGAACCATGAGGAAAAGACCTGAGAGGCAGGAGTCAAGAAGCCAAGGAAGGAGTGAGTTTGCAAAGGGAGGGAGCCCTCGGCAGAGTCAAGTGCTTCCAAGAGGTCAGGTAAGAGGACAGAGAAGTGTGCCCTGGCTGAAGCCTCAGGGTTCCCTCGAGACTTGGTAAGAGCAGTTTGTGTAGAAGGGTAGGGGTCGAAGCCAGACTACTGTAGATTGGGAGCACCACTTAATCCCCTCAAACCCCTGGGATCTATACATTAATCCTAGAATTGGAGGACCTTGGGAGGAAAGCAAGGAGGCACATTATGAGGGCCTTGGAGAGGCCCCGGACTCCCCACTCACTTAGGTAGAGGGGTGGACCAAGTAACCTGTCCAAGGCCATGGGACTCCGTGGTGCCAGAGCGTGGCCTGAAGTACAGATTCCTGGCCCCCAGCCACATACTCTTCCCACGTGTCCCAGCCTAACTTTAGTACCACAATAAACGCCAAGTTTGAGGGGGTCAACGCAACAACTGTTTATTTCTTACTTAATCTTGGTTAAGCAATTAACCAGTGGTTAACAAGTGGTTAATGAATAACGATGGTTAATTTCTTATAATAATGTAATGCAGGTGTCCAGTTAATTGGCACTTATCTCCCACATGGAGATTCAGAGGCACAGATTCCTTCCATCTTGTGGCTCCACTGTCAGCAATGGTTCTTAACCATTTATGTTATGTATTCTTCCGAAAAGCCAATGAAAGCTACTAGAAAAAACTGCGCCCGTGCCCATCCACATAAAATTCTGAACACTTTTGGGGCTCCTGGGTGGCTCAGTCAGTTGAGCGCCTAACTTCGACTCAGGTCACAATCTCCCAATTCATGAGTTTGAGCCCCACGTCAGGCTTTGTGCTGACACGCCAAGCCTGCTTTGGATTCTCTGTCTCCCTCTCTCTCTGCCCCTCCCGTACTCACGCTCTCTCTCTCTCTCTCTGTCCCTCCCTCTCTCTCAAAAATAAATAAACATTAAAAAAATTGTTTTTAAACTTCTGCACACTTCCATGGGGCTCACAGACCCAAATGAAAACCCCCGCGTGGGGCCTCAGAGACCTCCGTGTCAGCTGGTAGATGGGGACAAAAGTGTGGAGAGGGCCCACCTACTTCTTTAAAGCCCTGGACTCGGCATGGAACACATCGCTTCCATTCAGTCCACTGGCCCAAATGACCTGACCCAACCAAGGTGCCAAAGGAGGCTGGGAAATGTAGTTACAAGGACATTTTGACACTGGGGAGAGGTCCCCAGTTTTCAGCAGATAGCTCATCCCAGCTCTAACACACATGACACCTCCAGGCGGGTGTGTGTGATGTTCCTCACAGAGATATTTTTAGAGTTTAACCCTCTCATGGGCCATTTGCGCCCCACCTTCCAGCTTTGCTTATGTTATTCCTTCCTCCTTTCTTCTTTCCTATCCAAACCCAGCCCATTTTCTCAGACCCCTACTGAGGGCCCATCTCCTCCAGGATGCTTTCTCTGACCATCTTAATCCGCCATCTCTGGCCCCTTTGAGCTCATAAGGCCCACCCTTCATTTAGTTTTGTTCTGTGCCAGCTCTTTTTTGCCAGCACATAATGAAATGGGTCTCACTTTTTGTCCCACTGGATGGTGTCTTCCACAAGCCCCCCCCCCAGCATGTCTGACCTGTCTCCCTGAGCCCCTGCCACCTGGCACCCAGCCCTCAGCATCCCCTCCAGAGTGGACTGAGCATGTCTACTTGCTCACACAGGCTCTGGGCAGCAGGACCGACCAGGAATTACAGGCTCTGAAAGTGGAGGAAGTGACCCAGACCTACAGACTATGGTGCAGCTTGACCTTGCTTCTGAGTCTTCAACTCCAAAGCTAATGCCCATTCTACCTGAGGGACAACTATGGCACCTACAGCAGCTGGTGGCTTGGTGCCACCAGCGACTTGGGGGGGGCTGTGAGTGGCAGCAGACCCTCAGCACCGAGCAAGGTTGGTGGTCTGCAAATGTGTGTGGTGGGTGGGTTTATGAGTGGAGGGAAGAGAAGCTTCTGCACACCATCCCCACCCCCCCAATGATTTTTCCTCTTCCCTCGACAACCAGCCACTGCCCTGAGGGAGATTTAGGCATGAGGAAGACAGCCATAGTGAAAGGAGACAGATTGCTTTGCCTCCTGGCTGCCCCTGATGTACTTGCACCTGAACTCAGAGGGAGCCCTGACTGTAAAGTCCACACTCCAGGAGACAAAGTCAGTCCCACCAAGCCAAGCATGGGCAATCACTGCTATCTGCTCTGTCCTGGGTGACAGGCTCCCACGTTCTGAATTCATTATTCAGCTACAGACGCCAGGCCACTTTCACTTCCTTTAATTAATTAAAATATCATATAATAATCATTCTCTGATTTAACATTCAGGAGGCCCTGGCAAAGGCTGGGAATGAGGAAATTCATTAGAGGGGACTGTTCACTGTCGATTGATTTGCTCGTTCTTATTAATTTTTCTTGTGTCATCCATCCTGGGGGAGTAGGGAGGGCAATGTTTTTTAAAAGACATAGGATTAATTTTTACCATAAAATCTGAAGAAAAAGTCCATTTTGACTAAAAATTGGACTTTTTGTGTATGGTGGGAAGTGGTTAGGTTTTGGGATTGAACATTGGCTTTCGAACGGTCTCCCTTAAGCCCAGTTATAAACAGGAGACTGTGAGTCAGGCTGCCCACCGCTTGGAGCATCAGGTCCAACCTCCTCCTCCCAAATGCCAGGTGGCATTTAGGGGTGTGGACTAAGACTGCTCCCCCCACCTGCCACCACAGCTCCAGGCAACCGGTCACAGCTCACTACTCGCCTTCACAAGCCACCCTGCACTTCTGTGTCCCTGCTCCTTTCGCATGCTGTTTCCCTGGCCCAGAATCCCCCATACCCACTCCAGTCCGCAGCATAGATGCCTCCTCTTCCGGGAAGTCTTCTCTGATCTCCCCCTGCTCTGATCACCAAGCAGACACGTTGTGCTGCCTGGCAGGACAGCAACCTCATCTTCCCCACTGGAGTCTCGCCTGACGGCCCAGTTCCCACCCATCTTCATCCTGCCGGTGTCTGCACCCTTCTGGCCTCTGGAAAACGCCACTCCGTGTGCATGCAGGAGATGACAGAGGGCACAGCTAAGCTGAATGAATGAAATACTGGGATGCGTATCCAGCAGGAAACATGAGTTCCAGGGGAGTTAGAAGGATCAGGCTGGTAGGAGGTGATTAGGACTGGTTAAAAATTTCACGCAGGCTGTCCAGGTGGGGCTGTGACGAGAACTCAGGTGTGAGAGGAAGGAGGATTAGGACTAAAGTAGCTGATGTGGATGAGGAAAGGACAAGATGGTCAGCGGTAGTGGAGACCTATCAGTGGGACCTGCGCCCACCCACAGCAGTGTTCCCAGGACAAACAGACCACAAAGACTGTCCTTAAAAACATTTATTTTCAGGTGCATGGGTCATGTGATATCAGCACATCTATGAAAATAGGGCAGAAAACCCAGTTCCTGGGGGCACCATGTTTCTGAATGGTAACAGCACCCTTTCTTTCAGCCCTGGGAGGGGTCTGGGGGCTCTCCTAGTGCAAAAAAAGTCATTAGGTTGGAACAATCCTCTTAATCTGCCTTTTTTTTTTGGTGAACATTTCAGAGAGTGCAATATTATTATTATTATTTTGCACATCATTACGATGCTAACCCAGCCCCCTGTGGTTTTGATGTTCAGCTCTGTCACCCAAGCGCTCCATCTGCCCTGCTCTCTGCATCTAGACCCAGCTCTCCAACTGTTTTGGGCAAATGTAAAGTGAGTCAATGGATTTTGCTGGATGTGCTTATCAGCACAAGCATGTTGTTCTAGTACCTTCTCCAGGGCCACAACATCCCTACTTCTGACAGTTTCACTGTAAGTGAAGGCACTGTAAGTGCCTTACCAAGTCTTTTCCCAACTATGCAAATCACACGGAGACTCAGCCACAGACCTTGGGTACAAAAACCCTGCAGTATGGGGAGGGGGGTAGGGGCGCTGAGTAGGGAGGGATGTGAGCAGACCCTCTGCAGCCTCAACTTCCAACACACAGGCACAGCTTCCAGTTAATCAGTTTCAACTCTGATTTTATTCAAAGAAAGGGGTTCCAATGTTTTAAAGTTTGCAAACTACCCATCTAGTTTCGTTGCCTTCTTACTCAAATGAGGAAACGGAGGTCCAGAAGGTGAGGGGACTTGCTTGGAGTCAGGCAGCAAGCCAGGGATGAATCCCCAAATGGACCTCATGTTTCTGGATTTTCAGGCTCTGCTCCTGCCATGTAGTACATCAGGGTGATGCCACCCCAATATTTCAGATACGGAACGGCCAGGCTCAAAGGGAGAAAATGCAATTCCAAAAAGGATACCAGAATGTGATACCTAGGGGGGAGGGGTATGGGAGTATGCTGTAAAAGCTGAGAGGGACCAGGAGGAGAGTCCCTGAAGCCCCTTCCTTTCCATAGCCATGAGATTATCCCAAGAAGCAGCACCATGGCATGGAAAGGGTGCCCCAAGTTCTGGTCCTTCTCAGAGGCCCTTGGACCTTGGGCAAGCGCCTCCCTCTCGGAGCCTGGTTTCTTCATCTGCAAAGGGGGTTGGGACATCCGTATTCACCCTGCCTGCCGTTGCTGGAGTTGTGAAGAGGCCACAGACAGAAAAGCACTTCATGAACTTTAAGGACAAGACACAAGTGAAATCCCAATTCTGACTTAAAAAAATTTTTAATCACCCAGGGGAGTCTATTTTTTCAGTCAGATAATAAATACTCGTCTCACTGAAAGGAAGAAAAGAAAAGAGGGGCACCTAGGTGGCTCAGTCGGTTGAGCTTCTGACTTCAGCTCAGGTCATGATCTCAGGTTCGTGAGTTTATTCGAGCCTGGTGTCAGGCTGTGTGCTGACACCTTTGGATTCTGTGTCTCCCCCTCTCTCTGCCCCTCCCCAACTTGCGCACATGCGCTTGCTCGCTCTCTCTCTCTCTCAAAAGTAAATAAACATTAAAAATATTTTTAAAAAAAGAGAGAAAAGAAGAAAAGGAAAGAAACAAGAAAGAAAGAAAAGAAAGAACAGAAAGAAAGCAAGCCTAATTTCTGGGTGAGGTCAAAACGTCTCTAAGTAAAATGTATTCTACTAATACTCTAATCCCACAGCTCAGAGGAAGAAGCATCTGACCCCATTTCTTCAGTTTGATGTCCAGAAGCCAGGTGTCTACTGCTTACCTGGTTAGAGGATGCTGGGCTTGTTGACAAAGGGACACCTTGGTCCCCAAGCACCCAGCCAAGGGGCTCCGGAGTCTGGTAAAGTGTCCCATCTAGAACTCCATCTCTTTAAGGTGGGAAAATGGCAGGAACAGAAGAGCTGTGGCCAGCTCCACACCCACTCTGGTATGAAGCGGTGGCAGCTGTTTTGAGCAGTTTTGAAAACGAATGCTAAGACTATACTTCCTGTATTTTTTCCACAGGGCCATCTTACTCTGGGATGGCAGGGCTCCAAGGGACCCGGGTAACAGCTAGTCCAAACAGCTAGAGACAAAGGTCCAGAATGGGGAAGGGCCTATCCAGGTCACACAGCGAGTCAGAGAGCAAGAAGGCAGAGGATGAAGGCGGGACTCTCTCCCTCCTTCTACAACACACACTAAGTCACAGAGCTTTGCTAATCAGTCACAGACAGATGAGGTAAAGACACAAGGCTGAAACAGGCCTTGTTCCAGCCCTTTAGAATTACAAATATACCACCAGGTGACCTTCCCTGGGAGGGAGTAGTTAAAAAAGAATTCTTACGGAGCAGTTCATTTCAAAAGTATAAAAAAGCCACATGCAGTCTGGTTTCCCAATGCTTGCCCTGCTAAAAACTACATCTGCATACGAATCTAGTTTGCATCTAATCTGTAAAAACATACAAAAGGGGTCATCTACAAACAGTTTCTCCAACTCTTCACGAAAAAAAAATGATCCATGACTTGACTTTTCCAACATCTCGTCATCAGGTTGCTAAGACCCTAAAAGGAAAAAGAGAAAAGGATAAGAGAAAAGAAGTCTACTCTGTCACAATCAACTATGTGGTAAATGGAAGATGGGGGCAACGATCCTTAATCTTAAATCTTCCTAGCAAGGAGTGCTGGTGGAGAGCAGAGGGGCCTTGTGGGTGTCCAAGAAGTACAAGTGGGACCACTGGGTGGACATTTCAGGGAGGCAGAATGCAGCTTAATACAAGGAAGAACTTTCAAATACTGGGAAATCCAAAGATAGATGTCTGATGGTAGTGAGCTCCACACCACTAAAGGTATGCAAACAAGAGGTGGACAGTACTGCATGTTGTAGGGGGGACTGAAGAACTGGGTGGTGGCATGTTCTTAAAATTCCATGGTTCTTTGTGGCTCTCTTTTGAAAACTCATCTATAATAGACTGCGTTCATAGCCTGAGTTCTTTGTATTTTTTAAATACGTATATACTTAAAAATTGTGTACACATTTGAAACATGAAATATATATATACACACATACATATGTATATGCATGTATATGTGTACACGTGTGCAGGAAAAAAGTCCTGATACGTGGTATGTATATGACAACATAGAACAATACATACACAGAAAAACCAGAGTATCAGGAGGGCAACTTTAAGAGCCATCTCCTACCTGAATTCCTATCTGACCATTTCCTACCTTCTGTCTTCCTCCCTGTTTCCAAGAGCTCGAACTACTTCATCCACCATCCTTCAACTCCAATGCCACTTTCTCAGCAACATCTTCGTTTTTCCCCAGTTCTAAGCAGCTTCCCTCTCCTCAAACTCATGCACACCCCTCACTTCCTTAACACTGTACCCCATTCTTGCTTAATGACGTTCTCTGTTTTGGTTTTCTGTGCATCCGTACAGACCTGACGTAAGGCCTTGTACACAGAAGCTACACAACAGTAGTGGCTCAATAGGAAAGACTATGGATTACAGCCACAGCAAAATCCTGCATCCCGGCCCCTGGCCTCCTGTGATGGCAGCAGACGTCCCCTACCCCACTGATGCCGGGCTGCACTTAAGCAGATGTGACATCTGCCACATCTGAACAGAAGCTTTAATTTTTTTTTTCAACGTTTATTTATTTTTGGGACAGAGAGAGACAGAGCATGAACGGGGGAGGGTCAGAGAGAGAGGGAGACACAGAATCGGAAACAGGCTCCAGGCTCCGAGCCATCAGCCCAGAGCCCGACGCGGGGCTCGAACTCACGGACCGTGAGATCGTGACCTGGCTGAAGTCGGACGCTCAACCGACTGCGCCACCCAGGCGCCCCTGAACAGAAGCTTTAAAAGGGACTGTGTACCTGGCTCAATCTCTCGTTCATCCCCTCTGCCACAAAGAATGGACCCAGTCCACGCTGGGGCTGCTCCTCCAGCTGGGTCCCCATATGACGTTCGGAGCAGAGCCACAGCCAACCAACCCGCAGCCACGACAAGGAATGTGAGCAAGACATAAACGTTGATGGCTGTGCACCAGCAGGCCCTGGGGCTGTTTAGCAGCAAAAGCTGGCTAATTAGGGGGCTTGTTTCCTAGGGACTAAAGCAACCCCAGCTCTCACCCGGCTGACTATGAGGACAAAGCCACGGGGCCAGGGGAGACGCAGATTCTCCTGGAGACACGCTGCTAAGCACGACCTGCTGTTCTTCCCCAGGAAGAACCCCGGGGACAGACAGACAGCCTCCTCTGCGGGCACGTTTTCCCACAGGTGCTGTCACAATGACAATGTCTGCTCTCTCTGTGTCCTCTCCAGGACTTGAAGGAAATATTCTGTTCCACTTCAGAAACAGAAAACAAGCAACTGGTCTTTCCCACCTACTGACACCCACAACGTTCACAGTTCCCGACTTTGCATGCTAGGTGGGAAGCCCAGAGCGGTATGGGTGTTGACCATCCTAGAGATTCTACCTGCTACCTGTAATATGTTCCCACTGTTGGGTATTCCTCTGCTTTCCTCGATTTATGTATTTTTCTTCTTTCTTATCATACATCTTATAAGGCATCTCAATCTCTTGTGACACAGGTGTATAAATACCGAAAATGACTTAGAACATGTACATTGCTCCATCACATGCGGTCGTCTGGAGCTGGGAAGCGGGGGACTTTGTATTTACTCAGATCCATAACTGTCACCGTGCCGTGGGACTCGGCCTCCCCAACTGCATTTGCTGAATGGCACAGGTACACTCCCTCATCTTCCTTTCTCAGAGGGTTGATCTAGAAATAAAACAGGCAAGTTTATATGGTCATATATGGCACAGCAAAATCACTTCCTTATTTAGTCCCTAATGATATGTCTGAGCACTTATTCTTTTTCAAAATAAGATAGAGCACATTATTTCTCTTCTTGCCTTAGCTGCCAAGAAAGTTAAATTATATACTCTGTACCCTCTCTATTGCAGCTCTCATTTTAAGGCTTCCTCTGCATTCCTGCCTTTTACTGTGAGCTTACCTGGTCCTCTTATTGAAGGTGATAAGTATACATCACAAGAAAATACTGCAAATTAAAAGAACGAAAATTTACTGACTGGGGAATGGCCCACAAGTGCTCCCAATGGAGGCAGCCTTTACAAAGTAACACAAGAGAGAACATCTCCCCCTACCCTTTCTTGTAATAAAGAGGGGGATGTGCTTGATTTGAAAAAGCCACGGACCCAGCTGCATTCTGAGTCCCTGAGCTGGATGGAGAAGTCACCAAACCTTGCAGAGATGGGAGTGAAAGGAAACAGACACCCTTAGAGAGCAGCCCGTTCTCACGCCCCTGCAGAGCAGACCCACACTGGCTCTCTCCTCTCTTGCTGTCTCTGTCAATCATGAGTCACTCGGCAGACTGGCGGGGGAGTTACGTACACCATCTCATTTTAAACTCATGCTGATTGTGAGGGAAAGGGGGAGCATTGTTATCCTGACATTATAGGAGGCTGGCAGGTAAGTCACAGACTGTTGGGTCACAGGGCCCTCCTCTTACAGTTGTGGACACTGAAGCTCAAGAGGTAGACTAACTAGCCCAACACGGACCCCCATTCTGTCACTCCCTCACTCTTTCAGACCACACTGTTCTAGCAACTTAAACTACTCCAAGTGGCCTAGAGGAGCCCTGGAGGGGGCGCCAATGTGCGGTCTTCCCTCTACTGGCCACATGGTCTTGGGCAAGTGTATTAGTTTCCTGTGGCTGCTGGAACTAATTTCCACACACTTAATGGCTTAAAACAACACAAATTTATTATATTTAGGTTTTTAAAATTTTTCATTAAAGACTTTATTTTTGGGGTGCTTGGGTGGCTCAGTCAGTTAAGTGTCTGACTCTGGCTCAGGTCTTCATCTCATGGTTCATGAGTTTGAGCCCCGTGTTGGGCTGTGCTGACAGTGCAGAGCCTGCTTGGGTTTCTCTCTCTCTCTCTCTCTGCCCCTCCCCTGCTCTCTCTCTCTCAAAATAAATAGACTTTATTTAAAAGATAAAAAAATTAAAATTATATAAAAAAAGATTTTATTTTTAAGCAACCTCTGTGTCCAACGTGGGGCTCAAACTCACAACTCTGAGATCAAGAGTTGCATGCTCTCCCGACAGAGCCAGCCAGGTGCGCCTGTATTTATTTAGTTCTTGAATGAGAAAGGGGGCTAAGAAGAAGGTATTAGCAGAGCTGCCTTCTTCCTAGGAATCCTAGGGGAAAACCCATTCTAGATAGGCTGCCTGTGTTCCTTGGCTTGTGGCTCTCTTCCTCCATCTTCAAAGTCAGCTGATTAGCTGACTTTATTCCACCTACAACCTTAATCCCCTCATGCATATAACATACCCACGGATTCCAGGGATTAGGACATGGACATCTTTTTGGGGCCACAATTCTGACCACCAGTGAAGACCACTTACGCTCTCCGGGGTTAAGCTTTCCTCACAGTTATGGTAGGGTCCAACAAGAAAGGGATAAGAACAGCTTTGAAATGTGTAATGTGCTATAGAAATATAAAGGGTGCTTTATAAGGGCCAGTGAACAATAGCCAAGTAATCCTAAACAAATGAGATACCCACCAAAATCCAGGCTGTGGCCTCGTGGTCAGAAGGGCCCCCTCGCACCTGGACAGCTATATTGACGTGGTCCCCAGGAAGGTCCTCTAGCACCTGAGTACCCTCAGGAGACTGTGTGACCTATAGAGGACAGGAAAGCCAGGAGTGATTTAGAAAGAGCATTCCTGGCTAAGAACTGCACCACAGACATCCTTGCTGTCTACATCTTCCTACTGACTCAAAGGCCAAACCCTAGCATCTCTTACTCCTATTCAAAGGTCAGTGGCTTTTTAAACCTAAATGTATGTGCAGACAGCACCCCCTGCTGGACAGCAACGATGCGGACGCCATCACTATCTCACAGAATCAGCTCAGAATTTCATGGCCCTTCTCTGGACTGTCGGTCGAGATAGGGGGACAAGAAATGCTGTGATCCACACCAGTCTCTCAAAAATTGATCTGCAGGAAGATCTAGTTTTTGAATAAGACTTGGATAGTCTTTCTAAAACCCAGATCCAGTGAAGCAGGCTCTAACTTCATTCCAGTGGAACTAGGCTAGATAAGTAGATGAACTTTCCAACCACTAAGTGGCCAAAGAAGCAAATGGCACAAGGAAGGATGGCACTCTCCTTCTCTGGGGGCAGCTTTGGGGTGAAAGTTTTGAGGCATAAACCTGGAGGTAGAGGAGTGAACATGTAAGATATCTTTTTTAAATAGTTGGCTTCACATATAAAGACATACACATGAGAAACACCTCTCTTTCTCTCATTCTCTCTCTCTCTCTCTCTCTCTCTCTCACACACACACACACACACACACACACACACACACACACACACGAATTCTTGGACATAAGTACCTTCCTCCACGTGATGACAGGGGTGGGCACAGCCCTCACCTCACAGGACAGGTACACCTGTGCACCAGTGACGTTGTGGACACTCCGGGGTGGAATGACAACCATGGGGGCTGGAGGAAGAAGACAAGGGATCACAAGCTTTACCCTGCCAGGTTCCCAGCACCCCACCACTAGAACTCCCTACCTGCAGAGAGCCAGCTGGGATAGTCCGACGTGAGGGGACAGCAGCAGAAGAAAGCTCTACACACATAAAGAACGCACTTGTGTTTCCCTCAGACCTGGAGGCATGCCTACATGTTTCCTCATCCTTGCCTTTGTTCTATCAACAGGAAAACAGGGATCTGGGGAGGAGAGGCGATTTCCCAAATCGCCCGCCTCGTCTGTGGCAGGGCTTGGTCTCATCACACTCCCACCCAGGGCCCCTTCCAGGACTCCGGCTGCCATCTGCTTACAGCTCAACTCCGTGAGACACTGAGCGTGCGTGGGGAGGGGCTGGTGTCACCTCACCAATGCCAAGTCTTCTAACAGATGGGCTTTTCTCCTTCCACGTGGAGGGCGGTTCAAAGAACAGGCCTTGCGGAACAGCTGCACACACCGAGCTGAGACCCCCTGCGGGGCCGGTCCAGACGCTCGTTTGCATATCTCAGACTCTCAGACTCCACAGGAGGCCTCCCTGCCCCAACAGCCCCCTCTCGGTGGGCAGAGCTGCAGGCACGGAAGCCGGCACTGGGACAGAGGACGCCCGGAGAGAGGGAGCTGCCGGGATCACGGTACCCAGGCAGTGCAGCTCAAGGCTGCCAGAACATTACGGAAAGGGGAGGGAGGGTGTGGGCAGGCTGGCTGGGATAGAGTCCATGCAGGCATCTGAGAAGTTCCTAGCTGACGTGCCACACTGTCCTCCTCCCTGGGCCCACTGCCTCCTCTGCTCACACTGGTGCTAAAAGAATCAAGTGCAGCCACCTCGGCTCTGGCCTTCCACCCAGCCCCTCAAAGGACCTGCCCACACTGCCTCCCCCACTCTGCATGGAATATAGCCCTCAACTCCACAGGGCCTAGAAGGTATGTGTCCTAGTCCAGGACCAGGTGTCTGTACCTCTCCGACCTGCTGGAGCACAGCCTGCTGGCGTCCAGGTGCTTCCATCCCGCCTCACTTGAACTAGACGGCAGCTGGGCCCATCCCTGCATCTGGCCCTCGGTTTCTTGGGCAAGATGCAATGGGGAGGCATGGGGAGGAAAATGCTCTCCGCTTGGGTCTGCTCATCTTTAAGATGGGGATAATACCCCGTGCTCACAGGGCTGTTGAGCTCATCTTACTAGGTGATGAGTGCTAGAGTAATGGTTTAAGTTAATAGGACACGTAAGTGGAGGTCAGGAGCAGGTTTGGTAAGCAGGTGACTGGATGAAGAAGCAAATGGCAAATAAAGAGCAAACACATTCATTGTCTGGCCATCAAACTGCAGGGTCTATGCTCCTAGGGCTCTGCTGAAGCATGAAGGAAAGGGCCCTCGCCTGCCTGGGTGAGGCTGCAATAAAAAGGAGAGCAAAGGAGGGAGCCGGAAGGCCACAGGAAGAGCAGGGAAGTTCAGGAGTGAAAGGGCACAGAAATGAGACTGCTCTGGCCTCTCCAGACAGACTTTGTCAAGCTGGTACCAAAGAAAAAAAAAAGTCTCTGGAAAGTTGTCTTAGAACCAGAGTCTCAGACCAGAGGGGCCCAACTCCCCAAGATCCTGTGCCTGATCATCTGTGGTATGCTCATCTAGCATCTACTTACATGCCTCCAGTGATAGAGAGCTCACTACCTATGGAGCCAGGCCTCTCCATCTTTGGAGGGCTCTGTTCCTAAGAAAGCTTGTTTTCACTTGGAGCTAAAACCCACCTCCCTATAACTCCCACACGTTGATGCCTCCTGGAGTCCTACAGCCCCCAGAGAGTGCCCCAATGGTCTCCAATGAATACAGACACTACCTTCTCCACCCCAGAAAGGGGAGGGAGGGTGTGGGTAGGCTGGCTGGGGTGGAGACCATGCAGGCATCTGAGAAGTTCCTAGCTGAAGTGCCACACTGTCCTCCTCCCCAGGCCCAGGCTGCTTTCTTCCCTCTCAGCCTGATCAGCCTACTCCTTCAGTTGTGCCTGTATGATTGCCCTCCAAGCACCACACCTCTAGCCACAACACTGAGTATAACCAAAGGCCCCCCAGTGAACCAAGGTCTTAGGCTTCTAACATTGCCCTATGCATCCCAGCCACCTGCAAACTGCTACAAAGGACACCCCCACCCCCGCCTCTCCAGCAGGGGCCCCATCTGCAACATGACAAAGAGAGTCTAATTTATCCACCCCCTCCTGCCAACACCACCTCCCCGGAGCCCAGCCGTCCTCAAATGGCTCGCTGGGGGAACAATCACAACCGCATCTTATTCCAGAGCCCTCAATGGATTCCAGAGGGACACTCAATCAACATGTTTTACTTTCATTCATGTAAAGTCATCAATTTTAAATGAGGTTTCATCAATCCCTTTCAGTCCTAAATGAATAAACTGGTAAATCACATTTCAACGTTCTCTCTCCTCGAATTTCCCTCTCCCTCTTTTGAGTAACTGCAATTAAGAAAGACTGTCTTGGAAATACTGTCTTTGCTACTGATCTTGTGGCAGAAAATACCACCTCTTTTACAAAAGAGTCCCAGCTTTCATTGATAGTGTGACATTCAAATTTTTGTTTGTTTTTAAATTTGCATACAGCATGTTATTCCTTGCAGAGTGCAGCTCTAAGTTTTGACAAATGCCTACGGTCACATAACCACCACCATAACCAAGATATAGAAGAGTCCAGTTATCTCAAAAAATTTCCTCATGCTGCCTTTTGTCATAGTAATCTCATTTTAATATTAACATATCTGATTATAAATTTAAAACATTTTTATCCATAATAGCTCTTTCTAATCAGCTATCGACGTCATAATAGTAACAATGGTAATAATGCCACCATCTGACTCTGATAGCTTGCAGTGTGCTAGGCACTCTATTCTGTTTACAGAGGATTAACCCGTTCGATCTTTCCAGCAATTTCACCGGCTGTAGAGCTAGCCAGAGTTACCCAGGCTTAAATGATAGGCAAGGCTTTGAGCCCAGGGCTTGGGCTCTGAGCTCTGTCCCACACTGTCTTGCCTTCTACTTAGATGACACTTCCACATACACTACTCCTTTCATCCTTATACCTACCCTGCTAATAAGCACATGCTTTTATCCCCATTTTACAGATCAGAAAACCAAACCTCAGAAAGATGAAGTGCCTGGAGGAGTGGAGACTCAAACTCACCCTGATTCCATCAACTCCACGCTGATTTTTACTTTTTAAAATTTTTAATGTTTATTTTATTTTGGAGAGAGAAAGCATGAGTAAGGAGGGGCAGAGAGAGAGAGGGAGACACAGAATCGGAAGCAGGCTAAAAGCTCTGAGTTATTGAGTTATTAGCACACAGCCGGGTGCAGGGCTGGAACCCACAAACCATGAGATCATGACCTGAGCTGAAGTCGGATGCTTACCTGACTGAGCCACTCAGCCGCCCCACCACACTCACTTTTAAAGTAAAACATTTGTTGCCTGTTTCCATTCCAGAATAAGAAAGCGTTCCTTAGGGATTGTGTTGAGGATCCTCAAGACGATCCCCAGGTTCAGTGTTTGCTGGGAGACACACAGAACTCAGCACAGGTGTTTTTTGTTGTTGTTTTTTTTTAATGTTTATTTATTTTTGAGAGAGAGAGAAAGCGCACGCACATGCAAGTGGAGGATGGGCAGAGACGGGACAAAGGATCCAAAGCAGGCTCCACACTGACAGCAGAGAGCCTGATGCAGGGTTCAAACCCACCAACCAGGAGATCATGACCTGAGCTCAAGTAGGATGCTTAACCGACTGAGCCACCGAGGTGCCCCCAGAACCCAGCACAGTTTTATACACAGCTATGATTTATTACAGTGAAAGGAGACAAAGCAAAACAGCAAAGGGAAAAGAGGTTCACGGGGTGAAGACACGGGAAACCAGGCACAAGTTTTCAAGAACCTCTCCCAGTGGATCACACAGGACACGCTTAATACCCCAGCAATGAATGGTGAGAACATGTGTGAAATGCCATCTCCCAGGGAGGCTCACCCCTTGCCTAGGATTTTTATTGCCGGTAGGTCACCTGGGCACCCTCTGCTTACTATGTACCAAAATTCTAGGGTCCCAGAAGGAAAGCAGGTGTGCACCATGAACCACAGTGTTGGTATGGTTTAGGCACAGTAAGCCACCCTCAGCAGTTCTGAAAATGGCAGGAACCCTCCTGAAATCCAAGTTCCCAGACACTAGCCAAGGGTCAATCTCACCAGCAGGTCTTTCTAAGGATACGGTCTCTGGGCTGCTCCGTTTACTCTCTTCTGCACAGGAATAAAACCCTCCAAACATCACCCCTGGGGTTGATGTAGAGATACTATTAAATGGCTGGTACGTCCTTTACACTAGCAGGACATTCCCAATCCTACTGTCCCCAAGGGCTCATTCGAGTGCCGTGCTGGGGTGCTCAACGTCATGACCACAGGCAGGATGAACCCAGGTTCAAATCCTGTCTCTGCTACACCCCAATGCTGTGACTTGGTCTCAGTGTCTTCTTTAAAATGGGCACAGGAGTCTGTTCCCCACCCCAACCCCTCCCCCTCAGCTATAGGGAGGAACAGTTACAAGACCCCTTGCAAACTAAAAGGCTTCCACAGAGAGACCCAAGGATTTGGCAGACTGTGCTACCCCAAGGGTAATCTCCTCGAAGTGCCTTGCCTGCTCCAAAGCCCCTACTGGCCTCTGGGGGAGCAGGCCTATGGGTGGGCCCTATCTACCTTGATCCAGAGGCCATGCCCATAGCCCTCATCCTGGCAAACCTGGGGCACAGCCTCTCACCTCACTGTTGCCAGAGTTGCCACACTCCTGGAAGAGCCAGGGCTTTCTACCTGAATTTGACAAGAGTAATGTGGGTTTCAAGAGGGAGGATGGTGCCTCGTGGGTCCAGTCTGAATGTGCCAGCTTCATTTCTCTAGATCTTTCTTGCTCAATACTTGTTTCTTTCTGTCTGTGCCAGCAACAGCCATAGAAATGCTGGGATGGCACACACAGATCCATCCATCAGGTAACAGAATAGTCACCCACCTGTACACCCACTGGGGGTGGGCAAAATAGCACCAAGGGAAACTCAAATGCCTGGGGGTCCAGGTGCCAACCAATGGAGCTTGGGCAAGTTGCTAACCATTTCCTCCTTGTCTGCAAACAAAGACAATGACTGCTACCCCACATCCTCTGGGGTGAAGGGACAGAATGGATGTGACTGAATTATTAACCATGTGGATCTGTACAAATGAAAAGGATCGATATTATTATTATAGTGTGTGCTGATCTGTTCCCCCACCTGGTCAACTAAATATGTCCTGGATGGCTAGAATGGACAATCTTCTCAAATGCCTCCCAGGTTTATTTAAAGTTAACAGTGCCAAGGAAAGAAGGAGTATCAAGAGTCATCCCCCCAGGACCCCATCTGCTTGTACAAAGAAGTGCACAGCCAAAGAGTTTAATCATCAACGCACTGAACAGCCCTGATAATTTATGCTAATAGTCATGTTAGGATGTGGAAGGAGAAACAGCTTAATCCGGCTCCCTGCAGCCTGTGCCTCAGACCCCCTCCCTCGGCATGAAAGGCTTTTGAGCACGAGGCCCCCCTTCTTTGTCCCTCTCACAAAGTGGCATTCGCAGCCTCTCCTGGTTACCTGGTAACACGCACCTCGCACAGACTGAGATTTCTAAGTGGACTGGAAATTCAGCTGAGGTGAATTTTCTAAGATTCAGGATCTCAAGAGCTCACTGAAGCTCAGGGGCTCGGTGCCCTGTTGGGTATTGGCACGGGGCCCTGTTCCTATCTAATTTAGCATTCAAAACATGCTATCAACCTGCTGTCTGCAGGATCCCCACCCCCTCCCAATGTTAGCAAATGGTCAGGGAGCACACATGGAACAACACAGCCTTTTAACAACAAAAACAATGCCACACCACCTTACAACAGAGGAGCGAAAACAGTAACTTCGTACAGAACAAAGCTTCATCCCTCAGTCCGGCACTCAAGGCTGGCAATGCCCCCCCTCCCAACCTCTCTGGTCTCACCCCCTTCCCCCATTATCCCCCTGGGTACCTGTCAGCAGGTCACTGTTCACACCCATCATGGGCCCCCTACCTCCTCCTACCTGCTCTTACCTCCATGCCTAGTTCATGCTGAGCCTTCCTATCCCCTTCTCTCTGCCCAAGAATTTTCTGCCAGTCCTTCAGGGTTCCTCTCAGGTATTTTCGCTTCTATAAAGCTATCCCTGTTCCTCTCTGGAGCCATCACCCAGTGCTCAATAGAGGAACCAGCAGCAAGCCTTGGGGGGAAAACAGGACGGTGGCTCCAGACTGAGAAACCCTCAAGATTCAAGTGTAGCCGCTTTGTAGCCACTTTCTAATCAGGTGGCCAGCAGGTTAGAGGTGCATGGCTCCGTCTGAAAAGAGCCAGGAGGGGTGCCTGGGTGGCTCGGTCTGTTGAGCATCCGACTTTAGCTCAGGTCATGATCTCACAGTTCGTGAGTTCGAGCCCCGTGTAGGGTTCTGTGTTGACAGCTCAGAGCCTGGAACCTGCTTCTGATTCTGTGTCTCCCTCTCTCTCTGCACCCCCCCCTCGCTTAAGTAAATAAACATTAAAGAAGAAAAAAAGCCAGGAAACCCCAGGCTGGAGCCCTACATCAGCTAGGAGCTAGCCAGGGAGCTCCCTTCCGTGAGCCTCAGTTTTCCTTTCTATTAAATAGGAGTGAGATCTGGCCAGGGTAGCTGTGAGAATTGAGTAAGAAAGATGGAATGCAAGAACAATTTCGAACAGTAAAGAACTATTCATATGTGGGAACAGGAGGAATCTTCATTAAATGTGTTAATCAAAGGATTGCTCTTGCTCTTAGGCTTTTGGGGGAGTTTCAGAGCATGGGAGGAAAGGTCAGAGTTTAAGCCTGTACATGGTTTCCAAATGCCCCTCAGAGTTATGTGTAAGAACACTTCCACACTGTGTGGAACCTAATAAATATTTACGTTGGTCTTATTCAGTGAAAGTCAGGTGCTCGTTTATTGAAGGATAGGTGAGGGCCAAGGAGGGTGATTTTATTAACAGTATTGAAGGAGAACAGCTGCTGTTGTGACTCAGCCTGTTTCCCTTCCACCAGGGTCCCTAGGGGCATTGTTAAAAAGTGCCCCTGCTATGTCCTCTGAATAAAGGATGGCTTTAGGGCAGCACAGCACGAGGTGCCACCTTCATTGGCCAGGAAAGATCCCCCTGTCTACACCTTCATGCTTCACATGGGCAGGGGTCACAAACACTTCAGTGTCACAAACACTTCAGGACAAAAAGAGATAGGGAACGGTGCCCAGGTCTGTGGCAAATGATACAACTGCTGGTGGGGAAGGAGAGCTAAATTCCGGGGAGGCCTGATGCCTGTCACTAATGGGATCATTAAAAGCAGCTTCTGAATTCCCTTCCTTTTGGCCCCTTGAACATCTTTACTCCTGGGGCTTGTGCCTGGGGTGGGCCTCAGAGCCCCCTAGATCAGACTGGAGGGGCTGTCACATTTACTTGTCATTTGGTAATTTTCAATGAATTAGGGGTATGGGGTTTCCATCTGCCATCTGGCCGCACTCTGGTAACCATGGCAACCACCACCTGCCTGACTTAACACTATCAACTCCTGTCCTGAAAGAGCAACTGCACAAGGTGTCGGGGTCCTGGATGCTGGTCAGGCTTTACTGGTCACTCTGGATGTGTCCCCTGCCCCCCTGGGTCTCAGTCTCCTCTGCATATAGCAGAATTGGTTTATGTGTCTTCAAGGTGGCTCTCTCTTAGGAACAGACTATCACTCCAAGGAGAAATTATCTGAGACTATCAGCACCGGTTGGATTCTGGGGACCTGGTCAGCATTTCTTGTGTCTCCTGCATGTGGAGTTACTTGTCTGGAGACAAAGAGAACTGCCTGTGAATTAACTGCTAAGGAAAGCAGATTGTAAAAAGGAGGAATAGCAACTAGAAGGGAGGAGACAGGACTGTTTAATGCCACACAGCAGAAACAAAGGTTCAAAGTGGAAGGGGGCCTCAATAGTGGTTCCACAGGGCTGACTCGGCCCAGAGAGGGGTAGGTAACAGCCCAAGGTCACTCAGGGAACCAGCAGCATCACAGAAGCACCAGCCAGCTCTTTCCTCCACTGGGTGCCCCAGCCAGGAACAGCTACCCGTGACTTTATTGTGCTCCAGGGCTGCCTCAGACCCCTCAAAGGGCAGCACATTGTTTTTGTTTTCCGGGACAGGAGCCCTCCTGTCTCATCCCGAACAACCCCCTGGGTCTCCTGCACTTGAGTGCATCTACCAGGAATGCTTGGGGGGAAATAATACTAGAAATTTCCCAAGGTCTGGAAAAGGTCATCCCCCACTGCCAAGGTTTCCCTGTTGGAGCTAAAGTCATCACCCCAACTTAGGCATTTAGGTCTAGACTTGGGTCTCCAGGCCCAGGCCAGAGCTCCAAGCCAGGCTCCTTGGAACATCCTGGCCACAAGCTCACTCACCTCAACTCTTCACTGCCCCCTCCAGGCAGTGTAGACAGGGGCAGTTCTCCAAAACCTAATGGGGCAGGAGGGTGCTTCACTGGGCATACCTATACTGATGTTTTTCATTTATTTTTGTTTGGGTTTTAAAAATTACATATAGAGGTGGGCAACTTTAGATGACTTTACTGTGAAGTTAATGAACTTTAAGTTTCTAGGTACTCAGCAATGAATAAATTTCTATTTCTTCACCCTCCGAATCATATAAGCCTTACACCCACAAAACCCAGCTCTCTCCCTGATGGCACCATCTTTTCAGAGCTCAGGTCTCCAAAGGTCTTATCTGTCCTGGGTGGGAGAGCCCTCAGGTCCTCCCAGCAGGGCCCCAACCCTGGTGTTCTGGCCCAGTGATTCCTGAGTCCCCTGTCTTCAGCTCCTCCTCATCCAGGATCTTCACTTTCTCTGCCTCTCCCTTCAAAAACCCCACCCTGGCCTGGCTCGGTGCCGGACCCAGGGGGACTTGCACCCAGTAAGACACCTCCTCCCCCAACTCCCAGGCTGGTGGGGGTAAACATGTCAGGCCTGCCCATAACTGCAGGCCTTTTTGGTACTATACCAAAAGGGACAACAGGCTCACCAAAATTCTGACCAGCTCGGGGACTTGTATCTCCATGAGCTTGGTAAGCAAGGGTGCAGGATGTGCATTCCTGTCCCAGTCTTCTTGAGTACCTGGCCAGGTAATAAAAACTGCTTACGAAGGGAAACCTTAGGCTGTCAATCACTGTGCTTTGTGGGATCCTTAGCCCCACACTCCTGAGGGTTGGGGGGAGGGGTCCCTCTTTCTCTTCATACCCCAGCACCGCGGGGCAAAAGCCATACTCACCAAATTCGCAGGGGCCATCGCGCGCCTTGTGCAGGTGGCCCGGGTGCGCGCGGGGCGTGTACCGGGCGCGCAGGCGCAGCGCGCATACGCTGGGGTAGGAGCGGCCGTCGGAGCCGCAGACGGCGCCGCGCTGCGCGCACACGCAGACCCCGGTGCCCTCGGGCGCCGCCCCCGCGGCGCGGCTGGCGCACACCAGGCCCGGGGCACAGCGCGCGCCGGCCCGCCCCCCGCAGCTCGCGCCCTCCGCGCCCAGGCAGCGCGCGCAGCAGCCGCACTCGTCGCGCGCCGCAATCGCGGGCGCGGGGCAGCGCGCGGGCGCCGGACAGTGCTCGGGCCGGCACGGACCGCACTCGGGGCGCCGGCCGCCGGCGGCGCGGAGTCCGAGGCCCGAGGCCAGCGGCGGCAGCAGCAGAAGCAGCAGCGGGAAGAGCGAGGTGGAGCGCGGCATGGTCTGCTTCGGAACGGCACTGGCGCCTCTTCTTCGCGCTGCGCTGGGCTTCGTGCGCGCCGCGCCGCCACCCGGCCCGCCCCGCGGCCGCTGATTGGCCGGGGCTCCACCGCGGGGCGCCTCAGCCGGCTGCCCGGCCTGGGACCGGAGCGGAGGGATGGGCTCCCGGCCGCCCCAATTCCGAGCTGGAGTGATGTCCTGAGACCTACTCTCCCAGACCTGGTGGGTTCTTGGGGGAAACAGACCACTCCAGGCGGGAACTTGCCCGAGCACGCTGTGGTAGCGCCCGGATTGGATGTACGGTCTCCAGATCCAAAGCTAGCTCCAACTATCATGTCCCTTAATCCTCCTAAGAGGATCAGGCTTGTACAGACAATGGAGCATTGTTTAATTGTACCCCCCCCCCCCCGCATGCTACTAAAGTCACGGTATACTTCACAGTTAAAAATGACTTTGGTTGTGATGAGATATGGTCATCTATTTTGGGTTGACCTCGGACTTTCAAACTTTGCACAGCGTTTAACTGCACAAAACCTGCAGTTATTTAGCCAGTTTTCAATCCTTTTGTTACTACAAATGATGCTGTGATGAATGTCCTGGCTCACAAGCGTCAGCATATCTGTGGTTCGTGGGCAGTGCATGTTGGAAAGATATGGTAGCCCAGGTTTTTGTAGTCAGATATTTATTCATGTGGCCTCTGCTTGAAGCCAGGCTCTGTGTATTCTATCCCTGGCCCAGTTCTGGCAGGGGACCCAAACAGGACACCCTAGGGAGTCCTGATTGCTGGAGTTTGATGTGTGGCCAAGTGAAGACATTGGATGGAGGGAGGGACTTGCTGACCAAGCTGTATGGATGGCTCTTCCTGCCTTTACACCTTAATCCTCATTTGCCCTGTGCATTTTTTCCTTTTTCTGAACTCTTAGAGATGGAGGGGCCTTTTGGATTGTTGTCCATTTTCCTATAAAACTGTCTGCAAGCCCATAGCCCAGTGAACTCTGGGTCCCAGAGTGCCAATTAACACTGTGGGCAACATCTGTGGGCCCCATGAGATTATGGGAAAAAGAAGAGATGAGTTCTCCTAGCAGGGAAGGGGGTTGAGGCCCCTCTGTTGTCTGGCAGGTAGTGAGTTCCTGTGGTGTGAATTTCTACCTTCTCTGCTCACAGCTGGCACACAGGGGAGGCTAGCTCATACTGCACTTAGGGGGGATGCATGCATCCTCAGAAGCTGCTGAAGTGGGTGTGAATGTCCCAGTCTGAGGAGCTAAGGAGAGGAGTTAGGGTCAGCAGAGATTTCTCCATAAATGGGCCATAGACTTGAATCTCAAGTGTAACAGTCAAGCCATTCATAGAAGGCCCTCTTCCAGGCTGAGAGAAAACAAAATCCCTGCCTCCAAGCCCCTGGTGGGCCATTCCAGAGCAGAGAGAGGGGTGGGTTTTCATGCATGGGAGAGGGGGTTATAGAGGGACAGATTTCAATTTGATACTGTGTAAGAGGGAGCATAGCCAGATGTGGAACTCTTTAAAGATGGAAATTTACATGCTGAGCAGCCAAGATATGATAGAGGATTTTCCCTCCTGCTGTACATAACTATAACACCTAGAAAAATTAATACAACAACTGTTTGCAGGTACTGGCCTTGAATGGGGATAGCTGGGTGGATTCAAATGAAGCAGATGAAGTTGAGAATCTTGAGCCTTTGAGTTATTCTAAGCACCCCCCACCCTTTTTTTTTTTTCTGTCAGTGGAAGCAGTTTGCCAATTGTGTCTGAGAAGATTCACTTTCTCTTGGTTAAGGACCCTGTGATGAAGTTACCCAGGGCTGTTATCTTGCAAGGCATACCCTTTCTCTTCAAGGCCTACCCCACCTGGGGTGCTTGGGTGGCTCAGTTGGTTAAGCGTCGACTTTAGCTCAGGTCAGGATCTCACAGTTTGTGAGTTCTAGCCCTGCATTGGGCTCTGTGCTGACAGTGCGGAGCCTGGAACCTGCTTCTAGTTCTGTGTCTTCTCTCTCTGTCCCTTCCCCACTCATGCGCTCTCTTTCTCTCTCTCTCTGTCTCAAAAATAAACATTAAAAAAAAAAAAAAAAAAGACTTACCCCGCCTGCCTCTTGTGGCCACTAGACTCTCAACTGGCATCAGAGTTCCACATGCTTGAGCAGGGCAAATACAAAGTCTAATCTGAAAAGATAGAGCGTTTATACCACAAAAATGTCAGGATTTTGCTAAATTACATTGCAGCAACTTGGGGAGTATGTGCAGGAATGGATTCTAAGGGTGAAAGACCAAAGAGGACAGAATATAACTCTTGATTGAGTTGATGCAGGTGTTCTGGGTTCAGTGTTTTGGTTGGTGTAGCTGGGGGTGACTGTATAGTTTACTTAGCTGCTTAAATGAAACTGAGGCTTAATGATGATCTGTAATCAGTTAAGTTGAGATACCAGTACTTCCCTAGTGTGTTGTAAAGGAAGAAATAAAAAAGGCTTAGGGAAGATCTTGAAATAAATGAATTACGGACACCCTGCACAACCACCCACTACATTCCCCAAGGGGCTCCAGAGGACATCTCCCCTATGACATTGGGAAGTTCATTAACAAGGGGAGTTCTGGTATCCTTGAAAAGCTCGGTGTGTGCTCTCCTCTGTTGGCATATATGATTGAGAGATGCCACCCTTGAGATGTCCCCTAGGGATGGTGGGATTGCAGAGGAGCAGAAGCCAAGTGGCAGCACTTAACTGCCAAAGACATAGCAGGGTGCAGCTACCATGATGGCCAGTAGGATGAGGTGACATCCTTGTTTTGACTCACAGGGATCTTTGGCAGTGTCTGGTTGTCACAGTGTCCCTAGGAAAGAAAGAGTGGACATCCTCCTAAAATGTTACTTGCTGCACACAATAGGAAAACTGGTGTCCAAAAGCTGATTTGAATCACCAGGGTGTCTTATCCAGTTTTCAGACCTAATGTAGAAGAGGTCAGGTCCCCTTGCAGAAGGATGCTATTCAAATTCTATAAATCCTCCCTAAGGCCTAACTAGAAGGATATCTGTCCATTTACTAGAGTGGCTCCCTGTAGCCCATAGTGAAAGGAAGGGGCATTGCCTCACTCAGGGCCCACATTCAAATCACAGTGAACCCCCCTGTGGTTACTTCCCAGGTCCTGCATAGAAGAGACGCATTGGCAACTGGCAGAATCTCCACATGAGTTCTGTGACACGTGGAGTCAGGGCTATTATAAGAGGCAGGGCCGGGTGAAAGCCCCTTGAACTTTACCTTTTCACCTGGAGAGTTAGCAGCTGCCATCAGCTTCCTCATAAATAATTGAAGGAGGAGTCACCTTGCCACGGGGAGGATTCATTTTCTTAGAAGACAGCACAGTCTAGTCTCACTTGAGGAAAGCATTTGTCTCCTTTTAACATGCCCTTAGCTCTGCTCCTTTCAAAGTAATAGTATGTCATTATTGTGCTAAGGAGCATTTGGTCTCTTCTGGAGCCAGTGTCAATATAGAAATGTACAGTTGACCCTTGAGCAACATGGATTTGAACCGTGCAGATCCACTTGTATGCAGATTTTTTATAGTATAGTGCTGTAAATGTGTTTTCCTTGTGGTTTTCTTAATAACATTTTCTTTTCTCTAGCTTACTTTACTGTAAGAATACAGTATTCAATGACATATAATTTTTATATGTCAATTCATGGCATATAGAATATGTGTTAGTTGACCATGTTATTGGTAAGGCTTCTGATCAACAGTAGGCTATTAGTAGTTAAGTTTCAGGGAGTCAAACTCCCAAACTATGCAGGTTTTCAACTCTGCAGATGGTCAGTGCCCCTAACCCCTCCACGCTGTTCAAGGGTCAACTGTAGTTGTTTTTTTTCTTATTCTCTTCTCAGATGTCTCCCTGTTGCAGGGGAGATGGTTCTCTGTTCATCCTGCTGCATCACATCCCTAATTTGTAGATTCACTGATTCATTTTCATTCAACAATCTCTCAGAGGGCCTGCTACTGCTTGCCAGGCCTGTGCGGGGTACCGGGGTGGGGGGCGGGGTAGATGAGTAAGCCAGGTGCTGTGTGCTCAAGAAGGTGGCCTCAGGAAGGCAGATTGGAGGCAATAAATAAACGCTAGTTCAGAAAAGTGCTTGGGGAAAAGAGTCCGCTTTCTGGAAAACATGTTCCCTAAACTGGTCCTTGAGGAGGCAGTAAAACGTTGTCTAGAGAGAGGGAAAGCTGTGTGGCTGAAAGCATGAAGACCAGAGAGAACATGGCACAGCCAGGAACGAGGAGAAGTCTCAGCCCAGCTGCGGTGCTGTGGAGAGTGCAGAGGCCAGGAAGGTCAGTGAGGGCCAGATCACTGTCCTGGCTCAGCCAGCTGAGAAGCTTGGAAACATGGAATCCAGGCCAGTAGCTCAGGCCTGTGTGGCTGTCTGACAGACTGACACTTTAAAGGTGTGGGGTGAAAAGGGATAGGAAATACGCACTGAACAATCAGAGGATAAGTCTTTGAGGAGAGTCCTTCCTGGTTCTCTGTTCTCTTCAGCATCTTTTCCCAGAGCTTCTACCAAACTCAAGGTTTGTGTTGTGGCCACCTGTGCACATTGCCACCTGGTGGACAATGCAGGGATTACAGACCTAGCAATAACATTCCTCATTCATTAGTTCCCCCTCTATACTTCCTAATAATTCAAATGAACCAACGTGCTGAGATAAAGCACTCTTCGGTTAGGAGGAGAGAACAGAAATGGATGCAGATAATCACTGTGTGCTCAGAGGTATGAGTCTCCCTCCCTGAAGCAATGGGGTTCTTGAGGGAGATCAGGGAAGGCTTCACAGAGGTGATATCTGAGCTGGGTCAAGTAGGGAGAAAGGGTCTTTAGAGACCACCTCTGACATCCTCACTTTATAGAGGGGTGTTACTGAAGCACAGGATGGGAAGAAACTTACTCAAAGTTACAGAACCCTGCAGAACCAGAGCAGAGCTGGGGCGAGGACCCAGGTCTCTGGGTGTCCTGGCCCAGAACTCCTTTTCCAGTACGTGGTTTGCCTTCAGTTTAAATGGGTCCCTCTCCTGGTGCTATGGAAATAGCCTTTGCAGGGTCGGTCTGCTGCTCCAGGCTGTTCCTGCGCAGCTCCAGCCCAGCACCTTGACCCAGTCTGCCTTCTTGTGCAATAATTTCATTGTCTGCATTCCATCTGTGATCAGTTGCAAAGCACCAAAACCTTCCTCAGGGAGGACACTGTTCTTGAGCCAGGATCTTGGCCCACATGGGAAGAGGGCCCAAGGTATGTCCCTAGAGCACCTATCCTCAGAGACTGGCATACTTCTTGGCACACAGGTACTTCGTAAATATTGTGACATGAATGAATGGGTGAGGGCAGGGTTGGCGGATGGTACCTGTGTGATCAGTCCAGATATCCTGTGGACTTATCGAGAGTTGAGTCTAGTCCAGGAAGATACAGGCCAAAGTCACAAAGGTCACTGAATGCCCAGTTAAGGAGTTTGTCTTTATTCTACCAGCAGGGGGAGCCAGGCTTATTTGTGACAGAGAAGAGACAGGATCAGACTATAAATTTCATTTCATTCTTTTTCAAAGTGAGAAAAATTGTCCCTAGTCGGGGGTCATACCCGCTCCCAAAAGTCATCATTGTTACTTAATGAAGAAATTGCACTAGATCATCTGGATATCTGGGTTCTTCTGTTTCTAAATTTAATAATTAAGCTGGCCATATGTCTTTGGAATAAATAGAGGCTGTTCTGTGATAAGCTCCCAATGCTCAGGAAATAAGCATGGCCTTTGTGAGGTGCTGCTGGATTCCCTTCTGTCATGTCACCAGAGCTCTGAACCCTGCTAAATACATGGTTGCAAGATAGTAAGTCTGTCTAACCTGGGTTCTTTCCTCACTCTCTGCCAACCGCGGCACCATTACGTAGCTCCCGAGAAGAGGTCTCTAGTGGAGTGCTATAGGGCTCTATTCTATTCAGGGTTTTTATCGATAACTTGGATGAACTCAGCAGAAGTATCCAAATGCCCTCAAACTTCAAAAGGGATAGATGTGTGTTGATGTGCATTGGATAGAAGAAGCAATATTCAGAAAGGTTGCATAAGTTAGAACGGTAGAGGGAAATCAGATGTTGAAATGTTGTACAAATAGACGTCAAGTTCTTTATTTAGATTCAACACTAAAATGAAAAAACGTGAGGGAGGGTAAATTAAATCTATCATACAGGGTTGTGTCCAGGTTCAAAGGGGTCATGTCTGGAGCATCGTAATTCCTTAGAAACAGGTCCCTATTACTATGGATGAAATTTTGCTGAACTTGAGCATTTTAAAACAACTGTTTTAGTCTTTCTCCCACTTTAAAGTGGCTGCCTTCCCAGCCTCCCCAGGGCAGTTGGTGGCAATTCAGTAATGACCCTTCCTTAATAGTGTAAAGAGAGGATTGTAGAATTGAGGGAAACCACTATTATAATCCAAGAATTTAAAATACTCATTTGAAGCCCAGACACTGGAGCCAGGAAGCACCTGGAAGATGGGCTCTCCCGGAAGAGATGGCATCTCCTTGTGTCTGGAAGGAGCTCACTTTGCAATTCTTTTCTCTGAACCATGTGGCATGAATGCACCAAGAACTGCTTCTTCCAGGGAAGGAGAGGGCCTTGTTTTCGAGGAAACACATTTCCAGTGTTTCTTTGTTTCTGGACATCCAATAACAGAGTTATATTGGACCCGATCCTCATATGTCTCTGACTTTTTCATTTTCCTTTCATTTTTTTCAATTTTGAGAATAAGCATTTACAAGGCCTCCCCTGTTTCCTAGATGCATTGAACCAGATCTAGTCATGGCTTTAAAGCCACTATGATCTATGAGGGGAGCTGAGACTCAGACACGGTGACCTGTGATGTGACTGTATACTCTGTGTCCCAGTCAGTACCCAGCAGAGAGTAGGTGTCCCCAGGTGGCTGAGGTTCATTGAGTGCTTAATATGTGTCACGCACCCTCCTAAACGCTTTATGTGAATTAACCCATTTCAACTTCGTATGACCATGTAGCATGAATACCTTATCTCAGATTAAACTGAAAATCAGAGAGGTTAACAGTAACTTGGTCAGAATTATCCAGCTAGGACACAACGGAGCTGGCCCCAAAGTTCGCACTCAAAATCCCTGCAGCTGAGTGCTTCTCCATAAATATGTGTTACGTAGCAAATAAAGAAGGCTTTCATATGTGCCATAAAAGAGATGTAGACCACATCAAGAAAAGGAAGATTACACCATAGTGACCAGGAGACACTTGGTGACAGCTATTATGCTTGAACTAGGACTTACTGAACAAAAACGCTGGTGATAAGCAGGAGGGGGAGAAGGTGGTCCACGTAGGAGTGAAGAGATCAAACACACATGGCCTGAACTTGTCAGTTGTGGTGTCTGTTTGCTCCCTGCATGATCCTCTCCCACTCTACCATAGGTGATCAGACCAGGGGTGTTATGGACTGAATTATGTCCGCCCCTCCAATTCACATGTTGAAGCCCTAACCCCAGTATTTTAGGGTGTGTTTGAAGATTGGAACTTCTAAAGAAGTAGTTAAAATGAGGCCACTAGGATGGGCCAAATCCAATCTGATTTGTGTCCTCCTAAGAAGAGGAAATGAAGACACCAGGGACACACAGGTACAGGGGAGAGGCCACGTGAGGACAGTGAGAAGGCAGCACTCTGCAAGCCAAACTGAGAGGCCTCAATAGAAACCAAACTTGCTGATACCTTGATCTTGGACACCTAGCTTCCAGAATTGTGAAAGAATAAATTTCTGTTGGGTAAGCCCCACTCTGTGGTGGTATTTTTTATGGCAGCCCTTAGCAAAGTAAGACTGAACCAAAGGGCTGTAAGACTGAACCAAAGACAGAAGAACATAGACTGGCCTGTGACCTACTTGGGGATAAAGAGAAACTGGGGCAGAGCTTTTCTGTTATCGGTTAGAACTGGGGGACCCTGCAAAGGAGGGGGGTAGTCAGCAGTGGTGAGTTGAAGCCACAAAAGAGCAGAAACCATAAAAAAGCAAATGTGCTGAACCATAAAAGAGATTGAAGCAAAAATGCCAAAAGGAAGAGAGAGAGAGAGAGACGAGAAAGACCCCTCAGCCACGGGCGTGGAGGGACCGTTCCCAAGAGTGGCTTCAGTTTCTAGCTCATTCCCAGGTTGGGTCCCAAACCCCTGTGGGGGAGTATTAGGAAACCCAGCTAGCTAAAGGCAACTTGAGTGGACTCTGTTCCTTCTGAAAGATCCAGAGAAGTGTGAAAGGCTGTGTTTAGTGACAGATTGGCAACTCACAAAAAGTGTAATGTGTGCAGGAAACTAGTGGAGATCAGGCTGGAAAAGCAGGTTGAAGCAACTCCTTGGAAGGTTTGGAATGCCAGGGGCAGGAGTGCAGGCCATGGGAGGGCGCTTGGCAAGGGTGAGGAAGGTCCTTGTCTCCTAGTGTTGATGCAGGGCCCCAGGCTCCTTCTGCATTGTGGCTGCACCATCCCGAACACCACCTCCTCCAAGCAGGCGGAAGGGAAAGGAGGCAGCCAGCCCTCCCACACAGAGGTGAAGGGATGGGTGAGAACCACTGGGAGGCAGAATGAATGGAGCGAGACCAGGGGAGGAGCCACAGAAAACTTATGGGGGATGAGAGCGTGGTGGGGCCATTACCTGGCCTAGGAGCTGATGGATGTGGTGAACTGACAGACGGGGACATCTGGGGTCTAGTTCCCGTTTGGCCTGGAAGATCATTTGGGAACAGTGTGGCCATTGAGAATCCATGGCCATTGTGGTAACTGAGAAATCTTAATTCATCCTCAACAGCAAGAGGCATGCTCTGCCCCTATCAGGATGCAGCCACGCCTTATATTCCTGCATCTCTGTGTGTGTTATTTGGTTCTTGGTCCCACTGACAAGTGCTTAACTCTTGTTCTGTGTCTCAAGGTCAGCCTCCCAAGACAGATGGTCTGCTGAGCAGAGTGTCCATCACAGATAATAGGTTGACATAGTTTATGACAGGCTGCTCTTGGGCCCGGCACCTGGTCCGGTGGGCAGTGCCCTGGGGCAGAGTCCTGTGGCACCAGGGCGTCTGCTCATGCCCTTGGCACAGCTCTGCGGGCATGGCAGGCTTTCTGAGGCTTGGCCAATCCCGTGAGTACACTTCCCCTCCTAAGCCTTAGTTTGCTTGCCCTTCAAATAAAGGACTTGGACCCCATGATGCTTACAAGCCCTCCATATTCTGTGCCGCATCAGCTAGGGCAACATTTGCTATAATGAAGAAGCCCACGCTTGCTGGCTTATTGCAGTAGAACTTCATTTCTTGCTCACGGACCAGTGTGTGAGAGGACAGTTGGTGCAGAGGACAGATTCCTCTACATAGTGACTCAGGAACCCAGTCTCCTTCCATCCCATTGCTTTAGGGTGTTTGAGTCCAAAACCAGCAGATGGAGAAGAAGGTAGTAAAGACACACTTGCTTTGGCCCAGAAGTAACTCCTATCATCTCTGCTCACATTCCATTGATGAGCCTTAGTCCATTTCTGTTCCTAGATGCCGGGGCCTGGGGAGTGTGGCCCTGGCTGGACAGATGCTTCCAAGCAGCAGCCTCACTTTATGAAAAGGGAACAGGAATCCTGGTGGACAGCTAGCTGGTTCTGTTGCATGGGTGGGGTTCAGTTTTGAACTTGTCTCCAGCCTCTTCTCTCAGCAATGGATGACCTTGTTTCCAAGGAGAATCTTGAAGCCCGTGGTCCTAGTTTCCCACTTTATTGCCTTGAGGCAGAGTCCTACTTTATTACCTGTCATAATTTTTATAGCTAGCCAAAGAGGCCTTTGCTGCTGGGCAAAGTTCTGATAGCTCAGGGGGCCCACTGCCCACACGAGGGGGCTAAAAGAGATAGCAAGTGTCCAGGAGAGAGGAAATAGGAGGGATGTTCCTGCTTTGCAGGAGAAGAGGAGGAAGGGCAGAAAAATAACCAGTTATGTTCTGAAACAAGGAAGAAGGCCGCCTGCCTGCTTCCATTTCTCTGGTAAATATTTGACTGGATGTTTGCCTTTTCTCTGAGGTTTTTGGGTGCTGTGAAGAGAACTGGGCAGAACACCAGAATATCAGAAGCAGTCAATAACCAAGAGGCCAGAGAAACTCAAAGAACAATCCAGAGGAGATCGCTCACTGGGACCACAGGCAGTGCTTTCCCACCAAGATGATTTCTGCAAACTCCAGGTGAGTTATCAGGTCACACAGGACACACAGGACACACAAGTCACACAGGACAACCACATGTTCATGGCAACTGTCTTCTTTGATGTCGGTGATTCATGGAAGCTGGGAGAAAGGCATAGGTTTAGTTGGTTTATAGGTTTAGTTAGGTTTATATATGTGGGTTATATATATGTGGTTATAGTTGGTTTATAGGTTTAGTTAGGTTTATATATGTGGGAATAAACCATGGATGGGTTCCTGGGTCAATGAACAGGTTTCTGCTTATCTTCAGTTTGGAGCCATAGTAGAATGGGAAGAGCCCAGATACGGTGTTGAAAGACCTGAGTTGGAATCCTGGCTCTGTAGTTTCTGGGAAATCTGAAAACCTCAGTTTCTTCACCTATAAATCAAGTGTAATAACCCCAGCTTTGTGAAGATCATGTGAAAAAAGAATGTGAAAGGATTTGAGGTCTGTGAAGTCCTGTACAAATGCCAGGAATTAAGAATTCTCACATTGAAACTTGTCTCCAGCCAAACACTGAAACTTAAATATTTAATTAAAAAAATTTTTTTTAATCTTACTTAAATCTTAAAAGACCTGAAAAGACTAGCCCAAAATATGACATAAAGTAGAACTGTCACTTTCTGGTGTCGTCGTGTGTCTGGTCAGATCATCTAGGGATGCCATGGAGGGTGAGAGACAGAAGAGGCATCATGGAAAGACAGATGGAGTCTAGACTGTCTAATGGGAGTCCCTTGGGAAAGCAGATGAGGGTTTCCCCACTGTCTGCGGGTAGAGCTTCCTTCCTATGAAACCTTTCATGAGCCAGAATGCTATCAAGCCATTACGTGGAAACATTTTTGAGCATTCCCAGACCCCAAAAATAACCTCTCTTAGGCTTTTCTGTTGCCTTCGGACACATCTTGCCAACAGGTGCACAAAAATAGATGGAGATGAAGTACCAATGCTCACAGACAGTTCAAAGCTCTGGCGGCTTGATGGAGATGCTGAGTGTGCTCCCTGGGGAAGGAGCTTGGTGGGACCCATCTCCCTACTGGGGTGCCTGCTGCTTCTATAATGGCTCTTTGTAAAACAAACACCGAACACTATTTTTGCTTTTGGCCTTTTCTCATAAAGGGGAAAATCCTCTTTGGATTTCTTTCGGTTAGTGAAAACAAGTAGTAGTGTATGTCGTTTATAAAAGCAAAGTAGCATAATGTAAACTTTTGAAAAGTGGGGCATACCTGTACCTGGAGTCCTGGGCACAGGGAAGGAGGGACAAAGCGTGAGGGCAGTGGGTAGAGAAGGACATGGGACAGGAAATAGACCAGAGGGTGGCCTGAAGGACAGGTGGATGGAAAGGAGAGTCAGCTAGGTGCTGGGGGACACGAATTAGGAAGCCTGAGGGCACTGGTCTCTTTCTCCCCTCATTCCAGCTGGGCTCCTTGGGCTAGGAGGGAAGGGCTAAGAGGGAGCAGGGGTGTGTGGCTGGATGTGGACTTCAGGAAGGTCCCTCTGGTCACGGGGTGGAGGAGGGATGAGGGGGCAGTGCAGGAGGTATGGGACGTGGCAGGGATTTGACCCTGAAGTCCAGGTGAGGGTGAGGGGAGCCTAGACTGTGGTGGTGGCTTTGGGGACGGAGATATGTCTGGATTCAGCAGGGACTGGAGGGTCTACCTGACAGGGCTTGATCTGGGGGTGTGTTGGAGAGCGTGCCTCTGCGTCTCTGGCTTGGCCTAATGGGTGGACAGTGGTGCCATTCCTGACATGAGGTTCCCCAAGGAGGAACAGATTGGCAGGACTGTTCAGTTGGGACATGTTAGACTGGAGTGCCACGGGACATCCCAAACAAGATGACCAGGAGGCAGGCAATTGGCTATACGGTCTGGACTCAGAATAAAAGTCTGAGCTGGACCCCGAGAATGTGGCCCACCCCATGGGCCCGGTACCCTCTGGGCCCCGGACATTCTTTCAAAATCAGCCCCATGCCCTCCACGGCCTCCATGCACTCTTCCCAGGACCGCCTCTGTATCATGGTCATCTCCCCGGATCCCAGGCTGGCTTGTCCGGCTCTTCTTACAGGGCAGGGCTCAGGCCTGAGCACATCGTCCAGATTTGTCTGCCCAGTGAAGAGTAGGGGGTCACTGTCTTCTCTGAGGACCCCAGACACAGAACCTTTATCAATGTCTTCATGTAATTTTAATGTGTGAGTCTGTTTCCTGTTTAGGAAATATACGAAGGTTTCAAATTCCAGCTCTGCCACTTGCAAGCTGAGTGACTATGGGTATTTACTTCACCTCTCCGAAGCCTCAGTTTTCCCATCCATGAGGTGGGAATAATAGTCCTTGCTGCACAGGCTGTGAAAGGATTAAGTGAGATGATAACTATAAAACCGTAGCCCCATGCCTAGCACGGGATGAACCTTCAATAAACGGTACCTAATATTACTGTTATTTTATTAAGGGAGAAGAAATGAAAATGAACATTGCTTTATTGGACATTTAATAGAGTAGGGAGTACAAAAAGGGGCTTTTATCTTCCTCAGTCATACATTTTTTTGTGTCAACTCTCTCTGAACTTCTCAGACATGGGTGCAACACCCCCCCATACTCACCGTCTGAAGCAGGGTGCCCAGCCAGGCTGACCATTCCTAGCTTTGCAGTAAGCTCAAAATGAATGGGCAAGGTGAAAGCAGAGGAGAGGAAGCAGAGACCTGGACACAGAGGGACAAACAGGGGGGTCATGGGAGAAAATGGAATAAAGACACAAAAGACCAATTAATACCTCATCTCTGATCCTCACAGCTTCACGTTAGTATCTGTGTTTGAGTCCCCCTATGGACGAGTGACAGCCTGTTTCTGAACCTCGCTCTCTAAGGATCCAGCAAGACCTCGGGGATGAGAACGCTGTGTGGACTGTAAAGCCCCAATCTTTCCCATGGTGCCCGTAGCTTGGCACAGGGGACCATCCCATGGCTCATGCCCCAGTAGAGAGCTCTGTTCCCAACCTGGCCAAGCTGATTCTGTCTCTCTGAGACACTGGTGGACCCGGGGCACCCAGCCAGGGTGTCCAGCTTTTTTGTACAATGGCTTCTGTGTCTCTCAATAATGCTGGTGCTACCCTAGGAGAGTGCCCCCGGGCTCCCCTGGGGGCCAGGCTGCTGCTTGAAATCTACCTCTAGCTTGTGGAACAGCATCTGGGAGAAGCAGCTGCAGGGAAGGGGGATGCAGGCCTCAGTTAACAAGGCACCTTTCATACCCATTCTTTTAAAAAAAATTTCTTTAAAGTTTATTTATCTTGAGAGAGAGAGAGAGGGAGTGCTTGTGTGTGCACATGAGTGGGAGAGGGGCAGAGAGAGATAGAAGGAGAGAAAATCCCAAGCAGGCTCTGCACTGTCAGTGAGAGCCCTATGACAGGGCTCGATCCCATGAACCATGAGATCATGACCTGAGCCGAAATCAAGAGTCTGATGCTTAACTGACTGAGCCACCCAGGCACCCCCATACCCATTCTTTAAATAATACAGGGAAGTGATGGAATTCCACCCATTCCACAGACAAGCAACTGAGGCTTCAGAAGGACAGATGATTCACCCCAGGTTGCAAGTTCTTTGATTCCAAATCCCAGGCTCTTCCCTCTAGACAGATCTGAGGTCTCACTTGAGCATGAAAACACCCCATACATGCCCTCAAAAGGAGGTTTCTGACCTAAGGCTGACCATTTCTGGTGGTACAACAAGGTCAAAATGAACGGGCACAGTCAAGGCCAAAGAGAAGGAAATGGATTTGGACACACAGAGGAGATAGCCCTGGGGGAAAAAAATGGAATAAAAACAGGATGTGTATGTAGTTCTCCTGATTCCCAGAGAGTCACAGAAAGTAACAGAGACAAAGCATCAAGGAGTAAGAGGGAATCACACAGAAGACACATAGGACTTTCTGGAAAGGCTGTCAGAGGCAGGCCTGAAGTGGGGTTGTGGGGCTGGGAAGAAAACAAGAGATCTGTCGGCAAGGTGGCTGCCTGTGTGGGTTTTATGATAGTCCTGGGCTTAATTTTATCTTATTTAAACAATTCAAAGTTTTAAAATTGGAAGTATGTATATTTATACAAAAGAAGAGGGACTAGTATATTAAACTCATGTACATATTCCCATTGCCAGGTTCCATGGCCAGTCTTGTTTCAGGGGCACCCCCTCTTCCAGGCAACCCAGCATCTCATCATGGATTTCAGTTTTGAAAGGAAGTTTGCTTTCCCCCATGGAATTCTAGAAGCTGTGCACAAATGACCCACACACAAAGTCAGCTCTTCACAAGCCCCCATGAGCCTCTCATCTTCATCTGACAGAATCCACATTACCCTGGCCACAGAAGTGGAAAATTACATTGAAAGGTCCTAGAATGTGAGTCAGAAAGTACCTATGTGAGGGTCCACATTGCTAGGGTTCAAGTCCTGCTGGCTCCTCCACTTATTAGCTGAGTAGGCTTGGATGAGCTTCCTGATCATTCAGTGCCACAGTTTTCTTATCTGTGAAATGGGCTGATAATAGTACCTCTGTCACAGGACTGTCAGGAGGATTAAGTTAGTTAATAAATGTGTAGCCCCTAAAGCATAGTTTGGGGCACAGTGGGCCCTTGAGAAATGTTATCTGTCCCTCTACCCACTTAGGGAACGTTAGTGAGCACCTACTGGTGCCACATGCTGGGCCAGGAGCTGGGCATGCGGAGATGCATGAGAAGGGTCTCCGTCCCCATGGAGCCCCCCATCCAGTGGGGACACAGACCCAGGAAAAGACACTTCTAAGCAGTGGCCTGGCTGCTATGACAGTGGGCTGTGTCCCAAGCAGTTCAGCCTTCTCCATTCACAAGTGGCCAGACTGAGACCCGCAGGCCCTCTGAGCCTAAGGAGCCAAGGCGCTCAGCAGCAGAGCCAGGTGGCCTGGAGGCAGTTGTTCCCGGCCAGTCCTCTTACATGAGGGTCTCAGAAGTGGGTGGGTCTGGAGGGTGGCGGGGCTATTCTGGGCAAAGGTGCTGTGCTTTGGGTCACCCTGCCAGCAGCATGGAAATGGGAAACGGGTCATGGGGTCAGGCGTGGGCAGCTGCCATGGCTACTGGTTAACCAGGTGAAGGACTTCGATTCAGCTCACTGCAGGGTCAGGGGCCAAGGGCAGAAGAGTCCCCGACACCCCGGTGCCTCGCGGGGGGCCGGGCTGGCTGCCCATGCCACGCACTGGATTGGGAAGGGCTGGCAGCAGACTCTCCAGGGACAGAGGAGCAGACAGGGTCTGGGGTCTGAGGAGGTAGAAATGGAGCCTGGGAGAGTTCCTTTTCAGCCCAACATAAGGCAAATCCCTTATCTTTGGTCAGAGCTGTGCAGAAGTGGGAAGGGGATGGAAAAGAAGATCAGTTCTCATTGAGCATGAGGCGAGCACGTGACTCTCACTGTGTCTGATCATCAGGCAGCCTGGAAAGGAGGCATTAGATCCACTTTCAGGAGGAGGAGAGTAAGGCCCGGAGAAGGCATGGCTCACCCACCATCACACGGCTGCTGGGGGGTGGGGGGAGGGGGCTGGGCTCGCTCTCAGGTCTGCCTGGCTCCCTGTGCTTTTCCTCTAGGCCCCGTGAGATGGAAGGGTTGGAGAGGATTCCTACCCCTGGAAGTGCTGCCCGAGTGTGGGTGTGGGGCTGGGGAACGTCCTAAAAGGCATTCAAGCATCTGAAGGGTCTGGATTCCAGAGCTTCTAGGTGACCAGGTGGGTGTCTGTGATCCTGACTGAGTGGATGAATGTTCTATCTCAGGGGTGGACAGGAGGCAGCTGTGCCATACGCGTGTCCACCGCACCCAGCACTGCCGGTTTCTCAGTCTCCCTCCCCTCCTCCCCCTTCCTTCCTTCCTTCCTTCCTTCCTTCCTTCCTTCCTTCCTTCCTTCCTTCCTTCCGTCTTTTCTTTCATTCATTCATTCATTCATTCGGCACCTACTTGGATTTGTTATGTATGTACCTGTCCCAAGTCAGAAGCTGGGGGTAGGGCTGGAGTGGAAGATGGTTGGAGTTTAAAGCTGAGTGAAATGCTCCTTGCTTTGGAACAGCCCAGGCTAAAAGTGAACGCCGAGGCCTGAAGAAGGCCCCTGCAGCAGGAAGTGATGAGTGCCAGAGAGCGATGAGGCTAAGGAGTGGGGGTGGGGGGTCCTTCCCAAAGAGGCTGGAGGGACGGACTCTGGCACCAGGGAGAGGAGCCAGGGCAGGAGGCTGGTGCAACACCCCGAAGGGCAGGTGATAAGGGCTAAAGAGTTTCCAGATGACCTCACCTGCTATTACACGTCAGAGCAAGGCCTGGTGTTTGGGAACCCCTCCGTACAAGGACAAATACTTGCAGAAGGTGCAGTGAGTCAGAGGCCTTCGGGGATGGTGCGCCCCAGGCCCGGCAATCACCTCATGGTCAGGGTTTCAAACGGCTGATGGACAACCATTAGTGGGCTGTAAAATTAATTTAACGGTTATGACCAGCACTTTACAAAATGGAATGGACCAGAACAAAATGAATAGAATTGAATCAGATTAAAAATAGTAGAGGATATGAAGGGTATTGTGTTATGAAAATTTGTTCTGCATGTTTGTGCACGGCTGTGTGTACACGCACACACATGAACTGGGTCATGGCTATAGTGTGTACTTGACCACAGCTATGACTCGTAGTCAGAAAACTTAAAAACACTGAACGGGGCCAAACTCCTCATTTTGCAGAGCATGGGAGAAGAGGGTTGGTTGGAGCACTGGCTCTGTCCTGTGTTTTTTCCTCTAAACTTACCTTTCTCCCAAAGCTTAGTTTATATTCAGACCAGTTTACAAACTTGAACAGCCTCCTTATTTTTGTCTGTGCCCAGAGCCAGGGCCACATCAGCCCAGTGGTGTGCCAGGAATGTGTAACAACTGGCTGTCTGAGAAAAATACATATATATATTTAATATAAATTATACTGATATAATGGATGTATCACACAACTCACAGGTAATGAAATATACAATGCTCTTTATTACAGGTTCCATAGAATCAATTAATTCTTGCGGAATGCTTTCATCGATTTTTTACTCAACTCTTTTATCTATAGCCAACCTGTAGTTGATGAATGAGCATAGTTTCAACATGAATGTTATTTGACATTTTTATTTACACTAATGAGTAAGACAAATGTGAAACAATGAAGGCAAGGGTTAGGTCAAAACTTCCCTCATTCATCAATCGACAGAAACTATTTCCTAGATAGGATAAGAGTTTTTGAATTCTGAGAGAATACTTCTTCAATTTTTTTTTCCTGTTATTCACAGTGTAATAGCTACAAACAGGTTTAAATGTAAGCTGCATTATTAACATTTTCTCTGTCACTTTTTTAAAATGTTTATTTATTTTTGAGAGAGAGGGAGAGTGCACGCAGGGTGGGGGGGCAGAGACAGAGAGGGAGAGAGAGAATCCCAAGCAAGCTCTGCACCATCAGCACGGAGCCTGATGCGGGGCTCGAACTCACGAACTGTGAGATCACGACCCGTGTGGAAACCAAGACTCAGACGCTTAACCGACTGAGCCACCCAGGTGCCCCTTCTCTGTCACTTTAATAGACAATCTACAAAAACAATAAAGCAAGCCCTGATTTGTAGTGTCTGGCCTATTTGCATGGTGTAAATATTCCTGCTGTGGCCAGTTTCAAGGTGCATACGTGAAGTCGCTGAATATGGGTGTGGAAAGAGATAACTCAGTAGCACGCCATAACATAGTTTCCATCACACACATGCAAGAGATGTAAATAACTTCAGGAGCATAGATAATAGTATAATCATTAGAAAGTGATGGGTTTTGAATCTTTGCTACCTTTCTTTTTAGCATAACTTATGTAATTATAAGTTTATATAATTTAGTTTTTAACAGTGCTGGTGTTTCACAATGGGCCTGCAAAATTCCTGATAAGGTGATTCAAGCCAGCCTGAGCACACTATTACATCTGCCTGGAACTCTCAGGCAGGATGGCAAGGAGGCTGTGCACCAGGGGATTGATGGGATTCCCAGAGGTGGGTCAGGGTGGCCCAGGAGCGGACAGCCCAACACACAGACTGCTGCATTGCTGGAGGTGTCACAAGGACAGGCAGGCACCCACACACATATAAACACATGCAACATACATGCACACACACCTCTTCCTCCTTCCCTAATCCTTCTCTGTGCTGAGCACCAAGGTCCTGCAGCTGCCTGCCCACAAGGTGCCTGAACTCACTGAGTTTCACCTGAAATAGTCCTGGGCGTCCTGACTTTTTCTGCTCACTGGCCCTCTCTGGGCCTCAGTTTCCTCAAGGAAGTTCCCTTGGAATGTTTTTTTTTTTTTTATTTTTTTTTAATGTTTATTTATTATTGAGAGACAGAGAGAGATAGAGCATGAGCAGGGGAGGGGCCGAGAGAGAGGGAGACACAGAATCTGAAGCAGGCTCCAGGCTCTGAGCTGTCAGCACAGAGCCCAATGTGGGGCTCGAACTCACGAATAGTGAGATCATGACCTGAGCTTAAGTCGGGCACTCAACTGACTGAGCCACCCAGGTGTCCCTGAATGTGTTTTTTTTTTTTTAATTTAAGTTCAAGTTAGTTAACTTATAGTGTAGTATTGGTTTCAGAAGTAGAATTTAGTGATTCAACACTTACATATAACACCCAGTGCTCATCCCAATAAATGTCTTCCTTAATGCCCGTCACCCAGTTAGCCCATCCCCCACCCACCTCCCTCCATCAACCCTCAGTTTGTTCCCTGTATTTAAGAGTCTCTTAGGGTTTGCCTGCCTCTCAGCAGACATTCCTGAGCCTCTCCATGCCAGGCGCTGGGCTGACCTTAGGAATCAGAGATGAGTCTGTGGGGTGTGAAACCTCTCCTGGCTTCAGTTCCTTGTTTTACAAAGGAGATAACACAACCTGCCTCACGAGATTTGTGCAAGGATTAGGTAATCTAAAATGGGAGAATTCCTAGGCCACAGTGACACATATTAAAGTGACATCCATCAAGGAAAGCTGTTATCATATGTTTAACTTACTACTATGGAAGGATAATGTTGGGGCCAAAGGAAGCAAAAGGATTGTGGGGCAGAGACCCCCCCCCCCGCCACAGGCAGGGGATCAGTAGGGGGTGTTGGAGACAGGAGCTGGGAATTCAGACGACCCGTCATCTAGATGCACCAGCTGTATAGCACACCTCAGATTGGCCATCACAGCATTTTATTAATTAAGTAGTTTTTTAATTAATGAAGGGCACCTGGGTGTCTCAGTTGGTTAAGCGTCTGACTTTGGCTCAGGTCATAATCTCGCAGCTCGTGAGTTGGAGCCTCATGTCAGGCTCTCTGCTATCAGCACAGACAGAGCCTGCTTCGGATTCTCTGTCTTCTTCTCTCTCTGCCCCTCCCCCACTAGCTTGTGCGCCCTCTCTCGCTCTCTCAAAAATAAACATTTTTCAAAAAGGAATGTTTTAACTAATGAAAGATGTGTAATTGGTACCACCCCAAACCATACATGTTTTCACTTTATGCTGATTTCACACTCTTCTTTACCTCAGAATGCTGTTTTATGGCTTAGGAACTACCTTTAGTCTTTCCCTGATTACAGAGCGACCTGTTCACTCATTCAGCACGTGCTTATCGCCTCTACTTTGTGCCAGGCACTGTTCTAAGCTCTCCCAATAGACGGACACAGCTGTCAAGCCGCATATCTCTGTGTACTGCAATTCAGAAAAAATCATAAAAAGTCAGTCGAATGACCTCAAATGCCACTACCCAGAGATGACCACTCTTCACAACTTGGGATCAAGAAAGAATTTTCTTTCACTTTATGGTATATCATAAACACCTTTCCAAGGCATCATCCGTGGAAAGCAGATCTTCTGCGTTTGGGGGTTTTGTCTCGGGGCTGCCCTGTAGGTGTTGTCCACCCTTCAGCATCCCTGCCCCACCAGCCCTGGACCCACCAGGAAGCAGCATGAGTAGTAGTAAAGACCAGGGAAGGGGCCTCAGTGGCTTTTGAACTTGGGTTGATTGCAGTATGTTTCATATGCTCACTGCAGTGGCTGCCGGGGAGGAAGTGCAGCCCAGGGGTTCCAGACTATGCAGCTGGGGCCCCTTAGAGGGCAGCCTCTAAGAGCTCCACCCTCCTGGAGCTCACCTGTTCCCAGCTGCTGCCACTCTCCACCCCTGCCAGCAGGACGCAGACCAGGCGGTGACTCTGCACAGGCAGTCACCCATCTAGAGGAGTCTGACGGACCTGTTATACCCACACAGAGATTTCCTTTCTTTAGTAAACGCATTTTCTTTGCTTGATTGGATGAAGAAATCAAGTTTAGTCAGATCCCATTTTTGCTTAAAATTATAGAGGTTATAAACACGCATAGTTATGGAAGGAGAAGGGACTTTTATTTACTACTTTGTACATTGGTAGACATTTTGAGTGTTTTACAATGAGCGTATATTACATTTCAAACATTATACACACACAAGAGAGAGATTGACAGAGTGAGGGATAGAGAGAGAGAAAGAGAGCAAGAATCTGGGCATTCTAGTACATATCTTTGGGCACCTCTCTGAGTATTCCCTAACTTATATTTTTCAGAAGTAGGATTCCTTAATGTGGAATTGCCAGATTTTGAAAAGTTCTTCATGTATATGGTGCAAAATTAATCCTCAGAATGTTTATACCAGTTTATACTCTTACTACAGGAAATGGATACTAACTTGTTTAATCTTCAGTAATGCTAGGTAGTATTTTCAATAATTCTCAATTTAATAGATAAGACAACACTTTATCTTAATTTCTACTGTATTACTTAGTTGCAGTTTTAAGAACTTATCACGCATTTGTATCTCTTCTTGTTAGTGGCTTACTATTCTTTGGGACATTTTTGTTCTTGTGGTGTTTCTCTTCTAGTCTCATTTTATTTTTTTCTCTTCCGTAGTTTGTTGGAGCGATTGATTTTCTTTTTTTCATAGATACTCTTTAATGTACGTTTTACACTGTAGTTGTATTCTTCCGGCAATTCCCTGTGTACTTTTAACATACTTAACCTAGAACTGCCTTTTCTTATAAAGCCCAGAAAAACAGGTTTCTCCATCATCCTGCTAAACAGGAGAATGTGATCCTGCTGTTCTCTCTGCATCCACACCTGCCTCAGCTCGCTCCTTCCCCCATGGGATTTTACCTCCAAATTGGCATTTCACACATTTTGTTCACAATAACTACTTACCTAGATATTTAACAAGATATTTTACTCATTTCTGTGTTGGCTGTTGCCTTTAAATCCTTCTTCTTCCTAGACTCCTTTCTTCTTTCTTTTTAAAAATTAATTAATTTTTAAACTTACATCCATGTTAGTTAGCATATGGTGCAACAATGACTTCAGGAGTAGATTCCTTAAGCCCCTTACCCATTTAGTCCATCTCCCCTCCCACGGCCCCTCTAGCAACCCTCTGTTTGTTCTCTATATTTAGAGTCTCTTATGTTTTGTCCCCCCCCCCGTTTTTATATTAGAATTTTTCTTCCCTTCCCTTATGTTCATCCTGTGTTGGATCTTAAATTCCTCATATGAGTGAGGTCGTATGATATTTGTCTTTTTCTGACTGACTAATTTATTTAGGCATAATACCCTCCAGTTCCATCCACATAGTTTGCAAATGGTAAGATTTCATTCTTTTTGATTGCTGAGTAATACCCATTGTATACTATACCACATCTTATTCATTCATCTGTCGATGGACATTTGGGCTCTTTCCATAATTTGGCTACTGTTGGGAGTGCTGCTATAAACATTGGGGTGCATGTGTCCCTTCGAAACAGCACACCTGTATCTCTTGGATAAATACCTCATAGTGCAATTGCTGGGTCATAGGGTAGTTCTATTTTTAATTTTTTGAGGAACCTCCATAGTGTTTTCCAGAGTGGCTGCACCAGTTTGCATTCCCACCAACAATGCAAAAGAGATCCTCTTTCTCCTCATCCTCACCAACATCTGTGGTTGCCTGAGTTGTTAATGTTAGCCATTCTGACAGGTGTGAGGTTGTATCTCATTGTGGTTTTGATCTGTATTTCCGTGATGATGAGTGATGTTGAGCATTTTTTCATGTGTCGGCTGGCCATCTGGATGTCTTCTTTGGAGAGTGTTTATTCATGTCTTTTGCCCATTTCTTCACTGGATTATTTTTTTTTTGGGTGTTGAGTTTGGTAAGTTCTTTATAGATTTTGGATACTAGCCCTTTATCTTATATGTCATTTGCCAATATCTTCTCCCATTCTGTCAGTTGCCTTTTAGTTTTGCTGATTGTTTTCTTTGCTGTGCAGAAGCTTTTTATTTTGATGAGGTCCCAGTAGTTCATTTTTGCTTTTTTTTTCCCTTGCCTCCAGAGACGTGTTGAGTAAGAAGTTGCTTTGGCTGAGGTCAAAGAGGTTTTTTGCCTGCTTTCTCTTTGAAGATTTTGATGGCTTCCTGTCTTACATTGAGGTCTTTCATCCATTTTGAGTTTATTTTTGTGTATGGTGTAAGAAAGTGGTTCAGATTCATTCTTATGCATGTCGCTGTCCAGTTTTTCCAGCACCATTTGCTGAAGAGACTGTCTTTGTTCCATTGTATATTCTTTCCTGCTTTGTTAAAGATTAGTTGGCCATACGTTTGTGGGTCCATTCTGGGATCTCTATTCTGTTCCATTGATCTGAGTGTCTCTTTTTGTGCCAGTACCATACTGTCTTGATGATTACAGCTTTGTAATACATCTTGAAGTCTGGGATTGCGATGCCTCCAGCTTCGGTTGTAGAGTCCTCTTTCTTATTTCTTGAGAATTTCCTCCATTGTTTCTTCCAGAGAAGGTCTTTTGAGTCCTTGTGTGTCTAAGAATGTTATCTATGTGTAAAGATATATATTTATTTAAATGTATATTTACTTAGAAGCCTGTGCTCAGGGATTTTTTTTTTTTTTGCCTGCTATTGCTTTTTGCACCCGTCTATTTCCTCCTAGATTATGCTTCTTTTTAAAAATTTTTTTAATTTTAATTAATTTTGAGAGAGAGAGAGAGAGCACAAGTGGGAGAGAGGGGCAAAAGGGAGAGAGAGAGAGAGAGAGAGAGAGAGGAGAGATAGAGAATCTCAAGCAGCTCCACACTCAACGCCTATCCCAATACAGGGTTCGATCCCATGATATTGGAAATCATGACCTGAGCCGAAATCAAGGATCCCATCTTAACCAACTGAGCCCCCAGCCTCCTAGATTTATGCTTCTACAGGATTTCCTGTAGTCAATGACCTCAGAGAGGTTCCATATTAATTCATCTCCTCAGGGATAAGTTCCTCTTTCTTGAATTTTGACTCCCTTTGTGGTGTTATCTTTCCTCAAATGTTTGATGGCTCTTGATTGTGTGCTCATCTTTGTGACTGAGCTGGCCACTGGGGTACCCGCTTTGTGGAGGGTGCTAGTCTTAAGGCTGCTGTCAGGGCAGTGGGATGGAGGTGGTACCACTAGGTGGGGTGCCTCAGGTGCTATCTGGAAGCTGAAGCTTCTGGTCCCTTGCAGGACCATCTGTGATCCAGAGCACTGCCCCCCCACCCTCTGACCCATATACACTACTCTTGGGGACAACAGAACCATTGCCCCTTGACTGGTCAGCAGGGGTGGGAAGACAGTTGGGTCTCTGTGAGACCCCAGTTCATCATTCCGTGGCTGCTGACAACCCTGTCCTGTTACACTGTGAGTGTAGAACCTTTCGTTGTGTGGGCCCCACAGTCTGGCCTCATTGACTCACTCTTTTTCTCTTTGTTTTAGTCCCAGTTGCTCTCCATCATTCGGGTCTTCTCATAGTTTCTGTGCCCCCGATAGATACCCTTCTTGCTTTCAAAATCTCTGTTTTCTTTCTTTTTTAAAAAAAATTACATCTTGGGGCACCTGGGTGGCCCAGTCATTTGGGCTTCTGACTATTGATTTCAGCTGAGATCATGATCTCATGGTTCATGGGTTCGAGCCCCGCATCAGGCTCTGTGCTGGCAGTATGGAGCCTGCTTGGGATTCTCTCTCTCCCTCTCTCTCTGCCTCTCCCCACTCATGTGTTTCTCTCTCTCTCTCTCAAAATAAATAAGCTTTAAAAAATTAAAAAAATAACATCTTTATCATTTTGAGGGTTTCATATAGGATGGGGAGACTGATGCATGTTCTCAGTGTACCTTCCTAAAAGCAGAAGTGTGAGCTTTACAGTTCTATCACATTCTGATGGCCTGAGTTCCTGCACCTTCTCCACTGCTTCTAGGGTCTTTCAGACCTATGGTTAGACATAACTGGGGAATACTGGGGTTTTAAAAGAACTCCGCATGGGGGTGTGCCCTGCTCACGGGTCCCCAGAGGAGTGGTCTTCCCTGAGACTTCTGAGGAAAGGCAGGGGAGCTGGCAGGGGAATGGGGCCCGGAGATGGCCGACATGCTGCAGGGGTGGGAGACAGAGTCAGCACAGGTCTGCGGGTCCCGGTGAGTACGTAGACAGGGTGTATTGGAGTCTGAGCAGCAAGAACAGAGTTTACTAGGCACTGAGTCAATGTTCTTCTCAAACTGATACTGGTTGCATAGTACCTGATCATGTGATTGATCAAAGTACTCCTGAATAAAATAGAAGTCTTTTTGTTTCGTGGCGCTGGGTGGCTCAGTTCAGTGAGTGTCCAACTTTGAAGCCTGCTTCGGATTCTATGTCTCCCCTCTCTCTCTGCCCTCCCCCACTTGTTGTCTTCTCTCTCTCTCTTCTCTCTCTCTCTCTCTCTCAACAATAATAAAAATTAAAAATAAAATAACAAATACAAAGATCGGATGATTGGGGTGCCTGGGTGGCTCAGTCAGTTGAGCGTCTGACTCTTGATTTCAGCTCAGGTTGTGATCCCAGGGTTGTGAGATCGAGCCCTGTGTCAGGATTCTCTCTCTCCCTCTCTGTCTGGCCCTCCCCCTTCTCCTTCCGCCTCTCTCTCTCTGTCTCTGTCTCTCTCTCTCTTTCAAAAAACAAGATAAGATGATCTTAGTGGTGAATAAGCTGAACTCCTGACAGTGATGCTCAGTGCTGATGGGTCAATGCCTGCAGCAGTGACTGATGTGAATGTGTTTTTTGGCTGTTTTTCAGAACCAGGCAGCTAAATGGCACCTGTATCAGCTCAGTGGACATGGAGCTCTTCCTCCATTACTCCCTCATCCCATCAGTAAGTAAAGGCAGAGGAGAGCAAGGAGCAGAGAGGAGGGGAATTGGGTCCCTCCCATACACAGACTCCCCAAAGGGCCTGAATAGGTCAGCAGAGAGACATCAACTGAATTTTCTTGACTTGCTTTCTTATGTTATGCACCAAAAAACAGGCAGAGGAAGGCTTTTAACGGCTGAAGAGTCAAGGACACTGGTTTTTTAGGGATTCAAAAAAGGCTCTTCTAAGGAAGCAATGACAGCTGAGGTCTGTTGGAAGATGTAGTCAAGAGCCTTTCAAGCAGAGAGGAGAGCATGTGCAAAGGCCCTGTGGAGGAGGGGAACAGAGAGTGTGAGGAGCCGAGAGGGCTGGCATGGCTGGAGTGGAGAGCTGAGGTAGAGTTTTCTGGGAGGTGAGTGGGCCTGGGCCAGGTGGAGCCCTCTGGGGCTCTGTGTGAAGGAGTGGTGTCTACATTCTAAGTGCAGTGGGAAGTAACTGGAGTTTTCCAGCATGGAGCTTATGTGATCAGTATTCTGTTTTGAAATGATCACTCTTGTTGCATTGTGGGGATCAAGGTGGAGGTGGGCCAGAGAGGAGATGGTTCAGATTTTAGCTCATCCTGGATGGGTGGTGGTCAGCTCAAGATGTTGGGAGGAAGACAGTAGGACTAGCTATGCATTGGATAGAGTAGTAGGGAGAGGAGGGGTTGAGGACAACGTGGGTTTCTAACTTGCATGGCCAGAAGGATGGCAGTGTCTGTCATTCACTAGTTAAGGAGAACCAGAAGAGATCTGGGTTTGGGTGGATGAATACAGGGCAGGGAGGCAAATTGTGAGTTCCATTTAAGACATACTGAATTTAAGAAGTGCCAACTCTGTAGTTAGATGAATAGCTGGGGAGCTCATGGACAAGGTCTGGGCTGAAGAGTCAAGCTGAGTCTTGTGGGCATTGGTGGCCATTGAAAGCATGGACATGGGTGAGAGGATCTGCTAATAGAGGAGTGATCCTTGGACTGAATGATGAGGAAATCCCGACTTTAGTGGTGGAATAAAGAATAATCCAGCAGGAGACTGAGAGGTAATGGAGAAAACCCAGAAAAGCACTGTTGATGGAAGCCTAGGGAACAGGGTGTTTCTCAGAGGAGGAAGTGGTCAACACTGGAATGCGGCTGAGAGATCAAGCCAGATTTGGGCTTGAAGTTTCCAGTGGATTCATGGTAGTTTTGGACTTTGGCCATAGCTCTTTCCATGGATGGGAAGGAGAAGCCAGGTTAGGGGGTTGAAGAGCAATGAGAGGTGAGGAAATAGAGGCAGCAAGTGTAGACAGTTCTCAGGAAGTTTCTAGTAAAAGGAAGAGAAAAAGGGCATCAAGTGCCTGAGAATATGATTGAATTCTCAAAAAGCAAAAAGGAAAGAAGGATTCGCAGTGTGACAGTTATCTCCTTTTCACAGGTGAGGAAACTGAGGCTCGGAGAAGCTGGGTCTCTCTTCTAGTCAATATGTGAGAGAGACTAAATTTGAACCTGTTCAGGGCAACACAGAGGAAAGCTCAGTACAAAGCATTCTGGAAGCTCAAGGGCGTGTGTAGCTAGCTCCCTGACTCTGGGCTCTGAGGAGCCACAGACACTCTGAGCCCTCTGCTCACCCACACATCCTCCTTCAGGGAGGGCCCATTGACGTTCTCATCTTCTCTTCCTGTAGCTTTTCATCATTTTGGTCTTGTCCTTTCTCCAAAGACGAGAGCACCGTAAGCAGAGAGATGATACTTCTCACCTCCTGGGGAACCGCTTTGGAATCATCATGTGAGTTGAGCTAAGGCTGATCTCTACAGCTTGGGGCACCCTGTATTTGGGGCCAACACCTATTATAAGGCCAGGATAACACCCCATTACCTCCCCAGCCTTGCCTCATCTCCACCGCTCCTTCCCCTCCCTGCCTCACCCCAACCAAGGGTGAGTTCTGGGGGTTCAGAAGTGACATCCAAGCCATTGCAGCCTCAGCACCCACGGCTGCCCAAATATGATTACAACGTCTCAAGGAGGTTCAGCTCACTATGGAAAAGGCCTTCCCAAAGTCAGCACTATGGCTGCCTCAGGAAGCAGGAGGAAGAGAGTTCTCGGTCGGCCACTGGCAGCAGCAAACGTTCATCCTGGCATGGCACCGGGAGGTCCCGCTGGACCAGGTGCCTTCAGGGCCGGTTTCTGGCTCTGCCATTCTGAGTCTCTGCACCCCTTCTCACATTTTTTCTTAAGCTCTAATTGCTCGTATCTCTGCCCCCTCACTTTCAATGATTGATGATAATCATGATCATAACACATATAGCAGTTATCACATGGTGACTGTGACCCAGGCACTAGACCATTTGCTTTGCCTGCATTACTTGGATGAACACTCTTGCCAGCGTAGAATGCTGGAGGTTGTTATCCTCATGTAATGGATGAACAAACTCAGGCCCAGAGAGGTTGAGTGACGTGCCCAAGTCCACACAGCTAATGGGTGACCAGAGCTTTAACTGAGGTCTGGTTCCTATTTACTCTCATTTCCCCTGCACAATAGCCTAAGCAGGCTCATGTGTGTAAACCTGTTCAAGTTTCAGCCTTGGGCTCTGGAGAAGGGAGAGGAAACCACGGTGTCAGGACCAAGGCTAGTGGTGACCTAGGGCTTCAGGGTGACAAATCCACCTGCAATGTCCAGGGACCGCCTGTACCAGTTCTGAGTAGCAGACTCATCCTGGATATCACCTGTTGGAGGGGTCAGCCTCTCCCAAACTGCCAGGTCTGAGCCACACTGGTTGGGACACAGAGGCAGACTCTGCCCTGGGCATTTGACTTGCAGGGCCTGGTGCAGGGCTTCTTAAGAAGTGGGAGCTCTGTATGGGTCATGTCAAACTGCTTTGAATTCAGTTGACAATGGCACCACTCGCTTGCTCCCTGGCCACCTTCCCATCAAAACCCCTGCTTTTCTGAGTAGTTCCAGCCCATCCCCCTCACTCATGAAAAGCCCCTCACATGTGTGTGGCATACCACCGTTTGTCAAGCAGCCCTTCATTTGCCGCCCACGGTGTCTCTGTGACATGAGCAGAGCGGGGCTTGCCATCTGTTTAAAGATACATAAACAGTCTCCCTTATTTCTAAGGCACTACAGGGAGGACTGATTGAATGCAGGTCGCTTCAACAAAATGGGTGTCCACGAACATGCAGTGAGCACCTACTCTTTTCAAGGCTCTGTGCTAGGTCCCCACCCCTTGAAGCTTGTAGTTTCCTAGACAAGCAACAATGCAGAGGGGCATGCTAAAACACGGACATGCCCACTTAGTGCTTGGGGGACACAGCAAGGCAGGAGCTAGGTGGGCCTGCTGGAAGTGGTCAGAGTAATGGCAGGGGCGGGGACTTCCTGGAAGAGGTGCTCCTTGAGCTGAGCCTTGAAAGTGAAGATGAGCAAGACTAAGGGGGTATGAGGTGAGATCCAGATCCTGCCTCCAGATCCCTACCTCCACGTGTAGCTCCCCAGTGCCATCCTGAGTTTTCATCAAAGCCACATCAGATGGCATTTCAATGGGAAAGTATTCTCTTCTTTCCAAATGTGATTGCTTACTTTGATGTAGACAAAGTATTTTGGTCAGAAGAAGAAACAGCTATCCTGTAAAGTTTGTTTATGTAAAAGGAAAAGAAAGGATTTTTGTAAAGTTACAGAGATTTCACAGAAACTGGCAAGGCCGGCCTCATGGTAACTGGAACTTTGAGATGGGCATCTCTGGGAGACTGATTTTATTTGTGCCTCCTTGTGTCACAGGAGCCCCTCAGCACCACTTTACTATTGTCCTCTCTGCTGTCTGACTTTATAATATGACTTAGGATTTCTGCTTCCCGAAAATCTCCACTTGCCTCTAGCGCTGACTCTGATTCCAACTTGCCATGATTTTCCAGAACAGAATTTTAACAGCTAACTGGCTCATGTCCTCATGGTGTGAAACCCTTATATGAGACCGGGCGTCTGATTGGCTCATCCAAAGTCAGGTGGTCACCCCTGGTCCAATCAGCTGTGGCCAGGAAGGGACGCTTGCGTGGAACCAGCACAGCCAATGAGTCCCAGACCTTCCCAGGGATATTGGAACTCTTACAGGGGCCAGGCATGGGGCAGGCTCCCCAAGCCTGTCTAGGACATACTCCTCATTTTGATCTCTCAAGACATACTGCTTGTGTCTCTCATAAATGAAACCCATCCCATTTTTTTTTGTTGTCATGGCTATTGGTGTCCTTGCTTGTGTCCCCCTCCCCACACCCTTTCCCCTAAGGCTCCTCAAGGGCAAAGATTTTTGTCTTCCTCACCTCAGTACCCTGAATCCATGCCTACACCTAGAATTGGCACCGAAGGCCTCAGACAATGTCAGCTGAAATGAACAATTTGCTACCCGATAATCCCTCCTCAGGGTGGGGTTGCTATTTTGAAGGCTATTGGTGGGAATGAGCCACTCTCTGGCCTCACAAGCTGTTTCTCTTGTTCACAGACCTCTGGACTTTGTGGGCACCTTTAGTAACCGATGGTCTTATGGAATCGCCTTTGGGGCCACAGCCAATAAAGTCATGTTCTTGTTCTCAGAAGGGTACCAGCCCTTACATATCCCTCAGTGGGCACAAGGTAAGGGCTGCCTCATACCTGCTGGGAATTTTGTCATGGCAAGTCTTGCTCTCAGAGACTGCCTGGCCGGGGTTCCCTGGGATCAGGAAATAAACTTTGTGAGCAGTCAGTGTTCCCCACCTGTTACTTGCCCCAGGAAAATGCCTAGCCCACTAGGTCTCAAAGCTTATTTATGGGGCTTTCCCCCAGTGAGATTCAGAGCTCCTTTAGACTTAGAACAAAGGCTCAGAAAGTAGGTTCACCATCACCTACCCCAAAATCTCTCCTAAGTCTTAGCCATTGCTGCCTTCTTGATATCAACAAGCCCTAGGCTTCCTCCTCGCAGAACAATGCTTACTTCTTTGTCCCTTGGCCTGAGGTCTCGTCATTCCCCATGACTCATGTTCTCCCTGAAGGATCAACTCTAATTTACAGATTCAGCCATCCTAATACAATGACTCCAAACCTCTCTGTCCAGCCCGGCTCTCTCTCAGGGCCTCCAGACCTTTATGATCAAATACCTACCAATGCCTCATTAGTCTTTAGGGAAATGCAAATTAAAACTGAAATGATATACCACCACATACCTCTTTAATGTATACAATTTGATAAATTTTGACAAATGTTTATATCCATGAAATCATTACCACAATCAAGATAAGGAGCCCCTTAAGTCTCCTTGTCCCCTTTTGTAATCTCTCCTTCCCACTACCCTCACTACCCTCATCACTGATCTTTTTCCAGAATTTTATATAAATGGGATCATACAGAATGTACTTGTGTGTGTGTGTGTGTGTGTGTGTGTACGGGTGTGACCTTCTTTCACACAGCGTAGTTATTTTGAGATTCATACACATTTAACGTGTGCCAGAAATTCATTCTTTTTTGCTTCTGCATGGCACTCCACTATATGGAGAAATCAGAATTTGTGTACGCATTCATCTCTTGCTGGACATTTGATTTATTTGCAGATTTTGGCTACTGCAAATAAAGCTGCTATGAACATTTGTGTACAAATCTTTGTGTGTAGCTGTGCTTCCATTTTTCCTGGGTAAGTGCCTATGAGTGGAATGGCTGGATCATACACATCATGTAGTAGATCATACTTAAAAAAATTTTTTTAATGTTTATTTATATTTTGAGAGAGACAGAGACAGACCACGAGCGGGGGAAGGGCAGAGAGAGAGGGAGACACAGAACCCAAAGCAGGCTCCAGGCTCTGAGCTGTCAGCACAGAGCCTGATGCGGGGCTCAAACTCAGAACTGTGAGATCACGACCTGAGCGGAAGTTGTACGCTTAACCGACTAAGCCCCCGCCCCCTAGATCATACTTTTTAAAGAAATTGTCAAACTGTTTTCCAAAGTAATCGTTCCATTTTAGATTACCACCATCACTTATGTGAGACTTCCCGTTTTTCTCTCTCCTTAGCAACACGTGGTCAATCTTTTTATTTTTTACTTACATTTTTGTTGTTGTCAGTCTCTCTGACATTTTTTTTAATTTGAGTAGAGTTAACATGCAATGTTAAATTAGCTTGAGGTGTTCAAGACAGTGATTCAACATCTCTCTGTTATGCTCTGCTCACCGCAAATGTGGAGGTGTAATTTGTCACTGTACAACACTATTATAATATAATAATGACTATATTCCCTATGCTGTGCCTTTTTGTTCATTGACTTATTCATTCCCATACTGACAGCCTGGAAGTCCCTTTTACCCATTTTGTCCATCCCTCCACCCCACCCCCCTCTGGCAGCCATCAGTTTGTTCTCTGTACATATAGGTCTGATGCTGTTGTTGAAGAAAGAATACATGTTGGTGAGGATGTAGAGAAAAAAGGACTCTCATTCACTGTTGATAGGAATGCAAACTGGTATAGCTACTGTGGAAAACGGTATAGAGGTTCCTAAAAAATTAAAAATAGAACTACCATATGACCCAGTAATCCCATTACTAGGTATTTACCCAAAGAAAATGAAAACGTTGGGGCCTGGGGTGGTGAGTTGAGCATCTGACTCTTGATTTTGGCTCAGGTTGTGATCCCAGAGTTGTGATATCAAGCCCTGCATCAGGCTCTGCACGGAGCATGGAGCCTGCTTAAGATTCTCTCTCACCCCCCTCGGCCCCTCTTCCCTGCTCACACTTTCTCTCTCTAAAATAAAAACAAAAATCTAAACACTAATTTGAAAAAATGTAAGCACTCTATGTTTATTGCAATATTATTTACAATAGCCAAAATATAAGCAACCTAAGGTCCATTGATAGAGGAATGGATAAAGAAGATGTTTTATACACACACACACACACACACCACACACACCACACACACAATGGAATATTACTCAGCCATAAAAAGAATGAAATCTTGCCATTTGCAACAACATGGATGGATCTAGAGGGTATTTATTCTAAGCGAAATAGGTCAGAGGAAAACAAACACCGTATCATTTCACCCATATGTAGAATCTAAATACCAAATGAGTAGACAAAGTCTTTTTAATCTTAGCCATTTTTAGAGGTATGTAGTGATGTCTTATCGTGGTTTTAATTTGCATTTTCATGACTGGTAATGCTGATCATATTTTGATGTGCTTTTTGCTATCCCTATAGCTCTTTGGTAACATGTCCAAATCACTTTCCTTATTTATAAAAATTAGGTTTTTTATTTTCTTCTGAGTTTTGATAGTTCTTTAATCTGTACATGAGTCCTTTATCAGGCGTGAGAATTGCATTTGCTCCTAGTCTGTAGCTTGTTTTTTCATTCTACCAACAATTTCTTTTGAAAAGTTGCCTTAAAATTTTGATGAGATCTAATTTATTCATTTTATTTTATGGCTGATGCTTATGGTGTCATAGAAGAAATCTTTGCCTAATACAAGATCACTTAGATTTTCTCCTATGTTTTTTCTAGAAGTTCTATAGTCTTACGATATTTTGCTTTTAGGTCTGTGATACATTTTGAGTTAATTTTTTGCATATAGTGTGAGGTATCGATTGAAGTTTTTTGTTGTTGTTGTTTTTGCCTTTGTTTTTCCATTTTTTCCAGCACTGGTTATTTCAGAAACTTGTCCTTTGCCCACAAAATTGCCTTTGGACCCTTGTCAGTGTCAATTGGCTCCATAAGTATGGGTCTGTTTCTGGACTCTGTTCTGGACCCTGATCTGCAGTGTGTGAGGGTTCTAATTTCTGCACATCCTCACACACTATTTTCTATTTTGAAAACAGTTATAGCCATCTTAGTACAGGTGAAGTAGTATCTAATTACTGTCTTGATTTGCATTTCCCTAAAGACTGATGCTATTGAGCATCTGGCTGGGTCAGAATATCATTTCTTGGTTCGTGGCTCTAGATTCCTCTCTTTCGTTTTCACGAAGTGATTATATAGATGTATCCTCCTAACATCCTCATACTTTCCGAGTCTGCCTCTTGCCTTTGCTTTTTGTCTGGACCCCTGTTTCCCAGCTCCTAGTGTTCCTGTCCTTGTCATCTTGGAGTCTTCCTGTCTGCCTCCACGGGGGGCTCGGTCCCGGTATTGCAGCTTTGGTCTCTTGTATCTCCTGGCAGTTTGGGGTTCTTCTGTTCTTGGGCCTTCCTCCGCTTCCTCCCACTTCAGGTGTTGATACCAAATGGTCTCGAGACCTGACTTTGTTGTAGATGCTGTCTGCAGGTGTGGGTTGTGCCATTCTAGTTGCTCTGCCTGCTTCTAGGGCAGAGGCGCTTCTGGCAGATTACAAAATGATACTGTCATGGCTTCCATCCTCACAGAAAGTATTCCTTCCATGTCGTCCTTCCCTGCCAGCCTCCCACCCCTCACGGTCACATAAATACTCACCAGCCCCAACCAGCCATTTCCCATCCTCTGAGTGAGGAACGCCCTCCCTTCCCTTCTTCTCTCCATCTTACAAACTCCTGCTTATACTTCCTGGCCTTGTTGTATGTCACCACTTCCCTTCCCCGACCCAGACCCCAGGTGAAGTCAGTGGCTTCCTCTCCTTGTCCCCACAGCAGATTGAATATGCCTCTGTTAACACAGCACTCACCTTCCTCCCTGTCTTCTCTACTGGATGGTAAACACCTCAGAAAGCAAGAGCCTTCTTCATTCCAACTGCAGCCTTAGTGCCTGGCCCCAGACCCAGCTCAAAGCAGGCACTTTGTAAAGATCCTCTTGCATGAGTAGGTTTTCCTGGATCTTATTAGATCCTCTGAGAGCTAGTCAGTGGCAGAATGAATCTTATCACTGCCTTGTTTAGAGAGTATGTGATAGTTACAAGTTTTGTACACACACACACACACACACACACACGCACATGCACATCACCACTGTTCATGTTGCTATGGTGGCCTTAGTCTCAGTGATTGCTGTTTGTCCACTTATGGGGCCTGTCTCTGCACATCACAGTGTGAGCTAGCCAAGGGCAGGGACCAAATCTTCTTCATCTCAATAGTTAGCCAGGGCCTGGTGTGGAACAGGTCCCAGGAAGGGTCTGTTGCAAGAATGAAAGACATTCGTCCATTCGTCTTTACCGAGCTGGGGCTTGTCCACTCACCTCCTTGGGACCTGAGACCTGTGACAGGAAGTGGGCGTAAAGCCCTGTATCTTTGTTGCAACACCCCTGAGCCTGTGAGAAGAGAGCTCACAGGATCTCTGGCCCTGTCTCCCCCAGCCTTTGTACTTCTGATTGGAGGCATGGAAGTCGGCCTGTCTCACTTCCCCTTCTTTGCCTGCCTCTCGTCGGAGTTCCGGCTGGTCAGCTCCATCCTTGGCTTCAGCTACTCTCTGATCTGGTAAGACGGACGCTGCGTGTCTGCCCTCCTGTGACTCCTTTGCCGTGGCTGCACTCTGGACAAAGGGCTGGAGGTGACCCGAGAGCTCCCCTTGGAAGGCGACTTTGCCCAGAACTGAGGCCCATGATGGGCAGATGGAGTGACTGGTCCCAGGTCCCACAGTGGCCTCTCCCTGGGACTGCATGTAAGGCTGCAGGAGGTCAGGCATTCTTTCTGCTTCACAGGCCACTCGCGGTTAGAATATTCCAGAAGTCGGAGATGTAGAAAACTTATTTTTCTGTCAACTGCCCACGGTCCCACTGGGGGATGTAGGAGACCCATTTGGACGCTTCTTCTCTGTGCTGTCATGTCTCCCCTGGGAGCCCAGGAGAAAGTGCATGTGCCTTAACTTGGCATTTGGGGCCACTGCAGTCTGGCCTCCCCTGTCTGTCCATCCCTAACAGTCTCTAGCACACACCTCCAGTCACACCAGACTCCTGCGTTCCTTCATCCACCTGCTTATTCACTCAGCAAACATGCTGTTATATCCCTGCTATGGGCCAGGGAAAACACTGGAGAACAAGATGGACTCTTGTGGATCATGCATTCTGGCCTCTTTGCCTATATGTTGTTATTCTCCCCTGTGGGTTATCTTCCCTGACTTGGTCCATTGACAGATCCATGCTCATCCTTCATGGATCACCAACCCCACAGATGGAGAACTTCTTGACCCTCCTGTTGATTTCTGTGCTCTCAGCACTGGCCCCAGATCCAGCATGGAGCCGGTCCCAGGAATCCTTGCTGACTGCGCCCTCCCACGAGCACTCTGCTTTCTAGCTCCTGTCCCCCTTACTGAGCTGGTTCTCCTGCTACAGCACTTTGTGTGAGGCAGGGGTCCTCCGGCCCAGTGTGTGGGCCACTGGAGGGGGCTCACCAGCACCTGACACACCATGGCTACCATTCTTAAGTTTGTAAACAGCTTGCTTTATAAAATTAAAAGAGAGGGTATCCGGGGTTAGACCTGGGGGTAATACCATCTTCCGGCCGCTGACAAACCTTTGACCTGGGGAGGAATGGGTGGTGGGAATCAGTCAGCAGCTTGTGATCTTGGGAGATGAATCAAGCTTGACTATGGCCAGGAGTGTGTCTCACGGGACTAAAGCCTTGAGGCTCATTCCTCAGGGCAGTGTTTCCAGACAAGGCCAGTCCCACCAGAAGGAGCGTCAACACCAGTCAGAGACCTAAGCCTTGGTCCTGGCTCTGGGTGTGACTCTGGACAAATTCCTTTCCCTCTCTGGGGTCCCATGAGGGCAGGGAGGAGGAGATCACTCAGGGTCTTTGTGCTCCGCTGTATGGATTCCAGCATTGTGTCCTATACAAGGACATGTTAAGTGTATTTGGTGCGTGCACTTCGGCACAAATAGGGTGCTCAGTCTGGGTGGAGTGTACACAGAGGCCTGGCAACCAGCCCTCCCAAGGAGTAAGAAAAGAGGAGGTAGCTCCAGGCTGATGGGATCTGGGCTTCTTCCCAGGGGCTGTGCTGGGAGGGACCACAGTGCTCCAAGCCTTGTTTTTGTCCTACAGGTTTGCTGTCACCATCCTTTACATCATACAGTGTCCCCATGGGCAGGTGAGTCCCTGCTGAACTATGTTTAGAGCATTCAGTGCTTCACCACGACCAGTTTGCTGCGTGACATTGGACAAGCCTCTGCCACTCTCTGGGCCTCAGCTCCTTCGTATGACCGAAAGGAGAGCTGGAGCCATTCATGATGCTTCCATTTGTATAGCATCTTATGTTCATCAGGATGCTCATTCACAGACAGATGTTCTCTCAGTTGATGTTCACAGCAGCCCCTCGAGGTAGGGAACATCTCAGCAGACCTATTCTACAGGTAGGAAACTGAGGCCCAAGTTTTTTAAGTAACTCTTAAGAAATAACTGATTTGAGAGTTGACACCAGGTCTGGTTGACTACAAAGTTCATTTCTTTTTTTTTTAATTTTTTTAAGTTTTTCATTTATTTTGAGAGAGAGAGAGAGGGAGGGAGGGCAGAGAGAGAATCCCAAGCAGGCTCCACACTGTCAGTGCAGAGTGCTATGTCGGGCTTGAACTCACGAACTGTGAGATCATGACCTGAGCCGAATCCAGAGTCACATGTCTAGCTGACTGAGCCATGCAGGCACCCCTAATTTTCTTTAATGTTTTCTTTAATGTTTAATGAGGGGCATAGAGAGAGGAGACACAGAATCTGAAGCAAGTTCCAGGCTGCCAGCTGTCAGCACAGAGCCCGACACGGGGCTTGAACTCACAAACCATGAGATCGTGACCTAACTGAAGTTGGATGCTTAACCAACTGAGGCACCCAGACACCCTCCAAAGCTCATTTCTTTCCACTCCTTCATGTAGCTTAAGTTTCTCTGTCTATAAATGGAAGTCTCAGACTGGATGAACATTCCAGCTTTATCATGCATTGTCCTCAGAATTGGGGAAACTATTTCATCCATTTAACCTTGTACACCAGAAAAGAAAAGATGAAAGACTGAGTCACACTGCATCTATAAGGGTTACTGGGCAGGTAGGGGGAGCACCAGGAGGTCACCTGGGCCAGGAGCCTTGCCAAAACCTCTCCCAGACTTGAGTAACCTTGGAGGATTACAGGGCGTGATGGAGATGGGGAGCTGGACTGGAAAATGAACTTGGGGGCTGGGACTTCTGTCTGCATCTCTGGGCTGGGATTAAGAACATTCTGGCCTACCTCTGCCCAAAAAGATGCCCTCCTTCACTCTGCTCACAGTGCCTGAAATTCCAGATCACAGGCATTTTCTTTGGTGTCTTGGAGAGCTTCCAGTCTTCCTGGGGTTCTTTTGAAGTTCAGAACATTCATGGTTAATTGAAAGAGAGGGCAGGGCCTCACTTCTGTGCTCAGAATCACTAATGTTAAGAACCGCAGTGTGCTGGGTGTTCTAGGCTCAGTCCCCCAAATTAACTACTGCATAGTTCAAGGTGCTTCAAGGCACTTTGAAGGGTATTAGTACCTCCACAGTTCACTGGTAAGAAAGTGAGACTCAGGGGCTAATGGGACTTACTAGTTAAAAATCATGGAACTGGAACCCGACTAAGGTAATAAAGATTTCACTTCATGTTCTCAAATGAAGAATGTTCATGGAAACATTAGATATAAAAATGAGATGTTGAACAGGCTAAATGTCCTAATATTAGAGAGACTCTAAAGTTGATTCATCTAAATAGTGTACTGTTATGCAGCATTAAAAGTGATGTTTGCGAATAATTCATAGCCACATGGGGAGATGATTATGATCTAGATAGACCTATGTATTTGGTATAATATCAATTTATAACAGATAGAGATGTAAGGGTAGATACAGAGAAGACACTGGAATATTGGCAGTGGCGATATCTGATGTTTAAGTGGTGAACATATATTGGAGAGAAGATGAAGGGGAGATATGAGCCCCCACATCTCAGCATGTCTGTGTCCCACACCCAAACATCACAACATCAAAACCCTACTCCCCCATGGGGGCAAGTGCTCTGGAAACATAAAAAACATGAAACCAACTAGTAATTGTGAAAATAAGTTACAATATTGTTTGTCTTAAAACAGTGAAAAAACCCACTTTTTTTTTCATTAAAATGGAACTAAAATCATAGAAAAACTATGAGCACCATTTTGAGAGACCCGTATTCCCAGGAACTTGTGTTGCTGCCAACATGATAGCAGTTTGGACCCCCTTCCCCTTCTTTCCTCCCTTCTTCCCTCCCTTCCTCCCTCCCTTCCTTCCTCCCATCTTTCCTTCCTCCCTCCCTCCCTCCCTTCCTTCCTTCTTTCCTCCTTTCTTTCTTTCCTCCCTCCCTTCCTTCCTCCCTCCCTCCTCCCTTCCTTCCTCCCTTCTTTCCTCCCTCCCTTCCTTCCTCCCTTCTTTCCTCCCTCCCTTCTTTCCTTCCTCCCTTCCTCCCTCCCTCCCTCCCTTCCTTCCTCCCTTCTTTCCTTCCTCCCTTCTTTCCTCCCTCCCTTCTTTCCTTCCTCCCTTCCTCCCTCCCTTCCTTCCTCCCTTCTTTCCTTCCTCCCTTCCTTCCTTCCTCCCTTCTTTCCTCCCTCCCTCCCTTCCTCCCTTCTTTCCTCCTCCCTTCCTTCCTTCCTCCCTTCTTTCCTCCCTCCCTTTCCTTCCTCCCTTCCTCCCTCCCTCCCTCCCTCCTTCCTTCCTCCTTCTTTCCTTCCCCCCTCCCCTCCCTCCCTTCCCCCTTTTCCTCCTCCCTCCCTCCCTGCCCTCCTCCTCCCTCCCTCCTTCCTCCCTTCTTTCCTTCCTCCCTCCCTTCCTCTTCCTTCCTCCTTCTTTCTCCCTCTTTCCTCCCTCCTTCCTCCTCCCTTCCTCCTCCCTCCCTCCCTCCCCCTCCCTTCCTTCCTTCCTTTTTCCTCCCTCCCTCCCTTCCTTCCTCCCTTCTTTTCCTCCCTCCCTTCCTCCCTTCCTTCCTTCCTTCCTCCTTCCTCCCTTCTTTCTCCCTCCTCTCTCCCTTCCTTCCTCCCTTCTTTCCTCCCTCCCTCCCTTCCTTCCTCCTTCTTTCCTCCCTCCCTCCCTCCCTCCCTCCCTCCCTCCCTCCTTCCTTCCTCCCTTCTTTCCTCCCTTCCTCCCTCCCTCCCTCCCTCTCTTCCTTCCTCCCTTCTTTCCTCCCTTCCTCCCTTCCTTCCTTCCTCCTTCCTGCCTCCTTCCTCCTCCTCTCTGTTTCTCCTTCTCTCCACAGTCTCTCCCTCTCTCTCATCTGCAACCCTCTGCTCTGTCTGTCCCCTCCTCACCCCTCTTTCTCTCCTTCTCTCTGTCGTATATTTTTCCAAAAGCATCATTTAATAACTAATCAGAAAAGCTGTGAAAGCCCTTCTTATAAAACAAAATGGGTTGCTAGAGGGGTTGTGGGCGGGTGACCGTCTAAATGGGTAAGGGGCATTAAGGAATCTAGTCCTGAAATCATTCTTGCACCATATGCTAACTTGGATGTAAATTAAACAACAAATAAATTTTTAAAGAATGGGGGTGCTGGGATTCACACCCAGGCTGCTGGACTCTAGGCCCACTGCTCAGGCGGGGGTGTGGGGCTGGGGGAGCAGAACATCGATCACTGACCGCCAAGCCCTGGGAAGGTGGGCTTGGTGAGAGCGGGCCCGCAGGCAGATTCCTGTCCACAGCTTCCCGGGCAGCCTGGCCCTGCCCCCTAGAGCCCGGGCTCCATGCTCTGCTTCTGTTGCAGTTTTTGGGGAAGTACGAGACCGTCATGTTCTACTGGCCCTCACTGCTGTGCCTGGCCTTCCTGCTGGGCCGCTTCCTTCACATGTTTGTCAAGTCGCTGAGGGTCCACCTGGGCTGGGAGCTGCAGATGGTGAGTACTGAGTATGAGCACCGTGTGTGCACTGGCAGGTCTAGTCTTCACAGCAGCCGTGTGAGGCAGGTGCTATTTTTACTTCTCCCATTCTGCATGAAGAGACATGGGCCGAGAAAGGTGAGTTGTGTCGCCCGAGGTCATGTCGCCAGCCTGGAGCGGAGCCAGACCTGGAGCCAGAGAGTTTGGTTGTCGAGCGAGGCTCTCTTTAACCACTGTGCTCAATCTAAAAGAGCAGCTTTACCCAGATTCCTGCCCTCTGTGACGGTAACCCTCAAAGGGACCGAAACCCTAACAAGGATCTGTGAGCCCCAGCATACACCTCTCTGTTTTCTCACAGGAAGAAAAGCCTTTCCTGGAAGTTCACCAGGCGGAGCATGTCAAGCGGCTCCTGAGGAGGGCCCCCCTGCAGTAAGCCCCCGTGTGCTTCATTCCCCCCTCCCCGGCCCCTCCCTCCTTCCTCCCCCCCCCCCACCCAGGTATTTGTGCCAGTGTTGATGAGCCCTGACAGTGCGGGAGACCCTGAGATGACTGGATGGGCACATTAGTCAGGACTCTTGTTTGCTGATGACAGAAACTCAGCTCAAACTAGATTAAAGAGAAAAAGCAAAACGTGTGGCCTTTCATAATTAAAAACTCTAGAAGTGGTCGGTTTCCGATGCAGACGGATCCAGTGGCTTCACTGATATCAGAACCAGGGCTGGTTTCCTCATTTCTCTTAGCTCTGCTTTGATCTGTGTTAGACCCGTAGTTAGGTGGCTTCCTCCCCGTGGGGCCCTCAGAATCTCTAAGCTTGTACCCTCCCTGGTTTAAGATCACAGGAAAGAGAAACTTTCCTTTCTAATAATTCAAACCAAACTCCTATGAGTGGGTTTCATTGAGTCGCATCAGACCACATGCGTTCCCAGAAACCAATTACTGTGCTATGGTGATTAGAGTAAATGGATCGTTAAGCCTGTCATATGTTCATCTTTGGAACTAGGAAGTTGTTCAGCCTCACTTAAGCAGTAGGACTGAGGGGAGGGAGCAGGTTCCCAGAGAAACAGTGCAGGGGCTGTTACCAATACCAGGGGACATAGCTCATGGCCAAGCAAAAGCAGTGATCAACCCTATCCCTGCCACTGCCACTGTGTACAAGGGGATAAGCCCCACAAAAGGGATGTGTCTAATCCAGGGTCATACAGTGGCAAAGCTAGTACTTTGGTTAGAAGTACATTGAGTTACATGTAGCAGAAAATGCAAAATAACAGTGGGACACACAAGAGGGAGATTTCTTTCTTTCTCATATAAAAGAATTCTGGAGGCAGGTAGTTCATACTGACCCTGAACTGCCCACCACGGGAACTTACTAGTCATCTGTCTTTCTGCTCCAGCTCTTAGTAACTGTCATCATGAAGGCTGTCCACGGTCCAAGACGGATGCTGGGGTGGACTCCAGCTTGGATCAGCCACCATGTCTGTGTTTCAGACAGCAGGCAGGAGAAAAGAAAGAGGGCAATGGGGTCCCTCCAAGCTGCGTGAATTATACCTCAGCACCCTCCCCCAAACTGCCACATCTGGTGACATCTGATTGGCCTGTGCTTAATCTTAGTCACTCTAGCTGTAAGAGAGATCAGGAACCATAGCCCTTTAGTTTGGTGAATTGCTGTACTGAATAAAACTGAGTCTCTGTTCTTAAGAATAAGGGGAGAATGAAAACTGGAATCTACCAGGATGTTCTTTTTCTTCACTAAATTCTAAGATGAAGCAGAGGTTATTTTCAGAAGAATTGGGCATTTGTTTACCAACCACAGCCTCTCTTTTCTGTTATTTATTCATTCACAGGGAGACTAAAAAGTCCTGGTTCCAAACCAGGGTGTATGAGTGGGACCCCTGCTTTCAGTTCCCAAGCAGAATGATTGGAACCACTGTGTTGGCTTTCATATGCCTGTACCTTGTAAGTAGATCCAAGCAAGCCCTTTCCTATTTTATAAGTGGGATGGGGTTAGGGCAGGTCTTATTCTTTAAAAGCTGGGTCAAAATTGAGTCTGTAAATAAAAGAAGTACATTTTTTTGACCACCATTTTTACTCCAAGGACACTTTTACCCCATGGTGAATAACTAATAAATATAATTGAATTATTTATGGAGACTTCCGGTTGTCAGTTCCATGTAAAGAGCTTGCAAGATGCCAGTCCATCCTAACAAGTAAAAATCTGAACAAACTGAAACTCAACAGTTCTTAGATCCATAAGAGAAGTCATGGCACAAACCATTGTCCCTGAAATTGGAGACAGGTGGATCTAAAAATTACAATGGAATGGAGCAAATCAAATCCAGCAATGTATAAAAAGAATTATACACCACAACTGAGTTGGATTTATCTCAGGTATGCAAACCTGGTACAGTATAAAACAGCAAACCTGGAATCACCGAAAAAAGCAGAAGAGAGAGAAAAACATCAACAGCCGAAAGAAAGAAAAATCCCATGATCATATCAAAGATGCAGGAAAAACGTTTAACAAAATTCAACACCAGTTCATGATAATTTTTTTCAATAACCTAGGCATACAGGGGAACTTTCTCAATCTGATAAAAAAATATGAACAAAAAAAATCCAGCTAGCATCATACTTGATGGGAGAAATTAGAACTTTCCTACTAAATCAGGAAAAAGGCAGAGGTTTCCCCTCATCACTCAGCATTTACTTAGGAAATCCTAGCTAGGTAATAAGACAAGAAAAAGCAACATAAAGGATACTGATAGGAAAGAAGAAGTAAAAATGTCTTTGTTGTCACAGATGACATGATTGCGTATGTAGAAAATCCAAAAGAATCAGCAGAAAACTCTGAAGGGGCATCTGGCTGGTTCTTGATAGCGTTGTGACTCTTAGTCTCAAAGTTTTAAGTTCGAGCCCCATGTTGTGGCAGAGATTACTTAAAAATAAAATTTGAAAATAACCCAACTCCTGTAACTAATAAGCAGTTATAGCAAGGTGTGCAAGGTACAGGTTAACCTACAAAATGTCAATTGCTTTCTATGTATCGCATGAACAAGAGGAATTTGAAATTAAACTATCATTTACAATAGCAACCCCAAAAGGAATACTTAAATTAAATCTAATAAAATAGCACAAAGATCTATATGAGGAAACTACAAAACCTGTGTTAAAAGAAATCAAAGAAGAACTAATCGTGGAGAGATATTCCATATGTGGGATGGAAAGATCAGTATTTGTCAAGATATCAGTACTTCCCACTTGATCTACATATATTGGGATTTATCTATATTGGAATCAGTGCATCTCAATCAAAACTAGGGGGTTATTTGTGGAATACTGACAAACTGGTTCTAGAGTTTCTAGGGAGAGCGAAGACTCATAATAGCCAACAATATATTAAGGAAAAGAAGAAAGTTGGAAGACTGACACTACTCGATTTCAACTTACTACAAAGCTACCCTAATCATGATGGTGTGATGTTGCCAATATAGACAAGTGAATCAAGGACAGGATCGAGAGCCTAAGAAATAGACCAACAAATAGAGTCAGCTTATCTTTGACAGAGGGGCAAAGACAATACAATGGAGCAAATATTTTCTTTTTAACAAATGGTGCTGGAACAACTGGACATCCACATGCAAAAAAAAAATGAGTCTAGACACAGACCTTCCTAAATATTAACTAAAATGAATCACAGACCTAAATGTCAAATGCAAAACTATGAAATTCCTAGAAGGTGAAATCAGAGAAAATTTAGATTAACTTGGGTTTGGTGATGACTTTTTATTTTTTTAATTAAATTAGTTATTGTTATTATTTGGCATTACCAATTATTTGAGACTGGTAGTGAATTTATGCATGAATGTATGTTTGTATGTAGGTATGTATATATATTTTAATTTCAGTGTGGGCAACATAGTGTTATATTATTTCAAGTATACAGTATAGTGATTGAACAATTCTATACATTACTCAGTGCTCATCATGAAAAGTGTACTCTTAATCTCCTTCATCTGTTTCACCCATCCCCCTACCCACTTCCCCTCTGATAACCACTAGTTGGTTTTCTATAGTTAAGTGGTGAAAATTTTTTTAGGTATGATACCAAAGACACGAACCATGAAGGAAAGATTGATAAGCTGGACTTCATTAAAATTAAAACGTTTTAATCTGCAAAAGACTCTGTCAAGAGAGTGAAAAGACAAGCCACACACTAGGAGAAAATATTTGCAAAAGACACATCTGAAACAGACTGTTACTCAAAGTATACAAAGAACTCTTAAAATTCAACAATGAGAAAACAAATAATCTGATTTAAAAATGAACCGAAGACCTTAATAGGCATCTCACAGAGAAGATATACAAATGGCAAATAAGCAAATGAAAACATGCTCTATAGTATATGTCATCAGGAAAATGCACATTAAAACAACGATCAAAACAACTACTGTACGTTAAAATATTAGAATGGCCAAAATTCAGAATGCTGACAATACCAAATGCTGACAAGGGTGTGAACTGGCAGGAACTCTCATTCATTGCTGGTGGGAATACAAATGATACTCTTACCATATGATCCAGCAGTCACCCTGCTTGGTATTTACCCACATGCACTGAAAACTTATGTGCACACAAAAACGTGCACATGGATGTTTATAGCAGCTTTACACATAATTGCCAAAATATAGAAGTGACCAAGAGCCCTTCAGTAGGTGAATGGATAAATAATCTTTAGTACATCCAGACAATGGGCTACAATTCAGCACTAAAATGAAATGAACTACCAAGCCATGAAAAGACCTGGAAGAAACTTAGATACATATTAATAAGTGAAAGATTCCTATTTGAAAAGATCACATGTTATATGATTCCAACTGTGTGACATTTTGAAAGGCAAAATTATGCAGACAATAAAAGATCAGTGGTTGCCAAGGATTGGGGAGAGGGAGGGATGAATAGGCAGAACACAGAGGATTTTAGAACAGTGAAAAGACTTTGTATGATACTATATGGTAGATACATGTCATTAGACATTTGTCCAAACCCACAGAATGTGCAACACCAAGAGCGAACCCTAACGTAAACTATGGACTTTGGGTGATCATCATGTTTTTTTGTATAGGTGTGTTATTTAAGTTTGCTTTCTCAACAAAAAATTTTTAATGTTGCCATAATTCTGACTTTCATATTTTATTAAGCACAGAGCCAAAACATTTCACGTGGTCAAAGTTATCTGAGGTAAAACGTCTGAGTCAAAAGGAGAGTCAAAATGGAGAGATAGAAGTGGAAGACCATATTGTCTTCTGGATGATACCTATATAAATTAATCCTGTGATTAAGTTAAAAAAAAGTTTTTAATGTTTGTTTATTTTTGAGAGAGAGAGACAGAGCATGAACAGGGGAGGGGCAGAGAGAGAAGGAGACACAGAATCCGAAGCAGGCTCCAGGTTCTGAGCTGTCAGCACAGGGCCTGATGTGGAGCTTGAACCCACAAACCTTAAGATCATGACCTGAGCCGAAGTCAGACACTTAACTGACTGAGCCACCCAGGCACCCCTCCTGTGATTAAGTTTTAAATGAATGTATGAGTTAGGTAATGCTGGAGTACCACATAACCCCCTAAATTTTAGTAACTTAACACTATAAATACGTTTGCCTATGTAACAATGTTGAGTAGGTGTTCAGGTTTGGGGGGCAACAGTCCTCCGTGTGTTATTCTGTAACTGAGATTCTTCCATCATGTGCTTCATTATCCCGAGAACCTTCACCCTCTGTATCCAGTCAACAGAAGGGGAAGGTGCATGGAGAAATGCATGTGGGAGGTTTTCAAAGTGCCCTTGTAGAATAGCACACGTTCCTTCCACTCATCTTCCATGGGCAAGAACCTCGTCACATGGCCACATCCCTCAAGGGAGGCTGGGAAATGTAGTCCAGTTTTGTGCCCAAAGAAGGGGAGAATGGATTTTAACTGACAAGTGGAGTTCTCTGCAACGTGAGTAATTGACTTGGAATCATTGTGTTCCTTTAGTCTTTAGTGGTTATCTACTGTATGCCAAGCACCATGCTAAGACCTGGAAGAGAGAAGAGAGCTGATTCAGCAGAGTCTTGGCCTGGGAGAGACCCATGGTCTAAGAGAAGGGGATATGACATGGTATGAAGTATGTGCCATGTAAAGAGAGACAAAGATGAGGTGAAAGTGCTCTGAAAGTTTAGGGCATTATTCGAGATTGAGAAGCTGCCTGAAGATGGTGGCATTTGAGCTGCACAAAGACAAACAAAATTTGGTTAATGAAGTAAAATGGCAGTAGGAACTGTTGAAGCTTTGGCATGGTGGTAGATGGTATAAAGGCATGATGACAGGATTATGGGAGTGAGAAAGTGTGGCGTGTATACAGCAAACAGTACTTTCTCCAACGTGGTTACCACCAAGATGCAAGAAGAAGAGTGGGGAGAGATATGGCTGGAATTGTCGCCAAGGTCACTTCTTATTCAGAGTTAGACATTCATTTCACTTTGAGGTAATTAATGTTTGAGGACTGACTTGAGCCGTTGTAGGACTTAGTCTTATATGCTGTGGGGTGCAGAAAAGAGTTTGGGGTGGCTCCAAAGATGTCTTCGGAGAAGTCACAATCCAACTCATCTTGGTATAGCCAGTGGTCAGAATCTATTTCATATGCGTTTTGAACTTCAAAGAGTTTGATGACCTCAAAACCAAAGAGAGGTCCATATGTTATTTACATAGTAGGCTGGACTCAGGTGAGACTTTGAAATGTTTGCTCTTTGCACCAGTTCATTGTCATTGAGTTCTGCATGTTCATGTATGTGAGAGACGAGCTGGATGTGTTTGAAGGGGAGCTGGAGAACTACATCGCCTCCATGAACCAGATGGGGACCCTGACCCCTGTCATCCTGCAGGTGAAAGAGCTGATGAACGTCAGCAAAGGTAAAACCATCCTGCTCCCTTTGTTGGGAAAGTGTGGGAAACAGAGAAAAAGACTTACAACTGGTGGCAGGTGCACACCTGGAATAATGATCGCTGTAGTATTGCTACTACCTGCATGAGGTGACTGGTTTGGGAGGAAAAGTGGGTTACAACGGATCTATGCCTCCTTGGATGACTAGAAGGCCAGTGGGGTCAGGACCCAGGCCACTTTGTTAAAAACTCTTTGGGGCTGAGTTGAACATCCCTGAGAATTTTCTCATTTTAAATAGCCTATTTTGTTCTGGTGCCAGTGGGAACAACTAAAATCATCATATATTTTTCACTTTGGAAAAAAGAAAACAGCAAGCCTTGGCTTTTCTTTAGGATTATATGAAAAATGTATTTATGTTGTTCAGATTTAATTTCTGCTTAGTTCAGGCTGCTATACCAAATTACTGTAGACTGGGTAGCAGAAACAACACACACTTGTTCCCCCGTTCGGGGGTCTGGGAAGTTCAAGGTGCTAGAAGATCTGGTGTCTCATGAAGCCTTGCTTCCTGATTTCCAGATGGCTGTCTCTTTGCATCCTCAGATGCTGGAGAGCAGGGAGAGGAAGCAGGCCCTCTCCTGTCTCTTATAAGGGCACTAATCCCAAAAGCCACATCTCTAAACACCATCATACTGAGGGTTAGGGCTTCAACATGTGAATCTGCCCATAGCAGCCACTTTACCTTAAAAAAGCAGCTTTCTTTGAAAACATTCTAATTCTGCGCCCATTGCCCACAGAGGGAGGAGAGTTCTTCCCTCTTGCCTGCTGAGAAAGGCCCTGGATAAGAAGTCAGGTAAACTCTGTGTCATCAGACAAGTTGGGTCCTCTCTCTTGCACCTTGGTTTCCTCATCTTTAAAATGGGGCTTGGAGGGGCGCCTGGGTGGCTCAGTTGGTTGAGCGTCCAACTTCAGCTCAGGTCATGATCTCACAGTCTGTGAGTTCAAGCCCCGTGTCGGGCCCTGTGCTGACAGCTCGGATCCTGGAGCCTGCTTCAGATTCTGTGTCTCCCACTCTCTCTGCCCCTCCTCCACTTATGCTCTGCCTCTCTCACTTTCAAAAAAAATGAATAAATGTTAAAAAAAAATTTTAATGGGGCTTGGATAGGGGTGCTAAGGTTTCCAGAAGCCTTTGTGGCACTGACTTTTAGTGGCCATAAAATACAAAGTGCTCCTTAAGCCATGAAATAGGTGTTGCCAATGATATGTTTACTTAAGACTCATAAACTAGTAGAAATAGATCTAGTGTGGATTATTTGAAGAAAATTCCCTTTCATACATGTGACATGGGAAGTTACCTTTTTTTTTTAATTCAAGTTGGTTAACATACAGTCTAGTCTTGGCTTCAGGAGTAGAACCCGGTGTTTCATCTCTTACATATGACACTCAGTGCTCCTCCCAAAAAGTACCCTTCTTAATGCCCATTACCTATTTAATCCATCCGCCCACCTACCAACCCTCCAGCAACCCTCAGTTTGTTCTATTTAAAAGTCTCTTATGGTTTGCCTTCCTCTCTGTTTTTATCTTATTTTTCCTTCCTTCCCCTATGTTCATCTGTTGTTTTCTTAAATACCACATATGAGTGAAATCATATCTGTTTTTCTCTGACTTATTTCGCTTAGCATAATACCCTTTAGTTCCATGCACATTGTTGCAAATGGCAAGATTTCATTCTTTTTTATTGCTGAGTAGTATTCCATTGTATGTATATGCGTATGTGTGTGTGTATATATATATATATGTATATATGTGTGTATATATATGTGTGTGTGTATACACACACACGTGTATATATATATATATTATATATATATATATACACACACACACACACATCTTCTTAATCCATTCATCAGTCTATGGACACTTGGGTTCTTTCCATAATTTGGCTATTATTGGTAGTACCACTATAAACATTGGGGTTCATATGCCCCTTCAAATCTGCACTTTTGTATCCTTTGGATATATACTGAGTAGTGTAATTGCTGTGTCATAGGGTAGTTGGAAAGTTACCTTTTATGTGAACACTGGGGCAGATACTGCTTCTTCCCTATCACCACATTTTATTGTTGCCCTTAAACATCTGTATTCACCTTTAATGTTGATTTATGCTCCGCCTTATGAGTCCCTGAGTACAGCACTCAGCAAACATACTCTAATCTTTAAATTCAGCAATACTAATTTTAAGTCATACTTTTTTAAGTTTACATTTCCACCCCTCTTCTGGGCAAGTTTTTATTTTTTTTTATTTTTTAAAAGATTTTATTTTTAAGTCATCTCTACACCCAGTGTGAAGCTTGAACTCACGACCCCGAGATGAGGAGTCTCACGCTCCGCCGACTGAGCCATCCAGGCACCCCTGAGCAAGTTTCTAATGCCAACTTCAGTTACTTGCTCTGGGTGAACTGTAGTAACTGTATCATCTTATTCATTCATGGTTTACCTGCTCTTTCATGGATTTGCTCACATGTTTAGATACTTTGAGAATCAAAATATAAAAATCTGTCTTGATTTTTTCCAGCTTTAAAACAGCTGCCCTCTGGCCAGGAGAGACTTCAAGCTGAACATGCTTCATCTTTGGGAAGATAAAGGCATTAAATTAAAGGTGTGCAGTCATGTTCTTGCTGCTGGCTGGAGGGAGTCTGCACTCACTCTCCTTGTGGCCAGACTCCTCTAATCCTTTCCTTCAAGGATCTCTGCACCCCCCAGGGGTGACACTTGGTGGTTTACCAGCTTCCTTTGTATTGATTGAGGTTTGGGATATAGCTGTTGCCTAATCCTAGTGATTTCTGGGATGGAGACATATTTGAAACTTGAAAGGAATGAAAATCAGTTTCTTTTCCTTCTTTTTAAGAGAACTTTTTGAAGATTCAGTTAACACACCATACAATTCATCCATTTAAAATACAATTCAGCGGGGCGCCTGGGTGGCGCAGTCGGTTAAGCGTCCGACTTCAGCCAGGTCACGATCTCGCGGTCCGTGAGTTCGAGCCCCGCGTCGGGCTCTGGGCTGATGGCTCAGAGCCTGGAGCCTGTTTCCGATTCTGTGTCTCCCTCTCTCTCTGCCCCTCCCCCGTTCATGCTCTGTCTCTCTCTGTCCCAAAAATAAATAAACTTTGAAAAAAATTTTTTTTTAAAAATAAAAAAAAAATACAATTCAGGGAAACCTAAGTGACTCAGTCGGTTAAGTGTCCAACTTCAGCTCAGGTCATGGTCTCACAGTTCTCAAGTTCGAGCACTGTGTCAGGCTCTGTGCTGACAGCTCAGAGCCCGGAGCCTGCTTCAGATTCTGTGTCTCCCTCTCTCTCTGCCCCTCCCCTGCTCATGCTCTGTCTGTCTGTCTGTCTGCCTCTCTCTCAAAAATAAAATAAACATTAAAAAAAATTTTTAAGGCACCTGGATGGCTCAGTCAGTTAAGCATCTGACTTTGGCTCAGGTCATGACCTTGCAGTCTGTGAATTCGGGACTCTGTGCTGACAGTTCAGGGTCTGGAGCCTGCTTCTCATTCTGTGTCTCTTCTCTCTCTGCCCCACCCCCACTCATGCTCTGTCTCTCTTTCTCTCTCTCTCAAAAACAAAATAAGCATTAAAAAAACAAAAAGAAAAGAAAGTACAATTCAGTGGGTTTAGTATATTCTCAACCATCACCATTGCACAACCATCACTACATCAAATTTAGAATATTTCCATCACCCTAAAAAGAAATCATGACCATTTGTAATCCCTCCCCATTTCCCTTTAACTCTCCCAGCCCTAGATTACCACTGTTTTCTGGCTCTGTGGATTTGGCTATTCTGGACTTATTATAAATGGAATCATATAATATGTGGTCTTTCTTCATTGATTTCTCTCACATAGCCAATGTTTATAAAGTTTATCTATGTCATAGCATGTGTCCCAATTTCATTATTCTTTATTGCTGGACTTTAAAAATAATATTTAAGTTTATTTATTTATTTGAGAAAGAGAGAGAGAGAGAGAGAGAGAGAGAGAAGGGCAGAGAGAGAGAAGGAAAGAGAATCCTAAGCAGGCTCTGTGCTGTCAGCCCAGAGCCTGATGTAGGGCTCTAACTCACAAATGGCAAGATCATAACCTGAGCCGAAATCAAGAGTCGGATGCTCAACTGACTGAGCCACCTAGGTGCCCCTATTCTTTATTGCTGAATTTTATTCTGTTGTATGAATATACCACATTGTACTTATTCACTCATTAGTTTATGGAAATTTGGGTTGTTTCAACTTTCTGGCTATCATGAGTAATATTGCTATGAACATTCATCTCCAAGTTTTTCATATATTTTCATATATCTTGGGTGTGTACCTAAGAGTGGAATTCTGGGTTATATGGTAACTATGTTTAACCTATCAAGGAATTGCCAGACTGTTTTCAAAAGCAGCTGCATCACTGTGTATTCCCACCACCATCAGGGGTCCAATTCCCTCCATATCTTCACCAACGCTTGTTGGTATGTGTCTTTCTTTTTTAAGTTTTTATTTATTTTGAGAGAGAGAGAGAGAGAGAGAGCACAAGCAGGGGCGGGGCAGAGAGAAAGAGAGAGAGAGAGAGAGAGAGAGAGAGAGAGAGAGAGAGAGAGAGAATCCCAAGCAGGCTCCTCACTGTCAGCACAGAGTCCTATGCAGGGCTCAATCTCACAAACAGTGAAATCATGACCTGAGTCAAAATCAAGAGTTGGGTGCTTAACTGATTGAGCCATCCAGGCGCTAAGCTATATGTCTTTTTTATTACAGCCATCTAATAAGTCTGAAATGGCATCTTTTTGTGGTTTAGGTTTTCATTTCCCTGATAGCTAATATTGAGAATCCTTTCATGTATTTATTGGCCATTTGTACATCTTCTGTGAGTAATGTCCATGGAGATTTATTGCCTACTTTTAATTTTTTTAATGTTTATTTATTTTTGAGAGAGACAGAAACAGAGAAAGACAGAGATAAAGCATGAGCATGGGAAGGGCAGAGAGAGAGAAGGCACAGAATTGGAAGTAGGCTGCAGGCTCTGAGCTGTCAGCACAGAACCTGACGTGGGGCTCGAACTCACAAACCATGAGATCATGACCTGAGCCGAAGTTGAACACTCAGTCGACTGAGCCACCCAGGCACCCCCATTGCCTACTTTTAAATTGAATTATTTATTGATTATTGATCTGTAAGGGTTCTTTATATTATACATAAATCCCATAAGAGAGATACAATTTGAAAATATTTTTTCCCATTCTGCGAGTTGCTTTTTCACTTTCTTGATGGTGTCTTTTGAAACACAAATGTTTTAAACTTTGATGGAGTCCACCATATTCATTTATCTTTCATCACTTGTATGTATCTAAGACAACATTACCTAACTTGAAGTCTACAAAGATTTATTCTCATATTTTCTTCTGAGACTTGTATAATTTTAGCTTTTACGTTTAAGCCTGTGATCTATTTTGAGTTAATTTTTGTCTATGCTGTGAGGTAAGGTTCTAGCTTCATTGTTTTGCATGTGAATATCAGTTGCCCCTGTGCCATTTGTTGAAAAGCATATTCTTTTCCCCCACTGAATTGCCTCTTCATCCTTCTTGAAAATGCATTGACAATGAAGGTTTACTTCTGGATTATCAGTTTATTACATTGATCTGTTTGTCTATCTGTATGGCAATACCACACTTCATTACTGTAGCTTTGTAGTGAGTTTGAAATCAAGAAGTGTGAGTCTTGAAATTTCCTTCTTCTTTTTCAAGATGGTATTGCCTATTCTGGGTCCCTTCATTTTTATACGAATTGTAGGATTAGCTTATCAATTTTTGCAAAAATTTCATTGGAATTTTAACAGGGGTTGGGTTGAATCTTCAGATCAATTTAGGGGGCATTGCCATGTTACCAAAGAAGATCCAATACATGAAAGTGGTGTGTCTTTCCATTAATCTAAGTCTTCTTTAATTTCTTTCAACAGTCTTTTGTAGCTTTCAGTGTATGAGTTATATACTTCTGCTAAACTTATTCTTAAGTATTTTATCCTCTGACACTAGTGCAAATGCAGTTGTTTTCTTCATTTTCACATTGTGCATTGTTAGGGTACAGAAATACAATTGATTTTTATATATTTGTCTTGCGTCCTGAAGCCTTACTGAACTCATTTATTAATGGGTTTGAATATTTTTGGTTGTTTGTTTACTGCTTAGGATTCTTAAATATAAGAAAAAGTCACCGGTAAATAGAGATAGTTTTATTTCTTCCTTTGCAGTCTGGCTGCATTTTCTTGCCTAATTGCCTCGGCTAGACCCTCCAGTATAATGTAGATAGAATTGGCAAAAGTGGACGTTGATTTTCTTATTCCTGAACTTTGGGGGAAAGCAGTCAGTCTTTCGCTGTTAAGTATGATGTTAGCTGTGGGTTTTTTTGCAGATGCTTTTTATCAGGTTAAGGATAAAAGGGGTGTTGGATTTTTAAAAATGCTTTGATTGGACTGACTGAGAAACAGCTTGTCCAGAAGCTTTCATACCTTCAAATCATCTCTCTTTCCTGTTTCTCCATCCCTTTCTCATAAGCACACAGGATCACAATGAAAGCACATTAGATACAACCTATTAAAAACTGTGAGTAATGTCCGTGGAGATTCTCCACAGGATGGATGGGATGAAAGAACATTCAAGACCTCTTGATTCCAGTTATCCTTGTACATGGTTGCTCTTTACTAGAGGTGGCCAATCGAAATCAACTATCAATGGTTTTACAAGAATGGAAGGGAACTACGATGTGTATACTCCCTAATTTTCTCTTCCCCGTACTCACTGTAGATGGAAAATATTAATACCCAAGGAGAGGCTTGTGCGGGAAGTAAAGGATATCAAGGGAGTGTGTGTCTGAAATGAACCAGAAATATAAACAAACTTTATTTACACAACCCTTTCTGTGTGAGCTTCCGCATTTTGAAAATACTGTTTCTGGTTCATCTTCTCAGGCCTCTCTTGTCTCTTTTTCTACTTCAGGAGTCTGGCTGGTGACCATCTTGCCCGCCTCCCTCACGTGTGTGAGCTATCTGTTCCACATACTGGCCTGTTACAGGTAAGAGGGCTCTGGGAGTCATTTGTGTGTCTTCAGCCAGTACTTTTCTAAAAATTCCGGAGCAGTGACAGCAGTACCCAAATTGGAACCAGGAAGGTGTACATGGTCCAGGAACAGCCTCATTGATCGGTAATAAAACAAAACCCAAAATGAAAACACTATTGATTTGAGCTTCTACCCTAAGCTCGATATTGTGCTTGAATCTTTTGATTTTCACTACAACCGTGAGAGGTAGTTTCAGCTCTGTTTTTACAGCTGAGAAGGCTGAGACTCAACAAAATAACTCACCCAAGCCGTTAGCAGCTGGCCATGTCCTGAGAGGTCTTGTCACTTCTGCTACACTCAGCATCCCTATTGGGTGTCAGGCCTGCCCCGCTCTCCAGGACTAAACACACTGGGTTCCCAGCAGGTGCATCTGGCTCAAGGATACATCAAAGGAGATCGGGTCAAGGGCACCAGGTGCATCAGTCTCTAGAAGAGCAGAGCAGGAGGAGGGGATGGCCTTCAGTATGTAGTGAGCACTCCACTGCAGACAGCAGTATCTGCCATCCCTCCTCTCTGTCTCTCAGTTCCTTCTTCCCTCCACCTCAGGCTGTAACTCATGCAGTCACAGGAGGCCCAGGGCCAACTCCTACCCTTCCAAAGCATCCTGCCTTTACATCCTCCCCATCTGGCTGCACAAAGGGTGGGTCTCTGGCAGATCGCATCCTGGCACAAAGAGGCCCCAGCTCTCCATCACAGCCCTAGCTTGCTCCCTCTCTCTGCTTTCTTCTCCCCAGACCCCATGGGTGGGCTGGACACTGCTGCTCTCCCCTTCCCTGCCTGATGCAAGGATATGTCTGCTCCTCCCTTCATTGACCTGCAAGTGCCTAGGAGATGATTAGTGAGACATTGGACCACAGCCAGTCACAGACACCTTTTAGAGCTGGCTGCACTGACATGGTAGAGGGCCCAGGGAAGAGATGGCTTCTGTGGTGGGGAGGCTTCTCTGGTGTCCAGGCTGGCCCCTCCTTCCCACACCTGTCACAGAGGAATGATGATCCCTGCCCTGTCTGCTTTACAGGACCATGGGGCAAAGGAAATAGTGGATAAGAAAGTCCTTCAAGTGGACAGCACTAGCACTGTGCCAGTATTTTTATTTTTCTTAGAATTATTACAACCTATATACAGCCTCTTTTAAAAAATGTTATAAAAAATATTTAGTGTAAAGCAAGTCTGAAGTCATTCAGACTCAAGTTTGTTGCCCCAGAGCTAAACGTTATTCATTTTCTGTTTCCCCCCAGAAATTGCCTATGCACCATGCAAATATATCTGTGTGTTTGTATTCCTGATGGCATACTCTACTCCAGTGTTGCCGAGCCGAAACATAATAAAAACCACAGATGCAATTTTGAATTTTCTAATAGACATGAGTAAAAAGTAAAAAAGGAGATGAAAATAATTTAATAACATATTTTATTTAACCCAACATAACCCCCAACCATCATTTCATTGTGTAATAAATATACAAACTATTAATGAGATATTTACATTCTTTATTTCATACTAAGTCTTGCCAATTTAGTGATTATAATGTTGCAAAACCTCCTGGAAAATGCTGGATATAGAATGTTAGAGGAAAAGTGGGACACAGATGTAAATGGGGGTTGTGAACATAACCACTGCCAACCTAATCTTCGTGCCGAGGGCCAGGCCGAGACCAGCACGTGGGGAAAGCATGCAGAGGTTTGCTGGGGGGCTGGGCTTCTCCGTTTCCTTGATGTTGCTATAAGGTGGGTCTATCATTAAAAACAGTTTTCCATTTTTACCTATTTTGAAATATTATTACATGAGTAGTACATACACGTCACAGAAAAAGTAATAGAGCAAATTGAAGAAAATAAAAGCCACACAGAGACTCCACTATCACATTCAGTCACCATTGAGATTTGGGAACTATATAATATTAAGATTTTTAAATCGTCAGGGAAACCATGTCAAGACCATGGTGAGGTATCGCTTCACACCTGTTGGAATGGATAGTACCTAAAAGACAAGAAATAACAAGTGTTGGCAAGGATGTGGAAAAAAAGGAACTCTCGTGCACTATTGGTAGGAATGGAAGTTGGTACAGCCACTGTGGAAAACATTATGATAGAACTTCATAGTTCTATCATAAATAGAACTACATATGATCTAGCAACTCCATTTCTGGGTATTTATCTGAAGAAAACAAAAACAGTATTTAGAAAAGATATTTGCACCCACGTTTATTGCAACATTATTTTCAATATTCAAGATATAGAAACAACCTAAGTGTCCTTTGATGGATGAATGGACAAAGAAGACACATCACACACACACACACACACACACACACACACACACACACTGGTATACTATTCAGCCAGAAAAATGAGTGCAATCTTGCCATTTGCAGTAACATGGTTGGAACTTGAAGGCATTATGCTTAGTGAAGTCAGAGAAAGACAAATGCTGTATGATCTCACTTATATGTGGAATCTGAAACAAAACAAAACAAAAACCCAAGCTATAGATACAAAGAACAGATTTGAGGTTTTCAGAGGTGGGGATAGGGGGTGGGTGTGGGTGAAGGGAATCAAAAGGTACAAGCTTCCGGTTATAAAATAAATGTCATGGGGAGGTACTCTACAGCATGATGACTATAGTTAACAGCACCATATTGCATATTTGATAGTCGCTAAGAGTAGATCTTAAAAGTTCTAATCACAAGAAAAAAACTTGTAACTATGTGAGGTGATGGATGTTAACTAGACTCCTGTGGTGACCATTTTTCAACATGCACAAATATGGGATCATTATGTTGTACACCTGAAACTAATGGAGTGTTATATGTCAATTATATCTCAGTTTAAAATGTATTTTATTTTATTTTATTTTTGTATACTTTAAGAGAGAAAGCGCACACACGCACACAAACGGGAAGAACAGAGGGAGGGAAAGAATCTTGAACGGGCTCCACGTTCAGTGCAGAGCCTGACATAGGGCTCGATCCCAGAACCGTGGGATCATGACCTGAGCCAAACTCAAGAGTCGGACTCTCAACCAACTGAGCCACCCAGGTGCCCAAAACGTATTTTAAAAATATTTTTAAGGCTAGTGAGAACTGTCCCACGAGCCGCGGTCAATACAAGGAAGCTGAGCTGGCTTCTATCTCCCTCTGCAGGCTTTTCTGTTGGCATCTGTTGAGCTCTAAGGACATAAGGAGCTGTGGTTATGAGCATCACTGATTCCCCACTTTTTCTCTAGAAAGCACATTAAGAGGCTGTGGGCAGGAAATAAACACTTTCTCCCTTTGAAGTTCCATCATCCTTCCTCCTCGAAGAGTGTGGTAAGTCTATGGAGGCCTGTCTCTGCTCTGAGACTAAGTGGCCAAGTCCTGCTCTCCTGCCTCTTAGGCAGGGGCAGCATCTGGGGGGAGGGACAGCCCTGCACTGGGCATCCAGAGTCCTCAATTCTAGTATACTCTGCTGCTGGGTGACCCAGGATAGTCACTATCCCCATCTGGCCCTTAGTTTCTTCATCTGTAAAACAATGACAGTCATGGCATCTGCCCTGGTATGTTGGTGGGTGAACCTCAAATGAGGCAGAGATTCTGGACCCATATATTGGAGGTAATCAGTGTTTTCACCCCTATGAGACCCCTTTTCCTTTTTAAATCTCAGGTGGCCATTGCAAGGTACTCTGGCTGGCAAATAGCCTATATTCTGTGGGGTAAGTGTCATCATGTGACCCATTCCCTGGGCACCTATGGGGTCCTGGCTGTGGGGAGAGAGAAGAGAGGTGAGGAAGAAGGAGGTGGGGGGTAGGTATGGGTAAAGGGAATCACCCACCTTCCTTCAGGAAGGAGGGAGAATCCCACACTCACAAAGCTATCATTACTACCTGCCCGAAGCCCATGGGGCAGAAATGATAAAGGTGGTGGTGACTTAGAGGAGCAAGTGACTCTCCCAGGCAGGACACAAATGCTTTCTAGTGAAGTTGACATTTGAACTGCAGGGCGAGCCGCAGGTGAGCGGGAGGAAAAGGGAGGTCGTGCCAGGCAGAAGAAGCTGCATAAGCAAAAATGCCAGGACCTTTGGTGGGAGGAAGATAGAGGGGCTCTGCAGGAAGTCATGACTGGGTCGCGAAGGGCCTTGAGTGACCGTGGGTTCCCTTGGTCCACAGGCTACCTCATCATCCACGTGGTACAGAGCCTGTGTGGCCTGATGATCATGTACAGCCTGGTGTTGCCTGTCGTCCACAACCAGGGCCTGGAGATGCTCCAAGGACTGGGCATCGGGACGTAAGTGCAGGGTGGGCTCTCTGTCATTGCCCAGGGCCTAGGCACTGGTGTAGCCTCGAAGCTGCTGTTGGGCTCTCACCCATTCCTGGACCGACACTCTCAGCTCAGACCCAAGGATGGGCCACAATAGCAACTCATCACAATGGGAGCCTTACAGTTCATAAGACATTTCCATTCTCACTGTTCAGTGGGGTGCTCACAGTTGTGTCTGGGGGGGACACACACATATCCATTGTATAGCTGGGAAGGTTAAAGTTCAGGGAGGTGACAAGGGAGTTTGGACACTATAGAGGGAATCTGAGTTCAGGTTTGAGATCAGCTGTGTGACCTTGGGTAAATTACTTCTCTGAGCCTCAGTTTATCCCATATGGAAGATAAGAGTGAAGGCTGACGTCGTAACTGATAATTCACTGTGCATCTTTTCTCTTAAGAACCCTTTAAAGGCTGGGCCTCATATTAACACCCATTTGTCAGACAAGGAAACAGAGGCACAGAAGGCTAAGTGATTTGTCCAAGGAGGGGAAGAGGCAGGGTTGGGAGCTAGCGATCTGAAGCCGAGGCCCCATTTAACTGCCACCCACACTGCTGCTCAGGCGATGCAAACACAGGATGTGGCACTTTCCGGGGACCTCCCTGCTCTGAGCTCCTTGGTTCCACACTCCCCCAAAGCTATGTGGGAGGCTGGGCAGAGCCTGCCTGTCTACTTTCAGGACTTTCATGAGCGCTTTAAAAACTTCATGCTTTTCTTTGATTCCCATGCTGTTAAACACTCATCCCAGCTGCCACTCGTGGACAAAGGGATATAATTAAATCCTGGAGTTCTAGTATGGAGCCAAACGACCTGACTGTGTGACTTTGAGAAAGTCACCTCCCCTTTGTGAGCCTCCGTTTTCTCAACGGACAGCGGGTGTGCATCAAGCACAGAGCAGGTGCCGCAACAGTCTCGCCCTGTGTTTCAGCCTCACCATATCCATCGTCCTGGGTCTCATGATCCTGCAGGTATGGATCGCCACCAGCTTCTTCCTGCAGCCAAAGATGAGCACGGCTGACAAGCAGAAGCCCTTGGCTCTCAACAACAGGTGAGGGTAAAGAAGGAAATGGGGCTTGGGGGCCTTGGCTTCAGCAGTCTCTCCTTCCTTCCTCTTCACCCATGGCAGGTTCCTGGGGGGACAGTGCCCTCTCTGAGAGGGTGAGGGGCCGTGGCTCAGGAGTGGGCTCTGGAACTAAACCGCCTGGGTCCAAATCCTGGCTTCACCCCTTATGAACTGTGTGACCTTATGTGACCTTACTGAACACCTACGAACCTCAGTTTCGTCATTTTACAAATAATTGCACACTCCTCACAGAGGTATTCTGAGAATGAGATGTGTTAAAACATGAACTTAGAACAACAGTACCTGGCCCATGGTGATCCTTTGGAACTCATTCATTTGAAGCCATTCACTCGGGGAGGAAACAACAGGGGCACTGGAGATTAAAGAGATATTCCTACGTGACCTGCCTGCAGAAGCTCACGGTCCACAGGAGCCAGCAGACACAGTCATGTGGCCCCAGTACACTCCAGACGGTGTGAAAGGCTCATAAGAGCAGCACAGGGAATGGAGAAAGAGAGACGGGGTGGTTCATTCAGCTGCAGGTGGGGAGTTTGAGCTGAGGTCGTAGGGTGGTGGGATTCCTATAGGGAGAGCTGAGGAGAGGGCATGGCCAGCAGCCCTCACTGCACGGATGAAGGTAGGAAGCCATAAAAGGGCAAGATGTGTTGAGAGAACCGTGAGAATCCAATATGGTGACCATGCAGTGGTCACCATAGGTGGTGAGGGGCAGGGAGGAGGCACAAAGTGATGATCCCAGAAAGGCCCTTCTCAGAGATGGCCCAGAAATCCAGCTTTCTATGGGCTTTATCCCATAGGCAACAGGAAACTGCATGGTCAAGTGGTCACTTGAAAAGTTTCCTCTGGAGGACTTGGAACAGTTCCAGCTGGGGGCAGGTCACTGTTACAACAGACAGTGGGAAAGCCACAACCTCTGCTGTAACCACAAAGCCAGCTGTAGCCACATGAGATTCCTTCCCATACAGGAAACCTCAAAACCCAAGGATCCCATGAAACATCACAGTCTCCACTTGTCCTGCACTGGGCTCAGCGCCTTCTATGTGGTGTCTGAGCCAGTCCCCACAGCAGTGCTGTGTGGTAGGGACAGTCAGCTCCCAGTTACAGCACAAGGTCACAGGGCTGGGAGATGGGAGCAGCAGGATTTGATCACAGGCATGGGGCGCTGAACCAGCCTGCTAGCCACTTCCTCATACTGAAACGGTGCTGCCCGTCTGCCTGCTTCCGTTTGCAGGAAAGCCTTCCACAACTTCAACTACTTTCTGTTCTTCTACAACGTGCTCCTGGGCCTGGGCGCCTGCCTCTCCAGGCTGCTCATCAGCTGCATCCTGGGCACGTGGCTGATTGCGCGCATCGACAGGACCATCATGCAGAATGGCTATGAGGGTGCAGACATGGGTAAGTGGCCGGTCCCTGAGGCCACGCATTGAGTCAGGTGGAGGGGACTAGTCTTGTACCTTTGTGGTGCCTGCAGGCTGGGTACCAGAGGCCTGGACTTCACACTCTTTGCCTCAGAGCTCAGCTTCTCATGGAGGCTATAAAGCTGAGTAGCAAAAAACATTCAGGGGGTTCCAGGGTGGCTCAGTCGGTTAAGCGTCCAACTCTTGATTTCGGCTCAGGTCATGATCTCATGGTTCATAAGATCGAGCCCTGCATCGGGCTCCATGCTGACAGTGCGGGGCCTGCTTGGGATTCTCTCTCTACCCCTCTCCCTAGCTTGCTCTCTCTCTCTCTCTCTCTCTCAAAATAAATAAACTTAAAAAAAAAAGAAAAAGAAAAACACATTCAGCCTAATGGTCAGAAGAGAATTTAGGCAAGTAAATTGCTGCATATTTGACAGACCTTCAAGATATCATGGAGAGCAGTAAGAAGTACTAGAAATTCCATCTGAACAGTCAGAATGTAAATATGAATGCACAGCTCTGAAAATTTTGAGAAAGAACACATCTCGGAATGACTGATGTGTCATTAGTTGGAAACCTAACTTAGTTAAGAAAACGGTCTGTTCAGTTGAAATAGTCTAAAATCAAGCCATTGCTGTAGAGCGAAAGTAGCTTTTGTCTTATTTCTGACCTGTGTCCAGTCATTCACTCGTCCATTCATTGTAGGACTGACAGCCTCTCCGTATCAGCCACAGCTCTCCTTCTGCTTTGAGCTTCACATTCTCCATAACATGGTTGGATTAGAATGCTATCTTAAGAACCCTTCCTGCTCTTCCGACCTAATTTTCTAGGTTCTCAGTGAGAACGTGGGCACCATATAGGAACAAAGTGGCATTGCAGCCACATCATCAAGAGCACGAGCTCGGGCATCCTGGGACACAGGGCATACTGCATGGCCTGACTTGCCTTCTGGGTTTCAGGGTTCAGCGCCTGGATTGGCATGCTCTATGTGGATCATTATCATACCAACCCTGTGCTCGTCAGCTTTTGTAACATCCTGATCACAGGGCACAGGGAGCGGAGGCTGCAGCAGGCCATCAAATACTGGTGCCTAAATCAGTCAGCAGGTAAGGCTCTGTCTGAACCTATGTTGGGGTTGGACAATAGGGAACAAGTACCCTAAGGCTTCTCTGGGATCCCTGAGATGTTCCAGCTTCCCCTTTCCCTGCCCCCCTTCCTCCATACTTCCTGCCCTGGGAGACCTTTGACCTGAGAGAACAGGAGGCTTAGTCTTCAGCCAGCCTGGCCATGGGACCCCTGAGGTCTGGTGTCCTTGTCCTTCTAAGTGGGCTCCTCCCTTCTTCCCAGAAATGAGCTCTAGTTCACTGTCTGAGTTCACTCTTCCATTTGTTTGAGACCCCGCCCATATCCCAGGGTTCAGAACAGATGCTCTCCAAGATGGGGCTCAGTTTTGCTTACCACAAGTGCTTCTGGCCCCCAACACCTGCCTCCTCAAGGCTCTATAACCGTCTACTCCACCCCTCCACCCCTACTACTCTGCTCTGCCTTCTGCTGGGAAGCCCACCAATTAGTCATGTTTTGTGGGCACCAGTCTGGATTAAGTTCATCACTGTTCCCAACTATATCCAGCTATATCCAACAGATATCCGGCTCTGGGACAAACTCATGTCCCTTCTGCCACCCTCATGTCCCCAGGGGTCCTGGTCCAGCTCCTTCTCCCACACCTCACACCTACCAGTCAGCTTCTCCAATAGCCTCTGAGAAGGACAGAGACAAGCCCTGTCCTCCAGGTCTGTCTGCTCTGATTCTCTCCCAGGTCCCCGAGTCTCAGCCAGGTCCAGGACGCGGTGGCTTCTGCTGCAGACCCTGGTCAACAATCCCAAACTAGTCATGCTCAGAAAATCAAGACCAGGTCATAGCTCCCGGGAGTTTGCCCAGATTCTTTTGATGGGCTCAGAGAGCTGACAGTGACCTCCGACCTTGCTATAAGGCCATTCCAGGATGACTGCTCCAGAGAGGACCCGGGCTACCCAGCCGCTGTCCCCTGCATTGTGACAGGATGCACAGTCACTGTCCACTGCATACAGCACCAGACACTCGTGGATGGCACCTGGGCTGAACCATGAAGTCTCAGCCCTAATAATTCACTCCCCTGGTAAAAAGCTCAAGAACTAAAGAGAATTTCTGTTGAACAATCTTTTCTCAATGATTTCCACTATCGATGGTTAGGAGGCAGCCTTGGGGAGTTCCATATGGACAAACAGTTTGACCACAGGGCAGAACTTTGTGTCAATGAAGAATGTGGTAAAATGGCTATCTATACCAGGAGAGTTTAACTATTGGACACAGTTGTTCTCTGGGAGACAATGTGGCCTTAATCCAATAGGATCCTCATTGCTCCCCCACTTTCCAGGCCTCCTGGTGGTGGGAGAGACCCCAGCCTCTAATCCGGTAGTGTGAGCAGGCACACATTGGGCTCTTCCTGCCATGGCCACTGGGATGGAGAACAGATCAGAACTGACCTGGGTCTTGGGCACAAAGAAGATATACACATCTGACGAGGAGGGGATCCCCCAGGAAAGCTGCCTATCTGCGGAGGCAGAGATGGGGGTGTGCAGGCATTCTCCTTGGAGGACAACAGAGCAAAGGAGTGGGAGCAGGAGAGCCCCAGGCATGTTGGAGGAGGGGAGGCCTCTGGTGTTTGCAGTGCAGGGAATCAGGGGTGGGTTAGACCACCTAGGGAGGCTCAGACTCCAGGCTGGGAGGCCTGGACATTTCTCTGTGTGCAGAGGGCCCAGTGCTCACCCTGAGTCTTCATACCCTCGTGTAAGGTCTCTGATGGTTCAGGGCTTGTACAAAGTGACCAAAGTCATGCAGCTTGTGCAAGTGCCAGGAGGACATACCAACAGGGTAAGGGAAGTCCCCCATCCACCTCATGAGTCCCAGAGCCATTGAAGTTCAGTAATCACATTAAGCATCTACTGTAAACCTAGTCCTATTGCTAGACGTGTCTGCCAGACTCATCTCTTTTAATTTAACCTTTGCGACTAGACTTTGTCACTCTGCTTTCAGAAACTGAGAAAACTGTGACTGGCGTGTCGGGATCCCCACATGACCACTTCCAGCTGTGTAACACCAGCTAAACTCCTTTGCCTTTCTGTGCTGCTTTTTCCTTATGAATAAAAAGGGCAATACCTGGGCACCTGGGTGGGTCAGTTGGTTGTGCGTCCAACCTGAGCGTCGGCTCAGGTTATGGTCCCAGGGTCGTGGGATGGAGCCCTGCATCAGACTCTGCACTGAGCATGGAGCCTGCTTGGGATTCTCTCCCTCTCCCTTTGCCCCTCTCCCCTGCTCTCTCTCTCTCTCTCAAAAAAAAAACACAAAAAAAAAAAAAAAAACAATACCTGCAACACCCAAAATTATTTTGAGGATAAAATGAGTTAATACATGCAAACACTCCTAAGTTAGTGCCTGATACATCCTAAACTGAATAAATATCAGTTATTGTCATTTTCATTGTTTCACTTCGTGATGATGTGATTAATGTCTGTTCACCTCACTATGCTCTCAGCTGCATGAAGAAAGGAGCCTGTGATGGTCTCCCCTGAGGTAGTTGCCTTGCAAATTAGTGCTGATTTTCCCCAGGATCTACACTCATCGGCCCTATTTGCTTCTAGACCTACTAGTAGACTTGGCCTCAGAAGGCATCTTGGCTAGCAAGGGAGAGTGTGGGGATCGTCCCGTGGCCACATATATGGACCCTACGCCTGGAAAGTCAGAAGTCATCCATGACCCATCAGGTCCCCACCAGGGAGGAGTGGCCACAATGTACCTGACAGGCTGGGGCCTCTAGGGAATGTATGTCTTTAAAAGAATTGTATAAAGAGGTACAGGAACGCTGGAAATCCTACTTTATAGGTAGCATAAATGTTGATGGAATGAGGCCCAGCTGTAGCCTTGAAAGGTGCCTCACAAATCTTGCCCCTGGACACGAAGCAAGCAGGAAGAGTGTGGAGGTCACGGACAAGGATCCCAGGAGGATTCTCATGTAGGTAAAAAGGAAACACGGAGCCCCTAGAGGGAGACGGAGGATAGAAAGTCCTGGGACCTCATCCACTGGCAAATTCTCTTTCTCTGGTCTTGTCCTTTCCACACACGTTTGATTTCTTTACATTATTCCTCTACATAGTACTGATGTACTAATTCCAGAGACGGAACTAGAAAACGACAGTTCCTAATGTGTGGCCAAAAGAAACGTCAACAGGAAAGCAGAGAGAATGTTTCATCTTCCTTCAAACTGTAGGAAGGCAGCCACTGTCCTGGGGCAGAAAGGGGCCTGGTAAGTGTTATTTCTAGACACCCAGCTTCCGTGGTGTTGCTAATGCCTATGAGTACCTTCAACCGCTGGACTCCCAGAGTTCTGAGGGGCTGTCCCTGCTCCGCCCAGGTTAGGGATACTGAAATGACATGTCCTCTGCAGAAGTGGGATTGGGGCCTCCTTCAGTAGTGAGGGAGGGGCCGGCCCATCTCCCTTCTCCTGCATACAATAAGCTGGTGACCCTGCAGGATTTCTTTAGTTCACGGAGGAATGTGAAAGTCAGTATCTCATTTATATTAGCATGGGAAGTGAAAGACCCAAACCTTAATTCTCAGGCTGTAAAAAAAAGAGGATTTTAAGATAATATTCAAATCCAGCATTTACTATTTGCTACAAATAGATACACCCCTCCATAACAGGGAAATAGGCCTTGGGGAAGAACAAAGAGGGAGATGAAGCAGGGTCACCTCCTCTTATTCTGGTCCTCCGGGGAGCCCCAGAAAGGGCTCACAATGTTCTGCACCTCAGATGGGATAGCTGACCTAATGCACTCCGAGGGTCCCAGGTGTTGAGGAAGAGGTCTCACTTGAGCTGGCCTCTGGGGTGTGATCTGCTGCTGGTACTGGGCTCTGTTGGGGGCTTGGTGCTGACTGGAAGAGAGGGACGTCCCCCATGGTCATGGCCCACCCTCCCCACCCTGCCCTTACTGCACTGTGCTCTGGGCACTGCGCTAAATGCTTAGTCAACAGTACCCTATTTGTCCCTGCCACGCAAGTGATCAATCAGCATCACCCATCTCACAGATGAGGAAACTAAGTCTCGGAAACCTAAGGTGAATTGTCCCAGGCACAGGGCTGGCCAATAGTGGAGCTGGAATTTCACTCCCCAAGACCATGCTTAGTCTGAAGTTTGACCTTAAGCCCCCAGGATTCACTACTGCCAAGCCTGGGTGCTCACTCATCCTTGAGCTTTATTGATGACCATTCTTTTTGGCCTTGAATTTTCTGCTGGCCAATAGGACAGGAGCTCCTCCAGCAGGACAAGTTGTTAGCTACAGGAGAGGCTCACCCGTGAGCCTACCAGGAGCCAACGGTCAGATGTCCTTCCAGTGCCCACCCGGCAGGTGTAGTCCAGGCACCCCATTAGTCCCCAGGCAACAGGGCCTGTGGTCAGCAAGGGAGTCACGGCACAAAGGCTCTCTGGAGCCAGCCACAAGAGAGAGACCAGGGAGAGTCTGTACCTGCTCTTGCTCACTCCTGCCTGGTCTCACCTCAAACTGCCCCTCAGGCTCAAGGCTGTAATGATTTGCAGCCATAGGGAGCAGCTGCATTACTTTGCATTCCTGGGGCCAGAGGGAAGGACAGATGCAGACAGGGCCAGGGTAGAGCGGTGCTTCCTGGACAATGTGTGGTCGAGGAGAGAGGCAGGAGGCTGGTTCCCTGGTCTTTGTACACAGGGAAACCCTCCAATTCCATCCAGGTCCTATCTATTCTCTGAGATGGGCATAAGTAGCCCCTCGTCACAAGTTGGACTTACCCCCACCCACCAATTTGATGGGTCTCCCACTGGTCTGTTATCAAACTCTCCCTCCTGAGGGGGGAGGAGCTCTGATGCCCCTCCCTCCCCCCTTCCCACAGCTGCTCACCTCATTGTTTTTATGGAAGTTGATCAGATTCCTCTGAGAGGCAGACAGCCAGGAGCCATCAGAAGAGCCCTCAATGGATGAGCACTGGGCGTTGTATGGAAACCAATTGACAATAAATTTAATTTAAATTGAATTTAAAAAATAAACAAAATAATAAATAATAAAGACAAATATAAAATAAATAATAAAATAAATGTAAATATAAATAAAAAAATAAATTTAATTTTAAAAGGGGGGACCCTCAGTCCACAAACTAGCCTCCCTTCCCCGCCCCATCTCACGCTGCACTACCGCCGAGGTCCTCCAGAGGGCAGGGCATGCACAGAAAACAGGCGTGGGACCTAGGCCAGGCTCTGGGCCGGGAGAACGGGGGCGCGAGAGAGCTGAAGCTCAGGGACCCTCTAGCCAACCCACTCTGACGACAGACCGGGAGACTAAGGCCTCAGGCAGGAAGTGACTTGGAGGAACCCTACATCTATCTCCCTCCCCTCTGTGGGCACCTCCTGAAGGAGAGGTCCTACTCCCACGAAACCTCCCGCAGCTTTGCAGTGGGGAAGCTCTGCTGCTCCCCCAGCCTGGGTGACCGGACAGGCAACTTCCTCGGCCTGGTCATCCCTAAGAGGAGCAGGATGCTCCAGTGCCAGAGAGGTTTGCCAGGTGCTGTGACCTCTGGACCAGCAGGGGGCTCTCTCCTCCTAACACCCACCCCGCCCCATCCCACCCGTATCCTGGCCTCCTGGCCGTTGCTGCCCCGCCCCGGGGTTCTCTCACCTCCAGATAATCCTGCATTGCAGTGTCCAGCATCCCCAGGTCAGCGAGAAACGTGCCAGGAAGGGGAACACACCCTGTGCCATCAGGGTGGGAGTGGGGATGAGCACTGGCTCTCAGGGTCCCCTGGAACCCAACTCTGAAAACTCCTCACCTTCAAGCTTCCACCCCAGGGTTCCTCAGTTCTCCTCTCCCCGCCCTCCAAGAACACCAGACTCCTACTAATCACCTCTCAGGACCTGCTTTTCGCAATCACAGGGTGTGTGGTCCTGGGTCCTGGTCACTTCTAATGGGGGATTTTTGGCACTGACCACAGAAGGCAAGCTGGAGGGGGAAGGCCCCTCCTCTGGGTGTGGAGAGCTCTGTTTGGGAGGGGAAGAGCCCCCTCTCCTCTGACCTTAGAGCCCCTTCTCCACAGGCATACTGCCTTCTGCTGCTGTCTGTTCTTGACTCTCTGGGGGATCATCTCCAGGGTGGCAAACTTGGAGATGCCTCCTGCCAGGGTCCAAGGACAAGGTCAGTGAGGCCATTGTCTCCTCACCCCATTTCTTCCAAGATCCCCTAACCTCACACCCTGGACAACTGACCTAAGTCAGTGGCTACCAGTGCTACTCTGTCCTCTAGTGTGTTCTGATTCTAGACAATCCTAGCTCCAGTACTCGCCCGATACGTGGCCTTGGGCCTGTGGCCTGGCCTCCGGAGTCCTGTTTCCTCATCTGAACAATGCGAGAACTCCACCTACCTCACAGGGTCTCCAGAGGACTCAATATCATGTTACTATCATCATTATTATTCTCCTCTCACACCTCCAACACATTCCTTTCCTCCCTTCAACCTTATCACCACCCTGTGAGGCCTGCACCACGGGATCATCACCCTCCGTTTTCCAGATGAGGAGACAGAGGCCCGAAGAGGGGCAGTGATTTTCTCAGAGGTCTACAGAGAGGCAGCTCCCATTTCCAGCCAGAGGTCCTGCCCTAGAGCTGCCTTTACCCCAACCCAGCCCCACCGCTGACCAAGTCCTGTCCTCTGGGCTCTCAATGTGTGTCCAGGCCCCCAGCCCAGCCAAGCCATGGATGAAGAGGGATAGGGGTCTTGGGGACTTGGCTGAGTAGCCCCTGCCTGCTCCAGCCCACTGGAGTCTCTACCACCCAGGCTGGGCCCAAGGCCAGGCCAAAGCCTTCACCTCCCCAAGGTACCCCTCAGGACATTCCTCTCCACAGCAGTGTTCTTCATCCACTCAGAAGGGGACTGCTGAGGTGCCATCTCTGACTGACAGAGTAGAGAGCAATCGGGGCACGGGGTGGTAGCACCTTGCTTCCTCTTTTTGAAGCTTCTGACTTCCATTCAGGAAGGATCCTCTAAGAATCCATTGGTTCCCCCAAACTCTTATAAGGTATCTGGGACATATGTCATGGCCAACTAGACACCCAGATGAGTCTCCTGACTGTGACTGATTAGCACTGATGCTTGAGGGGCAAAGTAGGAAGTCACAGAAGGCACACATATCTGTCCCTGGCCCAGCCGTTTGCACCTAAGGCTAGGCATCTATTTGTCCACCTGGCCCATGGGATTCCCCTGCAGCACCCACCCTGGTGCAGGCAGGGTGCCCTCCTCTTGGAGATGGAGTGAGTACTGGAGGAGCAGCAGGGCCCTGGCTTCCTGAGGACAGGCCGGGCTTATTTAGGGAAGAAAGAAACCCCCACTGATCCCCAACAGCCTGGAGGAAGCCAAGTGCCAGCAGGATGGACCCCATGGAAGCCAGACACCTGCTAATTCTGCCAGCTCAGCACCCCCTCGTGGAACAGCCCAGCTGCCACCACTGTATCCTATGACCAGGGCCGTCTGCCCTGCAAAGTGTTCCTCACCTGCTCATGGACCAAACAGATCCTTCTTTCTGTTAATGTAAACAAGACTGGAATTTTTCAAAGATTTTAAGTGAGAAATAAAACCACACGCTGTCCGGTAGCCCTCCCCCCACTCACCCCTTCCTTCTTTCCAGACTTCCAGCCTCCACTCTACCTTGATAAGTAGCCTCCCTGCTCAATGAGTTGTCTTGCTACAAAGTTTTTGAAATTTTCAGGAGCTCTTCCTGAGGGGAGGAGAAGGAAAAGAAGGAAGGAAAATTTGAGGGATTGATGGGAAGGGTGTGAGCATAAATACTTTTTATTTGAGAACCCAGAAAATCAAAACTGTCTGCATAGCATTTCCACTGGGCTCCTCTGAGCTCAAAGGGCTCCATGGGCCTGGGGAGGGGAGCCTTCATGGTGGTCACCTGGGGTCTCCATTCTCCGTTCTTCTAAGCAGCATTATTTTGACCAGTTTGGGTTCCAACTGGACATACAGTTTGTTGCTACAAAGTAAGCACTCAAAAATCTCCAATTTGGCTCAACCCAATCTCTGACATTGAAGAGACCCAAAGCAGAACTGGTGGCCTAAGTTTCTAGGGAGGCTTAGAGGCCCCACCCCCAGCTCAATCCCTGTCCCTGAGGTTTGCTGCCTCCCAAAAGGTCCCAGCTGAAAGAGGGGGCAATCCCAGTCCTCTGGGAGATTCCTCTCACCCACCCTGCTCCTATGGAGAGAGGACTACCCACCTGGAAACTTCTCCCCACGTCTTCTTCAGCGGGCAAATGGCATACAGTGAGCAGAAGCTCCTGAGGATCTGGCATTCCCGCCTCGCTGCACACCATGCTCACTGGACCCACGGCTCTGCTCAGGTGAGTTCTTTGTACACCTGCCTGCCACCTCTGAGCACCCTGAGTCCTCTGGAGCCCTGTGGGTGCTCCCAGCACAGTCAGGTCGGTCCACAGGGTGTTGGACCTGGTGGGCCTGAAGAGCCTAGAGAGGCAAGAATTCCTTTTCTATTTTTTCCCCTTCAGCTTTAGAATGTATTTGTCAACTTTTTCACAATTTTGTCACAGTATGACTGAGCCTGAGCTCATTTTCATATAGTGAAGGCTATTTATGTTTCTTTTTCTATAAACTGTGGCTTCATGTCTTTTGCCACATTTTCCACTCTGTGTCTGTTATTTCTCTTATCAATTTCTAGGAACTCTTTAGGTATTAGGGATGTGAGCCCCTTTGTAATACGAATTGCAGATAGTTATTCTCAGTTTATCATTTCTCTCTTCTTTTGTTAGGATTTTTTTTTTTTTTTTTGGTTGGTTTGGTGGTGTTTTTTGCCTGGTGTGTTTGTTTGCTTGTTTTTCTATGTATTGTTAAGATGTCGCTACTCCCCAAACTGATCTATAGATTCATACAATCACAATAAAGTATGTCAGCAGATATCTGGTGGACATTAACTACATGATTTCAAAATTTCCATAGAAATAAAAGTGGCCAAGAATAGTCAAGACAATCGTAAAGAAGAACAAACTTGGAGGGCTTACGCTACCAGATGGTAAGCCTTAGGATAAAGCAACAGTAATCAGGGCAGTGAGCTATAATAGTGCGAGGACAGACAGAAGGAGCAATAGACAGAGTCCAACTGAGACCCATACATATGAACACTTTGTATATAACAAAAGAGGCACGCAGAACAATGGGCGGAAGATAGTCTTCTCAGTAAATGGCCCAGGGTCACTGGTTACCCATATGGGAACACAATGAATCTTGATTCTTACCTTCCATCATAAACAAAATCAATTCCAGGTGGGTTTTAAATCTAAATGTGTAAGTTATTTTTTTTTAATTTAAATGTTTTATTTATTTTTGAGAGAGAGAGCGCAAGTGGGGGAGAGGCAGGGAGCGAGGGTGACACAGAATCCAAAACAGGCTCCAGGCTCTGAGCTGTCAGCAGAGAGCCAGATGTGGGGCCCGAACTCATGAACCACAAGATCATGACCTGAGCCAAAGTCTGACGCTTAACTGACTGAGCCAACCAGGCACCGCTAAATGTGTAAGTTTAAAACAGCAACATTTGTAGTAGATAATATAGGGGAATATTTTCATGACCTTGGGGCAAGCACAGGTTTCTTAGGACATAAATTACACTAAGTATAAAGGCAAAAATTAATAAATTGGACCTTATTAATATTAAGAACTTCTCTTTGTCAAAAGAGAGTAAGAAGGCAAGAACAGAATGGGAATAAACACTTGTCATATGTTTATCTGGAAAAAAGCATCAGATAAGATATGTAACTAACTCACATCAATTAATAAGAGAGACAATCCATAGAAAAAGCAAATGGGCAAAAGATTTGACCAGATATTTCACAGAAAGATAACCGAATGGCCAAAAAGTATATAAAAGATTACACAACCTCATTACTCATCAGGAAAATGCAAATTAAAACCACAATGAAACACCACTACACATACACCAAAATGGCTACAATAAAAAATGTTAACAATGCCAATGTTTTCTTTAATGTGTATTTATTTCTGAGGGTGGGGGGGGGGGTAGAGAGAGAGGGAGACGCAGAATCTGAAGCAGGCTCCAGGCTCCGAGCTGTCAGCACAGAGCCCCATGTGGGGCTCAAACCCACAAACCATGAGAACATGACCTGAGCTGAAGTCGGACGCTTGACTGACTGAGCCCCCCAGGTAGGCTAACAACGCCAAATGTTGATGAGGACGTGAACAACTGGAACTCTCATACGTTGCCATGATATAAACGCATACAACCACTTTCAAAAACTCTTTTGTAGTATCTGCTAAAGATGGACTTACACAAGGACGCCTGGGTGGCTCAGTTGGTTAAGTGCCTGCCTTCGGCTCAGGTCATGATCTCACAGTTCGTGGGCTCAAGCCCTGCATTGGGCTCTGTGCTGCATTGGGCTCTGCATTGGGCTGGTGCAGAACCTGCTTGGGATTCTCACTGTCTCGTCTCTCTCTGCCTCTCCCCCACTTGTGCTTTCTCTCTCTTTCTCTCTCAAAATAAATAAACTTAATAAAAAAAGACGGACTTATGCATACTCTGTATGACCCTAAATTTCCACTCTTAGGTAAATACCCAGTAGAAATGCCTGCATATGTTCACTATACAAAAGAATGGTCAGAGCAGCATTATTTGGTAATTTTCTAACTGGAAACAACCCAAATGTGAATCTATAATAGAAAGGATAAATAAAATGGGGCATTTTAAAATAATGGGATGGTATACAGAGATCAAAATGAACTCACAGCCACATTAAAAAATGTTTGGAACTTCACAAACATAATGAAAGAAGTCTGACATAAAGGAGTATATTCTGTATGATTCCATTTAGATAAAGTTCAAAAACAAGCAAAACTAATTCAAGTTAAAATATATGTTATCCTTGGGGAAAAGAGGGCAGTGACTTGGGGTGAGTACATGAGGGAGGCTCCTGGAGAGTTGGTAATGTTCTATTTCTTGGGGGTACTGGTTACCAAGTGTGTTCCCTTTGGGTAATTTATTAAGCTGTATACACTTATGATTTCCATACTCTTCGGTATGTATGCTATGCTTCAACACACAGATCCAATCAGTTTGATCCAGAATTTTTTTCCCATTTGGTAGCAAGGCCAGATGGCATAGTGTTTGGTTCAAGATTTTGGAATTACATGAACTCGATTCATATCCTGGATCTAACCCCTTCCTATCTTGGAGATCTTGGCCAAGTTACTAACTCTGAGCTTCAGTTCTTCATGTGGAAAATAGGCTTATTATGCTACCCTGAGCATAGTTATGAGGGGATTAAATCCTCTCAATAAATATTAGCTCTTGTCGGTCCTTACTGGTCTCCGTTCTATGGACTGTGGAGAAGATAGACAGTGACCAGTGGAAGAGGAAGGAAAAGGATGAGACTCTAGTCAAGAGACATTTTCTAGATGAAGACTGAGGGGGAAGATATGATGGTGAGGTGCAGAAAAAGAGTCTAAAGGCTTGGCTCCACTAAGAACTCCACTAAAGATCATTCCCTGTCTCTCACCTCCAGCCCACCTCTAACGTGAGAGGGACTAACCAGATGATCTCTAGCTGGTTATCACATTGCAGAGTTGGGAGGGCAATGCAAATGCCATCCAAAAGCCAAACACAAATTCCCATGTTTGATCCAAATTCAAACACAAAGGCCCAGACTCAGGAGCTAAGGGAGGCAAATTCTCAGTGTTAAGACCATGGGTTATTTTTATGTTCTCCATGGATTTTTTTTTCCTACTTTATACAATAAGTGTGTTGCTTACTCAGAACAAAACATGACACATGATATATCCATACCTACATATTTGTATCCAAATATCTAGAAAAAAAAGAACCCCTGATTATAGATGTGCTAGACACTAGAACCCAGAAAACATCTGGATGGGGAAAGCACTGTTTCTGGTGTATAAGGTTCAAGCCAGCATAGCATAAACAGTGGTATGAATGACTGCAAATAATTCCTGCACATTTTTTTTTACCCCTTCCCTTGTTTACCTACACTTTCTCTTTTTCCAGTTAAAATTAGTCCAATCTTTTTTACAATATTTCACTTTGGTAATAAAATCCATGACCAAAGAAGGGGAATAAAAGTGTTCTCTATTCACTGTTAATTAACTTCTGAAGCTAGTCTGGATGGAATGATCACTTGTTCTAGGAAGTTGTCATAGGGAGCATTTACTAGCAATTGGAACAGAGATCCCTGCCGAGGAGAGGGATTTTTCTGGGGGAGTTGAGTACGTCACAAAACATAGGAAACCCTCAAGCCAGGTTCACTGTCAACCACAAGTATTTTCAGATCTGGCCACATAGGACTATGGCTGGGTGTGTGGGAAAGAGACAAACTCTAGGAGTGTCAGATGAGGACATTCTAGGTATTCATGCATTTACCCAGGGAGCATTCATTGTGTCTGAATCATGTGCAAGACACTGTGCTAAGAGCAACTGCCGCTAAGTTAAAATTAATAAGGCGTACCTGCCCTTCAGGAAACGCCTACTCTAGAGGTCCTGAACTCCTGTATTTGACTGCAATCAACATCCAGAGAGAGGAGAGGTTATAGGGGCTGAGGCAAATGAGTGGTTGGGATAATTGTTACTGATAGTGGAAGGCTGGCTGGGTCCGGGATTGCGGAAAGAGAAGGATCCCAGCAGAAGAGCAGGATGAGGAAGGGCAGGGGGGCAGGGGCTTATGCAGGAGGAGTGGAGAGTTTGCTAAAGCAGGGAGAGTCAGGGTGGGAACCAGATTGGGGGGGGGGGGGCGGGCTCTGTGGTCATCTAAGACTGAGTTGGATTTTGCAGGGGCTGCAGAGTTGATGAGGGACTTTTGAGCAGGAGAGAGGGTAGGTCAGAGCCATATTTTAGCAGGGTTATGTGGCAGTGGTGGGAGGATGAATGGAACTCAAGAGTCCTAGAAATTAGTCTTTTCATTGTAATGCCATACAAGCCTGATGCCTGAATTCTGAGCCCTTCAATCTCGTAATCTGAGAAAGAGCTGGCCTTATTTAGAGAGGCTTTCTGCATCTTACAGCCAAGCACTGTGCTGCTTGCCAGCAGAGGTTGGTTTTAATCAAGTAAAGAAGACAGGGTGGATTTTCTTGACTGCCGTGGCTCGGAGTTACATCTCAGGTCTCCTACAGTTTTCAGAACATTCAGTGTACTGCTCTGGACGCTCCTGACAGCGCCGGGGCGCCCCCTTGCTGTGAGGAGAAACGGGCTTGGAGGGAATACTTCCTAACAGTTTCCCCACTCCCGGTGGGGCGCTCCGGCGGCTGCGGGCCATCATCCCCTCCCTCCTCGGAAAGGAAGTGAGGGCGGGGCCAGCGGGGCTCCCGCCCCTCTGCGTTGCCTTGGAGACCGAGTGCGTCCAGCTGCAGTTGAGGCTGGACTGGCCCTGGCTAGTGGTGCCTTCTGCAGGTGGGGCGCCAGCCCCGGGCGCAGGGCCTCCCTCCATTGGCCGGGTTTAGAGGGGATGGCCGGGGACTGCACCGCGCTCCTCGGTAGGCTGGCGGGCTGGTGGCGTGAGAGGAGCCTGCTGGGTCTTCTCAGCATACAATAGCTGCCTAATTAGCACGGCCAGAGTCGGGCTGCTCCTTCCCTTCACTTCCGCCTCTCTTTGTCCACTTTTGGCGGGGAGTGGGGGAAGGAGGGAGTCAGGGATCCTTCAACTTTGTTCAGCTCCAGTTTGGAGAGTCAAGGCCAGGTTGAAATCCAAGATGACACCTTGAGCACTTTTCCCAGGAGAGCTTGGGAGAGTGAAGCACAAAACAATAACGATTTATTATTCTGCCCCACCAAAGTCCTCTGGATTTGCACACTGCGTGGCTGGAAGAGCCAGCCTTCTCCGGGAGTTCGGTTCTTGCCGGAGGTTTGTCTCCTTTTTGCTTCTTTGCCACTCCTTACTTTTTGCTTAAAATGAAACCCCTGAGGCTTGAGGGAGGGGGGCGGGGCTTGCTTTTTCTTAGAGCAGTGGGGTGGGTCCTACCCAGCCTGGTTGCCTGCGGGAGGGGGTGGGGCCCGCGGGGGGCGGGGGGGGAGCGCAGGTCCTAGGCGGAGGAGTTGTCCTGGAGCCAACCTCCTCAGACATGATTCCCGGACAATGAATTCCTAACAGGGGCGCCCCGTTCAGCCAGCGGCCAAGATGTCCTCAGTGGGGAAGGTGACCCAGGTTCCCAGCGGGAAGGTCTACCAGCAGATCTTCGAGGCTGAGGTAGGTGTGTCCCTTGTGTCCCTCTGTGCCCTCTTCCCTCTGCACCCCAAACCTCCCTCCCTCTGAAGGCTTCTTTGTCCGGGAACCCAATGAAATAAGGGCTTTGAAATTGTTTTGATTTAAAAAATAATTCTTATTGGTTCTTAAAGTGTAGGAATACAATATTAGAATGTCTATTCTTGAAAATTAAAAAATGTACATTAAAGTTTTAGTTAAATTAAAAGTTGAATTATTCAGAAATCGCCAAAATTAAAGGTGTCTTGGGACCTTTTCCTATGCACCAAAGCGTTTCTAATTTTTCTTTTTAAAACCTGGGTTTGATTCTATAACAGTGTTTTGAAACCTGCTTCTTCCCTGTTAACGGTATTGCACAGACCTTTTGCATGTCAAGGGGCATTAATGCAACTTCAAGATGTTTAGAGGCTGCCCAGTTGTTAATCCAGGACTTCCCATAGTGTATTAAAGTAACACTCTCTTGACAGCCAAATAGGTTGCTGGAATTGCCTTGCCTATAAAAAACTTGTCTATAAAAAAACTGCACAGACAAGAACAGTATCTTAAATACACAAACTCAAACCTTCCCTTTGACGTTCTGTACTGCTTATTTAAAAGGAATTTTCATTCCTACTTTGAGCCCTAAATAACGCTCTATGTAGGAGGCTTGGAAATTATAAAAGTATAAGGAGGCCAAAGAAACAAATTACTCACATGATCCTGCTGCCTGGAGGCAGCACACCATTCTTAACATTTGGCACACTTTCTCCTGGTCATTTTTCTATGAGTTTAAAATTTTGAGATCATACTGTATAGTTTGGGTTATAATTTTTTTAAGTTGCGCTTTTAATTAATATGTTTTATGGTATATCATATCATAAACATTTCCCTATGTCATAAATAGTCTTTTGTAAGTCTCACTCTTAATAAATGCCTAGCATTACACTGGAGGGACATAAGAAGTTTACTCAACCAGTCAGTCCCCTGCTATTGGACAGCCCCATTTTTCTAATTCCTTGTGATTATAAAAGATGCTAGGATAAGCATCTTGGTCCTCACTAAATTTCTTAAGAGATACCCTTCTAGATACCTGAATGTCTTCTGGGGGGTACTTGCATGGAATGTACCCTAGGGTTGAAGGCCTCCCTGTAAAGTGCCTTCCTGCTGGCAAGTTCAAACGTGTCCTTCTAAGGCTGCAGAGTGAGCCCTGGGTGCTGAGGAGTCTGTAGTCCCGACCCCCCACCGGATCTTTTGTGCATTCAGGTGCAGCTGGTCCGCTCTCTGGCAGCCACCAGGAAGCGCGCTGTGGAGAGTTCCATGACCCCAAAGAATGGCAGGAAGCCCTTGATGAAGAAGATGGATATTCCTGAAGGGGAGATGATGTGTCCTCGGCAGCGGAAGTGGGCGCACAGCCTACCCAATGACTGGGTCACGGAAAATCCTGTTCTCTACAGGTGGGTCCTGTGGTCCACACTGTACCTCCCCACCCGGGGGGGGGGGGTGTGCCAGAGTCTTCAGAAACTCAGAAAGCCCTCACACAAGATGAATGCCATTTAGGAATGAAGTCCCAGTATCTCCTCTGAGAGACAGAGGTAATAGCACCTACTTTGCTCCACTGTTTGCTTCTCCCTCTCTTCCTCTTCCTCCCCTCTCAGTAATTATTGATTGAGTGCCTAGGACCAGGTACTGGGTCTGGGGATCCCACTCTCCTGGAACTTGAGGCCTCGATAATAAATAAATAGGCAAGTCCCCCTAAAGGTGGGAAGGCTCTGACCCAGAGGACAGTGGTAGCACAGGGGTCAGGAAAGCCCCTGAGGAGGGGCCTCAGCGGAGACCAGAGGATGAGGGAATAGATGCATGGGGCAAGGCGTGGAGGCGGGGAGGGTTTGGTCTGCTCTGGAAGGTGAAGAAGTTAGTGGGCCTGGGGGGAGGGGCAGTAGATGAGGCTGGGATAGGCTTGCAGACCACAGTCGGGATTTTGGACTACTGAAGTGAGCAGCTGATTTGCCTTTTTAAGGCCTTTTGGCTGTTGTGTGCAGAATGTAGGGAGTGGCAAGAAGAGGCCGGGAGGCCAGGGTTCCCTCTAAGCCTGGTGGGGCTACAAGAGGGAGAGTAGGATATTTCCGGTGTATTTTAGAGGCAGAACCCCTCAGACTAGGTGGTGGATTGGAGGGAGGAGAGGGCTCCCGAGAGCCCGAGGTCTGTAGCACGAGTGCTTGGGTGGACAGAGCAGGCGCCATTCCCTGAGATGGGCGCATATGGTCTAGGAGCAGGGAGATCAGGAGTGAAATTTGAGAATCCTGAGTATGCCATTTCTACTCCCTGAGCTCAGACTCCTCAAGCAGGGAGAAAGGAAAGAAAAGGAAAAGGAGGGCAATATCTTCCTCACCGGGGAGCTTGGGGCGCCTGGAGCTGATCTTCCCTTTGCTCTTCAAGCTCTGAGCAAGCCGCAGTCCCCTCTGGGACTCGGAAGGGGAAGTCGGTCTCTCTCTACCTGCCTTTGTTTTCTCTTTTACCTGCTTTGGGGCAGAGATGACCTGACCTTTGACTCTTCCCAGAGAAATCTCCCCTGAGGCTTCTGACCCTCAGCACCCTTAACTACCTACAGATGGGCAAACCCACTGGCCACCAAGCCCAGACTGGAGGTCGGTGTTCTCTAGCCCATGTGCCTGATGCCCAGTGTGGGGATTGAAGCACAGACGTCTGGGGCCTGTTGATGCTGCCCCTGGCTGTGACTTTGGCTCCTACAAGGGTCTAAGTCCCCTCTCAGCTGATTTGCGAGTTATCTATCGCTCCTAAGCGTCCCCCCTTCCCCAGAGTTTAGCCTAAGGTCACCCATTATCCCAATAACCAGATATAGCATCCATCAGGAGCTCTTAGCATCCACAGGACAGTTTTAGGAAAGGCACTTTCCATAGAGGGTGCTGGCATTGTGCTGTGCTGGCTTCCTGGGACAAAGTCAGCTCTGCCCTGGACGTAGATCTAGACGACAACTTCCTGTGGCCTGTGACAGGGAGAAAGATGTGTTTGTAACCTGCCAGGCTCTGCCACCCTCAAAATGACTGGGGTCACTAACTCAGCATTGGCATCTCTCTGAAGTCCCTTGTTCCCTTCTTGAAAGTTCAGCCAGCCAAAGCCAGTGAACCTGTGTGTTCATTCACCCAGGGCAGGGCCTCCGGGTGAGCAGAAGAGGAGCCCAAGGTAGGGATAGATCAGCACTAGTGTAGACCCAAGTCCTCGGGTCAAGTGCCTGAGGAGCTAGAGCCATTAGCTCGGTAGTCAGAGCACCCAGGTTCCCAAAGAGCCACCTTAGTCCATAGGCACCTGATTTACAAGACTGAAAGACCCACCTCTGGAGGGTCAGTCTAGGCCCTGCAGTCTTCCTTGCTGGTAGGTGTGCAGTGAGGATTGGATGAGAAATGACTAGAAAGCGCTGCACATGTGGAGGCCTGGAGGAATGGCAGGTGTCATTGAGACCTGTTGCATTTCTGTGGTGCTTGTCCTATGGACAGTGCGTTCAGAGATTTTTATTCCAAAGCTAAGGTCATTCTCACTCACCCTGGTCCTCCCTGCTGAGGTAGCTTGTTCTGGGGTCTCAACTTTCTCCTCCCACACCTAAACCCCAAGGACCATGGACCTTGGCATGACCCTCGTGGGTCAGGGAGTCTCAGCTCTGCTTTGTATAATCACTTCTCTAAGCACCCTCCCCTCATCCCTGTCAAGGGGGTTATTGTGACTGCCTCATAAGATGATGAGTTGCTGAGGGAGCAAATCCTGAATACTCAGCACTGGCCTGGCTTTCCCAGGCTGATCATGCCCTACTGTCCTCAGTTTCCCCATGTGGAAATGGCTCTTGCCTACTACCCATGCTTGGTTTGCAGCCAGAACAGAAGCAGACCCTGATTTCTTGTCTAGGGACCATGGTGCCTACTGGCAGCAGATACCCAGGCAGCGTCTGTTGGGAGTCTGGCATAGCCTCGGGGCTCTCTGGAATGGGGTGGGCCTTATCACCAATATGTGAGGTCTCTCTGAAGACTCCCTTCTGTGCCAGAGCTGCCCTGGGGTAGGGGAGGGGGCTGGGAGTTATTGTTTCCTCTACTTGTGCCTCAGGGAAAAGGAAATAATCAAGAAGAAAAAAGCTGAAGAAAGTGAGAGCATCATTGAAGCCAGAGAGGTCCGGGGCCTCATGGACACCATAGGTGAGTCTCTGTTCAGCTGTGAGGGCAGGGCTGGCTTTCTCCCCTTGGCTCCTCCCTTGAGCTTGCTCCTCTGGACCTTCTCCTCAGTGCAGAGAGCTGGGGAGGGAGCAGGGGGCTCTGCGCAGTCAGAATTTACCAATGAAAGTCAGTTGGTAAAGGATATTCCTTGCTTTATTGCAATTTCACAAGAACATTTCAATCTGCATTGTCTTCCTTCATACTATAGAGGAAGGTTCTTTTCCTTTACGATTAAAAAAAAAAAATGATACATACTCACCGTAAGTAATCTCTGCACCCAACATGGGGTTTGAACTTACAACCCTGAGATTGGGAGTCACATGTGCTATCTACCACTGAGCCAGTCAGGCTCACTGTGGAAAACCAAAGGAAGGGGATAAACAGAAAGGAAAAACTCTCCCTTCGTGATAGCACTGCTTCTCTTCCCAAGAATGTTCCCCACCATGAAATCACATGGTGTCCAGATTCAGGGGACCGCAGAGCACAGGACGGGAATGCAGACTCTAGAGCAGATGGCTCATGTCCAAACCTCTGCTCAGCCACGGCTGTGTTTGTTCTTTAACCCCCATGCCTGAGTGTCCTCACTTGTAAAATGGGGCTGAAAAAATAGAACCTGCCTCTTGGCCTCTTCAGGAGTGGTAATTGAGTTAGAACGATGCCTGGTGCATAATAAGTGCTATATAAGTATTGGTTATTCTTATTTGTATATGTATTTGCTTCTATTAACTTTAAAAAAAAACATAAATGGTCCCATTCTGTACCTACCATTTGGAAACTTTTTCTGGCATTTAACTGTGTATGTGAGACTTCATTCCTTATAGCACTTACAGATCACCTTTGTTTTTTCTCTTTTTCCTTAAGCCTCTGACACTGTGGCCTGGTTTGGGGGTCCATCTCCTGAACAAAGGCACTTTCTGCCTTGCTGCCTTTTCCTGGGAGCCCTCCCCTTGCTTTGGAGCTCTGAGGGCAGCCTCCTCACCTCTGTTGTTCTCCCCCAGTTCCAGAGAGGATCAGCACAACCACCCTGGACAGAGACTCCAAGAGGCAGGGCTACGAGAGTGCTCTGGGGAGTTTTAAGGAGGAGATTGCTCAGATTGGGATGGTAAGACTCCTCCCTCTCTCCCCTTCTGTTCTGGGGCCATTCTCAAGGCAGGCTTGTCACTGCACCCACCCTCCCTTCCCGCCCAGCTCAGAGGCCCTGAGTGGCTCACCAGTGGTGTGGATGAAATCAGAGTAGCCAGCTTGAGTGGCTCATGATGAGTGCTCGTTATGAGCACAGCTTTCTAAGTCGGGTACCACTGTTTCTCCCACTTTACAGTTTAGGCTCACAAAGTCTTGCCTGATTTGGCACATAAGGGGCCAGCTGGGAACTGGACTCCAGGGCTGATGCCAAAGCCCAGCCCATGATCTCCCTACGCAGTCCTACTAATGAGGGCCCAAAGGGCCTGGCCCTCTGGCTTCCCACCCCTCATGCTATCTGGCCTTTTGGTACCACCTTCACTTGGCTCTCTGTTCCTCTCCAGAGACATTCCATCTCTAACCACCCTGGTCCCCAGAATATTCCCTAAATGAGGCCCTTCTTTGCCCTTCTTCTCTGAGCCCTGGACTGCACTCACCACTCTCTCCCCATGTCTTCTCTGACTTCTGTCATTCCCTTGGATTCATGCAGCTGGCTCTGTACCCAAAGCACCAAGAAGCTCCCCCAGCCAGTCGTTGCTTTACTCATCTGTCCCAACTGTATATGAGCCCTACTTTTGTCCATGACTCTGTGGCTTTGGTCATACAACATAACTGAGCCTCAGTTTCCTTATCTGAAGTAAACTTGGAATCCTTTCACTGGCCACTTCTTTAATGGATGTTTGTTGAGCCCCAACCATGGGCCACGCCTGATGTCAGTACCTACTTCACAGGCTGTGGTGAGGACCAAGTGAGTCTGAGGACAAGGGCTTAGCCTAGAGCAGAGTGTCCAGCACATGGCACATGCCCAGATAAATGGTGCCTGCCCTTGTGCTCTGGCTGTGAATAGTAAATCCTAGCTCCTTAGGTCTAGGTAATGATTATTAGTTTTGAGGCAGGACCACAGCTAGCACTTTCCCACCACAGGGCAGAGAATTGGGGGAAGGGACGGGCTCCCCCTGCCCTGGTGGTGTTGAGACCACAGGCATTGCCCTACTGGCCTGTTGTAGGAAATGGAACCTCTCATCTTAGAGCCAGGAGCACTTCTTTTAAAAAAGCTGGCGGCGTCTGATGAGGAAATCGACCAACTCTTCAAAAAGGTGGAAAGCGACATCAACCTCGAAGACTACACCATCCAAGTAGGGCTTCCCTGTGGCTGGGCTTGCCCCACCGGGGTCCCACTCCTTCCCTCCCTGCCATCTGTCCTCCCAGCCTGACCCCAGTTTCTTGGTATAGACCCTGATGGAGCTGTGGGATCAGGTGGCTGAGAAGTTCCAGTTCCAGAAGCAGGGGATTAAGGAGCTGGATGAGACACTGACCTCGACCGAGTTCTCTCGGGCAGATAAAGTGAGTTGGCCTGCAAATGGGCTCTTGGTGATTTTCACCTGTGGGGTTTGTGAGGCATCGTCTCTTTGCTTGCAGGTCTCCAGGAAAAGAAAGTCATTAACAATGACACCTTGTTGTTTCTAGCTCAGAAGCGTGTTGAAGAAATATGTGGAAATCATAGAGAAAACTTCCTATCTCATGCAGCCTGACGTGTACACGCTGATAAATAAGGAAGCCATGGTGAGTGGTTTTCATGTGCAGGGGATCAGCCCACAGAAGGGGCGGGACCTGAGGATGCCCCAGAACCTGGTGTCTCAGGACCGATGGGCTTCTCATGTGTCACATTTCCAACTAACTCGGGTTAGTCGCTTGGGTCCAGAACCAGAGTTTTTGTTAAGTATTTTCAGTAGAAGTCTTTCTAAAGTGCGTGTCCTACATCCCTGCTGTCTTAATCCCGATTACCTAACACAGCAGCACTGGTTTCATCACTGACGGTTTTACGAGCACCTACTGGGCCGTGTCTCAGCCACCATGTGCAATGCAATAGGTGCTGGATGGTGGAGCTGTCCTGGTCTCAGAGTGGTTTGTGCCCTCACAGGTGACCCCAGCCTGCTCCGTTTGTTTTCCTAGTGGTGCTTGTCTGCCCTCTTGTTGGCCATCAGTGTCTAGTGCCGAACCAGGCCTGTCTCCCGTCTCTGTCCCCACTGCTTCCCTGTCCACACCCCACCCTCGCCCAGCTGCTTTCTTTGGGTGTAGAAAACAAGAAATTCAAGGTTGCTCATAATATTTCCAAAGTCAGAGTTAAGCCCGACTCCTCTGCCATGTGAAAAGACACTATGTACGGATGTTTGTGTGTGTATGTATTTTCTTCAAATGTAATTAACATGCAGTGTTATATTAGTTTCAGGTGCACAGTACAGCGATTCAACAATTCTGTGCATTACTCGGTGCTCATCATGACAAGTGTACCCTTAATCCCTTTCACCTGTTTCACCCATCCCCCCCCACCCCCCCTCCCCTCTGGCAACCATCAGTTGTCTGCAGTTAAGAGTCTGGTTTTTTGTCTCTTTTTTTTTCGTTGTTTGTCTCTTAAATTCAACAAATGAGTGAAATCATACGATACTTGTCTTTCTTTGTCTGACTTATTTCACTTCGCATTATACCCTCTAGCCCCATCCATGTTGTTGCTTCCTTTGGCTACTCAGAAGCACATTTTGCTTGCATGGGCTTCTAGGGCCTGTGCAGAAAGCCGGGCTTGCGGAGGCCTCCCGGCAGTACACGGGGTGAAAGGAACCCAGCACTCAGAATCACAGATGGGCTCCTGTTCGGTCCACATCTTGGAGTCCTGGATGAAGCACAGACAGGGAGTGAGCACAGACCTCCCTCTCCACTGCCCAGACACACAAGCTCCCAAACTAACTCCGCTCCTGCACTTGGAACTCCCTGCCCATAAAACAGGGGTAACGATACTTAAACCAGTACCTGTTGGGGGGAGGGGGTGACAAAAGAGGTCTCAGCAGTAGCCACTGTCATTTGAAAGAAACAAGAGTTCCTAACTTTTATCCATTTGATCCCTTAGGTGGGGTCAGAGCAGTATCCCGGGGATGTTTCAATGTCTGGCGTCCATATGCTTATTTTACTCATTACAACAACAGGCACTTGCTACTTACTCTATGTGCATTTATCTCATTTAATTTCGCAGAATCCCTGTGCTGCCAGTAGCATTATCTTCGCCTTATGGCTGAAGAATTGGAGGTTTAGGAAATACCTGCCAGTCCCCCTCTCCCCCCACCACCAGCTAGGAAGTAGAGCCAGCAATAAACCTCAGGTTCCAGTGAAAATTGTTACTGGAATGTCTACCCGCTGAGCTTGGCAGGTTCCCACCCTTGCTCCAGGGCGGTGCCCCGAGAGCTTTGGGGAATTCTGAAGACATTTGGCTGTTCCACTCCCTGGGGGCATGGGAGAGACTGCTCTCATTGAGGGGGGCAGGCTACTAAAAGCAGAATAGTACCACACCATGAAGAATTGTCCCCACTGCCATGCCAAGGATGCCCGGTGAGGATCACTGGGAGGACTGCAGAAGAATGTTCCAGCCCTGGTCTCATTTGGTAATTGGGTCTTCGTTCTCATCACAACCATAGGTGACTGACTGGTCCCTGATGGCAGGAGCACTCTGCTTTTGGAACAAATTCATTTAAATTTTTTTTTTTCAACGTTTATTTATTTTTGGGACAGAGAGAGACAGAGCATGAACGGGGGAGGGGCAGAGAGAGAGGGAGACACAGAATCGGAAACAGGCTCCAGACTCTGAGCCATCAGCCCAGAGCCCGACGCGGGGCTCGAACTCACGGACCGCAAGATCGTGACCTGGCTGAAGTCGGACGCTTAACCGACTGCGCCACTCAGGCGCCCCAAATCAGCTTCTTTAACAATCTGATATGGTCTTGGGGCTGGGTTGAAGGCACATGCTTAAGTCAAGGTTCATAGGTGAGTCTTCAGGAAAGACCCCTGTCACAGTCCATGGCTGTTCAGCCCCAGGCAACTTCCGTGAGTGCCCAGTGACCCCTCGGTGCCCCTCAGATGCTGCCACTGCCCTACTCAGCCCCGCTGGGCCCCAGGCCCTCTGCCGGCACCTCACCTGGCCCCTCTGCAGCCTCCCCCTGTCCGTCTCCAACTGAGCCTTGTTCTGACCTTGGAGAGCCCCCACCTCATGTAGAGCCTGCCCACCTGTACCACAGGTCATAAACCAGGCCCTCCTGGGCAACCGGAGGGCCATCGCCCAGCTGTTTGTCAACCTGATGGAGGCCACGCTGCAGCAGGAGCTCGAGGGCCATCGTCGCTGGCAGGGCCTGGTGGACACCTGGAAGGTTCTCAAGAAGCAGGCCCTGGTGCAGAGTTTCAGGTCCGTGTCTGCCCACACTTCCCAGAGCCTCCCCCCAGCCCACCTGGAAGGCCGGCCCAGCAAGCCCGTGGTCCTCACCCTCCTTTCTGTCCTCGCTCCAAAATGCTCCCGTTCTTCTGGGGGTAAAAATATGCGCTCTTTTCTTTTTTAAAAGTTAAAGTAGATAAAGTATAAAAAAGAAATTAAAAATCATTATTAATTTCTCGCCACAGTGAGAAGCACAGCTGATATTTTGGTGTATTTCTTCCCAGGCTTCTTTAGACCCATACTGTATATGTCACTTTCTGTCTTATTTTCTTCATAAATGTTATCGCATAAGCATTTTCTGAATTATCACAGTACAAATTGTTTGAAAACGCCCGTCTGATTATCTGCCCAATTTCCATTCGACTGTTACTCAGAACCCTGTGTTACTGGGCCAAGACGAATGGCGGTCCCTCAGGCTTTGGTCCCCATGGGACCAGGGGTGAAGAGAGGGCTCATCTCCCTGCTTCCTCTGCCAGGTGGCACTTCTGTTAATACCGACACAAGGATCCTGCAGCTTTTGGCCAACAAACAAGGCTTTCTTTTGCTTGTCACGTCAAGACGTTTGAGGATGCCAAAGAATGTCTGTCTGTCTGTCTGTCTGTCTGTGCTGTGGGTCTGGGGATGGGAGGCCATCTGTACACCTGGATTTCCAGATGGAGAACACCAGAGTCTGACACCCTGGGTGAAAGAAAAGTGTACTGAGACCTGGCTCCACCTGTACTTTCCCTGTGACCTTGATCAAGCACTTGAACATTTCGGAGCCTTTCTCTCCTTATGCAGACGGGCATGATGATGCGCCAGTGATAGGGTTTCAGTGATGATCAGCAAGGTGCTCTATGGAAAGTGACTGGTCTGGGTCTGGGCCTGGAAGTTGTTACAAATATCAGTAATCATCCACAGTGATGGCAGGAGCTGGCATTTAATGGGCAGTTCCCGTGAGTCAGGCATGGTGCTAGGGGCTTTGCTGACTGGGTCCTACAGTGGAAGGTATTCTCATTAGCTCCGTTACAGAAGAGGAAACAGATTCAGAGGAAGGGACTGACTTGCCCAAGGTCACAGAGCTGGCTGGCCACTGTCGGGACCCACACCCGGATCTGTGCCCAGTGGTCCCATGCTCTTCAGAGTCTCGCTGGTGGCCCCCTGGCTCTTCAATCCCCCCTCTCATCATTGCCCCAGAGGCCTACAATGGGGAGGGAGGGGCTGAAGTGGTGTAAGGGTGCTTAGATTGTGAATGTTCTTACCATGGGCCTCATCCCCTCTTTCCCACCCCCCCACCCTGCTCCTCCTCTCCATGGTGCCAACGTGTCTGGACACCCAGTGAGTTCATGGCCAGTGAGAGGATCCGGGCTCCTCCAGATGTGAAGAAGGAGATAGAGAGCATGCTGAAGAACCAGAAAGCCCTGCAGCAAAAGCGGCTGGAGCATATCTGCACCATCTGGTACAATGAGAGGGGTCCCCGGGGAGGGGTGCCTTTGGGGGTCCATGGGGGAGGCAGTCACAGTTCTCAGCCTTGACCCTTCTCTTGGGGCATCCTCCAGGCCCAGCCATCTCCTTGTTCTCTGGTCCTGCGCTGGCTGGCTGGGCCTTTGTTCTGGGGCATTCCAGCCCCAGTGGTGACAAAGAACATGACACATTTGCTGGGGAAAGAAGTTTAGTGTGACTGTGCCAAGAAACATGGAAGGAAGCAATGGCAAAGGGGGTGGGGTGTTAGTGGGGGAGGAGGGGCCAGGTTAAGGGGTTGGATTTTTTTCTAAGATCTGGTGGGAGCAGAGTGTCTCCAACAGCCCTGTGGTTTCGGGGGTGAGTTGGAGGGTCTGAGACTGAAACCTGGAGGTCAGTGAGGAGGCTGTTGCCATCAGACAGGGAACCTGTTAGAGGCTGTGGATGTGTAGAGGCCCACTCAGTTCTGATCCTTAATAAGCTGTTTGGTGAGGGGCACAGTGAATGTTCTAGACCTTGGAAGCCCACTATGTGGGGGTCCTATAGCATCCACCCTCAGTAAAGGGATGGAGCATGTGTGGTTCTGCAAGTGGAGACACTTCACATGCTGGGAAATGCTCCTCCTTTTCCTGTGAAACTTGGGCCCTCCTACCCCTAGCCCTGGTAACCCTGGGTTACCCTCTTGTCTCCCCACCACAGAACCTAAGTTCTCCTAAGTATCAGTGACAATTAGAACCTCACACAGTCTCCTCCAGGGCAGACACATTTTCGTGCAGGTGTAAAATTAACAACGTGAATAAAAATCTCAACATAAAGTAAATCGCTTTTCTTGTTTCCTGTAACTCTGTATTAATTTAAATTTTTTTAAGTTTATTTGTTTATTAGAAAGAGAGAGACAGAGAGGATGAGCAGGGGAGGGGCAGAGGGAGAGAGAAAGAATCCCAAGCAGGCTCAGCACCATCATTGCAAAGACCGATGCAGGGCTCGAACTCACGAACCATGAGATCATGACCTGAGCCTAAACCGAGTCGGACGCTTAACCTACTGAGCCACCAGGTGCCCCACTCTATATTTATTTCTGACTCTGAGTCCCTGAACTGGGCAAAACTCAGTTTTTCTTGGGGTCCTGTCCATGGAGGGGAACTGCGAAACCCCGTCCAATGCAGGCCTGGTGATAGAGTCTGTTCCTCTATATTTGATCCACCCACATGCCTGAGGGTAACTGCTGCCCTTTCCAGACAGCTGGATGCGAGAATCTTGAGGAGGCTACCCTGAGCCCGAATGTCCTCATGCCCAGGCAGTGTTTCCCTCTGGGGATCTGGGTCTTGGCAGCTGCCCCCACAGTCTTCCACCAGGAAGCAGGACCCAGGCTGCCACTGCCAGGCACCTGCCACCCTCTCTGTCCACCCCTGCCTCCAGCCCCCTTCTGTTGGGTGAGGAGAGAACCCTGGTCCTCGGCTCTCAGCTGCCAGCGCATCTCCCCCTGCAGGGCTCTCGGCCCACTCCAGCTCAAGCTTCCATCATCAATGCTCTAGGCTCTCCCCAGAACTTAGTCTTTGAGAACAAAGTCCAGAAAGATTTCTAGGCTGCTGTCTTTTCTGCACCACCATATCTCTGACAGACTGTGAACATGGCGCTGGCTGGCTACCTGCCTGAATGGAAGGGAGAGACAGGGCCAAAGACACAGAGAAAAATGTATTCCCTGGTGCTTCTGGACACCACTGGGAAACACTATAAAATGGCAGCGTCTGCAGGCAGAGCATGGAGCTGGTGTGTGACTCAACCTGACCTGAGGAAGTTGGAGGCTACTCTATGAAATCAGAGGCAAGGGTGTGCAGATACGCGACCCAGCAGCTCCTTCACAGGGAGTATAGAAAGGGGTGAAGACACAATTTGTGTCTGGAGGTGTATACTACAAACACAGGCTGGAACGTACAACTTAAAGTTGCAAAGCCTTGATCATAGAATTCCAGCGAGTGTCTAGAGCGAAGGTTTGGGTTTGTGGTTTGTTTGCGCGAGGAGGTCTTGATAACACCCACAAAGCACGCTGTGTAGATACCCACCTATGCCTTCCTGACCTGTCAAGCAGCCAGGGAGACTTCTAATCCAACCCAGGGAACTGCCTCATATGGGATTCCATACCCCATCCTGACCCATAGCTCCAGGCCTTACTTCTGAAACCCCAGGGCCCCAGACCTTGTAGGAATCCTTGCTTCTCTGCTCATGCATGGAACCTCTGCAGGCTTGTGGGCAGTGGTGGCTCAGGGCTGGGCAGTCTTGATAAGATTCCCAGGGCCCCCGTGAGAGAGTTTTCCAAAGTCCTGGGAGAATTCCCGTTGATAACTTCGATGCATTCCCATTAACTAAACACCAGACTTTTTCAGAATACACCAGTTTTTCTACCATTGTCCTTTTTCTATTCCAGAACCCAACCCAGCATATAATACTGCATTTAGTATAATGTTTAGCTTTGAGACGATGCCGTGCACACTCTTGTAGCTATCTTTTGCTCTTTACTGTCCCACCATGAATAAGTAGGGTGCCTAAGACCATCCTGGGTTACATGTCTTGTGCTAGTATAATCATTAGTAGAATCCCTCTCCATTGTCAAAAATGTCCTGGTTTGGCAATAAATTATATAGTCCTCCTAGCCATGTGTATCTTTCCACACCGTTAAACACCACCCAAAATTTAGTGGCTTAAAACAACCACAATTTCTTCTTTCTCGCTATTCTGCGGGCTGTTTCCCACAAGGCGTTCCCCCTGGTCTGCGTTGGCTTGGCTGGGCCTGGATGGTCTAGAGTGGCCTCACTCCTGTATCTGGAGCCTAGGCTGGGGCAGCTGAGGTTCTTTCCACTTGCTCTCTCAGTCTCCAGGAGGCTAATCCCAGCTGGGAGGCCTGGTGGTGGTGGCAGAGTCTGCCTGTAACAGGAGAGGGCAAGGCAAATACCCAAGCCTTTCCAACTCTGCCTCCACTTGTTTGCTAATGTCTCATTGGCCAAAGCAAATCACGGGGCCAAGCCCAGCCCCAGGGGTGGAGAAATAGACTGATGGGAGGAGCTAATGATATTGTCCATCTTTCAATCTGCCACACTATTTTTTTTTTCTTTGAGAGAGCGAAGGCAAGCAAGCCAGAGGGGAGGGGCAGACAGGGGGTTTTGGGGGGTAGGGCAGAGAGGAAGAGAGAGAGAATCTCAAACAGGCTCTGCACCATCAGTGCAAAGCCCCAGTGCAGGGCTAGATCTCACCCTTCCTGAGATCATGACCTGAGCAGAAATCAAGAGTTGGAAGCTTAACTGAGTGAGCCTCCCAGGTGCCCCTACCACAGTACTTTTTAAAATAGATTTATTTATTTTGTGGAGAGCACAAGTGGGGGAGGCGCAGAGAGAGGGGGACAGAGGATCCCAAGGAGCCTCTGCTCTGGCTGACAGGTTGACAGCACAGAGCCTGATGTGGGGCTCAGACTCATAAACCCTGAGATCATGACCTGAGCTGAAGTTGGCCACTCAACTGACTGAGCCACCCAGGAGCCCCCCTGCAACACTATTTTTAATGACTTCAGAAGAGAATTCACTGTACTTTACTTAGATCCCTGTTGTTGGATATGAAATTTATTTATGATTTTTTTGAGTGCTTATAAACAGTACTGTTAAGCAACTCTCTTAATGCATAAACTTTGTATGCATTTCATATCGTTATCTTGGATTCTATTCCTAGACGTAGACTTCCTTTCTTTGTCAAGTGATGTGAATTGTTTGGTTTTTTTCCCATTAGGAAAATTCAATTTGATTTTCTAAGTAACAGACTTGTTGATATTAAAAAAGACCTTTTATGAGTGATATTTTTTGGCATCAGGAATCCCCAGCACATCATTTGTTTCTTCAGTATTTATATAGATACTACTCTGGGGCTACATTCCTTGAAGATGCTACCAATTCTGGTAAGTGAACATTTTACCCAAGCGTGGCTTACTTGTCATATCTTCCTTCCCCAGTGACCTTCTGCCCCCCAATTACAGCAAAGCTCAGCTGACTGAATGGCATTCTTCTCTCAACTCCCTAAATAAGCACCTCGGTGAGTGAGGTTTGTGGGATTCCACTCGGGTCTCTTCAGAACTCTGTTCGAGTAGTAGCCAATCATTTCTGTGAGAGTCTATCATGAATTCAGGGGTGAGGGCAAGTCCCCCTGGAGGAAGGAGGGAATGTAGATGGAAGAGTGAATTTCTGGGAGTTCATGTAGGATCTCTGAAACCTTGCCTGGTGGAGCCCTCTTCCTCCCTCCCACAGCTTCCTGGTCACTGCCCAGCTGGCAGCCACACCAGCCACACACTCTGACCCCTGAACCTTGACCCCAGCAAGGAGTCAGAGCAATGGCTCCAATGACCTCCTGTGAGGACAGCTTGGGGGTCAGATCCTAAGCATGTGAGATGCCAAACGTGTGTTCTTGCAGTCAGAGAGATGTGGGTTTTACCCCCAGCTCTGTGTTGTCCCAGCTCTGTGACCCTGGGGGAGTCATGGTGTCTCTTGGCTTTAAACTGCTCCTGTATAACATAGGGATCTCAAGAGGAATAATCAAGGTACCTACCTTGTGGAGTTGCTATGAGAATTACAGCCTGCAGTCCAGTTGTAGTCCAATGCCTGGCTTACATGGAGAGTGTTCAATAATAAATGGTAATATTTAAAAATGCTCTATATCAAAGGCCCTCAAACTCCTACCCATGGGTCCCTGCTTGTCTGCAAATAAGTTTCACTGGAGCACAGCTGATCTCCTTTGCTTATATATTGTGTCTGGCCACTTCTGCTCTACAATAGCAGAAACAAGTAGTTGCAACACAAACGTTATGGCTGGCAAAGCCGGCAATATCTACTATCTAGCTCTTTATAGAAAAAGTTTGTCAAGCCTTGCTTTAGAAGATATATGATATTTCCATCTCCTTTGGGGCTGACAGCAACTGGGAAGGTCAGTGGTATCATTGTCCCCCTGTGATAGAGAAGGACTCAGAGAGGTGAAGTATCCCGCCCACAGTCACACAGCTGATGAAGTGTCACACCTGCACTTGACCTGGGTACTTTGGTTAATAGTACCCACCATTGCTCCCAGGGCTCTCAGGTTTAGAATTGCAAAGGTAGGGGCGCCTGGGTGGCTCAGTCGGTTGAGCGTCCGACTTCGGCTCAGGTCACGATCTCACAGTCTGTGGGTTTGAGCCCCACGTCAGGCTCTGTGCTGACAGCTCAGAGCCTGGAGCCTGCTTTGGATTCTGCATCTCCCTTTCTCTCTGCCCCTCCCCTGCTCATGCTCTGTCTCTCTCTGTCTCAAAAATAAAAACATTAAACAAAAAAAAAGAATTGCAAAGATATACTTACAATGCCGAGGGTAAGTGTCCCAAGACCCTAGATGATAGCAATGGCTGCCATTTATCAGGCACCTCCTACGGATGGACATGGTGCTGGGCCCTGGTAACCAACAGGGTGGATCACCCCTTGGGTGTTTCCAGTCCAGAGCAGAAGTCAGACCACGCAGGCTGTTACAGCAGAGCAGACAGGTGACCAGCGTATTTCTGGGGTCACAGCTTGGTTAAGGGTCATATAAGATCTTGCCAAGGAAGTGATCATCCGGTCAAGAACTGCAAGGCAAGTTAGAGTCAGCCAAGCCCAGGGCTGGGGAGAGCTTTCCAGGAAGGAAGAATAGCACACATGAGGAGGCTCAGGGGCAAGACAGAGCTGGGGCTTTGGGGGAAAGGAGAACATGGCAGGTGAGGCGGGAACATGCCAAGGGGCCAGACTGTGCTGGCACGTGACCTTGTGGGGGAGGCTGGGCTTCGTCCTGAGGGAGTGGGAACCCAGGGCAGAGTTCTGAGCTGGAGACGATGAGGTCAGAGCGGGAAGAGGCCAGCACGGTACAGGAGTGTGGAAGAACAGATCAGGGTGAGGATGTGCCGGCCTAGGAAGCTGCCCTGGGGATGGAGGAACCAGCTTCAGAGCCTCTCCTCACAGTTCCACCGCATGTCTGCCCTCCCTGGGGTCCTAAATCTACCCCCAGCTTCCCTCCGCCCCGTCCTCTTCCTCAGCCCTTGTCAAAGACCGACCACCGCAGCATCTTTGTGCTGTCTTTCAGTTTCTAGAACTGCCAGCAACGTTAAACATCAGCTGCTTATCTTCGATACCAAGAGTTGTGCTGAGTTGATTGTAAAGTGGGAAGCAGTAGAAGCGTAGGAGAGAAAATCAATCAGTCAGCATCTGAGTGTTCTGCTAGTCCGTTCACTTAAGGAATTAACCACAGACACGATCTGTAAACTCTGATTAGTTTGCACCCTTGTTTTATGATTTGGTACAGCCATCTGAAAAGGGTTTTATTAGCCTTGAAACGGAGTCAAGAATGAGGGTTAGAGTGGATTCAGAACAGATAAAGACAACTCATTTGAGGTCCTTATCTTGGGCTGTCTGGGACTTTGTAAGGAAGGAGATTCCAGCCTCTGGGCCAATGATCTCACCTCAGTTATCTTCGCTAAAGGGAGACACTGCCTTGCTTGCAAAGGGGAAACTCTAATCTCCCCTCTTCCTTCTGGAAGAGCAGCTGACATGTTTTGTTTCTGCCCATGGAGATGCCTACCACATGGGCTGCGTGATGCAGATCCGCCTGCAGTACGAGAAGACCTGGCAGGAGTGCCTGGCCCGCGTGCAGGAGTGCAAGGTGGGTGCCCTTCCTGGCCCGCCCCTGCCCCTCTCCAGCCTGGATCCCCTGCTTTTCCTCCTCGTGTGCCCCAGGCCCTCAATGGCCTCTGGGCATCCCCCTGCCCGGACTCCCCACCCCCAGTTATTCCCACCCATCGCTCAAGGTATAGCCCGGCATGACCTCCTGCAGGAAGACTTCCCTGACCCCACGGATGAAGTTGTACACTCTCTGATCATGTCAGACTTCAACCTTGACCATCTGTACCACTTACAGCACTTGACATTATTTATTCAGTGGAGGTCGTATGGGGGGGAGGTTATTTCCAGGGCTTCACTTTTTATAAGTAGCGCCACCACTGCTGTCACACCCAGCCCTTCGGTCCACCCCGCCTGCCTCTGTTACCAAGTGAGACGGTGAGTTCACTCACAAACTGCTTCGATTACAATACCTGGTTTTCTGGGGTGCAGGGAGATGTTTTGTCGATATGCCCCCTCCCTGCATCCTGGCTCCAACAAGTTCCTGCTACTTCACCCCTCCTGAGTCTGTAGAGCTTTCGTTCTGCCACCAAGACTCGGAGGTGAGCAGAATTCACAGGAGGCAGAGTGCTTTACAGTGCCGTGTGGGGCCAGTGCTGCATCCCTGTGGGCTGACACTCGCGTTGAATCCTACAAGCTCCTGCAGGGTGGGTGTCCCCGGCCCTATCTGGCGATGAGAAGACCAAGTCTACAAAGGGCCCAACGGCTGCCCATTTGCTCTGTGGCCTTCGGGGCAGCCACATGCCTCTCAGTCAGCTTGATCAGAAGTAAAGCCTGGAGGGAGAGAAGGGAGGGAAACCATTGCCCTAGGAGAACCTTCCCAGGACCATGACCCTGACAGCCTCCTCCCATCCCCCTGCTGCCTGGGACCTCCCAGGAGCCCAGTGGCCCTTAGTCCTGGGTGCTGACCCTTGTGCCCATCCTCCCTTCCTTTGTCGGGCACAGCAGGGGATAAGCTGAAGTCAGCACACACCCCAGGAGCGTATTAGACTTGACAGAGGAAGGGCACTTGGTTACTCCTATTCAGCAGCATCGGAAGTATACAACTAGGGACAAGTTTTCATTTTGGGGGAGATTGGTTTATAGTAGATTTTGTGCAAAAAACAAGGCTTTATTAATATGAAGAGCCTGCTTGCCAGTTGACACAATTCAGTTTTAGGAAATAGGAGCTGGGTCTGACATGCAGCAACACTGAGGCCTGATTATACCTGTAGAGTCTATGGTAGGTCGGTTCTGAGTTCAGATCCCGGCCCCACCCCTTGCCAGAGGTGTGGCCTCCAGCAAGTTCCTTCACTTCTCTGAGCCTCGGTTTCCTCATCTGTGAAACGGGGCTAATTGGAACACCTTCAGGGGACTCAGTGAGACAACAGGGACAGCACACAGCACCTGGCCTTGGTGGGCGGACCGTAAAGATGGACCATCGCCCCCACTGTGAGGGTCTCCCCTGCGGCTGGGTGAGAGGCAGCCCTCGGGGAGCAGGGCCAGGCACCGAGGTCAAGCCCCCACTGGTCCTAAGCCAGGCTCGGCCTTGCTCCCCTCCAGAAGCAGCTGCTGGACTGGAAAGCCTTCACTGAGGAGGAGGCAGAGAGCCTGGTGAACCCATACTTCTTCCAGATGGTGGGAGTACTCCAGAGCAAGGTGGAAGAGGAGCTGGAGCTCTTGGACGTGCGTAGCTGGGGACCCACACGGCTGGGGAGCGGGGAGGGGGTGTCACCCGGAGTGCCAGGCTGTGAGAAGACCAGGAGTCCGGGGGCCTTCAACTTTCCTGTCACTAGTGAGTCCATCCCCCTTTGCACAGCCAGCCCCTTTGGCGCTCCAGGCTCATCCTCGACACCCCAGCTGCCCTCTGACACGCGTGCTGCACAGGACTCAGGTAGCGAGTGCTCCTTGGAGCCCCTGCTGAGTCTGGGCGCTGAAGGGCCACGAGCAGTAATAAGCCCCCGCCCCCAAGAGGCTTAGAGTCTGGAGCTGGGTGAGCAAACGTTTTCTGCAAGGGCCACATAGTAAATATTTCAGTTCTCTGTGAGCCAGTCAGGTCTCTGTAACAAATTCTCGCTCTGCTGCTGTCACCCAAAAGCAGCCAGGGGCCTTGCGGAAATGAATGGGTGTGGCTGTGTTTCAGTAAAGTTTTATTTATTTGTGGACATTGAAATTTGAATTTCATATAATTTTCACATTAGTAAATATCTTCTTTTGATTTTTTTTTTTTTTTTTTTTGCAGCTAAAAAATGTAAAATCTATGCATAGCTCTCAGGGCCAAACAAAAATAGACCGAAGGCCAAATTCAGTTCACAGGCTAAGTTTGCTGACCCCTGGCCCCAGTGAATGCCTAAAATACATTTATAAAATGGGGAGAGGTGCGGATTTAACAGCAAAGTGTGGTGGTTGGCTCAGATGCTGAGAGTCAAGGAACTCCAAAGAAGGAAAGATTCCCAGGCTGAGATGGGTGTGGCCCACCCAAGGGCCCAAGCTGGTGTCTAGGATGGCTTCTTCCTTCTTCTAGGTCTGAAATTTCTCCTTGTTCCCATGAGGGACTTCAGTGGGCATGGGACAGGTCTAAAGATGGGACTTCGGGGTCAGCCAAACTGAAGGGTTGGCTTTGGGCAGACCAGAAGCTGTCCCAGAGGAGGGAGGGCCGTGAGCCAATGTGGGATCCAGGAAGATGACCCTGAAGGATGGTGCCCAGGCAGTGACAGCCAGCCCTTGGCGACGTGGGACCTCCACTGGCTGGTGAGGGAGCCCCATGAGGCAGGGCCTTCTCCCCACCCTGGGCCCCTTCTCTGGGTTCTGCCCCTGCAGAAATCCTTCGAGGACCTGGCCAAGCAGACAGAATGTCAGAGCTCGGATCTCCTCAGCTACTTCCAAGAGGCCGTGAGGCTGTGGGAGGCACATCAGAGCACGCTGTCCGAGCAGGAGCTGGAGCTGGAGAAGAGGATGGAACAGCAGCGGCAGAAGCACATCCTGGAGGAACAGGTGCGGCTCCTGGCACCCAGGGGAGCCCCTGCAGGGAATGAGGAAAGGGCCACACGCAGGTTGTCAACGCCCAGATGACTCTGTTTGGTGCCTGTAACCTTAGCCAGCATTCAGAGGCAAAACCAGAAAAAGAAAATGAAAAAAAAAAAAATCCCACCATTTTTACTTCACATCGTAAATAAAAATTAACCCCAAACTTATCTTAGACTCAAATGTAAAAGCCTCAAGCTAAAAAACCTGCACAGATGGAGAAACCAAGGCTCACCTTGGTCATGGGCCTGGATGGTCATAGAAGAAATCTATACCTGAGTCAGGTCTGGGCTAGTGATGGGTCCTTGGATCCAAATGTGTTTGTAAGAGAGTGTGCATAAGAGACAGACAGACCAGGGGTGTGGGGCATTTACTTACAGCAGTCACCCTGTGCCCCCAGGAGATGATCTGGGCCCCCACCCCACCTGCCTTCACAAGGTCTAGGGAGTGGAGGGGCACACCCAGCATCTGATTTCAAATACAGTTGGTGACAAGGAGAGCAAGGAGCAGGCACCGTGGGAAGGTGTAGTGGGGGCCTGCCGGGGCCCGGTGGGTGTAAGGGACAGGTAGTCCCTGAGGAGTCCCATCTGAGCTGGTTTCCAGAGATGTAGACAGAGAAGAATATAGGCAGAGAGAAGAGCCTGGAATATTGAAGGTAAATGTGGTGGCACATTTGGTGCCCCTTTTTATAGGAAAAAGTCCTGCATTTGCCCTGGGGTGCCTGCATCTGCAGTGGCAGGGTCTCTGTATGCCACTCACATGCCCTCTCTGAGCTTTGGTAACTCGCATCTACTTCTTCCTATTTTGGGGATGACTTCCAGGCCCAGGAAGCCCACCTTGATAAGCTCTTGGACCAACTGAGGCAGCAAAGCCTTGAGGAAACACTGAAGCTTCACCTGGAAAAGGCCAAAGACTTTTTGAAGAATATGAAACACAGGTAGGCAGGCCAGACCCCAAAAGACAGAAGGGGATGGCCTGAAATTCATAATCAAGGTCAGAGGCTGCCTGCTTTGGAGTCCAGGGTGTGCTTAGCAAGCTCAAGATGAAAATGTTGCCTCTAGCTTTGGAGAATCTCCTACTGGTCCTTAGCAGGTCTGCTTTCAGCCAACACAGAAGCTTCCAGGGAGAACTTTGATCCGAAATGTTTATGGAGGGCTATTTCAAGGCCATGTGGTTTAATTTTTTTTCAAAAATTTTTAAGGTTTATTTATTTTTGAGAGAGAGACAAAGACAGAGTGTGAGCAGGGAAGGGACAGAGAGAGAGGGAGACACAGAATCCGAAGCAGGCTCCAGGCTCTGAGCTGTCAGCACAGAACCCGATGCTAGCCTGGAATTCACAAACTGTGAGATCATGACCTGAACCAAAGTCAGACGCTTAACCGACTGAGCCACCCAGGCACCCCAGGGCCATGTAGTTTAAAAGTCAGGGGATAGGGGACGACTGGGTGGCTCAGTCGGTTAAGCGTCCGACTTCAACTCAGGTCATGATCTCACAGTCTGTGAGTTTGAGCCCGCGTCAGGCTCTGTGCTGACAGCTCAGAGCCTGGAGCCTGTTTCGGATTCTGTGTCTCCCTCTCTCTCTGACCCTCCCCCGTTCATGCTCTGTCTCTCTGTCTCAAAATAAATGTTAAAAAAAATTTTTTTTAAAAGTCAGGAGATGGGCCCTCCTACTACCTTTTGAAATTTTAAAACATATGTGTTCTTTGTAAAAGAAAAAAAAGTTAACCAATACAAACATGTAGAAAATTTCCCCTCATTTCTGCCCACATCTTCCTTTTGCGGACATGTACATTATTTTATGTGGATATATACACATACAGAGTGTTTTAAAATAAAGTCTAGGGGCGCCTGGGTGGCACAGTCGGTTAAGCGTCCGACTTCAGCCAGGTCACGATCTCGCGGTCCGTGAGTTCGAGCCCCGCGTCAGGCTCTGGGCTGATGGCTCAGAGCCTGGAGCCTGTTTCCGATTCTGTGTCTCCCTCTCTCTCTGCCCCTCGCCCGTTCATGCTCTGTCTCTCTCTGTCCCAAAAATAAATAAACGTTGAAAAAAAAATTTAAAAAAAATAAAGTCTAGATCATCCAATGCAAATAGATCTATAACTGCAGATATCTTTCTATTTTCTAATATCCATGTAGAATTCTTTAATATGGATGCTTCATAATGGTTTAACCATCTCCCAATTGATTAGCTTTTTAAGATTGGTTCCAATTTCTCAATATTAAAAACAGTTCTCTGTGAATTACCTTAAGTCTTCATGCCTTTGTACATCTAATTCTGTAAGGACCATTCACAGATATGAAATTGCGCTGTCAAATGATTGCAGTACTTAGTTCTTGCCTCCCTCCCTCCCAGGTATGAGTGTTTCCACAAGACCCTGACAAAGGAAGTGATGGAGTACCCAGTGCTCACACTGAGAGAACTCAACTCCTACAGCTCCACCCTTAGCCAACATTTCTATGTTCGTGAGATCTTTGAACAGGTATGGTCAGGGCTGCAAAAACCCAGCCCCTCACCAAAGAGCAAAGGGGAGAGGATATCTTCTAGCTCTGATCGGCCTTAACTTTGAACACCTTCCTTAACTCCTGCCCAGTGAGAATCTATCAGGAAATCAAGGAGGAAGAAGCTAGAGGCATTTCTAAAAGAGACCATCTCTTGCTTAGATTAAAAGAGGTTGAAGGGCTCTGAATTCAGGCATTCTCTGTCTGGATGTGTTTGTATATCTATTGCAGTCAAATACAGCAGTTACAGAGAATCCAGAGTGGGTATTTCCTGAAGGGCAGGTACACCTCACTAATTTTGATTCAGCTTCAGTTGCCTTTAGCACAGTGTCTTGCACATGATTCAGACACAATGAATGCTCCCTGGGTAAATGTATGAATACCTGGAATGTCCTGGTCCAACACTCCTAGAGTTTGTCTTTTTCCCACACACCCAGCCGGAGTCTTGTATGGCCAGACCTGAAAATACTTGTGGTAAACACTGAAACTAGATGAGGCTTTCTCGTATATACAGGGTCCCCAGATCCTCAGAGAATCCTTCCTCTCTGGATGGAGCTCTGTTCCACTTGTTAGTAAATGCTTCATATGGTACCTAGGTTAAGGTGGAGCTCAAGTTATACAAGGGTGGGCTTACCATCTGCGCTTTGAGATCAGTCTGGTTGCCTGGGTTAAAGTTTAGGTGCCATTAGGATCTCCGTGTCACAAGGGAGGACACTGAGTCCCGTGGGGCTTAAGGAACTTGGCCAGGGTAACTCAGCTTGAAAGGAGCTGGGATTCAAATCCAGACTGCAAACTCTACAGCCCACACTGTGTCATGTTATCGACATTAGCCACAACACAGTACATTCGTGACTTCATTCAGAATTTATAGGGTTAATGAAGGGGTTCCCAGGTCATGTAAATTATGTTCATTCTGTATGTTCACATCTAGCACTGGGAGCAGCAGATTCCTTTCTGCCTGTTTGCATCTCTCAATTTATACTTTCTTGCTCTTTGCCCCAGATCACTACCAAAATGTCAGAATGAGAGTTTATTTATTAACACCTATTGTGTGATAAAAAGATTTGCTAGCCTGCTTGGGATTAAAGAAAACTGATTCCCTGGTTTGGGAATACTCTGATTATCCCAGTGAAATAAGTAATCAAGGCCTGTATCAGATGAAGGGGAGGGATGGGTCCTTTTACTTAAAAGAGATGCCCTTAGAAGTGGCATTCTGGGAAAGGCAGTGCTGCTCACTCAGTGTCCTGTGTTTTTTCTTTGTAGACCTTGGATGGGGAAGTCATTTTCAAATTCAGGGAACCAGGTAACACTATTATAATTCAATCTGATCCTCTCTGACTTCACTCTGTACATTTGTTGGCCAGGTAGGCCCAATCCAGGTGACCTTGGTAACATTTTTTTCCTTGTGCTTTGGGGTTGGTCATCAACAGAAGCACAGGAAAAGCTCTTCCAGGAGAGTATGAGAAAACGGAGGAGTAAACAGAGAGCTAAAGTGGAAATGAGCAGAAGTGAGGACAGTGCAAGCGCAGGAACAAGTTCATCCAGGCTAGCGGAAGAGATGGAAGGAGAAGATCAAGACATCGAGTCTTCCTTAAATGAAGAGATGGCAGCGAGTCAGCAGGAACAATCTGCACTGAGCGACGAGATGGATGAGTCCAGTGAGGAGTCTATTCAGGGGTTAGAAGAAATGCAAGTTAAAAGAGACAGCTCCTTAAAACCATCCCAGAACCAGGAAAATGTGATGGTTCAAGAAGAGGAGACAGAGGAGGAAGAGGCGAAAAAGAAGGAGAAGGAGAAGAGGAGGAAGAAAAAGAAGAAGGAAGAGGAAGAGGAGGAAGAGGAAGAGGAGGAACATGAAGTGGAAGAAGAGCAGGAGGAGGAGGAGGAGGAGGAAAAGGAAGAACATGAGAGTTTATCTGTGGATGAGGTAGGCCAACAATGGATTCATTCCTGTGTATGGAGAAAGTGTGCTAGGCTCTCTCTCCATATCCCTACTACAAGCTGGAGTCCCCAGTGGTGCAGTCTCTGTGGGGATTTACGCATGTGTGCACATCTTTTACTTCCGCCAACAGGGATCCAATTCTTATCTGATAACAATGCTTTTAAAAATTTACCTTCTTCTCCTAACATCTTACCCTGCAACTTACTCTGAACTCACCCGTGAACTGTATGACTTCCCTTGTCCATTTTTGGTCATCTCTTTCCCAGCTCCTCTTTGCAGTATAGACCAACCTAGTCTCTCCATTCCTCCTCTTTTCCCATTCTCTTGTTGTGTAGCACAAAAGATCCGCATCCAAGTCGGCAGATAGAGCTCTCCTTGGAGTGCAGGGAAGTGACCCTCATATTAATAAATCTTGTCCTCAAAACACATTCCAACTCACAGAATAGTAACTTGAATGCCATAATTGCAAAATTGAAAAAGACCCTTTTCCTATATTGCTGTGGAGAATTGGCGTACTTGTTTTGCAACAGGGATCCCAAATTCAAATGCCCACAGGCATGTAATAGGAAGAGGTCTGGAGACCCAAGTGTAAAGTAGTGACAAGTGATGAGAACTATTATTGTCTTAGTCCCTTGGAGCTTCTGTAACAGAATACCATAGACTGGGCAGCTTATAAACAACAAAAATTTATTTCTCACAATTCTAGAGGCTTGGAAGTCAAGATCAGGGTTCTGGCAGATTTGGTGTGCGGTGAGGGCCCACTTCCTGGTTCATAGAGAGCCAGCCATCTTCTCACTGTGTTTCTGTGGAAGGAGCAAGGGAGCATTCCAGGGTCTCTTTTATAAGGGCACTAATCCCATTCATGAGGCCTCTGCCCTCCTGACCTAATCACCTCCTAAAAGCTCACCTCCAAATACCAACACATTGGGGATATGAATTTTGGAGAGCATCCAATATTCAGTCTATGGAAACTAGGCAGTCATTACTCAGCTCCAGACAATAATGCCATGTGGGAATGGAGAGACTCAGAATTGCCAGATTTTCTGATTTTTAAGAGAAATCAGAAATCTAGACTATTTGTAGAATTTCCCATTTTGAAAGCACTATATGGGCAAAAAATAATTATAAGCGGGATTTCACCCACAGATCCATAACCCTGATGTCAAGGATATAGTCTGGGTTGGATATCAAGGATATATCCTGGGTTGGATCCCCAGGTATGTGTGATGATGTCAAGTCTAAAGTCTTGTTTTCTGCATAGGCCGAAGCCCAGGAAGAGCATCTGAGGGAAATCTCCTGTGAAGACATGGAGTCCTTCACAACCTCCAGCGGACACACTTATTTTGTCTTCCTACCCCTGGAACAAGAAGAAGAGAGTTTCAAAAGGCCCAATTCCAACCTTTCTACCATTCTCATCAATGACACTTCCAGTGCCAACCTCCTAGACCAAGTGATAATTCCATCCAGACTAGTTTTAGGAATTAAGAAGCAGTGAGTAGAAACCCTTTATTCTCATTCTCTTGTCCTGAGTTTTATTAACAAGGTGTAGTATTATAACAAAAGATTGGACTAGTTTCAGCTGGAAAAAGAAAATGTGTAGGTAACTGAAGGTAGAGATGAGAAACAAACAAACAAAAATAACAAATTTCCAGTAATTATTTGTAGTTACAGATATCTTCTGTGAGAGTGACCCCCTTCGCCTGTCCAATGATGCCTTGCTGGCTTGGGCCTTGTACATAAGAAATAGTGCTTTCCCTGCAAGATATTTCTGGGATTCTAACCTGGCATATGTGTAACCTTAGGGTTTCCCTCCCTCCCTTTCTTTCTTTCTTTCTTTCTTTCTTTCTTTCTTTCTTTCTTTTTTTGGGGGGGGTAATTATATAACTATAGATGCTAGGTATATCAGTATGGTATTTGGCTCTGATTATATGACACATTAATTGCAGACAATTAGAAAATTGAAAAAGTACAAGGAAAAATATAAAAATGACCCATAATTCTACCACTGAGAATTTACCTCCCCTAACTCCCAAGTTTCTGGGAGTGAATTTGGACCAAATGTGGAAATCTACAATTGGCTTTAGGATAGCATTTCCACTGCACTCCTGACTCTACGATATCATCGCAGGACTTACCAGACAGAAATCACCTGATTAGTCTATCTCCTATGTGTATACACGAGCATGGAGTAGAAGGAGTTAAGTCAGGCTTTTGGAGTCTTCTCTTCCACCTCAGCATCATCTCACCTTGAAAACATCTCTTGACTTGAAACTCATCCTTTCTCCTTCCTCTGCCACAGTCCATTTTCTGTTCTCCCCTTAAAGAAGAAAAGCAAGGATCACCACCAGAGCTAATATGCATTGAGAGGACTTAATACTCTCAATAACTATGACAGGGGTACCATAATTAGCCTATTTTACAGATGAAGAAACTGAAGCTTAGTAGCTTGGATGAGATCTCTGGGATAGGAAGTGGTTAGATCTAGGATATGAATCTAGACCACGTGATTCCAGAGTTTTGAAAGAAACACTATGCCATCTGGCCTTGCTACTAACCAGAAAAAAAAAAAAAATTGGATCAAACTGATTGTATTTGCATGTTGAAGGATACAATACTGACAAGTATGGAAATCATGAATGTACAGCTCAATGAATTATCCAAAGGGAACACACCTGGTAACCAGTACCCCCAAGAAATAGAACATTACCAACTCTCCAGGAGCCCCCTTATGTACCCATCTCAAGTCATTGCCCTCTCTTCCCCAAGGATAGCAAATATTCTAACTTATGAATTAGTTTTGCTTATTTTAGAACTTTATTTAAATGGAATCATACAGAATGCATTCTTTTATGTCAGGATTCTTTCCTTATGTTTGTAAAATTCATATGTATTTTTTAAAATTTATTTATTTAAATTCAAGTTAGTTAACATACAGTGTAGTATTGGTTTCAGGAGTAGAACCCAGTGAATCATTATTTATATATAACAGCCGGTGCTCATCCCAAAAAGTGTCCTCCTTAATGTCCGTCACCCATTTAGCCCACCCCCCAACCACCTCCTCTCCAGTAACCCTCAGTTTGTTCTCTGTATTTAAGAGTCTCTTATGGTTTGCCTCCTTTTCTGTTTTTAATCTTATTTTTCCTTCCCTTCCCATATGTTCATCTGTTCTGTTTCTTAAATTCCACATATGAGTGACATCATATGTAGTTTTGAATGTGGGGTTAGCTCATTTTTATTCCTGTATAGTATTCCATTGTAAAAATACATAACCCGTTTTATTTATCCGTTCTACTACTGATGCACATTTGGCTTGTTTTTCACTGGGGAATGGAACAATGCCACTCTGAACATTCTTGTATAAGTCTTTCGGTGAACATACGGCTACATTTCTGTTAGATATATAACTGAGAGTGGAATTGTTGAGAGATAGGGTAATATGTGTGTCCCTCTTGAGGAGATACAACCAAAAGATACCACCAAAGAGTTTTCAAAAGCGATTTTGTTTTAACAGTTTACAACAGTGTGTGAGGGTTCCAGTTGCTCCACATCCTCATCGACACTTGATATTGTCAGCAGTTTTTGTTTTAGCCATTCTGGTGTATGTGTAGTAGTGTTGAACATTTGGTTGTCTTTCTTGAAATGTCTAGTCAAATCTTCTGCCCATTTTTTTTTCCTGGTGGGTTGTCAATCTTTTCTCTTATCAATTTACGTGAGAAAGTTACCTATCCTAGATATGAGGCTTTTGTTAGGTAAATACCTGGCAAATGTTTATCCCTCTCTTTGCTTGCCTTTTTTTACTCTCTTAAGGTATCTTTTGATAGAAAGAAATTCTTATTTGTAATAAGGTCCTTTTCATCAACCTTTTTCATTAGGGTTAGTGTACTTTCTTTCTTATCTAAGAAATTTTTGCTTGCCCCAAGGTCATGAAAATATCCTCCTATGGTATTTACTACAAATGTTATTGTTTTACATTTCCACATTTATATGTAAAATCCACCTGGGATTAATTTGTGAGATAGGAGTCAGATTCATTTCCTACCATATGGATAATCACTTGACCCCAGAAGACTCCCCTCTCCCCACAGCTCTGCCACACCTCCTTTCTGTTTCTCTGTGTATCTATTCTTGCATTACTGCCTCACCCTGCCTGATTACTGCAGTTTTATATCAAGTCTTAATATCTGGTAGAGTATGTTCTCCAATTTTGGTCTTCTCCTCAACTATCTTTGGCCATTTGCATTTCTACATAAACTTGAGATCAGCTCACTGGTGTCTGTAAGAAGATGTCTGCTGAGATTTTTATTGTTATTGCATTGAATCTATAGATAAATCTGGGGACAACCAACACCTTAACAGCACATAGCCTTCTTAACAATACATAAATTTTGAAAAGGAAAAAGTGATAAATTGGGGAAAGTATTTGCAACTCACATTGCAGTCAAATGACCTCACATTCCTAATATATAAGGAGCTCCCATATAAAGAGATTGAAAAGAAAAAGAGCATCTTCACAACAGAGAAATGGGCAAAATATATTAATGCATAGTATGCAGAAAAAGGAATTATATAGTCTTAAACACATGACAATATGCCCAGTTTTGGTCATAACATGACAAAATTGTCAAATTCAAAAGTTCGGCAATACACTGCAAGGCGGCGGAGAAATAGGAATAGACTGCCTTGCCAGGAAAGCAGTCAAGCCATATCTTCAAGAACCACATATGTATTTTAGCCTTTGGGTCAACAATTCCAGTTCGGGGAATTTATCCTACAGGAATGCTTCTACGCTTGACTTATATACAAGGTTATTCACTGCAGCCTTTTTTGAAGAACAAATGGTTGGAAACCATAAAGTGTCCGCCAGAAGGGGATCTGGTTAAATGAATGATGGTCCATCCAGACAAAAGAATATCATGTAGTTAGGAAATAAAATAAGAAGTGAAAGAGGGAAATGCTTTATATAACAATATGGAAGCTCTCTCTGTGGCCACTGCTACTGGCAGAGCTGACCCTCACTGGTTTCTCCCTCAGACTTCGAGCTGGTTTTTTCGAGCACCTAGAGAAGTGGTTTGACCAACGTGTTCTCAAAACCCAGGTCACTGTGGCCACCAAGATTGATGAGCTGGACTCAGAACTAGAGCTGCATCTGCACCTACACAAGCCAAGAGCTGAGTGCATTGAAAAGGACATCCACAATGTCAGAGCAGGTACAGACCCAGCCTGGGAAAGGCCACCCTGCCCCAGACAGCTGGTGTCTGTGCCACCACAGTTCTGCGTTCATTAGGTGCCCCTGTGTGAGGGTTTCATCTCCAAGGCTGGCAGAGAAGGTACCCACATTTGAGTTTTTAAAAAAAATTTCTTTTAAAAACAGGACTTTTAGATGCTTAAATGAAGGGTATTGTCCTGCCTTAGCAGTGTGAATCTCAGATCTGCTCACACATCTGTCAGATATATACCTGCATAGCAGATGCTTCCTGTAGCTCAGGAATCAGAGCTATCAGGCTCAACCTCTCTAGCTATGTGACTCTGAACAGGTTACCTGACCTCTCTGATCCCTCCCTTGCTTGCAGAAGGGGATATTGTTGGTGGTAATCAACTCTCCCTGGAATGGAACAGTGAGGAATCTTGAGCAAGTGGTAGGCATTAATTTCAGCTTATAGTTTATAACTTAAAAAGAGGTGCCATTTCTCTCTTAGGCAGAGGTCCCCGTTAGGGGGTGGCACACTTTTAGCTGGATCCTCAATGACCCTGTTTGGTTTTCACTTATGTCACAATTCAAGCTTCTTCATAGACCCTTCCAGCTCCCAGAGAGACCACACATGGTCCCACCCAAACTCTTCCTGCCTGGAGCAGTGACAGAGTTGTGGGAACAGACAGCCTGGCCTGGAGTCCCAATGCTTGTGGCCTTGGGAGACCTGCTTGGCTTTGGAACCTCATTGTCTTCATTTGGAAAATATGTGCATTAAAACTAAATATAAATTGAGATGCTCTATTTCTTGCCCTGCCCTGGCTCCCTGACCCAGTGTGTGATTGGGAGATCAAGGTCAGAGAAACAATGCCCCAGAGTCACTGCACTCATTCTTGGCATGGCTGGGAGGACAGAATTTTCACCACTGTGGGCAGTAGGGAGGTAGGGTGGACTGACCTGGAACTATCTGTCAGTTTTAAAGACCTATGATGGAGCCTTTGAAGCCAAATCCTGGTTCTGTTTACTCCACCGTAGAAGTCTGTTGGAATTCAAGCTCCTGGAAAGAGTAGTCACTGATTTAAAGCAATAAACTCTGACTGCCCAGTGTCGTGCTGGTTGTTTTCTCCAGAGCCTCTCACCACAATCCCTGCCCTTCCCAAAATGTCCACCCATCCCACCTGTTTCCAGGTGCCTTCACCAGCAGAGACCTCCCTTCATACAGCCTGGACAGCCTCTTCTCTAGTTAGACACCCAGGGGCAGTGTCAGATTGGCCTCTCTGAGATCTGCACCCATTCCCAAGCCAACCCCTGGCAAGGACAGCTGTCATTGTCTAGGAGGGGAACGTCCTGAGGTGACTTGGGATCCCAGAGGACCTCAGCTCTCCTTCATTCTTTTCCAGCTGAGCTCTTGCTTCATCAAGAGCAGCTGGACAGCCACTGTGCTGGGGTGATCGAGACGCTGAGAAAGGAGAGGCTGATGTTCTACCGGTTCCAAGAAGAGCAAAACATAAAGAGCAAAAACTTCCGCCGCAAGATTTACGACATGGAGCATATCTTCTTGAATGCCACAAAGAGCCAGAGGTATGGCCCTGGGAGTCTCCGCTCTGGCCCCATAGCCCTAGAATCTCAGCCAGGTGGCTGCTTTCAAAGGGAGTGGTTCCTCCCTGGTGGATTAAAGAGTCCATTTGCCAGGCCCCACAGCAACCTTCTCTTTTCAGCTCTCCTCTTCACACAAGTGAGTCTAACTGTATGAACTATCTGTCCGGGGGCAGGGGGCTGGGGGCTGGGTGAGCAGCTAGGGAGAAAAGGGCACACATGTTCAGGATGCAGGGATGCTACTAACCTGCCCTGAAACGTCTGTGCTGGGAGAGACCACTTCCATCAAGGGAAATCGGGACGAACTTCCTGCAGGAGGCCTCCTGGTCTGAGATGGAGGAAGGTGAAGAGGAGACAGAATTTTTCCCCTCAGCAAGGAGCACTGGCCCAGCTCGAGGTGGGGATATGCTCACGGCAGAGCAAAGGGCTCCAAGGAAGCCATTCAGGGATTTTAGATGGAGACCCTTGCGTGGTTAGGGAGACCTCAGGTAACAGGTGAGGAGCCCTCACAAGTGTCTGGACAGCGGTCAGGTACACAAGAGACCACTGGTTAGGGTGGACTTAAAGGTGAAGAGGGAACTTGCAGGGTGCTCCCTCAGGAGAACAGGCGCAGGAGTGAGAGAGAAAGTTTGTGCTGCAGGGAGGAGCCAGATCAGTTGGACCTAGGGATTCCTTTAGTAATTTGATGGCAAGGGCCAGAGAGAGGAGAGGGATGTCCTCTGACCCAGCACACTGAGAGCTCTGCACTGTGCCCTGCACACACTGGCATTCTGAGCTTCCTTCAAAGCCTCTTTTTCTACCCAGAAGAACATGGCAGTGGTTCTGGTAGCCCCACAGATGGGCACCGCAGTGGAGCTCAAGCAGCGCCCCCAGGCTGCCCTGCCATGCCCACGTCATCATCCTGCCCTCCTGTGTCTCCCAGGCTGGTTACTCTCAGCAGCACACTGCACCAGGAGCTGCTCAGCTACATCGACGTCGTGCAGGTGTCCCTGCGCAGCTTCCGCCAGTACTTGGAGGAGAACCTGGGCAAGCTTCACTACGCCAACATCGAGTTCATCAAGCACTGCAGGTGGGAGCCAGCGTCGGGGCCTCTGTGGACACTGGGCTTTCTCTATTGAGAAGTGGTCTTGTTTCCCCTCCATTTTTTATTGTGACAAAATATATAGGATGTACAACTGTCCATTTTAACCATTTTCAGGTGTACAGTTCAGTGGCATTAAGTACAATCACATTGTTGTGCAACCATCACCACGATCCATCTCCAAAATTTCTCGTCTTTATACACTGAAACTCTGAACGCATTCAACACTAACTCCTATTCTCCTCCCCCTGGCCCCCAACAGCCACAATTCCATTTTCTGTCTCCATGAATTTCACTTCTCTAGGTACCTCGCATAAGTGAAATCACACAATATTTGTCCTTTTGTGTGTCTGGCCTATTTCAGTTAACATAATGTCTTCAACACTCACCCATGTGACGTGTCAGAATTTCATTCCTTCCGAATACTGTTCCATTTTGTGTACATACCACATATTGTTTCTCCGTTCATCCCTTGAAGGACTTTTGGGTTATTTCACTGCTTCTATCTTTGAACCACCTGCATTCATTTTTCTATGATCTTAAACTTTTAATCTAAAGCCTTGTCGATCACAGGATTTGGAATGGGTGGGAAGTTTCATGTCTGATCAGTGCCTTTTCTTTCTCCCAAACTATTTTCAGATTGTTTTCTGATGGAGGCAACTTTTCTGCTGAAGAAATTGACTCACTGTGTCATCGACTGGAGAAGGAAGCTTCTCGAATAGAGTTTGTTGAAAGTTTAATCATGATCAACATGGAGAAGATGGAGAATGAATACCTGGACCAGGTTGGGGAGCCCTGCCCCTGACCTCCAGCCAGGCATCCGGGGCGCCCTTGTACTTTGCCTGATGAGCCCTGCCAAGCCCCCTTTCCAAAAAATTGAGCCTGTCCCCCTCTGCTTCCAAAGTTCATAAGTTCCAAGTAAACCTCCCTCCTTTACTTTTTTTAAAAAAAGGATTAGTCTCTAATTTTGTTTTAATGTTTATTTATTTTTGAGAGAGACAGAGACAGAGTGTGAGTGGGGGAGGGGCAGAGAGCGAGGGAGACACAGAATCCAAAGCAGGCTCCAGGCTCTGAGCTGCCAGCACAGACGCAGGCTCGAACTCACAAACTGTGAGATCATGACCTGAGCCGAAGTTTGATGCTTAACTGACTGAGCCACCCAGGCGGCCCCCTCCTTTACTTTTTATATTTCTCTACAGGCCAATGATGTCATCAATAAGTTTGAAAGCAAATTTCATAACCTGTCTGTGGACCTTATTTTCATAGAGAAAATCCAGCGGTTGCTGACAAATCTGCAAGTGAACATCAAGAGCGAGGTAGGACAGATTCACTTTTTACCTGGTAGATGTTTATCTCACACACACACACACACACACACACCTGCATGCCAGGCACTGTCCCAAGTGCTGGGGATACCACTGTGGGCTCTCCCCCATGAAACTTAAATTCCAGCCAGGAAGACAGAGATTAAATCATAGTAGCCTCTAGGATTCATTGAGTTATTACGCACCATGCATCCTGATAACTGACTTATTTTGATTGGCAATGTTAGTCCTCACAAGAACTGTAGGAGGCAAGTTCTGTTTTATTCCTACTTTAGAGATAAAGAAACTGAGGCTGAGAATAACTAAGTGACTTAGATAAGAACACAGAGCTCTTAAATGGTAAAGCCAAAATGTGAACCTAGCTCAGGGGTGCCTGGGTGGCTCAGTTGGTTAAGCATCCGCCTTTGGCCCAGGTCATGATCTTGGGGTTTGTTGGTCCAAGCCCCATGTGAGGCTCTGTGCTCAGAGCCTGGAGCCTGCTTCAGATTCTGTGTCTCCCTCTCTCTCTGCCCCTCCCCTGCTTGTGCTCTGTGTCTCTCCCTCTCAAAAATAAACATTAAAAAAATTGTTTTTAAATTTCAAAATGTGAACCCAGGTCAATGATCTCAAATAAACAACCTAACTGTAAACCTCAAGGAAATAGGAAAAAAAAAAAAAAAAAACAAAGTTAGCAGAATGAAAGAAATAACAAAGATCAGATCAGAAATCAATGGAATAGAGACCAGAAAAACAATAGAAAGGATCAATGAAGCTAGAGCTTGTTTTTCAAAGATAAACAAAATGGACAAACCTTTAGCTAGACTAAGAAAAAAAAGAGATAAGACTCAAATAAAGTCAGAAATGAAAGACATTGCAACTAATACCACAGAAATACCAGAATCATGAGACTATTACCAATTATATGCCAACACATTAGATTACCTGGAAGAAATGGATAAGTTTGTAGAAATATATCTACCAAGATTGAATCATGAACAAATAGGAAATCTGAATAGACCAATTAGTCAATTGCTTTTTCTGTGTCTATTGTACTGATCAAATGATTTTTATTTCTTATTCTATTAATGTGGTGTCACATTGATTGATTTGCATTTGTAGAACCATCCTCCTTGCATCCAGAGGTAAATGCCACTTGATCGTGGTATACAATGCTTTTAATGTGCTGTTGGATTTCATGTGCTAATATTTTGTTGAGGATTTTTGCATCTATATTCATAAGGGATATTGGTCTGTAGTTTCCTTGTAGTGTTCTATTTTTTTTTTTTTTTTTTTTTTAGAGAGAGAGAGAGAGGGCACAAGTGAGCAATGGAGAGGGAGAGAGAGAGAGAAAATCCCTGGAGGGGCAGAGAGAGGGGGGAGGGGAAGGGAGAGAAAGAGAGAGACAGAGAGAGGGAGGGTGGGAGAGAGAGAAACAGGGCTCACCCAAAAATGGAACTCGTGTTCACCCAAAGCGGAGCTTATGCTCACTGGAAGTAGGGCTTGTGCTACCTGAAGCAGGGCACGAGCTCACCCGATGTGGGGCTTGAGCTCATGAGCTATGAGATCATGATCTGAGCCCAAGTCGGATGCTTAACCAACTGAGCCACCCAGGCACCCTCTTTGTAGTGTTCTTACCTGACTTTGGCGGCAGGGTAGTGATGGCTTTGTAATATGAGTTTGGGAATATTCCCTCCTATTCTATTTTTTGGAAGAGCTTGAGAAGAATTGGTGTGAAGTTTTCTTTAAATGTTTGGTAGAATTCACCCATGAAACCATCAGGTCCTGAGCTTTTCTTTGTCAGGAGGGTTTTGATTACTAATCCAATCTCCTATTATTTTGCAATATATACACATGTCAAATTATACAAATTATACCTTTATAATAAGATATACATTGTATACCTTAAACTTATATAATGTTACATGTCAATTATATCTCAATGAAGCCAGGAAAGACTTTGAATTATTTTTAGACTTTTTTCTATGCATATAAAGATTATATATATATATACATATATTATATTATATAATATATAAAAGATATATACACACACATACATACACACACACACAAAAAAAATCCAGCCTCTTTCTATTTTATACAATTTTGTAAGCTATATAATCTTTAAAGATTATTTGAAAACACTATTTTTCTGGCTTCCCTCTCCTGAATGTGTTGCCATTTTTACTTAGCCAATCCTTTTTGGAGAAATAGTTGTTGGATTTCACTTATTATGCCAGTGATATGATAAATACCCTTGCAGAGGGAACTCTGATTATGTCTGTAAGGTATCTCCCAGAGCTAGAATTACTGGGGTAGAGCATGAATGTTTTAAGGCTTCACGTGTTTCCAGGTGGCTTTTTCAGACAACTCATCACCAGCTGGTCATGAGCGTGTTCTTCTTCATACCCTCAACCACTACTGTGGGTTGTCGATTTTATTTTTAAACCTTATCTGTTTGACAGTAAAAAAACACAACAAAACAAAAACTTAAAAAAATTTTTTTGATGTTTATTTAATTTTGAGAGAGACAGAGACAGAATGCCAGTGGGTTGGGGCAGAGAGAGAGGGAGGCACAGAATCTGAATCAGGCTCCAGGCTCTGAGCTGTCAGCACAGAGCCTGACATGGGGCTCGAACTCACAAGCTGTGAGATCATGACCTGAGCTGAAGTTGGATGCTCAACCAACTGAGCCACCCAGGCACCCCTAAAACAAAAACTTTTACATTTGCATTGATCTAGTTTCTGATAACATTGTGCATCTCCCCCCACCAATTTCATTTTTCCAATATTTAATTCATCTCTTATATAATGTTTTGCTGAATATGTTGCTGATCAAAACAAGTATTCTAGAACAGGAACCCTCTTGCACTGTTGGTGGGAACGCAAACTGGTGCAGCTGCTCTGGAAAACAGTGTGGAGGTTCCTCAAAAAATTAAAAATAGATCTACCCTATGACCCAGCAATAGCACTGCTAGGAATTTACCCAAGGGATACAGGAGTGCTGATGCCTAGGGGCACTTGTACCCCAATGTTTATAGAAGCACTTCCTACAATAGCCAAATTATGGAAAGAGCCTAAATGTCTATCAACTGATGAATGGATCAAGAAATTGTGGTTTATATACACAATGGAATACTACTTGGCAATGAGAAAGAATGAAATACGGCCTTTTGTAGCAACGTGAATGGAACTGGAGAGTGTTATGCTAAGTGAAATAAACCATACAGAGAAAGACAGATACCATATGTTTTCACTCTTATGTGGATCCTGAGAAATTTAACAGAAGACCATGGGGTAGGGGAAGAAAAAAAAAAAGAGGTTAGAGAAGGAGGGAGCCAAAACATAAGAGACTCTTAAAAACTGAGAACAAACTGAGAGTTGATGGGTGGTGGGAGGGAGGGGAAGGTGGGTGATGGGTATTGAGGAGGGCACCTGTTGGGATGAGCACTGGGTGTTGTATGGAAACCAATTTGACAATAAATTTCATATTTAAAAAATAATAAATAAAAAAATAAGTATTCTAGAAACAAACCTTGGAAGTTCTGGTTTTTCTAGGTTGCAAAATCCAATCTGCAAACAGATGGATTGAATTCGTCTCTGGAACAGCTTCAAAGGAAAATAGAAATGTGTCGAAACTCAAAGGGAGATAAAAAAGTAAGTATTCAGTATTTGCTAAGCTATGAATAGTGAAGATGCCATTATACAAGAATCAAACTGAAAGTAAATTTACATCTGTCATCAAGATTTCTCCAGCTCCAGAGGGGCCTCTGAGCCTTCCTACTTAACCCCTGTTGGACCCAATGGAATTAAGGAAGAGAAGAGAAAACAGCCACCTTCTCTCGCCCCCAGCCCTTCCCTGGCAAGCATGTAGAGTCCAGTGAACATGGGGCTTCAGTCTGACCTCACTCCCCTGCTGATGTCACCAGGCTTCCTTCCCTGTAATTGGAACTCAGCCCTAGAGGAAAAACAGAAGCAGGCAGGACTCTGCCTTCTGAACAACCACTTTTTGTTTGATTTTTCATTTGCTCATTTTGATCATTGCACATGAACTGGTTACTACTGTTTTCTACGGTTACTACTGGTTAAAATGTCCAAATTAGAGCAGTGTGGATCAGCACATCAGGTCTCTGGATGTTTACGTTGTTTACATGCTTGTTTTTCTGCCACCAGCACACATCTCTGTCCCCTGTTCCACATCTGTCCCGGCCTCCCCGGGCAATCTTTTCCCAACAGCTCAACCAGGCACTCGACAACCAGATGTCTCAACTGGAGTTTCTTGAATGGGATGTTCCTTCCTCACCAAGCTTTGTCTTTTCTCTTCCATTTCAGTGACTGAGTTGAGGTTTCATGTTTGTTAGCACTGAGAGGACATTTAGTCTCTATGCTTTTTCTTGCATAGTAACACATGCTTCTTGAGAAAAGTTCAAACATCCACAAAGCACTAAGTGAATACACATCCCTCATATTATTCTCATTTTTTTGCAGAGCCCCTGTGACCTCTGTGTTTTTATGCAGTTATTTCTGCATGACCCCTGGGGAACAGGGGGAAGCCAGCTTAATCTGCCATGACTTCTTTATCAGTCCCTTTAGGGACAGCTCTGCCTCTCCAGAGCAGAAACATTTGCTCTCCTGCATTTCCTCACCTCTCCAACCCCCTCACTGCCATCTTCTTGTGGTGTCAGAGTGTTGGACAAGGGAAGGCTTTCACAGCCTTCTGGCCAGGTCAGGGGAACTTGAACTTGGGTGGGCAGGCAATCCTGTGTTGATGGAGGAGACTGGTTGGACACCTCTGCAAAAACAGTGATCAGGAGATGGGAACGATGCATCAGTTGCATGGTGAAGGCAGTGGGGACCATGGACAGGTGTGGCCAGGGTCACATGCTCAGTGCCACATACATGGAGGGGTTTCAGGTTGCTGTGTGCAGAAAGGCAGGGAGGGAGGGAGGAGTGAGGCAGCGTGTCATAACTGAAGCACAGAGAATTGTGGCTTGGACAAGGTACCACCAGGGACACCTTCCAATTCCAGAGTTAAGTAGCGGGGGAATGGTTAAGACTCAGAATGCACTAGAAATGAAGGAGGCAGAAGAGGCCAAGGCACCTCCTGGCCTGGGTCATGTACATAGGTCAGTGAACAATGCAGGGACCAAGTGTGAGGACTGACAAGTGATGTGTGGGTGCACGTAAAGGTGAACGTCCTTACATGTTCTTTCCTGCACACCTGGGGGCAGGGTCTGTGGGATTGCTGCTTGAGGGGGTGTGTATCTGAGCTTGTTGTGGAAATGGTTAGATCACTTTCCAGAAAGGCTGTGGTCATTTCACTCACACACAACGTGGCCATTTGGGGCCAAACATTTCCTTCTAAGAGCGTCAAAGCTAGAAGAGATTCCAAGGAACATTCTGTGTCCCACCACACAGATGGGGAGACCAAGTTGAGCTAACTCAAATCATTTGCCCAGAATGAACCCATAAAACCAGGACTAGAACTCCTGATGCCCCGTCAGTGAAGGATTTACTGCCCCACTGCAGTTGCCCAAGAGAGCCAGCCAGCACCGCCCACTCTCCTAGGGCCCTCCCTGCAAGTGACGGGCCTCCATCGAATCAAGAGGCCTGTGGTTCAGATGGAGGCAGGCGGCCCTCCTGCAGCTTGCTTCCTGCAGCTCTCTTCTCCTAGGTGGTGGCCACGGATGACCTCCTTGGCTTGGTTCGGACTTGGAAAGAAAAACTGGGCCAGAGGATTCAGTACCTGAATTGCAGGCTGGACATCGTATACACGACTCAAGTCGTCTTTACTGTAAGGAACAGACAGTAGAGGAAGGGAATGGGAAGTGGGGAAGGGTGGGTGAGCTGTCACGGCTGGGCTCTCAGGAGACCTGCAGAGCTCAGTAGAGCCTAAGGGAAGAGACGGCTCCCAGGGTCCTGCTGAACACCAGGCCTACCAGGTTGCCTTGGAAAGACCATAGGCTGTGCAGTCAGATCTGGGATTCAAATCCCAAATAGTCCACTTCCCTGCCATCTTAGGAGATTCCTCACCTCCTGGTACCATCTCCTCACCTTCACCAAGACCTACCAGCTGCCAGCTCTCAGGCTACCCTCACCTTTCAGCCTTTTCCTTCCCACCCACGTGCATAAGCAACAACTGGCTTCTCCCCACCCCACCTCCACCAACCTCTTCCTGCCCACATGGCTGCCCTTTTCCTCTCACATTCCCTTATGATCCACTCCCTGAACTACAGCCAGACATAATGTTGGAGAAGGTCAGTCTGACTGTGCCACTCTCCTGATCACTCAGGGTGAAATCTACATCCTTCAACTGAGCCTTCACAGCAGCCTCTTTGGTCTGCCCTCCATGGTCTCTTCATTTCTCACCCCCACTCCCACCCAAAAGACATCACTTCCCACTGGGCCTTCTCTCACAGACCACAGTGATGTCTCCATTTTTAGGGGCTATCTCTCCAGACTGTGTACCCCAAGAGGGCAGAGCTTCTGTCACCCCCACCCTGCACTCAGCCCCTCACATCAGGTTTTGAACACCAGAGACACTCAACCAACTTCCAGGAGTGTGTGACATAGAACAATATGGAAATAAGTGGACATCCCTCAAGTTCTGCTCTCACTACCATGTTTTGAACCAGTCCTTCCTTCTATGGGGAGGCGCTTCCCACCATGCCACCAATACTAACCCTCCATCATACCACCAGCATCATACCACCTGCGCCCTTCAAGAAAGAACTCAGGAGTCCAGCTAGGGTCCTTCCCTCTTATAGTCCACTGCTGAGACAAGACTCAAATAAAATAGGGAATAGCCTAACTAAGCCCTCATTGCGGGCCACTACTCCTACCCTTTCTCTAAGGTCCGACTTGTAGGGCGTGTTGGCCACTCACTGGTCCACACATTCATTCATTCATTCACCCATTTTAAGAACACTGCCTGGACACATCTATGGGCTGGCCTTGTAAATCCACGACCCTCAGCCTCATGGAAGACTTTGGAACTTTTCCTTCATAGCATTGGTCACAATTTTGACTAGACATTTATTTGTAGAAGTGCATGTTAAATGTTTGTCTCTCTGACTAGACTGTAAGCCCTATAAAAACAAAGATCACATGTTACCTCTCCACCCTGTGTCCCAGGACCCAGCCAGAGCCTTGCAGAAAGCAGGTACTTGGGAAATATTTTTGAAAGCCACATGCACATATAAATGAATGAATGAATGAATGAATGAATGACTCTCTAAAGGAGATATGACCATTACCATTTTTTAGAAGGAAAATACAGACTCAAAGAATCAGGCAGCTAGCCTCCTGCTGCAGCCCCTGGGCAAGGTGCTTTTGGAACATGAACCCAGCTGCCTTCATCCCTAGCATGTAGACTGGGCCCACACACTCAGGCCCTTCTCTTGGGCCTGCAGGATGACATCATGATCGATATGGAGGTGGAGAGTGACATCCTGGTGTCTTCAGAAGTCCTTGAAGAGGAAGCCAAGGTAGACTTGGTCACCCCTGAGTCCTTTGCCCAGCCCAGCCGCATGGGGAAGTCCATGATTGAAGACCCTGCTGTGGAAGTGGTCAAGAAGATCCTGCAGTGAGTGGCCATGGGGTGTATACGGCCTCAGTTTCCTCCTCTAAAATGGGCCTCATAATAGGACACGTTCACATGGTATTATGTGCTAACTGGGATGGTACCCAATGCCTGCCCTGAGCTGTCCTCATGGTCACTGGGGAAAAGTTCATATCCTTTCCTTTGGTTTCAGACTTCCCAACTCAAAATGCTCAACCCAGCAGTGTGACAAAGATCGGTTCCAGACAGGTAGAGACAAACAGGCCTGTGGGTCTTGGGGCACTGGCGGTGGGAAAGCCAGTGTTGCCACCTGGTCCATCCTCACCTTGGGTCCTCTGTTCTTGTCCTGGGTGCTCATCACCCAAAGGCTTGAAGCGACACCGGAACCGGGGAGAACATGTCGTGAGAAAGGCCCTGTCCAGTGCCAGTGCCACTTCAACAACGAGGTAGGTCTGCTGGGCTGCTGAGGATCTCCCCTTCCCAGATGCCTTCCCTGTCCCCCTAGACATAGGCCAGAGACCACCCTGTCCATTTATCAGACTGTCCTCGGAAAGTACCACCTGTACTCACAGCTCTGAGACCCCAACGGACCCAGTGAGAGGTTGGCTCTGAAGCTGGCGTTAGTCAGGTCTGTGCTCATTCCTGCTGAGTGATGCAGCTCACACAGGCCTCCCACCTTGAGAGCCCATCTGGGCATTCAGTGGTTTTCCATGGTCACAACTGGTAGATCCCAGCCCTCCTCCCATACCCATTCTTCCCAGTCAAAAAGAGGGACATTGGAGATGGCTTTCTCTCCAGGAGAAATCCTGGGCCTCTGCATCCTGGTCAGGCACTCTGCCCATTATGCCCCTGTAGGGGTCATTAGACTCATTACTCAGTGAATGTGGGCCCCGCTGGCCCCTGACACTGATTCAACAGAAGGCAAGTAACAGAGCCAGTGGCTGAACTGACTTTTGGGTCCTCTGTGAACCCTCATTTATATGGTTTGATTCCTGGTTTTGAGGAAGTAGAGGTGAGGCAATTCCTGCTTTGCATACCTCCAAAAGGTCCATGAACATGAATGCCATCTGCAACGTGGAAATAAACCTAAGACCAACCAAATGAGAAAAGCAAAGGCTATTTATTCAGAGCTTGGTACAGCAAGGGAGTCAGCCATCATTACTTATGTTTTAGCAGAGACTCAAAGGCAGACAAGAGTGAAAAAACTGTGTAGTGGAGAAAAGGAAGGCTTTAAATGTGCCTTTATTGGAGGCTGTTGATGTGGGGAAGCTGGAGGCAGGCCAACTAGCAGCAGGGCATTCTATGTGATTATTTAGGGCTGTGTACTTGACTTTCCCTGATTGGTTCTAAGTTGGAAGCAGGGACAAAATTCAGGGAAGCTGTCAGTTAGTAATCAAGTCCCGGCCATTTGGAGATGATTGTTACAGGAGTTATTGTTTGGCATTCTGGATTGCCACTAGAGATGACAATATGGCTTCCTCCAGATCTGACTTCTATCATGCTGGCTTCCCGAGTTGTTTATTATAGACAAGGAATTGGTTTCCTGGGCACGTTGCTGCAGGTTTGGGGTCAGAGTTCTGTATTTTTGTACAGTCCAGCTATTGCCCATATGTATATTCAGTCTCTCAGTGGTTACAAAATGAAGTCCATGTTGCTGGGGCTGTCTGATGTTGCATGGGACATGCTTACACTAAAAATTATTCGCTTCTTATATGGAATTCAAGTTTAACTGGGCACATTGTATTTTTGTTTGAAAAGCACCTCAACCTGTTTTTCTTTGGGTCCCCCCCACAGGAAAGCAAGGATATGAATTTCTGGCCCCTTGCCCCTTCCCAGGGGCCTTGGGTCAGTTTTAGCAATAAGGACTTGACCCCCACGATAAGCATCTCCAAAGCTTTGAGGAGTAGGGAAGTATCTTGAAGGATTCAGGCCCAGACATGGGGGTCACGGTGTCCCACAGGCAGACGCAGGGCCTCCAGCAAGTTAGGTGGGGCTCCCACAGACCTGCCTGTCTACCCCAGCCTCCAGAACACTGATCCACCTTTGTCCCACAGCATCACACGGTACTCCAAGCCCAACCGAATGGACAGAAAGTACCAGGTGCTCGGGGAGAAGCCACCGCCGCCAGCTGAGTAAGTGGCACCTTTTCCTTTAAGTCCATTTTAACTTGTTGTCTCTGTGAAGGAGGTGGCTAAATCTGACACAGCTGAGGGGAAAATAAGAAGTGGGGGGCAGAGCAGGAGAGATTTGCAAGGGGAAAGATGAGGGTCAAGGTCAGTTTGTCTCATCCCATTTCACCTAAATTTGTTGAGAGACATTTTCACCAAAATTTCACATTTTCTAAGTTAAGCTTTTTGGGGTAGCGGGAAGCACACCTCTTTCAAGTCTGGGATTTGTTTGTGGGTTTTTTTCTTCAATTTTTTAATGCCTCACCTCCCTCATTCTTCTTTCCCTTTATTTTAATTTCATTTATTAAAACAAACTCTGTTCCACTTAATGGCTACATTTCAAGCAAATAAGCAACTTCAGAAAATTGAAAGCAATCAAAGAGACTCAGAGATACCCTCTCCCCCTTAATCAGGGAACTGATCATCATCAGCCTTTTTGCCCCACTGGTCTTATCTCTGGGGTTTGTGAAGTTTGCAAAGAAGGGTGGTTTTCAGGGCACCTGGGCGGCTTAGTTGGTTAAGTGTCTGACTTTGACTCAGGTCATGATCTCATGGCTCGTGGGTTCAAGCCCCATGTCAAGTTTTGAACTGACAGTGGAGAGCCTGCTTCGGATCCTCTGTCTCCCTATCTCTCTGTCATTCTCCCAGCTCTCTCTCTAAGAAATAAATAAACATTAAAAAATAAAGAAAAGAAGAGTGACTTCAGGACCTAGAAGTTGGGTCCAAGTCAGCAGCTAGATGCTCCCTTGTCCCATTCACAAAAAGGCATTCCTCATCATCAAAATCTTGACTCTCAACTTTTTATAGTTCTGTCATTTTATCACATGTGTATATTCATGTAAGTATCACCACAATCAAGAAACAGAACTGTTCCATCACCACCAACTGTATGTCACTCCTGTCACCCCTTTATAGCTGTACCCATGCCCTCTCCCTCTCCATCCCTAACCCTGAGCAACCACTGATCATTTTCCATCCCTATTATTTTGTCATTTCAAGAAGGTCATATAAACAGTCTCATACAGTGTATGACATTTGCAGAGTGGCTTTTTGTACTCAATATGATGCCCTTGAGATCCACCTAAGTGGTCACATGTATCACTAGTTCATCCCTTTGTATTGCTAAATAGTTAGCCACAGTATGGATGCACCACAGTATTTTAGTGGTGAAAAAAAGATCACAGGCTAAACAGAAAAAAAAAATCAAGCACTTATGAAATCTCTGAAAGGGAGAGACTTTCCTAGCATAACACAGTGGTGAATTGTTCAGAAAATGGAATCAGACTGATGATGTTTTTACCCCCGCCTTGGGACTCTGGCTAAGTGACTTCTCCCCAAGCCTTCACCTTCCCTGTGCACGTGGGTAGAAGAGAGTCCTCTTCTTGGAATTGTGAAGACAAGCCAGCAAGTCGTCTACAGGTCGCCCTTGAGTAATGCAGGATCATCACTCCAAGAAGCACTAGATGAAATCACACGGAAAAAGATGGAAAATTTTGGCAAATAAATTTTTAAACTCCTTTGAGATAAAATGCAATTAAAAGTTAGATAACAACCAGTCAAGACACAATAGTGGTAAATAAAGACAACAAAGGAAAAATTGGCTCCTCTCCCCATCCCCTTCCCCCAGAAAATTGCTAAAGAAATTTCCAGCACACAATAGGGTAAGGGGAGAATTGGAAGAGACCACACGCGAGGAAGAAATAAAATTAGGAACAAACATGTGGACAAAACACCAATTGTCACTAGAATGCAAACAAATGAAAAGGGAACAAATCCATTCCATATTTTGCCCAACATTAACCAATATGTAAATAGATTTTAGAGGAAGTTCCCAGTTTATCAAGGGAGGGTGCAGATGGTCCCTCCCAGGCACTGCCAGTGGGAGGTGTTAAGGAAAAAATTATTCTGATACTTGTTAAAACAGTAAGGAATACTTTATGTGGGACCATTGCAATAGGCGCCAAGACTGTTGCAACAGGGAAGAGGGATGGGGCTCAACTCACAATACAATAAGGACAAGAGAAGATTTATAGCCAAAATGCAGAGCGAGGAGGTCAGTAGATTGAAAATTCAACGGTAGTGGATTCTTGCCTACTTAGCAGGATTCTTGCTGCAGGCAGGCCATGGCTATTGGAAATCAGAGGTGCTCAGATATTGGGTGGGGGTGGGTGGGTAGTATCTGAACTGACTTAACAGTATTTTTAATTATTTAATTATTTATTTTTTAAAATCTTTATTTATTTATTTTGAGAGAGAGAGAGAGAGATTGAGAATCTCAGGCAGGCTCCATGCTGTCAGTGCATAGCCCAACATGGGGCTCGATCTCATGAACAGTGAGATCATGACCTGAGCCGAAATCAATAGTCCAATGTTTAACCAACTGAGCCACCCAGGTGCCCCTGACTTAGTAGTATTCTTACTAACATAGGACATAGCAAGCCAAAGGCAGTGTCCAAGGATGAGGCCTAGTCAAATAGTAGACAAGGGAAATAAAAGCAAAAATTAACTATTGGGACATCATCAAGATAAAGAGCTTCTGGGGGCACCTGGGTGTCTCAGTTGGTTAACCTACCGACTTTGGTTCAGGTCATGATCTCATGGTTCATGAGTTCGAGCTCCGTGTCGGGTTCTGTGCTGACTGCTCAGAGCCCGGAGCCTGCTTCAGATTCTGTGTCTCCCTCTCTCTCTGCCCCTCCCCTGCTCACACTCTGTCTGTCTCTCATTCTCAAAAGTAAACATTAAAAAATAAGATAAAAAGCTTCTGCACAGCGAAAGAAACAATCAACAAAACTAAATGGCAACCGACAGAATAGGAGAAGATTTTTGCAAATGACATATCAGATAAAGGGTTAGTATCAAAAATCTATAAAGAACTTATCAAACTCAACACCCAATAAAACAAATAATCCAGTGAAGAAAAGGGCAGAAGACATGAATAGACACCTCCAAAGAAGACATCCAGATGGCTAACAGTCACATGAAAAGATGCTCAACATCACTCATCATTGGAGAAATACAAATCAAAATCACAATGAGATACCACCTCACACCTGTCAGAATGGCTAAAATTAACAACTCATGAAACAACAGATACTGGAAGGGATGCAGAGAAAGGGGAACTCTTTTATACTGTTGGTGGGAATGCAAACTGGTGCAGCTACTCTGGAGAACAGTATGGAGGTTCCTCCAAAAAACAAAACAAAACAAAACAAAACAAAACAAAACAAAAAAACAAAAACAGAAGTATCTTACCAGCAATTGCACTGTTAGGTATTTATCCAAAGGATACAAAATGCTGATTTTGGGGTGTGCGTGGGTGGCTCAGCTGGTTGGGCATCTGTCTCTTGATCTTGGCTCAGGTCATGATCTCATGGTTTGTGAGTTTGAGCCCTGCGTCAGGCTCTACACTGACAGCCTGCTTGGAACTCTCTCTCATCTCCACCCCTACCCCACTTGTGCTCTCTCTCTCTCTCTCTCTCAAAATAAATAAACTTTAAAAAATGCTGATTTCAAGGGGCACATGCACCCCAATATTTATAGCAGCACTATCAACAGTAGCCAGATTATGGAAAAAGCCCAAATGTGCATTGACTGATGAATGCATAAAGAGGTGGTACACACACACACACACACACACACACCACAGGAATATTACTCGGCAATCAAAAAGAATGAAAATTTGCCATTTGCAATGACCTGGATGGAACTAGAATGTATTATGTTAAGTGAAATAAGTCAGTCAAAATATATGATTTCACTTATATGTGGAATTTAAAAAACAGATGGACATAGGGGAAGGGAAGGAAAAATAAGATAAAAACAGGGAAGCAAACCATGAGAGACTCTTCAATACAGATGGTAGGGGATGGGCTAAATGGGGGATGGGCATTAAGGAGGGCACTTGGGGTGAGCACTGGGTGTTACATGTAAGTGATGAATCACTGGTTCTACTCCTGAAACCAATACTACACTGTATGTTAACTAACTTGAATTTAAATAAATAAATTTAAAAAAAAGAAAGATTAAAAAAAATCAGAAAACCTAGCAGTCCAAAAATAGAGGATTGCAAACCATGGTGCTTACATACTAGATGGTGTTACACAGCCATTTAAAAAGATATCTTAATGTGGGGGAACACTTAACAAGTGAACAGAATGTAAAATACACATGAACCTAATTCCAAACTGACTTTAAAAGCAGCCAGAAGGAAATACAATAAAATGTTGGCATTCGTTTTCTCCTTTGCTTTTCAGTATATTTCTAATTTTCTTTAGTTATGATGAGTGAATTTTAAAATGAAACAGTGAGTGGCCTATATACATATGTTTTAGAAATTGGCTGCATCACTTAACAGAAATTGTGAAAAATTAAGTGTCCTACATCTTAAGGTTCTAAGTTAAATTAAGTTCTAATACATCTATCCCTTCCCTTATTTCACTTTTACTATTGAGATAATTGACTTAACTGGCCAGGAATATCCACTGGTACTGGGCAACTTTGTTTAATCAAGCCCCAGTGTGTGCAGAGTCAGCCTAAATGGCAGAGGTACCGGAAGGCGGATGTTTGGTCCTACAGGAAGTCCTGCTTATTTGATTAATATTTATAAGAAATTGTTCTTTCTTCTTTCAACCAATACTGAGGTACAAATAAGTTCAGACCCTGTAGCGGGACTGGGGGTCCCATGGTGAGCAAAACAGACACGTGCGGTCTGTCTAGATGGACTTTACCATCTTCTAGAAGAGATAGAGTTTAATCAGCCGGTCACAAAAATCAATCCCAAATCCCTCTGTGGGGAGTGTTGTAGGGCTGAGGACCACTCTGAGAGCATTGGACCAGGATGGTCAGGAATTGCCACCAGGTTAGGATCTGAGGAAGAGCAGGAGCAAATGTGACCAAGAAGAAAGTTAACCATGTTCTCTGGGGAGGAATCAGTGTGTGCAAAGGTCCCAGGGCAGGAGCAAGTAGCTACAATGAGTGATGAGGCCAAAAGAGAATAGACTCTTGGAAGGGGCCAAACCCAGCTTATCACATACAAGAGCCATTAAACTAGACAAATAGAAATATTAGGTGAGAACACACCTGGGAATCACATGAACTGTCCAATCCTGGCTGGGCTGCTGAGCACTCAGAATGTTCTGTCCATTTGGTTTTGTCCACACCATTTGGTGTGATTAGACAAGACCCCTCAGGGATCTGTCTTTTGTGTCTTTCAGGGATTTTAAAGGGATCATCCTGACCCTCCTCTGGGAGAGCAATGAGCATCTGCTGAATGTTGTGGAGGTGAGGGCTGCTGCCCAGAGGCCTCTGCGTGCCCCTGGACTGGCTGCTGGCCGTATGTCCCCAGCCACCTCTGCCTCTTAGATTTTGCTGATAATGGCTTTGTGGGTGAAATTGAGAGAAAGGGACCCACAACCACAGCTACCTAGCTTCTGTCACCTCATGTGATGTTTTCTTCATCCTAAAAATTAAACCTCATTCATTCATTTATCCACTTACTGAGCCACCAAACATTTCTCGGACACTTACTACATGTCAGATACTGAGTGGGCTAAGAGGAACAAGCCCGGTCTCTGTCCCTGGGAGGCCAGCACCCCGCATAGGGCAACAGACATGGCGGCACCACAGGGAGATGGATGGGGCTGCTGGAGCTACCGAGTGCACAGTTCCAGCACACCCCACACAGGGGTGTCTGTGTGTGTTCCTGTTGGCCTCCAACTAGGCTGCAAATCCTTCAGAATAGGGTCTGTGAGTCATCCATATTTGTGGCCTTTGGCCTAGTACCTAGTTTGGCACTTCATAGAACACTCTCAACCTGGTCATTGGAATGAGATTCCATTTGGGTCTTGAAGGACAAAAAACGAGTTTTGCCATTCAGTCACTCATGCCTTGAGTACTGGGATATTGGCAGTGGTAAAAAGGGCAGTTGGGTACGAAGAGTGACATCAGGAGAATGGGCTAGGAGGTGTGGAGAGTGGGGTGGAGGATGCAGGAGCATGGGCCAGAGCCCCATGGTGAGCATCCTTGCCCAGACAGCATCGACCTCTTTTGCAGGAGTTTTACCGCAAAGAGAAGCACTCAGTCACCAGGCCTGACTGCATGTACGAAAACTTTGACCAGTGTGCAGAGAATATCTGCAAGAGGATCCTGGAATACCATGTCCAGACAGACGAGTACCATAACTCCTGCCTCATAGGTGGGTCTGGGCGGCAGGCGGGCAGGCAGGTGGAGGGTGTGACACATGCCACCAATTGAGCAGAGCCTGGGCCTCACAGCCTGGAGGGTGCCCTCCTGACCAGGAGGTCACTGAGGGAGGCACAGGAGCCTCCCTGTGAAAAGCTGCCATCTTGGAATTAGGTAAAAACATTGATCAGATTTAACTGGGAGGCACAACAACGCTGAAAAAAAAAATGACTTTTCTTGAGAAATCTGGTGATTTGTATCACTAAAAATGTTTTTTTTTTTTAAATTTTTTTTTTTCAACGTTTATTTATTTTTGGGACAGAGAGAGACAGAGCATGAACGGGGGAGGGGCAGAGAGAGAGGGAGACACAGAATCGGAAACAGGCTCCAGGCTCTGAGCCATCAGCCCAGAGCCTGACGCGGGGCTCGAACTCACGGACCGCGAGATCGTGACCTGGCTGAAGTCGGACGCTTAACCGACTGCGCCACCCAGGCGCCCCTAAAAATGTTTTGTTCATTGCACAGGTAATTTTGACAGCTTTATTGAGATAGTCACATACCACACAATTTGCCTGTGTAAAATCTCCAATTCAGTGGATTTTAGTATATTCTCAGAGTTGGGCAACGATCACTACTTCCCTGTCCCTCCATCACTGTCCCAGCCCTAAGCAACCACTCAACTACTTTCTGCCTCTGTAGATTTCCTATTCTGAGCTTGCATATGCACGGAATCACTGTGTGCTCCTTTGTGACTGGTTTCTTTCATTCTGCATAACATTTTCAAGGTTCATCCGTGTTGTAGCATGTGTCAGTATTTCATTCCTTTTCATGACTCACTCTTATTCCATTGTGTGCATATGCCACGTTTTGTTTACCCTGCATCAGTAGACATTTGTCTGTTTCCACCTTTGGCTACTGTGAATACTGCTGTTATAAACATTCACATACACGTTTTGTGTGGACATACGTTTTCCTTTCTCTTGGATGTATAGCTAGGAGTGGAATTGCTGGGTCATGTGGTAACTCTGTATTTGAACGTTTGAAGAAAACTTTCCACGGGTATTTGTTAAGTATCAACTGTATGCCTGGCCCATGCTGGGCTTTGATGACCCCGATAGACACAGGCTCCTGGAGAATAGGGACATGAAAACAGGCAGGTAGAATACATCTTGCCATTTACATTTATTGTAATGACATTAAAGAGGCTGTAAAAACACGCCCAGCGCCCACCTTTGCCCATTTCTCCACGTTCCTCTGCATCTTTGTCTGTAGCCACGCATGTTTTATGCGGTTGTAAGTCCTAATTATTCCTGCTGTGTTGGGTAGAAGAGGGAGATGATTGGAGGAGAGCTAGACCTAGTTTCAAGGCCCAGCACTGCCTTCTCTCTGCCTTATGACCTTGACCAAGTCACCTCACCTCTGTGGGCCTCAGTTTCCTTGTCTGTAAACTGGAGATAAAGACAACACTCACTGTGCAAGTTTTTTGAGGATTAAGCCCACTACACAGACTTGCCATATACAGAGGAAATAACCAGTGGTGGCTCTCACTACTGTGGCTATAGAATGACTGGCATTGAAACTACTGGAGCATTTTGTTTCTCTAGCTCAGAATGTCCCCATGTGAAGTCTGGGATCCTATCCTATGTGACCTTCCTCAAAAGAAAGGTTCTGTGGTCAAACGTATGGGTTTGGGAAATGCCGAAGATTATGTCCCTCTCTGGAAGAGTCACAGTTCCCATTAAATGGAGACTTCCATTTCCTGAAATTTGGGAGTCCAGTATCCTGACCACCTTTCCCACTGAAAACATTTACAAGTATTGGATATACCATTTTTGGGATGAGCTCTTTTAATTGATGAGCTACCCATAAAGTAAGAAATACACAAGGGTCCCACATTGGGTGAAAATAGGAACTCCAAGAAAGAAATTGAACAGTAACACATTGCCGTAAGGATATTGCTGACTCCCAGGTGAGCTTGAGCCTTTGTTTTCATGGCCTCCAGGGCTTTGGGAGCAGAAGACAAAGCCCCAGACCACCCATGGTGCAAAGTCTGGAAGGACACAAGCCACAGAAAACTGGGACCACCCCCTCAGGGCTCTAGCTGCAAAGTGGGGTGAATGAGAAAGAAACCAAGTCCCCCTCCCCTGTCCTTCAGCACCACCAGCAGTAGCAACTAGAAGGAAACTGTCTTATTAAAAAACCTTGGGGGGTGCCTGGGTGGCTCAGTTGGTTAAGCGTCTGACTGCCTCAGGTCAGATCTCACGGTTTGTGAGTTCGAGCCCCATATCAGGCTCTGTGCTGACACCTCAAAGCCTGGAGCCTGCTTTGGATTCTCTCTCCCTCTCTCTCTCTCTCACTGCCTCTACCCTGCTCATTCTCTGTCTCTGTCTGTCAAAAGTAAATAAACATTAAAAATATTTAAAAAAAAAAAAAAAAAAGGGGCGCCTGGGTGGCGCAGTCGGTTAAGCGTCCGACTTCAGCCAGGTCACGATCTCGCGGTCCAGGAGTTCGAGCCCCGCGTCAGGCTCTGGGCTGATGGCTCAGAGCCTGGAGCCTGTTTCCGATTCTGTGTCTCCCTCTCTCTCTGCCCCTCCCCCGTTCATGCTCTGTCTCTCTCTGTCTTAAAAATAAATAAACGTTGGAAAAAAAAAAATTAAAAAAAAAAAAAGAAAAAAAAAAACCTTGGTACTGGGTAAAGCAGAAGGGAAACTCTAATAAGAATCTGTAACTATAAAATGGCCTTGGTGCCTGAAGTTAACTTTGTTTTTGTAGATCATCCAAAAGACCTCCAACCGACAATTTAGCTTAAAATGGTCTTGAATTAGTGGTGCCCAGATGCTTATCTGGTAGACACCATAAATCCTTTCTAGAAAAGAAACCCACCTTCAATTCATGCCTCTAAGGATTCTCACAAGTCAAATTCCCAGAAGAAGAGCTCACAGTAAACAAACAAACAACACACACATACACACACACACACACACACACACACAGGGAAAAGGCCCCTAAAGCATGAGGCAGCAGAAGGAGATCAGTAAAGACTTCAGATACTGAACCTATTAGACACAGAATATAAAATAATGTATTTATTACAGTTAAATTAAAAAGGATACTGGAAACATGAGGAAGGAGTGAGAGACTATGAAAATGACCAAATAGATAGGAAAGAGAACCACATAGAACTTCTATATTGGAAAAATAAATAGTTGAAATTTTGAAATTGTGAATGGCTTCTACTATCAGAGAAAATTTCCAAAACACAATGCAGAGAAACAAAGAGATGATAGTCTGGGAGAGGTAAAGGGATATGGATGAGAAGGTAGGTGTAACGTGGGGCTACTTAGGGGTCCCCAGGGACAGAAGGGGACCAGGGTCGAGGCAATCTTTGAGGAGATAATGGATAAAACAGACTCCTCAAGGCTCCATGCACTTTTCATAAGCTGGGAAGTCCTGTAGAGTATTGAAGAGAAGTCCTTTGAATTTGCTTAATCTAGTATTTTCTGTACTGCTCTGACCACAGGATCCCTCCTAATGAGATAGCTATGACCACATTGTAGACCAAGTCCTTCTCTTTGGGAAATTGCTTTGGGGCTTTGTGGGAGAGATCACTTCAGCAGCTTGGCTCTGCTCTGTTCCCTCGCCTGGTCCCCCACCTCCCAACTCCTGTAGAATTACGGGCCCAGATGAGGAGATTTGAGGAGCTGCTGCCCCAGGTCTGCTGGCTGGTGATGGAGAACTTCAAAGAACACCACTGGAAAAGATTCTGTGCATCTGCCAAAGAGATCCGGAGACAGTTCTGGGATTATCAGGAGAAGCTGGAGATAAGGAAGGTGGGAGCCCCAGGACTAGTCCTCCTCTGGGACGAAGGGCCCCTGGGAGCTCAAAAATGGGGGCAAGGCATAGGCAGAACTGGCCAGGCTGGCATTGTTGCATGGGGACTAAGGGACACAGGGCATTGGAGAAATGCCTTCTTCTTCATAGAAGGTGTTCAATAAATTCCTTTTTTGGATTTAACGAGTGGGTCTGCTGATTCTGTGGGAGTGTGGTCATTGACATGAGCAGCAAAGGTCTACCTGGTTCTTGGAGCACAGACATGGATGCCATTGATTTTATTGGACTTAAGGCTCTGGTTATACTGGAGCTGCTGCTCAGCTCTCCCACTCCCCAGCCCTCAGAGTCAGCTCCAGTCATGCCCCCATCTTGCCTTCTCTGCCTTCCTCTGTCCATCCATGGCCTTTCCCACACCCGGGTCAGAGCACACAAGTCTGACTATGGCCATTTAGCAGAGGGCATGGGCCCGTGACATTCTGGCCCTGACCTAGAGACCAGGTCAAAATCCCCACTGATTTCTGGATTGTTTGATTAAAGGATGAAAATGCCCAGAAGCTCCATCAAAATCTCGGACATCCCGCACATATCCAAGAAATGGAGTCTCTGTGTCAGGTGGAAGAGAAAAGGCAGAACGATTTAGACACTGTGATTATGGCAACCAGGGAGAAGCTTGAGGTCAGTAGTGCCATTGGCTGCTGGGCCTGGGTGCTGAGGGCTGTACTGCCCCCAGAGAGACTCCCCCAACTGACAGTCCAGCAACAGCACTGAGCATGGCCCCTAGATGGTACCCTGGCCAAAGGGGTCATGAAAGCCAGCAGGTTTCATAGAGCTGGCTGGTCATTACTGGCTGGCTTAACTTGCATCTTTTGATTTCTAAATGAATTAATTACAAAATTACTAATGAGAATTTTTTTCAAGACCCACATCTATGTATTTTGTGTTTAGTGAATAACCTCTGGGTGTTCCTTGGCCACCTCTTTTTTTTTAATGTTTCTTTATTTTTGAGAGAGAGAGAGAGAGAGAGAGAGAGAGAGAAAGCAAGTGGGGGAGGGGCAGAGAAAGAGGGAGACACAGAATCCGAAGCAGGCTCTAGCCTCTGTGCTGTCAGCCCAGAGCCCGAAGTGGGGCTTAAACTCACAAACTGTGAGATCATGACCAGAGCCGAAGTCAGATGTTTAGCTGACTGAGCCACGCAGGTGCCCAGCTTGACCAGTTCTAAACCATTTCCTATCTTTGAGCCCAGTCAGCTCTTGGGAGAGGCCTCTTGGCTGAGGACCAGATGCCACTTAACTCGGACATAGTTGACTCATGGCTTTGGTCTCGTCTCACCTGCCAGCTCCCCAAGTCCTCCCTCAGCTGGCCTTGGGGGCAGACCCCTCTCCTTGCAGCCGCAGACTCCCCATGTTCCCTGCAGGAATTCACCAGGAAGTACGGCCGGTTTTTCATAGCCAGCCTGGCCACCTTCACCGAGAAGTTCCTGCTGCAGTTGGATGAAGTGGTCACCATCGACGATGTCCGGGTTGCAAGTAAGTGGTGCCGTGGACCTTGTGCCTGAGCCCCAGGGGTGGGGGTGAGGTGGAGGCAGATGGGCCCAGGGCATCTGCTTTTCCCCAGCTCCCTGGAATGAAACCAGATTCTCTACCGAGAGGACTGATGGTTTTTGGTTTTCGTTAACAGTAAGGTGTTGTTGTTTTTTTAATGAAAAAAGTAGATCCCAAATGGGTCAAAAATTATATGTAAAAAAATAACCCTAATAGTAAATGTTTTCATAATCTTGGAGTAGGGACAGCTTCCCTAAGTAGGAGATGAGAGCCAGAAGCTGTGAAGGCGATGGCTGGCACTCCTCCATGGCCAAAATAAAAACGAAGAAAAATGTCAAAAACTTGAAAGAAAAACCACAACTGGACAAATGTTCCTAACAGGCTATAGGCCAGAAAAAGACCTAACCTCCCCCATGGTAGAGGTTACATTTCTAAAAAGAGGCAAAGGACAAACACATGCAATGCAAAAGAGAAGCAGTTCATATGTCCAGTGAGTATAAAAGATGCTTGACCTCACTGAGGATGAATAATGAGAATGTAAACACTATTAAGATATCACTTTTCACCAACAGCCTGGCAAGGTTTGCAAATTGAGTGACACCCAGCCCTGGTGAGAATGTCAGAAATCCCAGGTACCACAGAGACCCCCTGGAGAGGTGTACATCAATATCCCTGTCTTGGAGAGCCCTCTGTCAGCACCTGTCAAAATTCAGACGGTGTATACCTTTCACCCGGCAGTTCTAACACTAGGAATATATCTGACAGAAATACTTACACAATTTTTCCAAAGATATCTTTCCAAGCATATTCATCACAGCACCATTTGTTGTTGCAAAGAACTGGAAACAACACTAACATCCACGTGTAGGTGATTGGATCAGTAAATTATGGTCCCAATGTACAAGTGCATACTGGGCAGCCGTTAAAAGGGGTCAGTGTGTCTACGCGTGCCAGTGTGCAGAGTCAGGAAGGAATACTGTTATGGGAAAAAGCAAGTTCACAATTAGTACTTATCTATGATACCATTTTTTTTAAAAAGTGCATATGTGATATAAACATATATTCACATATATGTATGTGAATCTGTGTGAGGGACAGACACAGAATGAGAAAGACAGAGCCTGAGGGACAGGTCCCACATTGTTGGCAATGATCACCCCTGGTGGGTGGAATGGTGACAGACTCCTAAATTTTTTTCTTTTCCCCCGTTAGGTGATGTTTAAACTTTTTCTAACGTGTGTTTTGCTTTTATAACTATATAAAGATTAATATTTTTTTATTTTGTTTATTTTTGAAAGAGAAAGAGAGACAGAGACAGAGCATGAGCAGGGGAGGGGTCAGAGAAGGAGAGCGACACAGAATCTGAAGCAGGCTGAGACTCTGAGCTGTCAGCACAGAGCCCGATGCCAGACTCGAACTTATGAACTGCGAGATCATGACCTGAGCTGAAGTCTGACGCTTAACCAATTGAGCCTTCCAGGCACCCCAAGGTTTAAATCATATAGTAAATGTTATCCATTTACTTACCTAGTGAGTAATTAAAATATATTACTTTTATTTTTAAGAGCTTTTGGGATCCCTGGATGGCTCAGCTGATTGAGTGTCTGACTCTCGATTTTGGCTCAGGTCGTAATCTCATGGTTTGATCAATCAAGTCCCATATCAGGCTCCATTCTGAGCATGGAGCCAGCTTAACTGTCTCTCCCTTTCCCTCTAACCCCTCCCCGACTTGCTCACACATGCACTCTCAAAAGTTTTTATTACAAAGACAATTCATTGTAAAAATTAAAAACTTGGGGTGCCTAGGTGGCTCAGTTGGTTAAGCGTCTGACTTTGGCTCAAGTCATGGTCTCACAATTCGTGGGTTCAAGCCCTGCATCACACTCTGTGCTGGCAGCTCTGAGCCTGGAGACTGCTTCGGATTCTGTGTCTCCCTCTCTCTCGGCCCCTCCCTTGCTTAATCACTCTCTCTCTCTCTCTCTCAAAATAAATAAAAACATTAAAAATATTTTTAATTAAAAACTCAATCTTAATTACAAAGAAAGGGAAGAAAACAGTCCTTCTACTCAGAACTAAGTGCCCTTAATGTTTGCTGTCTCATCTTTCCAGTCCTTTCCTTTTGGGCACAGACCTGAGTGTGTGTGTGTGTGTGTGTGTGTGTGTGTGTGTGTGTTACAGGGTGTGTGCTCTTCCATGACCTAATTCGCCCTCGGGTGGACATTAGCCAAGCCAGTCAATCATCTTCTTGAGCATTTTCACTTGCTGTGCATTGTACTTTATTCATTAGTCCTCTGCTGTTGAACGTGGGGCCATTTCCAATTTTTCACTCCTATAATTGTGCTGAAGGGAACATCTTCATCCTTATATCTCTATTCTGGGGCAATAGGTTCCTGGAAGTGGACTTTTTGGGTCACAATGTATATGCATTTTGAGGTAGTGGTCATTTTCCCATATTGGAAGTCTCTGTGTCCAGTGCAGGCCTTGTTTGGGAAAGCAGGGCCTGCAGAGGCACTAGAGATGAGGCCTGAAGGAGGCTGGGCAGAGCAGGCAGCAGGGAAGCCACTCTTGGTAACTTGGAAGGAACCGTGGAGCTGGAAGAGCCCCGTACCAGCCCCAGGGAGGCCTCTCCTGCTGTAACTCCGGCTTCTGGGCCAAGCAGCCTGGCCCTGTCCTCCCTGGCAGATCGGGGGAGCTCCTGCCTGCTGGCTGTCACTCGGCTGCTGCAGCCCCGTCAGGAAGGCACTTGAAAGGACAGGTCAGTGAGCCAGATATCAGAGGGACAACATTGAATGTGTTTGCCCCAGGGATAGTTCAGAACCCATTTGAGCTAGTATAAGACAAAGAGGGGTCTATAGAGCTTATTTGGAGGCTTGTGGAAGCTGTGTGAAGGTCAGAGCGTCGGGCTCTGGGCTTTGGAGCTGGGAAGACCGCCTAAATCACACCTCCCATCACCAGCCCCCCCACCCCCCCTGGGCCTTCAGATATGGTGCTTCCAGCTTCCCTGTGGGACTGGGCTCTGCCTCCCACTGGACACTCCAAGTCGGGAGGAAGGGAGCAAGTCCTCATCCCTCTAAACGTAAGGTCGGGGGAAATCCCCTTGATCTCAGCCCGTGTGTGAGGCTATGGTCATAACCTGTCTTTTGCCTGCCAGGGATGGAGCCTACCAAACAGAAAACATCAATCCTCATACGGAGGAAACTCGCTAGGCTTTCCCTGAAGGAAGAAAGTGAGAAGCCCCTGATTGAGCGGGGGAGCAGGTAAGAGCCAAGAGCATTGAAGAATACCACCAATGGCTGAGTTTGCTGGAGCACGAGGCAGCGGCATAGTCAGGGACAACTGGAAGCCTTGGAAAGGCATTATGTTCTAAGCCTCAGTTTCCTTGCCTGTGAAATGCGCATGGAAGCCCACCTTCTGTGGTATTACAAAGAGAAAGTTTCATGAGATTGTACTTAGAGTGCCCCTGGCACACAGTTAAGAGCTCACCAGCTATTAGTTCCTTTGGTAAGGACCCACAAAGGGGCCCCCAAAGAAAGGGAGGCCCATCCCAGTATGGGGCACATTCTTGAGTCACTGGTCGTACTGTGGAGCGCTGCATGTGTGATAAGAGCTGTCAAAGTCCTTGTTCTCTGTGCCCCAAGAATGTGACTCTGGAAGAGGAAGTAAGGCAGTGATTTGCCCAACACAGTAGGAAAAATGGGCCAGGAATCGGTGACTGCCACCTGGCTGGCCCACTGCTGAGGAAACTGAGGCCTGCAAAAGGGAGACAACTAGAAGTGCAGCATTCCTCTCTCCCGTGCAGAACCCAAGACCGGCTACACACACGAATTCAGTGTGAAAGTAGGAAAAAGAACTTGAAGAAACTTAATGTTAAATGCTCAGTGAGGTTTTTCTTTTAATGAAGACATTTACAACATGATCTTTTAAAAATTAAAAAAAGGCAAAGATATGCCAAACGTTTCCACCGGGATTGGAGGGTGCGCTGTGAAGGACGATGACAAGCATGTCAGACTTTTACATGCATGTTTATTTGTAGGAAGTGGCCAGGAATCAAACCCACTGACGTCACCATCCAAAACAAGATTCTCCTCCGGAAAACATCATCCATCATCACCACCAAAACGACCCTGGGCCACCTGGCAACCGTGGAAGCCCGAGATGCCGTCTACCTGGTGAGTCGAGAGACAGGGTGTAGATGGGCATGTCCTAGGGAGCACAGGGCAGCTCAGTTTGGCTGCCTTGGGAAGAAGGGAGCTTCCCATCCCAAGGTGCCCTCATGGTTGGCCCATGGGGAAGGTGACCCATGCCAGGGGGCCCCAGAGCACAGTGTCAACACTCAAGACAGTTAATGTTTGCAGACCCATGTTCGTGGGTCATGTCCAATCCTAGTGATAGTGTGGGTCTGATGGCATGAGCCCCAGTGCCAGGGGGAGCCCAGCTGAGGGACACCCCACCCAGACTGAGGGGTGAAGGAAGACCTCTGGAAGAACAGTTGAGTCAGAGTGAGGGGACAGAGTAGTAAGAGGCACAGAGGCCATGGGAGCAGTGGGAGGCAGTGGGTAGAGCAGCTGGCAGTTACTGAGCACCTGCCATGCTTCTCTCAACATGAGGCATCTCACTGACTCCTCATAATGGCCCCATGATGGAAAGAATTGTCCACCTAGTACTGATGAGGACATTGAAGCTTAAAGAAATGTGTCCCCCTCGTGCTGCTATGAAGTAACAAAGGCAGGATTTGAGCCCAGTGCCTATTAGTCACCCCTGGGGCCTGTCTAAAGAGGAGGCTGCACCCAGATGCTGCCTGTGGCAATGTTGGTCCTGGTGCCGAGAGAGAAATCTTGTCCTGCCCAGGGTACAAGATAGGCTGACCCCACTGGGGGAGAGCCCACGCCCTTCCCTGGCCACTATGCCAAGCTTGGGCAGAGGGGACACCTCTGTCAAGTTCAGTAAGGGCTCAAGGTGTGGAGGGATCAGCCTTACATGGAAACCAAGTCCCCTGAGCTCCAAGGAAGCCACAGTGCGGGATGGCAGTTAGGAATGGTGCAGAGTCCAGAATCATGGGGATGGGTCCTTGTCCCTGCTCAGCCTCTTTCTAGTTGGGTGACCCCAGGCAAGATTCTGAGCCTCAGTTTCCCCATCTATAAAACGACTGGACCTGCCAAATGGGTTGCTGGACAGATTACATGAGAAGTGATTTGTGGAACCCTTGTCAGTGTCTGGAGTAGGTTAAAAACCACCCGCCAGTGGGGTATTGCATTCCTGTAGGTCCCAGAGTCCAAAAGTCCCTCCTCATCTGGCCTCCTCCTGCTGGTTTGCTCCCAGAAATATTTAGCATTATTTGAAGAGGAGTTGAAGAAGATCCAGGACGACAACACATTGCAGGTGAAGGAGGCTCAGCACTGGAAGGACAGCTGGAAGCGCTCCGTGGATACCATCCAGGGCCTGTACTTGTGACACCCTCAACCCACCCCACATAAAGGTTCATTTTTTATGGACTCCTTCTCTATCCATCTGTCCGCCCATCCATCCATCCATCCGTTCATCCATCCCTGCTCTATACCCAGCACAGTAGCTTCATCAGTGACCAGGACATGGTGTGGTCCCTGCCCACGTGGATGGGTAAGGAGGACAGAGGTGAAAGGGGGTTCCATGTGGTTCTCAGGGTTGGTGGGTCACAGTATTGGGCCACTTAAAATAGAGACCAGTAATTCAGAGGACATAATTCCAATAGGCATGCTTGGCACTTCATCTTGGAAAATGAAATAATAAAATTATCTGGGCATATGGGTATATTTACATTTAACAAAGTGTAAGATAATTGCAACCATGCAACCCACAAAGAATTCATCCAGTCTTGATTGGGTATCTGCCTGGCAACTTGCCTGACCAAATTATAGCATTTTGAGGAAAATCTTCCAGGACTCCTTAATTTTCCTAGGGGCCCCTTAAATCTTGTGAGACTCAGATCCTTCCCTCTGGAAGCCTCCATCTTGCATCTTCCTTGCTGATTTTCTCTTCCTTGATTAAATGGCCTAACCACGCCAGATCTCATTTGTTAGTAGCTTTTTGTGGCACTTGGATGGACTGCTTACATTCCTTCCTTGATTTCATCACCTCCTGTTCCTTTTACCTGGTTTGCATTTTGACTTTGCATCAGTTTGGATTTTCCTATGTTTTACCTGTTTTAATGACTTGATGAGGTAGGCTTTTGCTCCCATTTACAGATGTGGAAACTCAAGTTCAGAAGGTCAAGACAACCTCCTCAAAGGTATACAGCCAGTATAGCGCCTCAGCATACTTTTTGGTTCCCCAAAAGTGGACAAAGACTTGGGGGCAAGCCATTGTTTTGGAGATGATCCCAAGAAGCATGAATGAGGTCATGGGGAAGGGGAGCCTGGAAGAAGCCTTGGCCTTGCTCCAGACCCCTTCTAACCCTCCTTCACACACACCAGGCACATCCTGTCCTCCTCACCTGTCCCCCACCCTGCATTGCCTGTCCCCTGGCCTGTCACTGACCTACCTCCTGACCTGTTTTCCTGTAGCCACTGTCCACACTAGGGACTGTGGGCTCATTGTAGTTCCAGGTGCTCACAGAGGTAGACTGCAAGACCCCAGTCCTTCTCTCAAAGCTACCCTTGGGATCTTAGGGACTTCCCTATCGGGCAGGTAGTTAGGGAAATGGATGCCACTGCCCCATGATAGAGCTGCCTCCAACCTCTTTCCATTCTCCCTCTTGTAAGTTCTCCCATGTCTGCTCTTTCTTGACCATGCCTCCATGTTCCCCACCCGAGAAGTCAGTGTGAGTGTGCCTGAGCACATGTGAGGATGTGGAGAAGAAAATGACCTCCACAATGGAGGGGAGGTGGGCAGGGGCCCCCTGGGATTCTAGAGTTTCTCATCACCAAGTAAACTCTTTCAGGATGTGTTGAGCCCTGGCCTACAAGGCCAAAGCCCTTCCTTATCCTCTGGACTCTGCCCACCTCCTGGGCCCCAGACTGGTCCTTGACTCACTCTTGGCCTCAGTTTCCTAATTGTGCAACAAAAGCCTGATACAGAACCACAGAAGTGGATGCTCAGTGAGGTCCAGCTCCATCAAAACAGGTTGGAGTGTTGAGATGGAGTGATATGGGTACAGAAAGGAACACAGTGTATGGTAGCCAGGCTTTGTGTCCATGGCCAGGCACACACAAGGGGTCCTGGGGAAGACCCAAGAAGAGTGCATACACGAGCCCGCAAGCTGATGTGTACGCGTGTACATTGTACTAGTAGCTCCACACATGAGGTTGGTCTCCTTCAGCCAGCTCTGTGCACCCCACAGCTGCTGAGGCCTGGGTCATATGTTCACCACTGGACCCAGCAAGGGCTGTCAGTCTCACTTAGCCACTAGGATGAAGGGTGGGGAAGGGGCAGTTCCCTAAAGAAACACTAATGTCCTGTTCCGAACAGAAGAGGGCATGAATGTCAGCCAGGCAGAAGCACCAAGTCTCAGAATCATGCAAGCTGCCTGCATACCTGTCTCTGCCACTATGCACAAAGGGCTGTGTCCCAGAGAAAGGGCCTATCTTGTACAAGGTCACATAGTGATTCAATGGCAAAGCTCCTATATTTGCCTATGTATAGTAGAAAATCCAGTAGAAAAATAATGTGGCACAAAGATTTCTATCTCTTTCACATAAAAGAGCTCTTTTTTCTGTTGTGGGACAACTCCAGTGACCCCCACCCCAGGCAACTGGACGATAGCACTGACTTATTTGTGACTTACTGACAATAACCAGAGAAAATCACTTATGTTCCAGGAGAGGGGCCGTCCTCTTAACCTGCCCTTTTCTGTATTCACAAAACTTTCCTACAACCCCTATGGTGGAGGACATTTGCTAATAAAACAAACCAAAGACAAAAGCAAACCCCCCAAACCCAAAAAAGCTCTAGAGGCAGGCCGTCCTTATTGGTCCTGGACTGCTCATCATGGAAGACCACGGGTCATCTGTCCTTCCCCAGCATCCTAGCATGTGGTTTCTATCATCAAGGCTGTCCATGGTCCAGGTCTACACTTGAGACTGCAGGCAGGAGAAAAGAAGGAGGGAAAAGAGGCCCTCCCAGCTGTATCTGTCCCATCTGACCAGCCTCCCCAAAGTCCCCCATCATACTCTGTTCACATATCATTGACCTAAACTTTGGTCACTCTTAGCTGTCAGAGAGGTTAAGAACTTTAGTCTTTTCATTTGTTGAATTGCTGCCCAAATCAAAACTGGTTTTTTAAGCAAAGTGGGAATGAAAATGTGGAAACTACCAGTGCTCTTTCCTACACAGAACTTCAAGATGAAGAGGAGAGGGGGTTATTTCCAGGTGCGTGGGGCATCCACAGCCTCTCTTTCCTTGGTGTTCACTCATTCACAGAGAGAACAAAAAGTCTGTTCTAAACCAGTGTGTGAGTGGGATTGTGTTGATTTTTATCTGCTTGTCCCTTATAAGAAGACCTCAGAAAACCCTCTTCTATTTCATAAATGGGGTGGAGAGAGGTGGGGTTGTGAAGTCTTGTAGGCAAGCAACAGGTTCCTAAAAAGCTGAGTAAAAATCATATGTCTGTAAATCAAAGAATAGAATCTGTTGACCCCACCATGTTTGACCCTCATGGTGAATACTAGGAAAAATAATACACAGAAAATAAAACTAATACTAGTTAAAACTTCTCGTGAATGGGGCGCCTGGGTGGCGCAGTCGGTTAAGCGTCCGACTTCAGCCAGGTCACGATCTCGCGGTCCATGAGTTTGAGCCCCGCGTCGGGCTTTGGGCTGATGGCTCAGAGCCTGGAGCCTGTTTCCGATTCTGTGTCTCCCTCTCTCTCTGCCCCTCGCCCGTTCATGCTCTGTCTCTCTCTGTCCCAAAAATAAATAAACGTTGAAAAAAAAAAAAAACTCGTGGCAAAGTTTATCATGGACTAAAGATTAATGAAAGAAAAACAACATTTGGAAAACATTTTGATATGCATAATTTTAATTATTATTAAAAATAATAATCCCTAGGGATGACTGGGTGGCTCAGTCAGTTAAGCGTCTGACTTTGGCTCAGGTAATGATCTCAAGGTTCCTGTGTTCGAGCCCCACGTAGAGCTCTGTGCTGACAATGTGGAACCTGGAGCCTGCTTTGGATTTTGTGTTTTCCTCTTTCTCTTCCCCTCCCCTGCTCACACTCTGTCTCTCTGTCTCTCTCTCTCAAAAATAAACATTAAAAAATTTTTTAAAAATAATAATCCCTAAAATTTACAATAGCAGAATCTATAATCAGTAAATTATGATATGAACCCCAAATCAACTTACATAAAAAGTAATTGATCCTGACATAAATAATTGCAATGAATTAATAATAAAAGTAGATAAACTACAGTTGACTTTCTGTGCTATGTATATTTCTCAAATATTATCTCATTTAAACTTTTTAATACTTAACAGACTTCATATTTTAGAGCAGTTTTAGGTTTATAGAAAAGCTGAGCAAGGAACACCAGTTTCCCATATATTCCATCCCCTGCCCCCACAGTTTACTCTATTTTTAACATCCTATAGTAGTGTGATTCATTTATTAAAATTTACGGACCAACTAAAGTCCATAGTTTACATTAGGTTTCAGTCTTTGTGTTACATGGTTTATGAATTTTGACAGATGCTTTAGTGCCATGTATCCACCATTATAGTATCATGCAGAACAGTTGTACAACCAACCCTCAGGCCCCATGTTCCACCCATTCTTTCCTCTCTTCCTCTCCCAATCACTGACAACTATTGATCTTTCTACCCTGTCTATAGTTTTGCCCTTTCCAGAATGTCAAATGGTTGGAATCATACAGTATGTAGCCTTTCAGACTGGCTTCTTTCATTTAGCAATATGTATTTAAAGTTCCTCCATGTACCCTATGACCCAGCAATAGCACTGCTAGGAATTTACCCAAGGGATACAGGAGTACTGATGCCTAGGGGCACTTGTACCCCAATGTTTATAGCAGCACTCTCAACAATATCCAAATTATGGAAAGAGCCTAAATGTCCATCAACTGATGAATGGATAAAGAAATTGTGGTTTATATACACAATGGAGTACTACAGGGCAATGAGAAAGAACGAAATATGGCCCTTTGTAGCAACGTGGATGGAACTGGAGAGTGTGATGCTAAGTGAAATAAGCCATACAGAGAAAGACAGATACCATATGGTTTCACTCTTATGTGGATCCTGAGAAACTTAACAGAAACCCATGGGGGAGGGGAAGGGGAAAAAAAAAAAAAAGAGGTTAGAGTGGGAGAGAGCCAAAGCATAAGAGACTGTTAAAAACTGAGAACAAACTGAGGGTTGATGGGGGGTGGGAGGGAGGGGAGGGTGGGTGATGGGCATTGAGGAGGGCACCTGTTGGAATGAGCACTGGGTGTTGTATGGAAACCAATTTGACAATAAATTTCATATATTGAAAAAAAATAAAAAAATAATAATAAAGTTCCTCCATGTCTTTTTGTGGCTGGATAGCTCATTTCTTTATATTGATGAATCATACCCATCATCTGGATGTACCATAGCTTGTTTATCCATTCACCTATTAAAGGACCTCTTTGTTGTTCCAGTTTGGGGTTATTATTCACAATTGCTGTTAAATATTTTTTGCCGGTTTTTGTGTAGACATGTTTCCAACACTTGTTCGGTAAATACCTAGGAGCACGATTGCTGGATCATATGGTAGGACTATGTTTAGCTTTTTAAGAAACTGCCAAATTGTCTTCCAAAGTGGTTGTACTATTTTGCATTCCAACCAGGAATGTTGTTCAACACTATTGTCAGCATTTGACATGATCAGGGCTTTTTTTTTTTTTTTTAATTTTCTTTTTTTTTTTTTTTAAATGTTTATTTTTTGAGAGAAAGAAAGGACGCACGAGCGGGGGTGGGGCAGAGAGAGACACACCGAATTGGAAGCAGGCTCCAGACTAAGCTGTCAGCACAGAGCCTGATGTGGGGCTCACTAACCATGAGATCATGACCTGAGCCAACGTCGGACACTTAACCAACTGAGCCACCCAGGTGCCCCCAGGGATTTTTTGCATTCAGCCTTTCTAATAGGTGTTTGGTGGTATCTCATTGTGGCTTTAATTTACAGTTTCCTAATGACATATGATATTGAACATCTTCTCATATGTTTATTACCATCTTCTTGTCTTCTTTGATGACATATTTGTTCAGATCTGTTGCCCCTTTTTTTTATTGCCCATTTTTAAAACGGTTTGTTTGAGATACTCTTTCTGGAGGTAGTGAGTTTGTTTTGTTTTTGAAATTTTATTTGTTGAGATATTGTTGAGTGTTAGGATTCTTTGTGTATTTTGGGCATGCTTATTTGCCATCTTCATATTTTCTTTGCTGAGGTGTCTGTTCAGATCTTTTGCCCATTTTTAAATTCAATAATTAATTTTTAAGTTTATTTATTTATTTTTGAGAGAGAGAGCACAAGCAGAGAAGGGGCAGAGAGAGAGGGAGACACAGAATCAGAAGCAGGCTCCAGGCTTCGAGCTGTCAGCACAGAGCCCAACATAGGGCTCAAATTCACAAAGTATGAGATTGTGACCTGAGCTGAATTTGGATGCTTAACTGAGAGAGCCACCGAGGCATCCCTCAATAATTAATTTTTGTTTTCTTCCTGTTGAGTTTGAAAAGTTCTTTGTGTATTTCGGGTATTAGTCCTTTATCATATAATATGTTTTGCAAATACTTTCTCCCAGTCTGTGGCTTATCTTCTCATTCTCTTAACGATGTCTTTTGCAGAGTAGAAGCTTTTAATTTCAATGTTCAGCTTATCAATTTTTTCTTTCATGGATCAATCCTTTGGTGTTTTATCTAAAAAGTTACTGGCAGGTGCACCTGGATGGCTGTCAGTTAAGCATCTGACTCTTGATTTCAGCTCAGGTCATGATCTCATGGTTTGTGGGATTGCACCCCACATTGGGCTCCACACTGAGCATGGAGTCTGCTTAAGATTCTCTACCCCCCTCTCTCTGTCCCTCCCCCACTTATGTGCATGTGTGCAAATGTGCTCTCTCTCTCTCTCTGTGTCTCTCTCTCTCTCAAAAATAAGTAAAAGCTTAAAAAAATAAAATAAAAAGTTACTGATAAACTCAAGTTCACCTAGATTTTCTCCTGTGTTATCTTCTAGGAGTTTTATAGTTTTACATTCTACATCACAACATTTTTGGTTAATTTTTGTGAAAGTTCTGTATCAAGGTTAATTTTTTTTTTTTTTGCATGTGGACGTCCAGTTGTTTCAAAACCATTGGTTGAAAAGACTTTTGTTTCTCCATTGAATTACCTTTGATCCTTTGTTAAAGACCAGTTGACTATATTTTTGTGGGTATATTTCTGGGTTCTTTATTCTGTTCCATTGATCTATTTGTCTGTTCTTTCATCCATAACACACTATATCAATTATTGTAGCTTTATTTATAAAAAGTCTTGAAGTCTGATAATGCCAGTCCTCCAATTTTTTCTTCTCTTTCAATACTGTATTAGTTATTCTGTTTTTTTTTTAACTTTTCCATATAAACTGTAGAATCAGTTTGCCAATGTCCATAAAATGACATGCTGGGATTTTGATTGGGATCACACTTTATCTATAGATCAAGTTGGGAAGAACTGACATCTTGACAATATTGGGTCTTCCTATCCATGAACATAGAATATCTCTCCACTTAATGGTTTTTTGGTTTCTTTTGCAAGAGTTGTAGTTTTCCTCATAAAGATCTTATATATAACTGTTAGCATGGCACTGCTTTGTTATAAAGTAGTCATCAGAAGATGCAAAATGTGGCTGTATTTATTTAAATAATCATCTAAATGAAAATGTAAATATTTTACATTCTTATTGAGAACCTCAGACCTTTAAGAATAAGTCCAAGAACACCAGTTTATACAACATTGACCTAGATTTCCATTTCACTTCTATCTTGTTAGCACCACAGCCTTAAACAGGTTGCTAAACATTGCACACAAGTTATAAAATCAGCTTGCTTATAACACATTGCTAAACAGGTTGTAAACATTGCACACAAGTTATAAAATCAGCTTTCCAGCAATAGGGTTTATGCAACATGTCATAACACCCACCCACAAATCTTGTAGTTTCAAATAGAGGCCACTTGATCTTCCCAGACACATTACAAGATCAGGATTGAGACTTGGAATCACCCAGAGCAATACTTTTTTCAACTTTAGCAGTATAGGCTCCAAAACACCCAAGGAAAGATTGTGACCAGTTACCAATTCTGCTATTTAGAACAACTGGCCATTATCTGACTTACAAATACCTTCTAAATGGATCTTGTTTATTTGCAAAGAAATAACCAGCTGGAAATTAGAACTTTTTTCTGAGTGCCACTTTCAAGAAATTCATATCTGAGTTACAAATACCTTCTAAATGGGTCTTGTTTATTTGCAAAGAAATAGCCAGCTGGAAATTAGAACTTTTTTCTGAGTGCCACTTTCAAGAAATTCAATTAATTAAAGCTTGCTTAGAGGAGGTAAGTGTGGCAATTGACCAAGAGAAGATTTTAAGAAGGTTGTGACAGCATTCTCCAAATATCAAACAACCCCCGCTTTAGGGAGGTTTCCATTCTTTCTCTTTAGCCAACAGGTAACACTAAAGTTCACAGGTAGACACTCTAGAGAGAGAGTTTTTAGATCAAAATGGCATTTTGACATTCATAGCTGTCTTCCCAATAAGGGCAGGGCTCATACACAAGGGGGAGTTCCCCACTGATACAGAGGTGGTCCGTGCAGAGGAACAATATTTTGCAAATAGTCTGTAAGGGCTGTCTGTCTAGTTGTCTGGCCTGTTGTTGTCAGCAAGCATCTGGAGAAGTATCAGGTCACACTCCTCCAGCCTGTTCTCCACCTTACCACCCAGGGCCCACCAGGCTTGGAGGTGAACACAGTGCCTTCCCAGGATGGAAAGGGTGTAGAGAAGAAAATTGGAAGAATTGACTGGAAACATTTGGAGACGTGAAAAGAAAAATTCCATGGATATAGAATGGCAAAGTAAAGATCAAGTCTCTTTCTGAACAATTGTCAGCCAGTAAATTGGTACCTGGATTTGGTGCAAGCCATTTGCTAACCTCTATTATGCAGGTCTATAGCTTGCCTTAGAGATTTTCATGGGGGGAGGGATGTTTACTTTGTCTTTATACTTTCTATGCATTTCCCTTTGCTTGCTTCTTCAGTCCCTTATTTCATTCATCAGGTATACATAGAGACAGCACAGCATTGTAGAAAGAGGATGGACTTGAGCCCTTTTCTATTTATTCATCCATTGAATAAATATTTATTGTAAGCCCAAATGTGCCCAGCGCTAGAACACTGCAGTCGTTCTGATTAGGGACCATATATATATCATATATATATGATATATATATGATATATATACATATCAACATTCAAATCCATTTTTTTGGAATATGTACTGCACGAAGAGAGGGAAATGCTGTGTTAGTGCTTGCAGACTGTGTTACTTTCATATTAAGAACCACTTATCTGGAGGAAATCTCCTCTGGTGGCTTGCTCTGGCCAATACCTTGTTAGCTCCTTTCTTAGGCAACAGCTAGCCTCCAGGTGCTATAATTTTTTTCTTTTTTTTTTAATGTTTATTTATTTTTGAGAGAGAGAGAGTGTGAGCAGGGGAGGGGCAGAGAGAGAGGGAGACACAGAATCGGAAGCAGGATCCAGGCTCTGAGCTGTCAACACAGAGCCCAATGCAGGACTCGAACTCACGAACCGCGAGATCATGACCTGAGCTGAAGTCGGACACCCAACAGAGTGAACCACCCAGGCGCCCCAAGGAGCTATAATTTTCTAATTGCAAATATAAAACACCCTGTTTGAAGGAAGTTGCTACTGAGAGCAGGGGCTCCAGTTTTAAATGGAAAAGGCTAAGTGCAAGAGATGAAGAGAGAATTGGAAAGAAGACCATATCTTCTACTTATGGGCTAAGTGAACTCCAGGAAGAACTCACAAAATAGTGTTTAATCTCCTCAGCATGTTGTAAGTGCTAGGGAAAATCAGGTAATTTGGGAGTGGGGTGATGCAGAATTCTTTTTTTTTTTTATATGAAATTTATTGACAAATTGGTTTCCATACAACACCCAGTGCTCATCCCAAAAGGTGCCCTCCTCAATACCCATCACCCACCCTCCCCTCCCTCCCACCCCCCATCAACCCTCAGTTTGTTCTCAGTTTTTAACAGTCTCTTATGCTTTCTGAATTCTAATAAAGACATGCATTCATCCCTGTCTGTTGGAGTAAACAAGAATGTCTTGTTCAGCTTCTCTTTGGGTAAGAATGGCTGTTGGGGGATTTCTAGAAGCAGCACTCAACCCCTATCTGACCCAGCACCCTCTTTTTTCTTTTAGGTTTATTTATTTGTTTTGAGAGAGACAGAGCACAAGCGGGGCAGGGGCAGAGAGAGGGAGAGAGGGAGACTCCCAAGCAGGCTCCATGCTTTCAGCACAGAGCCCAATGTGGGGCTCAAACTCATGAAACCATGAGATCATGACCTGAGCCAAAATCAAGAGTTTGATGCTTAACTGACTGAGCCACCCAGGTGCCCCCAGCACCCTCTTTTATAATGAATATTTTGTAACCCCTCCCTTTACTTTCCTGAACTGAAATTCACAGATCAAATAACCTGGAAAACGTGTTATATATAAAACTACGAAAAAGTTATTTGTGTTTATACATCAGAGGCTTTTCAGCTACATGAATGACTGGCAGGACAGTCACATGTTGGTTGGGACAAAGGGAACTCCTTGGATATGGGGGAGCTGTTCTGCTGGCAGCAGGACAAAAAGCGACCAGCGAAGCCCACTAAATCCGAGGAGGTGCCCCCCATCACTGTGAAAACCTAAATTAACCTCACGAATGTCCGACGTGCCCTGGGGGGGAGGGGGGATGATGTTGCTCTCATGGAGACCCACTAAAGAATGGGAATTGTCCAAAAAGCCTCTAGTGAAGTCTCTTTTGCTACTTACTGGGTTAATTTTGCCACTTAAAGGGAATCTAACAAAAGATTTTGATTTATTCAAGGTCAAACAACTAAGTGGCAATGATCCTCCCAGAGTATTACACTTTGAATCTGAACACACATTTTTTTAAAAAGATATTATTTTTCTATGTAATCTCTACCCCCAATATGGGGCTCAAACTCATGACCCTAAGATCAAGAGTCACATGCTCTAACAACTGTACCAGTCAGGGGGCTCTGAAACCACATTTTCTTGAATACTGTCTGCATCTTTGATTTCAGGATCAGCTAAGCTATACTAAGCCATAGACTTACATGGTTCCTTCTCTTTGCCTCCTCCCTTCCTCACCCCTAGCATCAACTGCAGTATAATTTTTGTACCAGTCTGTTTATTGATTGTTACAGAATCAGTAATGCTATAGTTGCTTGCCTTGCTTTAAGTATTAGTCACCCCACCTCCATGCCCTACCCCACATCTGGGTCCTTAACCTGCTGCCAACTTAATACCTGCATCCTGGGAGTTGTCCTTCTCTCTGGGCCTTGCCCAGGGCTGGGCTGTGCAAATGAGCCACAGCTCTAAAGGGGCAGAGGCCATCTCTTAGAGAGCCAAGACCCTCCCCCGTTGGTCCTATGACCTTGCTCTACACAATGTGGCTTTAAGCTTTCGTTATCCCCTGTTTTCCAGTGTTCAGTGGCTGGGTGGCCTCTACAGCTTTAGGGATCAGTCCCTTCTGGGGATTAACCCCTTTCAGCTGACTCACCTTGGAGGCCTTTGTGGGCAGATTAGGGAGTTTTGCTTGATCAGCACATCCTCAGCTTTACCAGGGCCTGGATTTTAGCAGCGCCCCAGCAATCTCTCCCTTCAGTGTTTTGTTTTGTTTTGTTTTGTTTCTCCTTACTCAGTTAAAACAAATGCAATTGTCTAGAAATTCCTCTGCGTTTGTTGGTGAGGCAATAGCTGACAGGAGAGGGTGTGATCATGATGTTAACGAGTAAAAGTAGATCTGTCCAAAGATTCCATTTGTTATGCATCTATTTTTCCTGGCCTTATGTAAGCAAAAGGGTGAGGTGAGGCTGGACTTAGTCCACGTATGTAACTTTGAACGTGTTGTTCAGCTTTAAGAAGGACTTAGAATTATCATTGCTAAAATTATTTGCAATTAAATAACTCAGAGGAAAAAAGATGAATACAATATAAGTCTTTTCAAGTTGTTCACAAGGAAGATGAGACCCGGGACCATCTCCTACATCCTCCCCTACTGTAAACATTTTTGAGGGACAGACAAGGTGCCACAGGAGCTCCACTAAGGGAGCAGGTCACTTTCGGGTGGGGCTTCAAGGAAGATTTCCCAGGAGAGGAATTAATGAAGACCCCAAATAATGCCACAGCCAAGTCCCTGGAGCTCATCTGGTGGTAGGCAAAGAGATAGAAATGAGAGTTTGGGATTGGGTTTCCTCATAGGAGATGATCTAGAGAAGAGGCAGACGAGCTCAGATGGGAAGTGACATGGGGACAACTGGGGTGTCTAAAATTGCCACTCCAAAGTTTGAAGAGTGGAAGAACTGCCTACCACAGCGGAAACGTCAGAGAGACCCTGTGAGGGAGGGTTGGGAGTATCTCTTTCTTAGACCGCATTGCAAATGCCAGAAACCCCATCAGGTGAGATAAAAACAAAATGAGCTACAGGCGTGCTCTTGGAATGTGGTTGCTGTCTCCCCTTCTTCCTAAGTGGTGCTTGCTGGACTGAGAGAAGGGAAGGAGGGAAGGACAAAGATGCACCTCAACCAGTGGCTTTGGTCTTGTCTGCCTTGTACAGGTGTTTTGGTGTTTGTGTCCAGTGTGGCTCTCTCCAAACAGGCTCCCCAGGTGTAGACAAAAATGCATGAAGGGCTTTAGGTGGACATTTCACACTGGACATATTCCCACCTTTCTCACCCCAGGATAATGGTGGCAATAAAGCCATCTTCCTTTCTTATGCCTGGGCCTTGATTAGCACTCCTTTCTCATGACAACCTCTCGGAAGTATTTGGATGGGCACAGATTACTTGCCAGGCTGTTGCCCACTGGCCAGCTGGTCTTGGTCCCCCTACTATCTGTCTTGCCTACACTCAAAAGCCATCCGAGCAGATCACAACCTCTCAACAGCCCTTGAGGATGGGAAGTGTTCCTGCCTCTCCTGAAAGAGAGACACAGATGCTCCTGGCCCTGACTCCTGTCATCCAAAGATGAGCTTGGGCTTTTGCTGAGAGAGAATACCTTCCACCTCAGTCTTGTTCATTCTGAAAACTCCGTTCTTTGGCCTCAGGATATATGCCCTATCTAAGGCAGTTTTTAATACAGGTTCCTAGTGGGACTTAAGGTGCCCCCAAAATCTTCTCTGACATCATATGCCAAATTTCGTATCCATGTGTTACTCTCCCATATTCTGACCTCCTATCCCACAAGAGGCAAGAGCCATTGTGTCAAAAGAATAACCAGTTTTTGTCATCCTTTGATATCATCTCCGATTTCCCTGAAATGCAATTATATATCCAGGGCATGGGAATTAATTCTTGAATTCCCTGGGTTTGGGGCCATTTCCAAAGAAAGTTAACAAACTTCCTAACCTGTCCTTGCTATGTCAGCTTTCCATGAACTTCTGAGAACCTCCTGGTATGTCTTAGCCAAAAATCTACCTGCAGAACAGACACTTTACCCAAGAACATATATGAAGGGCCAGTGAACACATGAAAATATGCTCAATATCATTAGTCATGGGGAAATGCAAATTAAAAAACCTCAATGTGATATCTGTATACATCTGCTAAAATGACTAAACTTAAAATGACTGACAATTGCAAGGACTGGAGAAGATTTAGAGCAACTGGACCTGTCATACACTGCTGGCAGGTGGGAGGAGGGAGAACAAAATGATGCAGCCATTTTAGAAAACAATTTGATAGTTTCTTACAGTTAGTCATACACATACTCTGCAACCAACAACTCTACTCCTAAGTCTTTATGCAAGACAACTATATGACCACACAAAGACCTGCATGTGATTGTTTACAGCTGTTTTATTCACAATAGCCCCAAACTGGAAATAACACAAACATGTATCAAATGTGAATAAACAAATTGTGACATATTCATACTGGTGATGGTTTCTACTCTGCAATAAAAGGAAACAGACTACTGATAGATGTGGCAACATGGGTGACTCTCAAAAGCATTATGCTAAGTGAAGGAAGGCAGTCACAAAGACTCCATACTGTATGATTCCATTTATATGACATTCTAGAGAAGGCAAAGCTCTAGTAACAGAAAACAGATCAATGCCTGCCAGGGGCTGGTGGTAGGGGGAAGAAATTAACTCTAAAGAGGCACAGGGGAAATTTCTGAAATGATGAATTAGTTCTAGATCTTGATTGTGGTGGTGGACGCACGATTGAATACATTTGTCAAAATTTACCAAACCATACATTTAAAATATGTATTATTATTATATGTAAACTATTCATCAAAAATCTGATTTAAAATTTTTTTTAATTTTTTTTTTAGAGAGAGAAAGAGAGAGACAGAGACAGAGCATGAATGGGGGAAGGGCAGAGAGAGAGGGAGACACAGAATCTGAAGCAGGCTCCAGGCTCTGAGCTGTCAGCACAGAGCCTGACAGGGGACTGGAATCCATGAACCGTGAGATCATGACCTGAGCCTAAGTCAGATGCTTAACCGACTGAGCCACCCAGATGCCCCCCAAAATCAGTTTTTTAAAAAACTAGCTGCAGAACGTCATTTGTCTTTCTATACAGTACAGTCCACAGAATCCCTTTGAAAGGATGAAGAATCTCAGACTTGAGATCAACATACATTGCTTTTATGATTTACTTTGCATGTTGGACTCTGGAGTTTTTCCTAATTTTCTTCTCCACTGGCACTCTTTCCACTGGGAGCTGCTTTTTACGTCTTTCCTATCATAAATGTGGAGTCAGAAGATGTCATGAGCACTGCAGAGTCCAAACTGGGTCTGGCTATATTTTAGGTCTATTGAACCCACTGCAGTGTTTGGAGCAGATTGCAAGGGAGAGAGATCCTAAATAGACTGAAATACAGTAGCAGGGATGAAGAGAAGTGCCGGGGAGAGACATTTGGGCAGATTTAGTTAGGGACTAGATGTGGGAGTATAAAAGAGAACAGCATTCAAAGGAGATTTTGAACAGTTCCCCATTGCCTTTGGGGAAAAGCCCAAACTTCTGTGCATGGGCTATAGGGCCTTCTGTGATTTACTTCCAGCCAACCTTTTCATTGCTTGCTATCTCTTTTCACTGAATCAAAAGACCCTCAAGGGTGCTTGCCTGGCTGGCTCAGTTGGTAGAGCACGTGACTCTTGATCTCAGGGTCATAAGTTTGAGCTCCATGTTGGATGTGCAGTTTATTAAGTAAGTAAGGAAATAAATAAGAAATAATTTTTAAAATGCTCCTCAAGCATAGGCTTGTGCCTTAGCAGAGTAGGCGTTCCATGAAAGTTTGTTATGTAACAGCAGGTGTTCAATATGTACTAGTTGATTGTCCATTCAACTACCAGTGGGTATTGGTTTTTTTCTATTTTTGGCTATTGTAAACAAGGCTGCAATGAATATTCTTGTCTAGGTCTTTGTGTAGACATATGCTCTCATTTCTCTTGGGCAAACTTTGGGTAAATGGAATTGCTGGGTCATATGGTAGGTTTAGTACCCCCATACAATGGGATACTACTCAGCAATAGAAAGATACGAACTACTGGTACACAAAACAACATGGATGAATCTCAACGTGTTTACATTGAGTGAAAAAAACTGGACCTCCCTCCTGACCCTCACCAAAAAAGACAGCACATATTGTATGATTCCATTTATATAAAACTCTAGAAAAAGCAAACTAATCCATAGTGACAGAGAGCAGATCAGCAGTTGAAGGGGCAAGGGACAGAGAGGCACAAGAGATGAGGATTATAAAAGTGACCCAGGGAAAACTTTTTGGAGGTGATGGTGTGCTATTATGTTTATGGCAGTGATGGTTTCACAGCTGTATACATATGTGAAAACATCAAATTGTACATTCTAAATGTGCCGTTTACAGTATGCCTCAATAGAGCTGTAAAAATATATGCTGCTCGAAAAAACAGCAGACCTCAGCAAATGCTTGTAGAATAAGTGCAGAGAAGTGTTCAATGTTGGTTTAAGGAATACAAACCGACACGCCCAATATATGTTGGTAGAATTAATGTGCACAAGAAATAAGTGAATGAATATTAGATGTTCAATAATTTTATAATGAATGAAGGAATGAATTCGACAAATATTTATTTAACCCTTATGTGCCAGGCACAATCCTAGGCTCCAGGAATAGGTTAGGGAGCATGACAAAGATTCCTGTGCTCACAGAGCTTAATTCGAGGACATGATAAGTAAAATACATACAGTGCGCTCAAGAGAGAGAAAGCTGAGAAGTGAAAAACTCCGGGAAGCAGATTGACATTTTTTAAAGTAGCACCTTCTTCGAAAAGGTGACGCTTCGGAAAAACCTAAAGGAAATGAGCGGACCAGGTGGACGTCTGGGAGGGTTAAAAGTAACTGTTCCTGTTAACCAAAAGAATGAGCAAGAGTTGACTGAAACGTCTGACTTGGGCGTGAAGCAAGCATGCAAGAGCGCGTTAACTGCTGGTGAGGTCCTGCTGGGTGTGAAGTGCCGGATCCCGGCCGGGCCAGCCCGCGGGTACTTGCGTTGTCCACGGGGAGGCGCGCCTGAACCCGCCCCGCAGTCGTCTTCCGCCGTCGGCCCGTGCGTGGGCACGCGCAGAAACCGCTAGGCGGCGTCGGTTTCCCTCCCCACGCGCGGACGCCGGCGTGGGCCGACGCGGCCGAAGAGCCCGCGCGTGCGCAGAGCCGAGGCCGGGCTGCCTTCGGGGCGGGGCGGAGCGGGGCGGGGCAGAGCGGGGCGGGGCGGGGCGGGGCGGGGGCTTGAGGTGAATCCCGAGCCGTGGCTGCGGCTCTGGCCGTGCGGGGAAACCGAAAGTGGGCGGCGGCCGCGGCTGTGGGCCTGGCGGAGACGGCGGCGGGAGCTGGGCCCAGAGGCGCGGGGACGGGCCGTGGGCCCCCGGGACGAGGTGAGCGCAGGGTTTGCCGCTGCGGGCGCGACAGGTGCCGGGCGGCGTCAGACGGGGTTTCGGGCGGGCGCGGCGCACCTGGGTCACTGGAGGGACAGTGGCCCGGACGGGACTGGAACGGGCCCGGGGCCTCTTCCCGGCAGCCGCAGGAGATGCCCCGCGGGGGGGGGGCGGGGAGTTGGAGTTCCAGAGCGTTGTTTTAAATCTCTGATCGGACCCCTCCCCCGGCCGCTTGGTGACGGGCTGGGCGTCCGCCCGGGAGCCTGACAGACCCTCCTGCCGCCGGGCAAGTCAGTGCAGCGGGGGAAATGCAGCAGTAGGGGTGTGGACGAAGGGCGGGAGACGCTGACCAGGAAGTGGTTCCACTGCCGCCCCTCCGGAGCAGGGCATATCAGAGCCGCCCGCTGTTTGAGCTCTGTATTTTACACGGTGAGCGTTAAGCCCCTCAAAGGCACGGGCCTCTCTCTACAGACCAGCCCCTGCAGGCCGCTCAGGTAATGCAGGACACACATACTATACATTGCTCTCAGACCAGGAGTCCCGGGGCCGGCACACAGCTCTAAGCTAAAAGGAAACACGAATCCTGCAGGGTCAGGTGCTCAGCCTCAAGTTAATGGGAGGGGGATTGGGGCCCGCACAACTTTTCTGCTCCGTTCCGTTTGCGGGGTGTAATGCATTTCCAGTTATCACTGAAGCGTACCAGTCCCGCATAGTTTCAAAGAGCAAGAAAGGCGTATGCCTATATTAGAAAAAAGTCCTGGCCCCAAAGGATTCTGATGACCGCCTTACAAAACAAAACAAACTACTGATCTAGGTCACCGCCCCACCCCCCTACGTCCCATGGTGCGGTGGGAAAATTGCAGAACAAGTGTTCTGTCTAGTGGTATAAAACAACTTAGAGACAAGAAGTGAAACTTAGACCCAAATTTCTAACTCATCCTGGGCTGCCTTGATGTGTAGGCGTTGCATACTGCAAACTGTGGGCTTTGCAGACCTGGGTTGGAAATCTGGGCTTCTCCTCTTACTAATTGTGGATGGTGAATAAACTGCTTTCTTTGAGCCTGGTTTTCTGTATTATCAAATGGAAATGTTTAACTTACTCCACAAAGCTTTTGTGAGGTAACTACTGTAAATCCTTTGATTTATTTTAATGGTCGAGACACGTTAGTTCTTTTCCTTACACCAAAGTTCCTATATTTTACCTAACTGGATTTCAGTTTCTTGGAGGCATCTTTAAGTTCTCTGGATAATATTCATTGGCACTTGGGGGGGGGTTTTGCATTTCCACTTAGTTGACATTTCGGAGCATCAGTTACAGGCAAAGCACTGTGCTCTGTGCAGGGAATTGCTCCTGGGGCCAGCTGGATTAGAATTCACATCTCCTGTGCCTCGGCCCAGGGCCCTTTGGTGGCACACAGATTTCCTCTCTGCTAGTTAAGCACAGTGAGACGGTGAGGCAGCAGTTGGCAGTGCCTTCAGATTTCAGTCCCTGTAGATTGGAGATGGAACATAATCCCTGCTAATGCCCTTTTAAGTGTATTGGTTGAACACGGCTGAATGAACTACTGTGTTTTGTACCAAGACATTTAAACTCCTTGAAGGACTTCTCTTTAAATTCTCTGTGCAATAGAATCTTGTTGGAGACTTGGTATGAATGTAAAGGAAAATACTTTATAATCCAACTCTTAAGTGCCTATTCTGTGTTTGATCAAGTGCTCTTTTCAAGAACTGAGATTTGACAGAGTGCTTTGCATCTGGGCATTTTCAGGATCAGCGGATGAATACAGGAGGACAGAAATTCCTTGGTACTTGAGTGAAATCTAATTTCATATTTATGTGAATCGCTTTTTCTTTCTCTGTGCAAAACTTATTTTCTCTGCCCTCTACTCCCATCTTTGTGCTTTTGAAAGCTTCATTCTTTTTATTATTTCCTCAGTGGGCCAAATGTGTGTGTGTGTGTGTTTACATTTTTTCTTCAAAAGTAATTGATTTTGTCATTTTTAGCTGAGATGTGTATACATGCCAATGAGAGCTTCTGATCGGCATGAAATACCTAGTGACTTGCAAACATACTCAATATTTTAGCTGTGCAGCTGTGTCAGGAGGAAGCAAACCTGTGATTTCCTTTAGATCTTTGGATCTCATCTCAGAACTTGAAGGACTCCAGGGAAAGTTGAGAATCACAGATCTTGTCCATCTTCAAGATGGACATCCAGGGGCGCCTGGGTGGCGCAGTCGGTTAAGTGTCCGACTTCAGCCAGGTCACGATCTCGCGGTCCGTGAGTTCGAGCCCCGCGTCAGGCTCTGGGCTGACAGCTCAGAGCCTGGAGCCTGTTTCGGATTCTGTGTCTCCCTCTCTCTCTGCCCCTCCCCCGTTCATGCTCTGTCTCTCTCTGTCCCAAAAATAAATAAACGTTGAAAAAAAAAAAAAAAAAAGATGGACATCCATATGAAAAAAAGAGACCTGAAGTGACTCACTCAAAGGATCATAGCTAATTAGTAGCAGACTGGGCTTAAGACCCCAAATCCTAACTAGGTCACTTTATTATCTCCAGAGTTTTTTTCACTAATATGTAGATTTATGGAAGGCCCTTACTTATTATTAGTAGTTAATAATGTAGTTATTTATGTACTACATAAACATGTAGTTAGTAATGCATGTACACTTTAGAGCTTGAAATAATAAGAAGAAGAATAAGAATAATAATAGTAAAAACCCTGTTCCCTAAAGATACCCTGTGGGGGTAGATCACCACCTGAAGGCATTAATTACTATCTTTCCTTTTGAAAGAGTTGGTAAAGGAGTAAGTAATTCAGGTGGTAACAAGTAGACTATACTGTAATTGGAAAGAAGACAACATGTTAACATGTTGCAAGATGAGAAATCATCCGGGAAGGGTCTTAGACCAAAACCTTCCCTCTCTTAGCCTCAATTTATTATAAGATGAGGGGTTTGGGATAAACTATATGATGTCTAAAATTTTTTCAGCACGGACATTCTGAACTTTTAGGCCTTGGCATGTTAAAATAGTGTCTTCAGGGGGCACCTGGGTGGTTGAGTCGGTTGAGAATCTGACTCTTGATTTTGGCTCAGGTCATGATCTCACGGTTCATAACATTGAGCCCTGTGTTGGACTCTGCACTGACAGCATGGAGCCTGCTTGGGATTCTCCCTTTCTGTCTGTCTGTCTGTCTCTCTCTCTCTCTCAAAAACAAACAAATGAACTTTTTTTTTTTTAATATTGTCTTCAAGTAAAAGGACAGCCAGTTACCAGAAGTATATGCCCTGAGGAGATACTAAAAATTGAGTGGCTGCCCAAGAAGGTAAGAGAGATTACTTGGTGATTTCAGTTTACCCTAATAATTCTTCAGATATATTTTGGGGTTTAGTGCCACTTTGCAGCTCAAATTTATGAAATGAAAAATGCATTGAGGAAGATGAGCCAAACAGTACAGTTGAAAATAGTTAAGAAAAGAGAAACTTAAAGACGAGAAAGCACAGGTGAGAGCCAGAGCAGCTGGGCTAAAGGTCTTAGGGTGTAGGGAGTGAGGAAAGTCAGGCAATGGGAAAGCGATAACATGCAAATGATTGAGTCACAGAGGGTTGGTGGTAAAGGCTGTATCTAGAGGACACAGAAGCCACCTTCTTCTGAGTAAGACTTTCTCAGGATGATTACCAGGTGTATTAAAGAGAAGAGCTGTGAGTTTCCAAAATACAGTTTTGAGTGTGAGAATTATTTCAGGCTATTTAAATTACTTAAATCTCTCTCTTTTTTTCTTTTTAAAGGAAGATAATTTTTTTAAACGTCTATTTATTTTGAGAGAGAGCGAGAGAGAGTAGGGGAGGGGCAGAGAGAGGGAGAATCCCAAGCAGGCTCCATGCTGTCAGCACAGAGCCCTATGTGGGGCTCAATCCCATAAACTGGGAGATCATGACCAGGTGCCTCTAAATATCTCTTTGTTAAAGTTGGTCATTACTTTCCCCTGTTCCTTGCCCCACTTCTTGTACATTATTAACACTTTGGGGTACTGTGATTTATTGTGTAGGGAAAAGAAAAAGGACAGAATGAAAGGATAAAATGAGATGTCAATCGCCACCACTGAATATTTGCAGCAGTGAGAGATGCTTTCGGATTTGGGTGCACACCCTTAAATCAGAACGTGCCAGATGATCAGTTAAGGGCTGATCACGAAGTCAGTATTCCATAAGTCCAATTTACTTGCAGAAGCCAACTCTACATTTGGAGTAGCTGTCTAAAAGGAAGCCCTAGTTGTGGGAACCAGAAGCCCTGGGTTCTTGTTGTGGTTCTGGCCATAAAGGTATATGAAACTTGGAATAATTGTCCTGGGCCTCAGTTTCCTCATTTTTTTTTTAAATTTTTTTTAACGTTTATTTATTTATTTATTTTTTTTTTTTAAATTTTTTTTTCAACGTTTATTTATTTTTGGGACAGAGAGAGACAGAGCATGAACGGGGGAGGGGCAGAGAGAGAGGGAGACACAGAATCGGAAACAGGCTCCAGGCTCTAAGCCATCAGCCCAGAGCCTGACGCGGGGCTCGAACTCCCGGACCGCGAGATCGTGACCTGGCTGAAGTCGGACGCTTAACCGACTGCGCCACCCAGGCGCCCCTCAGTTTCCTCATTTTTAAACGGAAGGGTTTAGAGGAGATGGTCTGAAGGTGCTCACCAGCATTCCATGCTTCTCTCGGCTCCCCACTGTGAAGTCGGGCCTCCATCCTATGCTGCTTTCCTAAGCCAGGCGGGATGCGGGGACATTGTGGGATTGTAGTCTAGCAGGGAATCTCTGCTCTGTGAGCCTTTGCCAAAGTAGTAAGTAACTTTTTGCCTACTAGTTCAGTGAGGAAACTTGGAGGAGATCCAGTGGCTTTCTTTGCAAGCTTTCCAGTTCATAAGTATGTTAATGAGGCAAATAAGAAAATCTTTGGAAAATTCCGATGTTTCAAATTTAATGTGGTTCTAAAAATTTCTCCAATATGCCAATGCTCATTTTACTTTTGGCCGTTTAATGCATATATTCATAGGTAGTCTTCCATCCGCACCGTGCTTCCAGGAAATGCAGGTAACTTTTGAATGCCAAGTACCATGGTAAGTACAGGTGACCACTTTTGATGCTTGTCATTTGGAAGAGAAGGGAGGAAAGTGCAATTTGTTGTGACACGTTGTGGCCATTTTCTTAAAAAAAATTTTTTTTTTAAATGTTTATTTTTGAGACAGAGAGAGACAGAGCATGAGTGGGGGAGGGGCAGAGAGAGAGGGAGACACAGAATGCGAAGCAGGCTCCGGGCTCTGAGCTCTCAGCACAGAGCCCGACACAGGGCTCGGGCCCACAAACCGCGAGATCATGGCCTGAGCCAAAGTTGGACACTTAACCAACTGAGCCACCCAGACGCCCCACATTGTGGCCATTTTCTTCCCCCTGAGGTCTTTGCTAGCTGATCTTGGTCAGTTTTTGAAATTAAAAGTACTCTGATTAAATAATTCCCCAGACATAACTCCACTTTACTCTGGTGTTTATGATTCTTATTCAGCTCAGGCAGACCCTGTATTGTCTAAGGAAACCCTTAAGAATTTTAACTTGAGAAGCTGTGGTCTAAAACAGAGATAACCAACCTTATTTCTCCCAACCTAGCCTAACTTAGTCACCAGGGCTTGCATAACATTCTCAAAATAAAAGTAATTTGAGTTTTTTTAAACTAGAAATTATATTTCTCACAACGCTTTCAGAGAGTAGAAATAAAAGGGGAAAGAGAGATGGAAGATAAAAATGGCAGTTTTAAAAATTTAGGGAACCACTTTAGGAAACTTGCAAACTTAATCTTTTGGGGGGAGGATACCTAAAAAATCCTGTCATTGAGGCACAGTTGAAATTCCCATCAACTTCCTTTTGTGCTTCTAATGGATGACATCCAAGATAATAAACTTAATTTTTATAGAGGAAAGTATTCTTGTGTGCTTTTTACAAAAAGTTCTTAAGTGTAATTTGCCATCTATAGAGAATCTTGAAAAATTCCATGATAATCATGGAATTAACTTTTAGAGCATTTTATGGGCACCTGGGTGGCTCAGTCAGTTAAGCATCCAACTCTCGCTTTCAGCTCAGGTCGTGATCTCATGGTTTTGTGAGTTCGAGGCCCACACTGGGCTCTGTGCTAGCAGCATGGAGCCTGCTTGGGATCCTCTGTCTCTCTCTCTCTGCCTCTCCCCCACTCACACTGTCTTGCTCTCTCTCGAAACTAAATAAATTTTTAAAAATTCAGAGCATTTTAAAGCAATACAGATTAGAAAATAATGATTTCTTTAAAGATTTTCTTAGAGAGAGCATGCGAGCAGGGGAGAGGGGAAGAGGGAGAGACAAAGACTCTCAAGGAGGCTCCATGCTCAGCCTGGAGCCTGACAGGGGGCTCATCTCTGGGCTCCATCCCATGACCTTGGGATCATGACCTGAGCCAAAATCAAGAGTCAGAAGCTCAAGAGACTGAGCCACCCAGGCATCCCTCTAAAGCTTTAGTTGTAACTTTCTTTTTGTTCATTGCCTAAAGTAGTATTGCTAATGTAGGAGTTGCAAATCCAACTGGAAGAAGTTGACAAGCATGGGAATATGACCTACATCTGAACAAGATGAATAGTCACATTTTCCCTCCCAGGCTTTACTGTGCTTAACTGCCTCTCGCCAGCTGTGAGATGTTCAGTCTCAGCCCAGGGACTACTTCTCCCTCCAAAAAGTTTTTTTTGCAAATAGAGAATCATAGTGTTCCATGAAAATAGCATATGTAAAGAAAAAAAAAAAGGCGGGGTGGGGAGTGGAAGGGAAGGATAAAGATACTTAATTTGGATTGCAGCCATGTGGTCAAGCCTTGCTTCCCAGTCCTGCCAAGTATAAGGTCTTTTTTTTTTTTTTTTTTAATGTTTTAAAAAACTTTGTGGAACTTTGCCTACTTAGTAGTTAGGCTTCTACCATTGGCTGATAAAGCATGTAACTACTAAGTGCTGCTGTGAATTCAGTATCGATTTGTGTTTGTGAATCCCAACAGTATATGCGCACTGTTTGGGAAACAGGAATACACGTAAGCGTGAGACACTTGCCAGTATTCAAGCAGTGCCTCCTGCTCATAGGGATGTGTGGACTTCTTACCGTAACACTGTGTCCCTGACCTGGGCTTGCTCACTGAGAATGCTGGCTCAGAGTGGAAAGGCCCCGGGGTAATCTACCTGATGGTTCTCAACCACAGCCTGGTGATGCAGTTGGCTCTCTCAGCCAGTTCATAACAATCATGAAAATTTGCAAGTCATTTTTTAATAAAGTAAATTATAGATGAGTCCTTTAATAGCCTCACATGCATTATTCTATATTTTAGTGACTAGGAGAGAAAAGGAGTATTAGGTGGATGGAGCACGTGGCATTCGTTCACTCAGTATTTATTGAGTTCTTATGGGCGAGGCACTAGAGATTCAGTAGTGAACAAAACCTTACACATCCTGGCTTTCATGGAGTTTATAGTCATGTTGGGGAAGCAGGTGGTAAGATTAAGTAAAGAATCTTGGGTGGTGATAAGTGCTAAGGAGTGAAATACGGTAGGGAACGGGTATAGGGAATATTGGGCAGCTGGCATAACAGTTCTGATTTGGACTAGGGTGTCCAGGGAAGACCTTGCTGAGAAGGTGACCTTTGAGCAAATACCTGAAGGAGCTGAGGGAGTGAGCTGTGTAGCCCCCTGGGACAGGACTTCCCAGACAGAGGGAATGGCAAGTGCCAAAGTCCTGATGTGAGGCTGTCCCAGGCATGTTTGAGGGACAGCAAGGAGGACAGGCTGGGTGGAGTGGAGGGAGTGAAACATAAGGGAAGGAGGAACTGAGGTCAGAGAAGTGGGGTGAGTGCAGATTGTATAGGGCCCTGGTGATCCCTATGTGAAGAATCGATTCTAGGAGGTTAAGTGGAAGCAGAGACCAGCTAGGAGGCAATTGCCCCAATCCAGGCAAGAGATGTTGTTGGCATGGGCTAAGGAGGGTCACCATGCAGTTGGTGAGGAGTGGGGGAATTATGGATGTCAGCCTGTCTGACACCATGTGGTGATGGTGATAAGAGTTGAGAGCCACTAATACTGAACTCTTTTGTTTTACAGCTAAGGAAACTGGGGCCTGGGAGAAAGGATTTGTCCCAGGAAAATAAACGCTTTCTGTGGTGATAGTGAACGTGGAGACGCCAGCAAGGGGAGGCATGGGCACAGCCTTCCACAATCCCTTGCCTCTCCCCACAAATCAAATCAAAATCAGTATATCAACCACTAATTATCAGCACCCCCAAACTGTTAATGTCTGGGAGGTCTTTGCAGGCAGCTCTTTCAGAGTAGATCTTAGGAAGGTAGAGGGGACATCTGAGGGGAAGTAGTCTGAAGTGGTTCTCCCAAGGGTGGAAGGAGTAGAAAGCTTTCATATAGGGCAGCCTGTAGAACCAGTCTCTGATTAGCTTCTAAGATGGGATTAGACTTGACCTTTCAAACCATCCTATTGGGCTTCTCTTATGTTTTAGTCATTGGATGTCCATTAGTGAGTAGAACGTCTTTGTCGGAAATTTTTTTACCCCATAAATTAGTGTGATTGCTGCTCACTCCCTAATGTAGCTGGGGAAAAGTAGTCCACACTGGGGAGGTAGTAATGGAATAGATGCTCTTTCCAGAAAGAAGGGAAAGGAGGAGGCAGTAGAAACTCCTTCTCAAGGTGAAGGGCAAGTCCTTCCTACTGAAACCCTGGGCAGGGGAATTTATAGTGGTTCTGACTGGGGATGAGCGTGGTGTACTAAACAGTCTAGTCTAAGCCGATCCAGGTACACTGCTAACACCCAAGCAGGTGTGTTCCTACTTGTGTGCCGACCACCTGGCATTTTATCTACACATTATATGTGTATAATTCATCGTCAAGGCCTGCCTGGAAATGCTGGTATACATAGATGCAAAGTCTAGCTTTACTCAGAAGAGCTCTAAATGAAGAGGTGGGAGGGACAGAGTTTTGAAAGAAAGAAGGTGGGCAAGGTGGAGGTAAAAATGTTGGGGAGGCTTGGCTCTGGGACATGAGTAGGTGATCCTTCAGGTTTTCCTCTTGCGAATGAAAACTTGGCCAGTTGGTTTTTCCGACATGAGGAAATAACCGTGTAGTTAAAGTTCATTGATCTTTGTTGAGTCAGGAGCCATTACAGATCAAAGTATTTCTCTTGTAATCAGGAGTTTACTATTTAAGAGCCTGAATTCATACTTTAGATTCAACTTCCGGCAGCCTTGAGATAGAGGTCCCAAAGCCATCCTCTCTTACCTGCTCCCCAGCATACTCAAAGTGTGTTTGGACGTCAGGGGCAATGGAGGTGCTCAGAACCTATAGCTGTCATATTTTGCTGCTTACTCTTTAGAGTGCCTGTCTGTCTCACTGACTTAGAATCTGTAGCATCCCTGTGAGTGGCTTCCATATATGTTACAGTATCTTGGTTATTTCCCCTAGGCTTTGGTTTTCTCATCTACAGGATGAGATTACTTTCTTCCCAGAATTAGTATGTATATTAAATTTTTAGAAAATCCAAATCTCAGAATTTGTATAAGAGAAAAAAAATATGTATGTCTACCCAAAGACTTCTGTTCAAAGCAGCCTTATTTATATCCCCAAATTGGAAGCAACCCAAGTGTCTGTCAACATTTGAATGGATAAATGGATTGTGGCACATCCGCACAGTGAAATTAGTACTTATCGTAGCATAAGTAGTATTGCTGAGAAATGGGGTAACACGGGTGAAGCCCAAGAATGTGAGGCAAAAGTGATCTATAGTGACAGAAAGCAGATCAGTGGTTGCCAGGAGACAGGACAGTGTGTATGAGAGGGTGAGAGTTGACTGCAAAGTGGCACAACTTGAAAGAGCTTTTTTTTTTTCTCAGAATTATTGAGATATACTTTACATGTAATAACTGTCACCCTTTTTTGTTTACAGTACTCTAAATTTTGACAAACTAATATAGTTTGTCAATCAAGACATAGAATATTCCCATCACCCCCAAAATTGCCTTGTGCCCTCTTATAGTCAATCCCCTTCCTATACTCCCAGCCCTTGGCAACCACTGATTTAATTTCTGTGCCTATAGTTTTGCCTTTTCCAGAATGTTACATAAATAGAATCATACAGTATATAGTCTTTTGTGTCTGGCTTCTTCCACTTTGCATGATGGAAAGAGTCATCCATACAGTTTTAGGTATCAATAGTTTGTTCCTTTTCATTGCTGAGTACTACTTCACTGCATGGATGTGCCACATTGTTTATCCATTCACCTGTTGATAGACATTTGGATTGTTTCCAATTTGGAGGTACTTATGAATAAAGCTGCCATAAACATTTAAAATGCAGGTTTTTGTGTGGACATAGTCATGATTTCTCTTGGGTAATTATCTATGTGTAAGTTTTTTGGGTTGAATATTAAGCATATGCTTTTGACCTCGTAAGAAACTGCCAAGATGTTTTTCAAAGTACTGTTTTGCAAGGCCACCAGGCATGTATGAAAATTCCAGTTGCTCTGTATTCTCATTAGCACTTCATATTAGTGGTTTTTTAAAAATTTAAGCTATTCTTACAGATGTGTCGTGATGCCTCATTGTGGATTTAATTTTGCATTTCCCTGACGAATAATGCCATTGAGCATCTTTTCATGTGTTTTTCGGCCATCTACATCTCTACTTTAGTGTGTATTCAAATCTTTTGCACATTTTTAATCGGGCTCTTTGTTTTCTTATTTTTTTTAAGTTAGTCATTTATTTTTGAGAGAGAGAGAGAGAGAGAGAGAGAACGAGAGAACACATGTGCATAAGTGGCAGAGGAGCAGAGGGAGAGAGAGAATCCCAAGCAGGCCCCATGCTCAGTGCTGAGCCCAGTGTGGGGCTAGAGTCCATGGCCAGGAGATCACAACATAAGCTCATATTAAGAGTCAGATGTTTAACTGACTCAGTCACCCAGGTGCCCCTTTTTGTTTTCTTATTGAGTTTTGAGTGTTGCTTATATATACTGGTTATCAGTCCTTTACCAGCTGTGTTGTGAAAATATCTTCTTTCAGTCTGTGGCTTGTCTTTTCATTTTCTCAACAGCCTTTAAAGGAGAAGAAATTTAAAATTTTGATGAGATCCAATCTGTCAGTTTTTTCTGCTGTGGTTCTAAAAAAATCTTTGCCCAACTCATGGTCACAAAGATTTACTCCTTTGTTTTTTTCTTTTTTTTTTTTAAATTTTTTTTTTCAACGTTTATTTATTTTTGGGACAGAGAGAGACAGAGCATGAACGGGGGAGGGGCAGAGAGAGAGGGAGACACAGAATCGGAAACAGGCTCCAGGCTCTGAGCCATCAGCCCAGAGCCCGACGCGGGGCTCGAACTCACGGACCGCGAGATCGTGACCTGGCTGAAGTCGGACGCTTAACCGACTGCGCCACCCAGGCGCCCCTCCTTTGTTTTTTTCTAGACATTTTACAGTATTAGCTTTTTCAAGTAGGACCTAAATGATCTGTTTTGAGTTAATTTTTGAATATGGTATGAGGTTCATGTTTTGCATATGGATGAGTGGTGGTCCAGCACTATTTGTTGAACTTTGTTCATTGAATTCTTTTGTTAACTTTGTCGAAAATCGGTTGACTATGTGTGTGTGGGTCTTTTTCCGGATTATGTATTGTGTTCTTTTAATGTGACTGCTTTTTTGACAATACCCACATTACTTTGATTAATATACTTTTATAGTCTTGAAATCAGTCTTTTTGCACTGGCTAGGATCTCCAGTGTGATAAATGAATAGGGATGAAGAGAGTGAACATTCTTGCCCCGTTCCAATCTTAGGGAGAAAGCATTCATTTTTTTCCATTACATATGATGTTAGCTGTGGGTTTTGCACAGATATTCTTTATCAGGTTAAGGAGGTCTCCTTCTATTCTTATTTTCTCAGAGTTTTTATCATAAATATTTTGAACTTTGTCAAACGTCTTTTCTTTACCTATTGACACCATGGGGATTTTCTCCTGTAGTCTCTTGATTGTAGTCCATTACATTGGTTGATCTTTGAATGTTGAATCAGTCTTGCATTCCTAGAGTAAACTATAGTTGATCATGGTGTGTTATCCTTCTTACATATTGTTGGATTTAATTTGTTAATATTTTGCTGGAAATTTTTGCAGTTATGTTAATGAGGGATATTGGTCTGTGCTTTTCTTGTAATGTCTTTGTCTGGTTTTGATGTCAGCATAATGCTGGCCTCGAAAAATAGATTTAGAAGTATTCCCTTCCCTATGTTTTTTGGAAGAGTTTGTGTAGAAGTGTTATTATTTTTTCTTGAAGTTTTTGGTAGAATTGGCAATAACGCCATATGGGTTTGAGTTTTCCTTGTGTGAAGGTTTTTAACTACAAATTCAACTTCTCTAGTAGATACAGAGATATTAAGGTTATCTGTTTTTTCTTGAGTAAGCTTTGGAATTTGTGTCTTTCAGTGAATTTACTCCATTTCTTCCAATTGACCAAATTTATTGGCATAAATTCATAATATTCTGTTTTTAATATCTATAGGATCTATATTGATGGCCCCTTCTTTAATGCCATTATTAATAATTCCTGTGTTCTCTTTTTTTTTCCCTTGATTAATCTACCTGGGAGTTTGTCAATTTTATTGATGTTTTCAAAACTCTAGTTTTGGTTTCATGATTTTTTTCTTTACCTTTTCTATTTCATTACTAATCTTTCATCATTTCAATATTGATTTTGGTCTCATTTTTTATTCCTTCCTTTCTTCTACTTTTGGTATAATGTGCTCTCTTTTCTCAAGACAGTAGGTTAGATCACTGAATTGGGACCTTTCTTCTTTTCCAACATAAGCATATAATGCTGCAAATTTCCCTCTAGATATTGTTTTAACTGCACCCAGTAAACTTTTGTACACTGTATTTTCATTTATTTAAAAATATTTTCTGATGTTTTTGTTCTGAAGGAGGCTTCCTTTCTGACCTTTGTTTTAGAGGTATGTCATTAAATTTGCAAATACATGGGGATTGTCCACGTATCTTTCTGTTACTGATACCTAATTTAATTTTTTATAGTCACAGGATACTCTTTGTATAATTTCAATTATTCTAATATTCTAAATTGGTCAAGGATTGTATTAAGTCCAAGAATATATTCTGTTTTGGTGAATGTCCCACGTGCTCTTGAAAAGAATGTATATTCCACTACTGTTGGGGTAGAATATTTTATGGATATCACTTAGGTCAGTGTGGTTGATATTGTTATTAAGCTCCTCTATATCCTTACTGATTTTTTTTTGCTTACTGGTTCTACAAATTAGTGAGAAAGGAGTTTTGAATTTTCCAAATAATCATGAATATATTTATTCTTTCAGCTCTAGTGGTTTCTGCTTCATGTGTTTTGAAGCACTGATGCTTGGTGCAGTCACATTTAGGATTGTTATAGCTCCCCGATGAATTAACTCCTTAATTATGTAATGTCCCTCTTAATCCCAGGTGATATTCCTTGTTCTAGTATTAATTAATCATGTATTTGGATGTCATATCTTTTTCTTTTTACTTTGAATCTATGTGTTTGTATTTAAAATAAATTTCTTGGGGCGCCTGGGTGGCGCAGTCGGTTAAGCGTCCGACTTCAGCCAGGTCACGATCTCGCGGTCCGTGAGTTCGAGCCCCGCGTCGGGCTCTGGGCTGATGGCTCAGAGCCTGGAGCCTGTTTCCGATGCTGTGTCTCCCTCTCTCTCTGCCCCTCCCCCGTTCATGCTCTGTCTCTCTCTGTCCCAAAAATAAATAAACGTTGAAAAAAAAAAAATTAAAAAAAAAATAAAATAAAATAAAATAAATTTCTTGTACATAGTATATAGGTAAGTCTTTTATATCCACTCTACTGATCCTAAATTTTTGTTGAGATATTTTCATCATTTACATTTAATGTAACTATTGCTGTGGTTGACTTTAAATCTACCATTTTGCTAGATGTTATCTCTTTTCTGCCCCCCCCTTGTTTTGCCCAATTTTTTTTTACTCCTAATTGCTTTTTTTTTTAATTCCAGTGTAGTTAACATGCAGTGTTAGTTTCAGTTGTACACCTAATTGCTTTTTGATTGAATTTTTTATCCCGTTTTGTATTTACTAATGGCTTATTAATTATATCTCTTTAAAGCATTTGTGGTGGTTGCCATAAGGTTTATGATACATGTCTTTATCACATTCCCCTTTCAAATAATATTATACTACACATTGTGTATATATACATAGTATTAATTCAATCTTGGTGCTGGTGGTGACAGTTCTAAAAGAGTTGATGTTTAATGGAGGGCAGTACATAATGAGTACTTAGGATATTTGCCATTTAACCTCACTGTCATTTGAGTATCATATTTATTATTAAGAACACTCACAAATGAGCTGATATCTTCCCTCCTTTTTAAAATGGACAGATGAGGAAATTGCTAGAGTTGTATGCTATTCCTCCTTTTTGTTTTTTTTTTTTAATTTATCTATTTATTTTGAGAGAGAGAGAGAGAGAGAGAGAGAGTGAGAGCAAGTGAGCATGTGCATAGGGGAGGGGCAGAGAAAGAGGGAGAAAGAGAGTCCCAAGCAGGCTCCTCACTGTCGGCACAGAGACCAATGTGAGGCTCGATCTGACAGACCATGAGATCGTGACCTGAGCCATAATCAAGAGTCAGACACTTAACTGACTGAGCCACCCAGGTGCCCTTCTCCTTTTTGTTTTCTAAACCAGAGAAAGAATGAGACTGTCTAGAATTCTGTGCTGTCCAATTTAGTGTCCACTAGCCACATTTAATTCCAATTAAGTTTAAAATTCAGGTCCTCAGTCATGCTGGCCACATTTCAAGTGCTCAGTCACCACGTGTATTGAACAGTGTAGGTGTAAAACACTTCCATCAGCACAAAATTCTGTTGGATAGCACTGTTGAAGGAGGAATTAACAAGTTGTCCATAGCTTACCTTTCTAAGTCTGCTTTTCCTGGTTTCTTGAATGCCATTCTCTGAATGTATCACCATTCTATTTACTCTCAGTCCAGAGGAAATATGAGTGGTTAATCCTAAAAAATGCCAATTACTGACTATTGAAGACCCTTAGCCAGGGCCCCCACAGGTTTCCAAGGTACCAAAATTCATTTTTCTCTCACTTGACTGCTGGGTATGACGCTTTTGAATATACTATTCTTCTTGGTTCTTTCCTCTTTTTGTTTATATGACACCAGTTCTGCCTTTTCTACTTCCATCTCTGGTCACTCTTTCACAGGTTCTTCTTTGTCTTGCCTATCCCTTAATGACAGCCTTCCACAGAGGTCCATCCTTAACTTTATTTTTGACTCCCTGGACACCAAATACCATATATATGCTAAAGGTCAACAAATCCCCAGCTCAGAACTCTAACCTGAGTTCCTCATGAATCTATCTGTGTGGCTGCCCTGTATGCATGCCAGCCTCCATATGTCCCAGATGAATTCACTCTTTTCTTCTCTTGCAAACTTGCCTCTACCCCATCTCAATGTGGGTCATTACTGTCTGCTGTGTTTCTGAGCCAGAAACTTGGAAACTCCCTCATAATCCAAACCAGTTAATCAATTTCTGTTGATTCTACCTCCTAATTACTTCTCAAATTGATTTTTTGTTTATTCCCAACTTCCTGTTTTTAAGTCCTCCATATTTCCAAGTGTTCTTACAAACTCATTAGTCTTTCTCCTTCCCATTTGTCTTCTCCACTACTGAATAGTTATCTTTCTAAAATGCAAAGCTGATCACTTTATTCCCCTATTTAAAATTCTTCTAAGGCCCCACATTATGTTTGGCAAAAATGCACACATGTAAACATAACATAAGGGTCTCTTCTGAGTCTGCCTCTTCCCACCTCTTCCCACCTCTTTTATCCTCGTCTTTCAGTCCTCAACTTACAATCTTAGAGTCTTCATTCAATCGTGTCCAGCCACTTAACTGCCTGGAACTCCTCAGAATCAACCATCTATTTCTCTCTGACTTCTGTGCCCTTTGAACTTTCTATTCCTTTTACTTGAGGCTGATACCTCTCCCCATCCTCACCCCACCACACACCCTTTTCCTCCTTGCCTGGCTGATTCCTTCCTGTCCTTCAGGATTCCATTCAGACCTCCCCTCTGGGAATGTTTCCCTGATATCTTCCCTCCCCAGATTAGTCTTTGTGCATCTTGGACTTGCCCTGTGTTCTCATAGTATTCTGTGATTTTCTCCACCATAGTAATCTCCCTATATTGTAACAGCATTGAAAGTATTCAGTAACAATTGATGGGATAACCTAACAACTTCGAATGAGTTCACAGACTAATAAATCATATTATAGAAACCTTCTACTGTGTTCTTACAGGTGAAGATGCTGGAAGCAGATCTGGTTTCAAAAATGCTACGAGCTGTTCTGCAGTCTCATAAGAACGGAATAGTATTACCCCGCCTCCAAGGAGAGTACAGATCCTTGACTGGAGACTGGATTCCCTTTAAGCAGTTAGGTTACCCAACACTAGAAGCCTATCTGAGAAGTGTGCCAGCAGTTGTGAGGATAGAGACTAGTAGATCTGGAGAGGTAAGAAGGTAATTGTGCATGTCAAGAGTCAAACCAATTCTTTTTTTTTTTTCTAATGCTTATTTATTTTTGAGGCAGAGACAGACCATGAGTGGGGGTGGGGCAGAGGGAAAGGGAGACATAGAATCTGAAGTAGGCTCCAGGTTCTGAGCTGTCAGCACAGAGCCCGACGTGGGGCTCGAACTCGTCAACTGCGAGATCATGACCTGAGCCGAAGTAGGACGCTCAACCGACTGAGCCACTCAGGCGCCCCAAGAGTCAGACCAATTCTTAATTGCCTGCCTGGCACTTCTAATCTCCTAACTAGGACAGAAGTCAAAGTGAAAAGTACTAGCTAAGTGGTTTGAGATTGTTAGTGATAGAAAGCATCCAAGACACAGCCTAAATTCTGATGTCTTTTGTTTTATCCCTCAGATTATTTTTGATGTAAAACTTAGACTCTAGTCACTATAGATGAAAAAATTTAAAGTTTACCCAGTCATTAGCATTCAAGCAAAATAAGTGTACTGGAGACCTAAATGCCAGGTGTCAGCACCCATGCATTATACACCTGCTACAACTGTTTTTGCTCAGGTCACTAATGACCTCCTGATTATCAGAGCTAATAGATACTCTTAAATTCTCATTGTTTGACCTCATTCCTATCTGTTCCTACTATCTGGACCCTAGTTGAGTCTCTAGTGGATCATTCAGCACTTTGATTTTTTTTAAATATTTTTTAAGTTTATTATCTATTTATTTATTATGAGAGAGAGAGAGAGAGTATGAGCAGGGGAGGGGAAGAGAAAGAGGGAGAGAGGGAATCCCAAGCAGACTCCACACTGTCAGTGCAGAGCCTGATGTGGGGCTCGAACTCACGAACTGTGAGAGCATGACCTGAGCTGATATCAAGAGTCAGATGCTTAACTGACTGAGCCACTGAGCGCCCCAACACTTTGATTATTACAGGGCCTTCCCTACCATTCTCCTTGTCCTCCTTAATCCCTTCTTTCTCTAGGCTGTTCTACCCTTCACACCAATATGATAAGATTATTTAAATCTTTTAGTTTCTCTGGAAGAATATTTTATATAGAGCATGGCAATTTGGTGGTAGCAATGAAATGTTTTATTGCACATACCCTGTGACCCAGCAGTTTCACCTCCTGGTATCTCCCCAGTATATGGTATGAAAGATATGGACAAACCATTGTCCAAAAGACAAAAAGCACCCACCTTACCAAACAGCATATTCTTCTGGGTTCATTTCTACATAGGTAAATAGATATAACAGATCTGGGGTATTTGTTACCCAAACTTGTAATAGTTGTTCTGTTTGGGGGCATGGGGAAGGCAGTGGGTGGAGGAGGGAAAAGGGGAGCAGGATCAGGAGAGTGATCAAAGGGAAGGTTCACCTGTGTGTAATCATTTTTATAAGGATCATGTCTAAATTAATTAAATACTATATTAATAATAAAACTTGCTTCAATATCCCTGATTCTTCTAGACAGATTTAAGCCCCCCTTTCTGTCTACTTGACACTTTGTAATACATCCAATATAGCATTTAACATAATGCTTTCTATTTAGTCTCTTTGTGTCTCTCTTTTTCTTCATAAGTTTCTTGAGGATAAATGATTGTTTTTTAACTCCAGATAGTTCTTAATAAATATGTGTTTGAATATATGAATGATCAAATGTCTCATGAATTAATAATGCCTCATATGGTTACTGTGCTGTAATTTACTCAACCCTGTTCTCCTATTATGGACATTTTGACTGTTTCCAGGTTTTGATAGTTAAAATAACCCCTCTTGCACATATTTTGGTATGTAAAGTTTTTTTTTCAGTTATATTCGTGTAATATATTTTCAGGAATAGAAATACCGGGCCAAAGAATAGGAGCATGTCTTGGCTTTTGTAAAGCCTCATTGCTTTCCTGTTCTTGATTTCTACTTAGAACCAGAGCCTTTAACGCTAGAGGTGACTTTAGAGACCATCTAGTCCCAGTATTCTACACACTGGAGAAAAATCTCCCATATATCACACCAATTTTTTAAAAGATGAAAAGCTGAGCTGCTGTGTTTTAAGCAGGTGCTTCAGGGTCTAGTGCCTCTGCTTGCCCTGCCTTGCCCTCACCGCACTGCCACTGTGAGGCTCCAGAGTTACCTTCATGGAATCTGGTGGCACCAATGAACAGTTTGAAAACCCTAGATCTAAGCCCACTCCTGTTTTATAGCTGAGAGAGTGTACTACAATGTGGGAGCTAAGCTGCTTTGTCCCAAGTCATCCAGCTAATCTGTTTCAGTGGCAAGATTAGAATTGGGTTGGCTTTGAGAGGTAATAAAAATAGCGATTATGAGTACCTACTTTGGATTCAGAGAGATAACCTAGCTGTGTCACTCGGGAAGGTTGCTTAACTTCTCTGAGCCTCTGTTCTCCCATGTATAAAATCAAAATAAAATATATCTCACAGATTATATGAGATAATATGTGCAGATCACAGGTTTCTTTTGGTTCATTGGTTAATCCCATAGTACCTAGCACATTATAGATGTTTAGTGAATACTTGTTTAAGGAATAAATGAAATTTTCAATTTGAGGAGAGATCATTCAATGTGCTAGACTATTCTTTAAATTTTTTTTTTTAACATTTATTTTTGAGACAGAGACAGAGCATGAGCAGGGGAGGGTCAGAGAGAGAGGGAGACACAGAATCTGAAACGGGCTCCAGGCTCTGAGCTGTCAGCGCAGAGCCTGACGTGGGGCTCGAACTCACGGACCGTGAGATCATGACCTGAGCTGAAGTCGGCCGCTTAACCGACTGAGCCACCCAGGCGCCCCAGCTAGACTATTCTTGATGTCTCTTATAGAATGTAATTTTGCTCTAACAGTATCAAAAAGAGAGAGGGATGTGAATATTTGCATACAGCTTGAGTTGGAACATGTAAACTCACTAAGATCCACTTTTAAAAATCGGCCTCTAGGCAGCAGTGAATCTGAGAAATGTTTCTCCTCTCACCTTGCCTCTCGTGAATAGATTACCTGCTATGCCATGGCCTGCACAGAAACTGCAAGAATTGCTCAGCTTGTGGCTCGTCAGAGGAGTTCTAAAAGGAAAACTGGGCGGCAAGTTAATTGTCAGATGAGAGTGAAGAAAACTATGCCATTTTTTCTAGAAGGTAAGGTCTTTTCACATGCTAAAATTTTTAAACCTATCTATGAATACATTGTCGTATGGAATTATGGAAATATTGCTTGTATTCATGATAAACACCTATATTTGTTAGCATTCATAGGTCAAGAGGGAAATCTTAAAGCTAGTACTGTATTTCCATTTGAAATGAAGTGAAGATGATGAGCATGACTCACTAAGTTATTACACAATGTGAGATAATTCAGTTTTAATTAAGCTTATTATGGCAAAGTGTTGTTTTATTCTTTTAGGTTTTTGAGGGGGGGAAGCCTCATCCAGAATGTTGGATGAACCAAGAACCTATGATTTAATGTCTTATTTAGCAAGTCATGTCTTTTATATTAAGATCCTCTATTTTTGGAAAAACATGAATTATATTGTACACAAAGGTGTTATAGGCAACTTAGCCAGTGTTTACTGTACAATTATCTCAGAGAGCTTTTAATCAGTTCTAAAACTAAATTCTCAAGATATAGTTCAATGATAATATGAAGGAGTAGACCCCCAAATGCCACCGTGAGCATTTTAGACAAGGGAACAGTCATGGGAGAATGGCCATGTAGGGCTTCATGGCAAAGGGCGGTTGAACCCAGATCTTGAATGAGGGGAAGAATTTCAATTGATGGAGAAGAAATGGGAGGCCCGAGATATGGCTGAGTGTGCTACATTTGTAGCAACATGGGGTGGCTGCCACTGAAGTGTTGGTTGGTGAGTAGAGGGAAGGTAACTGGCTAATTTAGCAGATGAAGCCACGTTTTGAAGAAATCTCATCTGCTGAATACCAATGTCTACTTCCCCTACTGACAAACCCTGTAGTGGCAACTTCCTCGTGTTCTTACAAACTATTCTGAGAATAGAGACTCCCAGAAAACATCTGGACAGGGGAGTGGCATAGTGACACGAAGCTTTTGGGAAGCTAATTGATTCCATTATGTATGCCTAACTTCACAGGAAAACCAAAAGCAACCCTCAGACAACCAGGATTTTCTTCAGATTTTTCTATCAGCAAAAAACCTAATCCAACACTGCTAAGAGACAGAGGAAACTCTCTTGGAGTTAAGTCTGATGCTGAAATGCCGCCTTACACGTTACACACAACTGCTGGAAGTGAAGTATTCAAAGACGTTCCAATGCAGAGACATGTGACCATGTCTACCAGCAACAGGTATTTGGGCTTTGTCTGGCTAAAAGGAGAAGTTTGGTGAATCTATGATAATAAATGTTAAAAGCATTCCGGATAAGAAGGAAATACTTTCTGTTTTACCTAATGTAAGTTCACATGTAGCAGAGAAATGCATCATTACTAGTAAATCCACTCTTCCCGGCTACCTGAATGTCATTGTCTGAGTATCTTCATTTTATATTTTCTCTACATTGTTGGTAATTTCTCCTTATAAAATTCATTTTGAAAGCTCTCACAGGAAAAGAAAAGGCTCTTGAAGGCTATTCTAAGATGCTATTTCAGGATAACTTACAACTTTTTCTGAAAACCTTTCTTATAATTAGTTTTATAACTTCTAGGTAACATTCTTGATTTGCACATTCCACTGTGCTCCAATAATCATATCTATAATTATATAGATTATATATATATATTATATTATATGATTATATCTATAATCATACATCCATGCATCAGCATATCCGACTGGCAATATTAACACAACCTTCAAGTCCTAGTTTGAGTGCTGCCATTTATTAGCCAGGTGAACAAGTGAAATGATTTCATCTTTTAGGGCTGTGGTTTGTTGTTGTGGTTTGTTGAATGAAAATGTTAAACTAGGTGACCTCAAAGTTCCTTTTCGGCTTTAAATCTTATACTTTTTGTAAGGTAATTCAGGTCAGCAAACTATGACCCACGGGCTAAATCTGGCCCATTGCCTGTTTTATGTAAATAAAGTTTTATTGAAACAAAGCCACATCCCTTTGTTTATATCATTGTCTGTGATTTCCTTTGCGCAACTGCAGTTAAGTAGTTGTGCAGAGACATTATGGCCTGCCAAACCTAAAATATGCACTAGTGGACACTTTTACAGGGAACATTTACCAACTCCTGATATAGATGAATGAGTATCCCATTCTTTCATTCTTTTTGTGCCTTTATAAAACAAATGTTGTTGTATTATTATTTTTAAGTTTATTTATTTTGAGAGAGAGAGAGAGAGAGAGGAAACATGAGCAAGGGAAGGGGTGGGGGTGGGGGCAGAGAGAATCCCAAGCAGGCCCTGCACTGTCAGCACAGAACCCGATGTGGGGCTTGGATTCACAAAACCGTGAGATCATGACCTGAGCCGAAATCAAAAGTCAGACACTTAACTGACTGAGCCACCCAGGCGCCCCATGTTATATCCCTTTAAATCGGTGTTCAAATATTCCATTTTGTGTAAAACCTACACCTCCCCCACCCCAGCACTCCCCCTACTATACTAGAATATTTAGAATTATTTTTTTTAACTTAGTTAAAATTTTTTATAATGGTATATATTTAGTGCTATTTATGGTTAGTTGTTATAATTTTGATAAGGTCTAGAAAATACATAGTTAGAATTTGGATCTTGACCCAAAGCACTAGTTAGGGCCAGCATGTGACTGAGGTACCACTGTCTCCTCTGCTTCCATGCCTCCATTTCAAGTTCCCGTTTTGAATTGAATCTATAAAATGACAACAAAACCAAGACATACTGGATTGTGGGCCCAGGAGAACATTCTCTACCCCATGGTCTGGTGTCTCCTACCCATCTCTTACTGGCAATGGGCAACCCAGGTAAGTGCGTTCCATTCCTCCAGGTAGGACCAGCAGTGGTTGAGAGGGGGCTGTGCTAGCACCAAGATGCCCAAAGAGCAGGCCCAAGATCGTGCTTTCTGACCTACAGCCTAGTGTGTTCTCACCCTCTTTCACCTGGCAGCATTAGGTCCAGGGAAGTGCATTCTGTTCCTGTGGGCAGCACCTGATCAAGAAGGAGCCCCAACAGCAACAAGTAAATTTAAGTTAGCCCATAAGGGCTCTGAAAAATCAGTTATCATTGGAACTACAGCTACAAATGTGGGCCAGGAGCTGTGTGCTAAACCTAAGCAGGTGATTGCCTGCTAAAATAGGGCTTTTAAATTGGATTAATAGTTTCCTAACGTATGTCCAAATGTCCAGGATACAATAAAAAGTCACTTGTTATACTAAGAACCAGGATAATGACAACTTGAATGAGAAAAGACAGTTGACAAATGCCAAGAGCAAGATCAGTCAGATGTTGGAATTATCTGGCAAGAATTTTACAGCAGCTCTCCTAAAATGTTTCAATGAGCAAATGAAAAGAATTTGGGGGGGCAAAATGGAAAAAAAAGAAAATTCACCAAAGAAGTAGAACATATAAAAAAGAATGAAATGGAAACTGTAGTATTAAAAAAATGGAACACCAAACTAAAAAACTCACTGGGTAAGCTCACAACAGAATGAATACGACAGAGGGAAGAATCCATGAACTCAAAGATAGAGCAATAGAAATTACACAATCTGACCAACAGAGTAAATAGACTTCCTTCAAAAACAAAACAAAAGAACACCTACCAAAGCCTGAGGGGCCTTTGGAAATAAAACACCTAGCAGAGCCTTAGGAATATGTGGGGGAAAATAAGAAAAGATCTAACATTTGTATTATCAGTGTCTTGGGAGGAGAGAAAGAGTGGGGCTGAAAGAGTATTTGAACACAAAATGGCTGAAAACTTCTCAAATGTGGCTAAGGATATAAACCTACAGATTCAAGAGTTCAGAGAATCCTAAAAAAGATCCAAGAAACCCACATGAAGACACATCATATTAAACTTCCAAAAGCTAAAGACAAAAAATCTTAAAAACAGCAAGAAATGACACATCACTTATAGGGGATTACCAGTTTTAATGACAGTGGATTTCTCATCTATGACCATGGAGGAACCCTGAAGGAAGGAAACAGCACATTTTTCTTGTGCTGAAAGAAAAAACTGTCAGCCATAAATTCTATATCCAGGAAAAATATACAACAGGAATGAAAGGGAAATAAAGACATTCTCAGATGAAAGAAAACTAAGAGAACTTGTCACTAGTTGACCTACTCTTAAAGAGTGGCTAAAGGAAGTTCTCTCAAGAGAAAATAAATAATATAAGATGGGCTTGGAATTTCAGAAAGGAAAGAGCAGAACTGGTAAAAATAGGTGTAAATGTAAGATTATCCTTCTTATGAGTTTCTTAAATCATACTAGGTTGAAACAAAAATTATAACACTATCTGATAAGTGCTCAACATATATAGAGAAAAAACTTAATTAAATTTGCAAAATTGGGGGGAGGAGAGGAGACCTAAATGGAAGTAAGGTTTGTACACTTAAAGTAGTAAAACGTTGATACCAATGGAATGTGATGTTGTATATATATATTGGAATGCTTAAACCAACTAGTAGGAAAGCTATACAAAGTGATATACAGAGTGATCAAACAGGGGAGGGGCAGAGAGAGAGGGAGACACAGAATCTGAAGCAGGTTCCAGGCTCTGAGCTGTCAGCACAGAGCCTGATGCAGGGCTTGAACCCACGAACTGTGAGATTATGACCTGAGCCAAAGTCAGACGCTTAACCAACTGAGCCACCCAGGTGCCCCTATACCACTTTTTCTTTATTCCTCAGTTGATGGACATTTGGGCTCTTTCCATAGTTTGGCTATTGTTGATAATGCTGCTGTAAACATCAGGGTGCATGTACCACTTCGAATCTGTATTTTTGTGTCCTTTGGGTAAATACCTAGTAGTGCGATTGCTGGGTTGTAGGGTAGTTCTATTTTTAACTTTTTGAGGAACCTCCATACTGTTTTCCAGAGTAACTGTGCCAGTTTGCATTCCCACTAACAGCATTCTCATAGACATCTGTTGTTTCCTGTGTTGTTAATTTTCGCCATTCTGATGGGTATGAGGCAGTATCTCATTGTGAAATTTTGATGTGCATTTCCCTGATGATGAGTGATGTTGAGCATCTTTTCATGTGTCTGTTAGCCATCTGGATGTCTTCTTTGGAAAAATGTCTATTCATGTCTTCTGCCAATTCTTAACTGGATTATTTGGTTTTTTTGGGTGTTGGGTTTGATTAATTACTTTCAATGTAAGTTTAATTACTTTAAATGTAAAAATGCATGAAAAGATGTTCAACTTCATTAGCCATCATGGGAACGCATATTAAAACGCATATTAAAATGAGATATCATCATGACACACCTATCAGAATGACTAAAGTAAAAAATAGTGATAATACTGAATGCTGGCAAGGATGCAGAGAAACTGGATCAATTGTACATTGCTGTTGAAAATGTAAAATTAATAGCTACTCTAGAAAACGGTTTGGGAAATTTCATTAAAAAACAAAAGCAACTAAACATGCAGCTATCACATGACCCAGCAGTTGCACTCCTGGGCATTTATCCCAGAGAAATGAAAACTTATATTCATATAAAAACCTGTACACAAATGTTCATAGTAACTTTATTCATAATAGTCCCAAACTGAAAACAACACCAGTGTCCTTTAGTAGGTGAATGGTTCAACAGACTGTAGTACATTCAGACCACAGAATACTTAGCAATAAAAAGGAACAAACTATTAATAACACAGCAACTTTGGTGGATTTCAAGGGAATTCTGCTCTGTGAAAGAAGCCAGTATCAAAAATGTTACATGCTGTGTTGATTCTATTTACATAACATTCTTGAAATGACAAAATTGTAGAGATGGAGAACAGATAAGTGTTTGCCAAATGTTAGGGTTTTAGGAAGTCGAAAGGGTGGAGCTATAAAGGTATAGCAAAAAGGGGCCTTGTGATGGGACAGTTGTGATTATAATGATTATAGTCTGATGATTATAACCAATAAATTATTGATTACAGTGGTGGTTACAAGGATCTATATATGTGGTAAAATTTCACAGAACCACATGCACACAGACACACACACATGCACATGCGCATACATGTAAAACTGGTGAAGTTTGAATAAGTTCTGGATTATACCAACGTCAGTTGCCTGGTTTTGCTGATGTACTGTGCAAAGATGTTACCATTGGGGGAAACTGGGTGAAGGGTGCATGTGACCTCTATGTATATTTTTTGCAACTCCCCATGAACTTAAAAGTATTTCAGAATACAGTTGATCCTGAACACCATCAACATGGAGTTAGGTGTGCTAACCCCACACACAGTCAGAAATACACATACAACTTTTGAGCCGCCCCCCCCCCCCCAGTTTGACTGCTAATAGTCTACTGTTGACCAAAAGCTTTACTGATAATATAAATAGTAGGCTAACACATATTTTGTGTATTATATGTATTACACATTGTATTCTTACAATAAAATGAGCAAAAAGAAAATATTTTTAAGGAAATCATAAGAGAAAATACATTTACAGTACTGTACTGTGTTTGTCAAAAAAATATGCATCTGGTGGACCTGTGTAGTTCAAACTCATGTTGTTTAAGAATCAAGTGGAGGGGCACCTGGGTGGCTCAGTCGGGTAAGCATCCAGCTCTTGGTTTTGGCTCAGGTCATGATCTCACGGTTCATGAATTTGAGCCCCACATCGGGCTCTGCGTTGGCAGTGTGTAGCTTGCTTGGGATTCCCTCTCTGTCCCTCTCTTTCTGCCCCTCCCCTGCTCGCTCTCTCTCTCAAAAATAAATAAATAAAAACTTTAAAAATTTTTTAAAAAGTGTAAAAAGTTAAAAAAGGGATAGCAAAAGCCTTATTTATATGGTTTTAGTTTTGAGAATTAATATATCCTTTTATCTTTTGCCTTTCACTGTAAAAATTTCAAATTTCATATGGTAGAATATCTTGTACAATAATTTCTAAAACTATACACCTAGCTGTCTTCAGCTGTCTTGCTTTACATAGGTTATGTTACAGACTACTTTAACTATAAACTGTTAAAGATGTCATAAAACATCTTCATCAAACCTTTTTTTTAAGAGCATAATACAAATTGAAAGAATCCTTTTAAGAGGAATCTAAATACCACCTGGTGGCAGCTATTATGTGCATCCCTTTTAATTATAAAATCAAAAAAATTACTCTTACCAAAAATAGAACAAGAGCAAAAGCGGTTTTATCTACTTATAAAATACATGAGCAGTAATAGTAAGTAGTAAAAACTATTATTAACTTACCATTTGGAGGGTCACCAAATCTTTTGGGAAGCTGATAAAAGGTATAAATGATATTCCCAGAAAAATATATGTGTACACATATACATACATCTTTGTATATTCAAGGGATTCATGGACCTCAGAAGCCCCTTCTCAGGATCTTTGGTCAAGAATTCATGCCTGCCAGTTAACAAACTGAAAGGGTTCTAGAAAAATAACATAGCTGATATTTTCTGATATTGTAGGCATCAATCTAAGTTTATCATGTGTCCAGTAAAATACAAAGAGGGGTCAGGAGTAAGGATATATGATTGATTTGTGATTTCTCTGGTTTATATGAGGGAAGGAAATGTGTATATCTAAAATAATATAATATATAACCATGGTATTTTTATTAAAGTGATAAGATTACTAAATGAGGTATTTAATGTATTTATCCATAAAACACAGATAAATATGGTACTGAAGTTCAAGATTCCCATTAGGCCTAGAAAGAGAGAAGAAATTACTGTGTGTATATTGTAGTGAGTAAGATCATGGACTTTGGATAGGAACAAATGGCTGTTTGGCACTAACCAACAGGCACTATGATTGAAAAAGCATCTTTCAAGTATGAAGCCAAATAAATGTGAATTTGTTGTTGGTTTCTGCTTCTTTGTATATGTTTAAAACTGTTGTATGTTTAGTATGTGCTAAATATTTGTAGGAAGTATTTTCTGAAATACATTTATTGCTTGGCTCTGATTGTAAAAATACTATGTGTATGGCATAGAAAATTTGCAAAGTGTAAAGAAGTAAAAGGAATTTTTAAAATTGCCTCTAATCCGGAGCACCTGGGTGGCTCAGTTGGTTAAGCATTGGACTCTTGATCTCAGTTCGGGTCATGATCTCACAGTTTGTGGGATTGAGCTTGGAATTCTCTCTCTCCCTCTCTCTGTGCCCCTCCCTTGCTCATGTTCTCTCTCTCTCTCTCAAAATAAATAAATAAACTTAAAAAAATTGCCTCTAATCCAAACATAAATGTAAACATTTAAAAGTTGTGGATATATAAAATGTTTAAACATAAATGTAAACATTTAAAAGTTGTGGATATATAAATTTTTAAAAATACAAATGGGCTCTTGCTATATCTTACTATTTTATAACCTGTTTTAAAAGGTAATATATTGGGGTGCCTGGGTGGCTCCGTCGGTTAAGCGTCCGACTTTGTCTCAGGTCATGATCTCACAGTCTGTGAGTTCGAGCCCCGCATCGGGCTCTGTGCTGACAGCTCGGAGCCTGGAGCCTGCTTCTGATTCTGTGTCTCCCTCTGTCCCTCCCCGACTCACACTCTCTCTCCCTCTCTCAAAAATAAATAAACATTAAAAAAGTTTTTTTTTTAAAGTAATAATATATTGTTAACCCACATGATTAAGTATACTAGTACATTATCATTTTTAATGTCAGGGAGATCCATTGTCCAGCCTCCTATTGCTGAATATAAATTATTTCCACTATTGTAAGCAATTCTACAATGAAACATATTTGTAGAACAGTCCTTGCATATATTCACGACTAGTTCCTTAGAATAAATTGGTAGGAAAAGGGTAAGAGGGTATACATTCTAAAGCTATTACTAATTTGTGCTCTACACAGATAATACCAATTATATTCTAGAAGCATATGGAAGTGATTATTTACTTGTACCCCTGCCAGTACTGGGCACCACTTTTTCAGTTGATGCCAAAAGGTGAAAAAATATACCTATATTTTAATTTCTATTTCTTTGACTTTCATTCTTAAGGGGGTTATAATTTTGTCATATGTTTACTTGACCATTTATAGATCTTTTAAATTTTTTTTTCAACGTTTATTTATTTTTGGGACAGAGAGAGACAGAGCATGAACGGGGGAGGGGCAGAGAGAGAGGGAGACACAGAATCGGAAACAGGCTCCAGGCTCTGAGCCATCAGCCCAGAGCCTGACGCGGGGCTCGAACCCACGGACCGCGAGATCATGACCTGGCTGAAGTCGGACGTTTAACCGACTGCGCCACCCAGGCGCCCCTAGATCTTTTAAGAATTACGTGTCTTTGCCCTTTGTACAAACTTTCTGTTGGTTTTTTCTTTTTTCTTTCTCATTTGTAAAAATAATTTATAAATTAAGGATGTTGACCCTTTGTAATATGTTGGCAATATTTCCTCAGTTTAGTTAATTTTTGTATTTCCACTATACAAAAACTTTAAAATTTTATATTTTTTTATCTAACTAAATCTACCAATCTGTTCCTTTGTGGCTTCTGTCTTTAGGTATTATGCTTAGAAAAGCATTTTTACCCCAGTACTATATAATAGGTCTTCTGTTTTCTTTTAGAATTTTTATGGTTTCATTAAATCTTTAATCCAGAATTTATGTGGTTGTATATCATGAGAGTTAGCAGTCTTGTTAGCCAGATGTCCTAATACCAGTTATTACATAATTTTTTTCTTTCCATGCTGGTTTAAAATGCTGTCTTTACCCATTGTAAATTGTTATAAATATATGACTTGGTTTCTGGCCTTTTCATTGGGAATCATTAATTACCTGTCTAATTCTTTTGCTGTGCCAAACTATTCAGATTATTATAACTTTATAAGGTGTTAATAACCTTTACTCTCTACTTCCTCCTCTTTCTACTGCTGATTTGGTTTCTTGCTTCTAACATGTGCTTTTATTACACTTATTGCCACTATCATAGCACTTAGTAGGTTTTGTTCTTATAGATTTTGTCAGTGCATTATTACCTATTTTTGTGTAAGAGGTTATACAAATCTAGCAGCTCACAACACCTAATTATTATTTCCTAATTCCTGTGGGTCATGTATCTGGTACTGCTTAGCTAGGTCCTCTGCTTCAGTCTCTTATGAGGCTGCTGTGGGTATTGGCCATGGATGGGGTGAACTGAGCAAGAATCTGCCTCTGGGCTGACACACATGCTTGTTGGCCAAATCACTTTCATTTTTTTCCTCAGTGCTTGATTTCCTGGCTGTTGGCCAAAGACCACCTTCAATTTCTCACCACATAGGCCTTCCCAATGTGGCCATTGGCTTCATCAAAGCCAGCAAGGGAGAGATTATGCTGGGGGGGAGGGGGGATTTGTAATCTCATCATTTGTAATCCTCTCAACCTTGAAATATTCTGTTGGTTAGAAGCAAGTTACTCAAGGGAATGAGGTTATATAAGGCTGTGGCTTGGCCACCAGGAGGCAAGAATCACTGGGGGCCATGTCATAGCAGCTTACTACAGTCGGTTTTCTCAACTGTACGTATAGTCCATGAGATAGGGGTGTGTTTCTCTTGTTTAATTGTAGATAATTCCTGTCTGCCCATGCTCAGCTCATAGTAGGTCCTGAAATAAGTGTTTGTAGGGTAAGAATGTGTCTCTAATAAATGGCATATGTTTAGATTTGCTGGGTGTTTTTTGGACCAGTCTAAGTATTTGTCTTTTAAAATACTTAATAATTTGTCTTTTAAAATACAAAATAATAAAATTTTTATACTTACTTTTATAAGACTGGTTGGACCACTTTCATCTTATTTTTGTTTTTCACGTGTCCCTGCAGTTTCCCTTGAAATCTTTCTTTTGCTATGTCAACTGTTTTCTGTCCTATCCATCAGACCTACCTATGCCTGAGCCATATCAGTCCCTGACATAATCTCTCTGTGCTCCCTCTTTGCTCATAAGCCTCTGCCTGCTAATAGAGCCCTCACAGCTGACTCCAAGCAGAGGAGGGTTCCAGTTTACAACTTTAGGGCTCTGGTGCAAGGGAAAAGAGGGCTGTCTCCCTGCCAGTTCTCTAAAAATAGAAGTTGGATATGTTTTTGGCATCTTCCATTATTACCTAGATATATTAATATGTAAACATGATGTTCTTATAGTTGCATAGCATCATATATTAAATAAGTTGTATTGGTAGCCTACCATTTAATAATTTCTTGTAGAATTAAAGTATTATGAGATGTTCTTTATTCCAAAGAATTCATCTAATTTTTAGAGTATTCCATACTATCTAAAAGTTGGAAAATATGTATATTGTGTCATTGTCACCTGTTCTAGTTCCATACCCACTGCTGGGCAAGATGTACTCATAGGTTGATTCAATCATCCTATTCATTCCTACAACATTCACTGCCCTTTGCAAGTACCAAGCACTGCCCTAGGCTCTGGGAACAGGTTATTAAGACACTTGGAGCCTAGTGAGGGAGACTGACATGAACATACATGAGTGTGTGTGTGTGTGTGTGTGTGTGTGTGTGTGTGTGTGTGTCTGTCTGGTTTCATTGTCCTCATATTTGGAAAAATCTTCCTATGTATATCCAATGTAATTCATATAAAAATTATTTTGGTGAGTGTATGAAGTGTGGGGAGACAATGCTTTTTCTTTTCTAACTTGCTACTTGAGCAGTGCCTCTGTGGTTCGGAATGCCACCTTTCTCACGTGCTAAGATACAGCGTCAATTGAGTGTTTCTAAGCTCTGTATCATTTTACTTATCTGTTTAAGTATTATAAATGTTGTAACTTTATAACTCACTTCAGTATCTGGTGGTATAAGTCCTTCATTTTTTGGTTATATTCCAAAATATTCTTTATGATCAACTACTTATTCTTCGCATGGTTTTATTTATTTTGTATTGCCGGTCCCTTAAAGGTGATTAATTGGAAATCTAACTTCCATGTTCTCTTAAAGTCCTAGTTTAAATTTAGCTTTTAACACATTTTCTCTAATATGAAACATGAAAGTTGATACCAGTATCATTTTCATTTTTGCTCATTTTGAAATATTCTAATGACTTCTTTTGATGTTCAGTGCCACAGAAACTTTAAATGAAAAGCACAGTGCTTAAAACTTGGCATAGACTTTGATGTTTGGATTTTAACTTACTTTTTTTTTTAACACCTTAGGTTTAGCCCAAAGGCGTCCCTCCCACCACCTTTTCAGATGCATCTCTCAAGAACCTGTGCTAAGGAAATAAATGGTATGTTTTCTAAACATTATCTTCATGATACATTTCGGCTTCTAGAGCCTTAGAACCCCAAGAAAAATATCTGGTGGTGGCTGTTCGCATTTGCTCTCACCCTATCCTATTTATTATCTTTCTTCCCCTCTTTCCTCATTTCTTTAAATTATGAATTGATCTAAAGAGAAAATAGTACCTCCAGGGATATCATTATTCTGACATAAGGCCTTCCGCATATTAGACGAGTTCTGTTTCGCTCCATGTGTCACCGAGAGATATTTATGTGCCTTGTCACCCTCTTACTCTTCAGAGGATAAGATGTAAAGCACATAAATATGAGGTTTCAACTCAGAAAATAGTTTCAGATACTCCACCATTTTTAAAAGCTGGGACCCTAAACTATACACAGTGACCACTAAGCATCTTAGTAGGATACAAATGATTCCTTGGGTTAGAAGATCCAAAAGAGCTGTTAAGAAAACAGTAAGAAACATAATAAAGTCAAAGAATCTGAAGATTAAAATTGCACACACTTGTCGAGGTGCCTGGGTGACTCAGTCAGTTGAACATCTGACTTGGGCTCAGGTCATGATCTCATGGTTTGGTTCGTGGGTTCAAGCCCTGCATCGGGCTCACTGCTGTCAGCGCAGAGCCCGTTTCAGATCCTCTGTTTCCTCTTACTGCCCCTCCTCCATTCACACTCTCTCAAAAATGAAAAAAAAAAAAAACATTAAAAAAATTAAAATGCACACACTCGGCATCTGGTCTCCTCCAACCAAAGTATAAATTCCCTGCTCATAGATGCATCTGAGGGAACAGTGTTTCAGGATCAGTATTTACATTGCATGAAATTTAAGTGTGACTTTAAATGATCTGTTGTTTCAAGTGTGATTCTGACTGAGTCAAGATCATTTTTTCCATATTAACACACCTCCAGTATTTCTTATGGAAATTACTTGAATCATATGATTTTTGTTTCTGTCAATAACTTTTTCACATGTATTTTCTTTTTTTAAATTTCTTTTAACGTTTTATTTATTTTTGAGACAGGGAGAGACAGAGCATGAACAGGGGAGGGTCAGAGAGAGGGAGACACAGAATCTGAAACAGGCTCTGGGCTCTGAGCTGTCAGCACAGAGCCCGACGCAGGGCTCGAACTCACGGACCAAGAGATCATGACCTGAGCCAAAGTCGGCCACTTAACCTGAGTCACCCAGGTGCCCCTACACATGTATTTTCTGAAACATGGCTACTCCCTTAGAGGTTGTAAATCCTTTTAAATTAGAGTAAGCTTTTTTTCTGCAGAACGCTGAGGACTTGTTTCAGGAGGATTGCAGTTCACGGGACAGCTGATATGTACATGCTTACACACAGCCTCTCCTACCTGTTATAAAACAGACTCCTTCGTTGATTTAACAGAAACCACACAAGCTTAGGGGACTCCGAGTGACCCCACAAAACAGATGCATTTGCAGACTCCAACTGTGCATTAGTTACTGACACTCTCTCTTTAAGGGGGGTCTGACCAGTTCTCAGAAGCTCATCTTTTCCTTATTCCTGATCCTTTTATATCATTATTTGGGAAGAACCTAAATAAATTAGTGATGTCCTTATATGGACATTGTGTGCCCTTTTGTTTGCTGAGCCAAACTCAGTCTAGTGCCCTATGCTGGGTGAGAGCAGAGTTAGCATCCAGCCCTCCTCAAGGAGCTGCTCACCCTTTGGCCTCCTGGCATCCTCAGAGGCTAGAGGCCCCAGACCAGTCTGTGTATCTCTCTACCTGCCAGTTTAAAATAGAACTTCTGTGTATTGCTTAATTGTTTTTCTCATTAATAAAGCAGAAAAACATATTTTAAAACCTGGACATTTTTAAAATTTTCTATAAAATGTTCTTTGATCTTACTATTAAAGCACTATCCTAATGCTCTGTGGAATACAGGTTTAAATAAAGCATTGCATATAAACCAGTATTGTCTAAAGTTTAACCTTTCTTAGTTGCAGTTAGAGAATGATTGGTTAAATACTAAATTTTATTATTCTCTATGAAACAAGATCATCCTGATGTTTAAATTAGGAAGCACCCTTGTCAGTGTCCTTTTTGGCCTTATCCTGTCCACTTCTAAGTCCCTTGACCCCCATAAGCCTGAAGTGTAACAAAGCCTAATAACACAGATACTAGGTAATGGGGATAATCTAAAATGTTAAGCCTTTTGGTTAATTCTATCATTTTTTTAATTTAAAGATAATTTAAATCAGACTGTTGAAAAACCAAATGTCACGCCTCCTGCCTCTTACACTTATAAAATGGATGAGGTTCAAAACCGCATAAAGGAAATACTAAACAAGCATAACAATGGCATTTGGATATCTAAGCTTCCACATTTTTACAAAGAGTTATATAAAGAAGAACTTAATCAAGGAATTTTACAACAATTTGAACACTGGCCTCATATTTGCACGGTACGTTTCTCCTTACTCCTCCCTTCTGATGCCTGCTCCCTGCCCTTCTTTCAGATTTTGAGTTATTAATCACATCACCTTTTATACAGGGAGCATGACGCACTTGACATAATATTGCTTCATTAATATTTATCTCTAAGATTAACATATATTGGTTCTTACTTACGGAGATAGGTCAAGGTTGAGGGCTGTGTGTGTTGTGATTGCTGTTTTTACATATTTTGTTTTAAATTATTTTTAAGTGCATTTTATATGTGGTAATATGTATACCATTTTGTATGGAACTGTTACCAATGGATACTGATAACTTTGCCATTTTAATAACTTAAACTCACTGGTAATAAAACTGCATTTGCCTCAAAATTTTACATGCTGGTTCCTGAGCATTTTTTAGAGACATTCAGCTGAACTGATTTTAGTTATTTTGACTACTTATTTATACAGTATCTTATTTTAATTTAAAAATGAACGTAGGGTTATGATTTAAAATTTTTGCAAAATTCTTTGGAGGAAAAAATTGACAAGTTAACTGACATCAATTTCTATACCTGTTTCTACTTGAGTGTCTGTTATAATACAATGATGGATCAGAATGGTTTATTAGAAATCTTAGTTCAGCCAGCGATAGAGACAACTAAATTCCTAAACCAAAGTAACTAACTTTCAGGTTTCTTAATGTTTTCATTTATATACAATGTATTCAATCATGTAACTATTCTAAATGGTAGCATTAGCCGCTACCTGGTGCTTCTGGAATTAAATATACATACAATTTTGTTTTATAGAAGGCTTTCATTTATTTAATTCAATATGTATTTTGGCCCCTGACCTTGTTGGGTAATGCACAGGCCACTCTCTTTTTCTAAGCCCCTGGCCTGAAGACATGTATTTTTGTAACCACTTTTTCCTCCAGGTCGCTGACATGCATTCGAGTTCCAGTCACTTTCCAGGCAAAAGTCATTCTTTCATGCATCCAACCTATTTATTCATACACGATTTACTGTGCACCTGCTGGTACCAGTCACTGACTTAGATGCTAAGAACACCTTAGAGGCATGTCACGTGTCAGAATATTCAGTAGGAAGTGGGAAAACAAGAAGAAATAGCAAACTCTGGCAATAAGCTGTTTTCTTCCTTACGAAGTCAAGAATGTTTACAGACTGTAAGAATGTTACCCTGATTTATGTGGAATGTAGGGTTTATTCTTATAATGGGAATTCCTATTAGTTGCTGTTCAGTTCATTCCATTTTTACTCCTTTCTAAGGAGAGTTTTCTCACTGGTTGCAGGTTCAGCAGCGTTGATGTGCCCACTCAGATTTCCCTCATCTTGAGGGCATTTTTGATATTTCACCGCGCTACTCAGTTTAGAGGTTCAGGGCATGGAGACCCTTCTCAGGGGTGGATAGGGTTCTTTTATTTTTTAAATCCATAGACAGTCATGAACTTATAGCACATCTCAGTGAACTTAGAGCCTTTTTTTTTGGTCAGGATACACATATAACTCACTATAAAGCTTTGATTTAAAAAAAAGTTGTCTTTGGAGTAAAGTTTTAAAAATTAACTCCACAGAATCTTCTTAATGTATTGTTATTTCTGGTTACTTTATTTTATACTCCATGATAATTACTTTTGTTTGTGTAGCTTAATTTACAGCTTTTAGGGGAAATTTTCATCTGTGTTATCTACGGGTCTGCAAAGCCCCAAAATCTCTCTTGCTAGGATTATAGGTGAGAGAGTATCTCTTTGATGTTAAAACCTTACTTAAAATGAAGGGTTTCCTACTAAATTTCAGGAGCTGAAACAACTGACTTTTTATTTTTTGGTTGCTCAAATTCATCTTTCTTGCGTGATTATTTTCTGTTCAGGAGGTAAGGGTAGAACCCGAAGCAGAAATAGGATATACCTTCCTTATCTATATGCTGTGTCTCTCAACTTTGAGTAGGACTTCTTAGGTGCAATCACTATAAATTATTAGGGATGAGAATTGCTTAGTGTAAAAGCATTACATCTAAGATACCAAAAACTGCCAGTCTTATTGATGTCTATTAATATTTTTCAAAACTCTTTTTATAACATCTAAATATTCTTTAATAGCCTACTGGTAAACAGTTTTAAACAGTTACACCATGGTTATTTATAGACCGTTTTAAATAGTTATACTACCATGCTTGTTTTTCTTTTCTTCTGACTTCTTGCTTTCCACTTTGGTGAAAAGCAGAAACACTGAGAGCATGACCAGAGCTGATACTATTACAGGCAAGGACAGACATCCTCAAATGCAGCACAGAAAAGTTAGGGTAAGGAAGATTCGGTCTTGTATTCGGTATGTATCTCTCTATATGGCTTATCGTGTAACCGAAAAAGAAACCCAAGTGCAGTGTATTTCCATATTGTTTTTTAAAGGACTTTCTCAGGGCACCTGGGTGGCTCAGTCGGTTAAGTGTCTGACTTCGGCTCAGGTCATGATCTTGCAGTTTGTAAGTTCGAGCCCCACTTCAGGCTCTGTGCTGACAGTTCAAAGCCTGGATTCTGCTTCAGATTCTGTGTCTCCCTCTCTCTCTGCCCCTCCCCCCACTCGTGCTCTGTCTCTCTCCATCTCTCAAAAATAAATAAACATTAAAAAAGCTTTAAAAAAAGGACTTTCTCCCCCGATCTTATAAAACATTCTATATAAAAAAGATTAAAAATAAAGCTATGAGGGGCACTTGGGTGGCTCAGTCGGTTAAGCATCTGACTTCGACTCAGGTCATGATCTCATGGTTCATGGGTTCAAGCCCTCTCAGCACAGAGCCTGCTTCAGATCATCTGTCTCCTTCTCTCTCTGTCCCTCCCTCAGTTGCACGCATATGCGCTCTCGCGCTCTCTCTCTCTCTCTCTCGCTCTCTCTCTCTCTCTCTCTCATAAATAAACATTTCTACAAAAAGTAAAACTATGAAAGTAAAATCACCCATTTATACATATGTACAGTGGATACCATATATACTTGCAAGACTCAGAGATAACCACTTGCAGGTATTTCCATTTGAATATCAGAATGGGCAACATGAGCTTCTGGGGCCAAATAGCAGCTCTGAAATTTTACTTTCATGGAGGTTTTGATCAGCTGTAAGCAGTATTCCATTTCGCAGGGATGTTGGATTACATTTTGATGCAGGCAGAAGGATGCTTTGACTCTTTTGTTCTTCATCTTGGGAATCATTCCGACAACAAAGTGTGGATTGAGTTTTGAAAGCTAAAGAGAATATAAAGTTATACTCACCATGATGAACCAGTTGCATAGTGTTCTAGGCAACTTGTGAGGGAAATGGAAACTGCAGGAGCTGTCCTGGAAAGGCAAAGAGCCCAAGATGGCAGGCCTTAGACCAAGGGTACTGGAGTCCAAGCATTTCCATTCAGTCCTTGGAGAAGGACAACACCTCTTGGGTGTTGTTGGTCTTATTAATAATGTTCTTCTTAACTGCTGTGTTTGGCTAGTATTTATGAAATGCTGCTGTGAACCAGACACTGACCTGGGTGTTGGAATAATAGTAAACAAGACAAACATGATCCTTGCCCTTATGGAACTTCCTGTCTAACAGAGAAAATAAACATGGAACAAATAATGATAAACCTGCGATTGTGTTGAAGGAGAAGGGCAGGGTGCTGAGGAAATGTGTAAACAGGAGGGCCCAACTTAGCATGATGAGTCAAGAACTTCCCAGAGGAGGTGGCTGCTACACTAAAACCTGACAGGTGAACTGAAGTAAGTTAGGCAAAGGAAGCAGCTCATACCGAAGCCCTGAGATGGAAAGAAAAACAGGGCTTTTTCAACTGAAAGAAAGTAAGGAGAGAGTGGCTCAAGAAGAAACTCAAGAGGCAAGCAGAGGCTAGGTCACGTCGTGAAAGAGTCATCATTTGGTGGGAACTTCGCGGATTCCCCCCACCATGAGGTCACCCAGGATCCAGAGCCTCTGACAGACTTGGATTTCTGGTAAAATTCCAGATCTTATAACAATGACTGTTGAGCCTCAGAGATTTTGTGGACATTCTCTACTTTCTGCAGTATGGGTAGAGAGAGAAACCTCTCCATTCCCACATGAGCCAGAGCATCTGTCTGTATTTAATGTCTTACCTAAAGCTGCAGAGAGAGCTGGGGAGCTCATTCTTTGAGCCAGACAGGACCACAGGCACTCAGCTGAGAATTTGTACCCCGCCTCAGTGACCTCGAGGATGAGCATTGGGCAACACTCTGAGTTGTCCTGGAGGCACAGCGGCCTTCGTTACCAATGTGGCATTTCGTGAATGAGAGCATGACATCCTAGAACATAAAATGTGAGTGACTAAAAAAAATGCCCAATTGTACTAATTATTCATGCTTTGATAAAAAGTTTTTACTGTTAATCTGCATTTTTGTTAAGTGTCATCTTCCTACCCACTGGAAAGCACTACGCTTCAAGTTGTTTAGTACTGTAATACCTCAGACTTTAAAAAATGCGTCACGGTGGTGACGGCTGTCTCGCCACTTACAAGGATACGTTTTTATAGTTTTGGATGTTCAGGAATGTTTCTGTAGTAATTAATTACATAAGATAATAAGGCACCTGTCAGCCCATGCAAAGTGAACTGCCCTTTTTTTAAAGCCTGGATATTTCTGGGCTAAGAATGAACAACTTGGATTTCTAAAGAAGTGAGTGTAAATCGAACAGCAGTGATGCGTGCTCAGACTTAATGGTATCGATACAATCTATATAGCAATGCCAGCAAAAGCCACAGTGAGAAGGTAAACTGAGGCCTTGAAAGTATAGCCATAATATCTCATTGGAATCCAATTTCTTTTCTCACTTTTCACCAATAAAAAAATATGTAGTGAACACACTGGAACAGTTTTTAAATTTAATTTCAGTGAGCATCTGAATAGGAGAAAGAATAGCTCTGTGGCAAAATCAGAACAGAGACATTGGTGTGTATGATGTTGCTGTGCTGGACTTGAATAGAGCAACTGCCCGTCGGACCCTAGAGTATGATAGAAGGAGTGTGGGCTGGGGCACCTGGGTGGCTCAGTCCATTAAGCATCTGACACTTGGTTTTGGCTTGGGTCACGATCTCAGAGTTTGTGAGATCCAGCCCCACGTTGGGCTCTGCACTGACAGCATAGAGCCTGCGTGGGAATCTTTCTCTCTCCCTCTCTCTCCCCCTTCATCACTCTCTCTCTCAAAATAAATAAACATTAAAAAAAAAAGAGTTTGGGCTTTGGAATTCCATGTTTGCCTTGCCATTTCTTGGCTGCATTACTTTCAGCACACAAATCATCCTCTCAGGTCCCGACTCTTCTCTAAAATGTGACTGTTTCATAGCACCTGTGTGGCTCAGTTGGATGTCTGACTTTGGCTCAGGTCATGACTTCATGGTTCATGGGTTTAAATTTTTTTTTTTTCGACGTTTATTTATTTTCGGGACAGAGAGTGACAGAGCATGAACAGGGGAGGGGCAGAGAGAGAGGGAGACACAGAATAGGAAACAGGCTCCAGGCTCTGAGCCATCAGCCCAGAGCCCGACGCGGGGCTCGAACTCACGGACCGCGAGATCGTGACCTGGCTGAAGTCGGACGCTTAACCGGCTGCGCCACCCAGGCGCCCCGGTTCATGGGTTTAAGCCCCACATCTGCTCTGTGTTGACAGCTCAGAGCCCAGAGCCTGCTTTGGATTCTGTGTCTCCCTCTCTCTCTGCCCCTCCCCCACTCACGCCCTGTTTCTGAAAAATGAATAAACCTTAAAAAAATTTAAAAAAAAAAAATAAAGTGTGACTATTTGTACCCATCGCATAGGGTTGTTGGAGTAAAGTGAGAGAAACTATAAAAAGCAGCTGCCAGTATGGTATCAGACACATAGCAGGTATTTAGGAAAAGGCTGTTTTTGTTTTGTTTTGTTTTAGAGAGAGAGAGAGAGAGAGAGAGAGAGAGCGAGCGCAGGAAGACCGGCAGGGAAAGAGGGAGAGAGAGAATCTTAAGCAGGCTCTGTGCTCAGCACGGAGTCTAATGCGGGACTCCATCCCACTACCCTGGGATCATGACCTAAGCTAAAATCAAGAGTCAGATGCTCAAACAACTGAGCCACCCAGGGGATTCAAGGCTATTATCTTTTGAGGGGCAGCCCAGCTTAAACTAAAGCAGGTTATATATAACCCACTGGTAAACCAGAGACATGCCCAGCAAGCTCTACAAAGGAACTTATCTCAGTGAAGATAGAGGAAAAATTAAAGAAGGAAGAACAAAAGTTTAAATTGAGAGAAGATAAAGAGCAATAGATGACTGAAGTGAAAGGGATCGAAACTCCGAGATGAGGTGAGTTTCTGTTATCTTGGGGGCACAACCTCCACCCCCAAAGGTAATGAGAACATACCTAGAATACCTACTTAGCCTAGAAGGCACAGTGAAAGCCGCCACTGCCGGCCAAGATCATCCCAAAAAGCTGTGCACACATTTAGCCAGGAGAAGATGCCCTTGTCTTCCTGAGAGAAACTGAGCAAGAGCCTGACCTTGAGCCATGCTGAATGAAAAAGACTTGAAGTCTGTTCTAATATAGTTGCAGTCAGCATCAGTTAGAAGTCCGTAGTAGGAAAAGGGGTGAGAGGTGAGAGAGAGTATGAGCCTTGAAATGTATGCAGTCTGTAAAACTACTCATCCAAGGTAGTGGAAAGAGTTTAGTTTCTCTGAGCAGATGGTTTGTAAACAGTCAGGGGTTACCCTCTACAAGAAACTTTTTATTTTTACCTTTGATTAAATATCTGTGGAATATTCTACAAACACTTGTACTTTCTTGAACAGAAGCAACTAAAAACTTGTAACTGTTTCTGAATATCTCGGGTTTGGCATCACTAGCATTGGTAAAGCACTACAGAGAAGGTGGCAGATGTAGGTGGTGTGGAACCTTGAGATGTGGGGGTTAGCTCATCTCTGTACTTCTCTGTGTGTAATTTATGCCCCACCCACTGCCCTTACAGGCTTCACCTCCCAACCTAGGTTGTCTTCATTGTGGCCCAATGATGCCATTGGGGACCATTTTCTCATCTCTTTCTCGTTGTCTGACTTTTCCAGTACTTCTCAGCTTTAGCAAAAAAAAGACTGAGCTCTTAAGGAGGTCATTAACCACTCAATCTTTCTTTCTGTGAACTGGCTATTCATAGGGTACTAGCTTCTTGGTCAGTAACTCTTCAATGTTTTCACTGTTGCAAGGTACTCAGGGGTCTTTATTCACTGCTGAAGCTGAGTTTTTAAACTGGTTTCTTTTTGAAGTTCAAAACCTTGCCAATGCTTGGAGAACTGGGAATCAGATCTCCAGGTAAATATGATTTTTTTGTACTGGTGGAAATACAACTGTGGCTGGATAAGGCCTATACAACTGTTTTGGAAAGCTTTTATTTAATTAGACAATACCAATTCTGTCATAGAATCATAAAATTCTAATTCTATGAAACACAGTAAGGTTACCTCGGCAGCTTATGCTGTTTAGTTAGCAGATGAGACTTCCATAGACTTGAAGGATTTTGGCTTCAGGAATTTAAGTTTACAGCACAGGTAAAATCAGATAGGAAGAAGTAAAGACCTCTTAGAATTAAGAGGAAGAAAGTTTCTAGACTCATGGGGTAAAGACTTTTATGTGTGTGAACAAATGGGGCTCCTGAAGAAATTGATGTTTGAAAGTCTTGGGCCTTACCTATACCAAACCTACTATGTCTATCCTCAATTTACAAAATCCCAGAGGTGTGTGAGAGAAGTATCTCACTGCAATTCCAAATGAGGCAGAAATCAAACTAAATATAATGAATTTGTGGGGATAAAGTCTAAGGCATATCAGGTACCAGAATCTTCTGATGAGTACCAAAGGAGATGGCTTGAACTCTGTGGTGTAGGGAGTTAATCTTTTATGTTACCTACCTGTCTTTCCTGTGGGGTCTGGAGGTGCAGTGGGGGTGAGTAAAGATATGAAGTTCTAGGTCATGCCACCTCCCAGTCATTGAAATGGTAGCTTTTTAAGTGGATATCCAAAGTCCCCTCCCCCCCACCAAAAAATGTAGAGCCACAAAACAAAACATGGAAGAAAAGAGTAGGATTATGATATTGAATCTTCTTCTACAGAAGGTTTATGACTCCCTCCTCAGATACGTATCTGGATCAGGTAAACTAAAGGTGTAGAGCACCCTTGTAAGAGATAACTGAAATGATGAGCTGCTGATATATCAAACTAAGAATACAATAAAAGCCATATTTCAAGAAGCTGTTGACTTACCTTGGTCATTTGTGAAGGCTAAAGAAAGCTTTCTACTTGGGGGCTGTGACAGGAGATCACATGTCAGTCTGGTCAGATGCACTAGAGCACAGTGAATAATGGACACCACACTGTAACCCACGTTATAGCAATTCCTTGTCTTTGGGGAGATTGCCATAAGTTTGGGATACAGTAGTAGGTATCTTTCCTAAGCCTAGTTACCAGAAAATTAAAAAGAGACAAAGACACATTTTGTGGAGGATAGGTAGCAATCACTGTAGAATGCCTGGGAAAAGCAAATTTTCATTCATATGAAAATTTTAAAACAAAGTTGAAGTTGAAAAAAATTACATATAAGTTCAAAAATTACATCTGTGAGAGTTAGGTTTTTTAACTTGAAATGACATGAATTTCATGATTTTTCCCTTTGAATTCAGTAACCCTTCAGCCAGTCTCCAAAGATTGCTTGGAAAGCATGTGGACCAGACATATTATCTATATCACCAAGCTTACCCATGAATATTTGTCTAATGTATTGAAGGACATCTCATTCAGCCTTGGTTAGTGTCAGGTTCAGTTCCGGAAATCAGGCCTATGTTTAATCTTAGTAAAGGCTGAATTGAATTTAAAGAGGCCAAATTACTGGAGAACAAAGTAGAGTTTAGGCTCATAACCAGTCCTCTTGAGACTGAGGAAGAAGCACATTGGAAAATGCCTACAATTCAAGGAACTAGTCATTTGGAGATAGGGGGTGGTTATCTAGTTTAAACAATAACAGTAAGATGAAACTGCTTAGGAAAGAAATCTGTCTTCTAGTTCAGGTGGTTATTTGGCTGTTGTTAGAAATTCAGATAAACTTAGGCTTGTTGGTTAAAAATCTACTTTATAGGCTGACTGGAGAAGCTTGACTTAAATGTTGTAGACAGAGCCCTGGAAGCTTACTAATTCCAGATGATCTTTTAGCATTATTATGATACAAAGGTCAGAAAAGAAAGGGAATTTTGTGCCCCTTAAATGGCTGTAATGTTCATAAACTTCTGTTAAGGTAGTAATTCCTGGTGAGAAGAACTCAGTGTGCTGGCCATGTTCAGAGATCATGTCTAGAGATTTGATAAAGGGCACTGTTAGGTAATTGGTCCTGATGACATCTAAAGCACAGGTGGGAATGGAAGCTTCGGGACTGGAAGTGGAGGAGGCTGTTTTGTTTTGTTTTGTTTTGTTTAAGGTTTATTTATTTATTTTGAGAGACAGAGGGAGAGGGGCAGAAAGAGAGGGAGAGAGAGAGAGAATCCCAAGTAGGCTCTGCACTGTCAGCACGGAGGCTGATTATGGATTCGAGCTCAGGAACCGTGAGATCATGGCCTGAGTCAAAATCGGATGCTCAACCAACTGAGCCACCCTGACACCCCTAGGGGACTGTTGAACAAACACTGAAGTATCTCATGTTCCAGTTCACTCACTGGAAAGAAAAGGGTCATAAAGCTGAAGAACCCTTCCTATCCTCTCTTGAGTTAGAAGAAGCCATGTGGACAGTTGGGGCATGGGGCTTGTGAGAGTTATTATAGATAAATAAGATATTCCACTGAAATTAGTTTCTACCATCCACCTTGGAGAAGGTATTGCAAAAAGTTGAAAAGAGGTCTGTAGGCAAAGAACGAAGATGGGCCCCGAAGCCTCAGCTGGTTTTCAATATGGAGGACTGTCATGTCTAAATCTAAGATTACATTAATTGGGATTCTATATGACAAGTGGATAATTCACATAGAACTCTATTTTATATCTCCATTTGCTCCAAAAGTATGTTTCTCAAACCCTTCTCTGGATACTGTATTCTTGTATCTTATTAAGTGTCTTAAAGCGCGGTGAGGATTGCCATTTTAAGATTTCAGATTTACAAACATGAATCTCAGGGCACCTGGGTGGCTCAGTTGGTTGAGTGCTGACTTTAAATTTTTTTTTTTAACATTTATTTATTTTTGAGACAGAGAGAGACAGAGCATGAGCAGGGGAGGGTCAGAGAGAGAAGGAGACACAGAATCTGAAACAGACTCCAGGCTCTGAGCGGTCAGCACAGAGCCCGATGCGGGGCTCGAACTCAGGGACCGTGAGATCATGACCTGAGCTGAAGTCGGATGCTTAACCGACCGAGCCACCCAGGCACCCTGTTGAGTGCTGACTTTAGCTCAGGTCATGATCTCACGGTTCATGGGTTCGAGCCCCACATTGGGCTCTGTGCTGACAACTCAGAGCCTGGAGCCTGCTTTGGATTCTGTGTCTCCTTCTCTCTCTGACCCTCCCCCGCTAATGCTGTTTCTCTCTGTCTCTCAAAAATAAATAAATGTTACCAAAAAATTTTTTTAACTAAATAAAAAAATTAAAAAAATAAAAACATGAATCTCAAGACCATTGAGAGCAAAATGAGAAATGGTCCAAATATTTATATCCCTAAGTCTTAAAATTAGGGACATAAACTGTAACTGTCCTATAATGCACCAACCAGAGTGTCAAAAGGTGTCAGCAGCAGGAGTCCACCAACGATGATAGGGAATGCCAGCAGGTGCTAAATGCAGACTAAGTTGCCTCTGCTTTTATTGATGCTTGGGGTTTTGGGCATGGACTTTCCCCCCAGTCCTCAAAACTTCAACACACGTTGGCAGAAGAATGTGAGGAGGAGAACCTAATGTTTTATACTTGTGTTAATATTCATCCTTCTCATGTATCACCTAGAATATATAGTCAGGACTAAAAGGTATCTATCTTAATATTCAATTGACTACACCTCTCGACTTTTTAATGCTCTTCTTGGGTAACAAGACAATACCTTCTTTGTGTGTACATATTTATGTTCTTCCTAAGCATTATGTAGAAAATGAGTTAGAGAGGTCAATGTTCTTTACTAACAAGCTACTCGGTGTACTTTAATATTCTATTCTTCTTGGGAGAGGGAGGCCTTCTTATAAGTTTGTATTATTACCTTAGTGGTCTGGAATGTTTTTCCAAGGACTCAAATTGCAGCTAAGGAATAACTGAATAGGATCTGACAAAATAGGAACATCTTAGAGGGCTGTCAATGCTAACTTCAGTCTAATCAAAGGTTGAGAAACCTTTTTTTATAAAGGGCGAGGTAGTAAATATTTTAGGTTTTGTGGGCCAACAGCTGTGTCATTGTTACCCATAGTCTGGCACAACCACTCAACTCTGCTACTGAACTGCAGAAGCAGGCCTCCACGATGCATAAGCAAATGGGCATGGCTATGTTCCAATAAAACCTTATGTACACTGAATTTCATCTAATTTTCACATCACAAAATAATTCTTTTGATTTTTTTCAACCATTTAAAAATACACAAATCATATTAGCTCATAGGCAAGGCAAAAACAGGTGGTAAGATCAGCTTGTACCCTGGTCTAGTAATAGAAAGGCTTACTACTTGGAAAAAGTGGCACCATGCATCAGTTTCTCTTCTCTTTCTTCTCTTATACAAAGAGATGCCATCGAGCCATAACTCTCAGAAATGTTACACAGATAAAATTAGAGATTGGATGATGTACAAATGCCAGGCATTTTTATCTCTTGTTCTTTGGAGGGGCAACTTTTAGCTAACTTTCTACTTTAGTGGTTGTAAAAACTGTACCTTGTCTCTGAAGAGTCTTTTTCTAAATAACGTAAAGCTAAGGGTTTTCTCAGGATACTACAAGAAGAAGAAAAAAGCTAGCTCTTTAGGTTTGTCTGAAGATGTCCTAACTTTCTTCCCAGTGGTTTATTCCTGACAGTTCTGATACCTTTTCACGGCTTCATCCCACCTTGTATTTAGTCAGTTTGTAAGCTGTTGCTTTGGATTTGACAGAACTAAATGAGATACCTGGCTTATGGGGCAGAAACTCTCATGATTTCATAGGGTTGTTGGAGGCCAGATGCCTCATAAGGGAAATTCGTGCTATTTTATTTCCCTGTTTATTTCTAAAACGTGGCTCATGATGTCATTTGTGGATGAAGGCAAGGGATTAAGTCTTAGTGGTTGAGAAGAGTAAAATGTACACTTTTGTTTCTCTCGATTGACTTGAAAACAGTGTCATTCTCATTTAAAATGCATTGATGTGTTTTCAGGTTGTTTGCAGCCATTGAAATATCTGTCATTTGCTTTATTTAAAAATTTCAGGTGGAAAAACCTTGCAGTGGTGGTCAAGATTTACTTCTTTATCCAGCTAAGAGAAAGCAGCTTTTGAGAAGTGAACTGGATGGTGAAAAAGTGCCTCCATCCCCACTACCTGCTCCAAAACAAATACCACCATTAAAAGGGTGTCCAGCAGTTATGCCAGGAGACTTTAAAGAGAAAGTTGCGGAGCTTCTGGCGAAATATTCAAGTGGTCTTTGGGCCAGCGCACTCCCCAAAGCATTTGAGGACATGTACAAAATGAAATTCCCTGAGGATGCCTTAAAAAATCTTGCCTCGCTTTCTGATGTATGCACCATAGACTACATTTCTGGAAATCCCCAGAAGGCCATTCTCTATGCTAAACTTCCATTGCCCACTGACAAAATCCCAAAGGATGCAGGGCAATCACATGGCGATTATGATATCAAGTCTATGGTCGAACAAGAATATTTGCAGATAGAAGAAAACATTGCCAAAAGTGCTGATACCTTTGTGGAGAATACAACAGTTCCTCCGTTAATCATTCCGACTGAGGCATCCCCATCTGTATTGGTGGTTGAATTGAGCAACACAAATGAAGTGGTTATCAGGCGAGTTTTATTTTCTAATTCTTTAGGATACTGCTGTACTGTTGTCACTTGGCTATTCTTCCCGTGGATGCTGGAAGTTGAGGAAGAATAGTATATTTTTAGTTCTGTAGAGTTATAATGAAGTATAACCGTAATTCTTGTTTTTACATCTTGTACATTTCTCTCAACTGCCAGAACTGTGTTTGTATCTTTTAGGAGATTAATTCTTATTTCTTCTACATTAATGGTTATATATGTACATTCGTCTCTCCCAGTAGACAGTGAGCATCTTGAAATCAAAGCACTTTAAAAAATTAATCTCTGCATATATTCTGAATATTTGGTAGATTTGTTAAATATGCAACTGTTCTCATGAGAAAAGATAACAGTATTAAAATTGGAATGATAATATGGTCTGAATGCAAGAAGAATCTATGTCAAAAGCATAATGACAACTGTGTATATCAAAAGCAATGAATGTCTAATCCATAGAATAAGTAAGTCACCCACTAGGTAGGTAATACTATTTAATCTGGGACTGTGTAGCATTTTACAGAAGTCAAAATAGCCAGGCACTGCCTACCTAGTACAATACATAAGATTAGCCCTTGGAGCCAAAGGTACTCTCTGGTTACTTGGTCCTTTTGATATCATTGTTGCCTGGGCGGAAGAACCATTGCCAAAGTGGCTGATGATAGCTGGAATTGCAAAAGATGGTTCAGCCCCAGGCACCTGACATGGACTTTTGGAGAAAATATAGAATACATAGAAGATATTAAAAGACTATAATTTGTAGTTTCTAACTTGGGATAAAGAATGGAACCAGTGTAGCTGGATCTCTGGAGGCACCAGCCTAAAGTATGGCTGTGGACAGAAAAGGAAAAGGCTGAATCAGAGCAGTGTCCAGGCTTCTTCAACCAAAATGTTGAAATTTGGGCTGTTACTTCTCCAGAGAATCATAGGTAAGAGTCTGAGTGGATAATGAAGTGGAATCAAGTGTCTTGGTATGCTCAAACTAGATTGTACAGAACCTTTAGAGAGGTCTTATTCTGTACAGAGGTAGTAAATGAATAAAGCTTTTATTCTAAGATGCTGTATTGCCTGAAGATGTAAATGGATTGTTGAGGGTTGGGGATTCCACTGTGGTTCACTAATAAATTGAAGTAAAGGAAGGATGTTGAGGAGCACATTGCTAACTCCTACCGTTTCGAAGAAATCTAAGTCTGCCTTCCTGGCAGGATCCTTTGGTGTCTGTTACTATTAGCTGTCGGATCTGTTGTCAGAGACCAAGCACCCAGCACTGGGCTCGACATCGACAGATCATATGATTTCTGATGTTCTAACCAAGGGTTGGCAGGAATCTGGATCAGGTCCGGGACTTCAGTAGAAGGGTTCTAATCTATGTAAGGATGATTAGGTCCAGGTCTTCAGATTGTTTAGATCCCCTTTTCCAATATAAATTTGAATCCTGGAGTTAGCATTCTACCTGTTCAGCACAGTTGCTGGCAGCCAGCAAGCATGATGGGTATAATGTGTGCTGTTAGATCGACCCAAGGTCATTGGCATCCCCCACCCACCAACCCAGAGACTCAGTAGATTCCAACCAGGCTGAGCCCTATTCTATATTCATGTCTTCACCCAGGTAGACAGTAGGCTCTGGAAACTAGGCCTGTGACTCATGAAGGGTCTGAGGAGGGGTTGTGGCACAGACCTCATATCAAGTGTGGGAATCCCTTGTCTTCAGTGTCAAAAATTAACTTTGTGAAACTGTACTTACGGAATACCTGAATTAGCCTACATATCATTCTTTGCCCACTTGTTCAGGTAATTGGGAGACAGTGCAGGACTTCATTCTTCCCACTACCCACCATCACACCAACCATAATATCACCTCCACCCAAGCCAAGTAGCCATTCTTCTCTGCCAGTTGTCATTGAGAGCGGATTTCATGCTGCTTCTCTCCACCTTCCTCCTCCCTAGCGGGTGCCTGTGCTGAACACACAACCAAGTCACAGGCTGCTGCCCAGGCCTCCGGGCTGGTTAGGCTCCCAGGGCCGTGGCAGCACTAAAAGGAGGACCTGTGAGACTCCAGGTCTGGGAAATGGGCACTCGGCAGAGCTACAGACCTCCTGGGGGACGTCAGAGCTGAGAGGCAGCTGCACCCCAGGCAGCACCTTACCATTTGTAAAGCTCAGTAAACTTAACTAGCAGAGTGTGACAAAGCTTCTTCAGCTGTTTCTGGAGTAAATAAGGTGCGTGCAATATTTGGTTTTAAAATAGCCATTGCTCAAAAGAGGCATTCTTTTCATTTTGTGTAGGACCTTTTAAAGCTTTTTTAACTCTAGTAACAAATAGATTGAATAGGGTGTCTTCTGTCCTGCCGATAGTTACCAAGAATGCATGAAAACATTTTCAGAGGAGTAGTCTCTTAAAGCTGTATAGGAGCACTTGGGCCCTGGGTAAAAGCGGAACAGTGCAAAGGGCAATGTGCTTGTTGGCATACCCCCCATCTCCCTAGTCAGTGATTCTGGTGCCGTTACGGCATAGCTTCCAGCTAAAAAGGCTTCATCCTGTGGTTGAGACAGCTCCTGTTATAGGAGCTGAACTTGATTTGCTGGGTTTCACATCCTAGAAAGAGGCCTTTGATGGAATTGTCCCTAAGTACTAAAAGGCAAGAACACAAGAGTCTATTTGTGGCACAAAGGGAAATAGTGTGTTTTAATAATCAACTGGGATGAGGTGACTGCAGTTTTAACAGCAGAAAATTGTAGAAGGAGATAGGCCATATCCTGAAAAAGCCTTCTCAGAAAGCATACAATTTAAGAGAGATTTAGCTAGAAGATATCATCTCTTTAAGGGTATCAGAGCTCAATGTTTTGTTGTAGTTTGTTTAAACTTGTCCAGTAAGCTGGGGAGATGGGTTGTCACATGGTTGTGTTTAGTGCATTTAAGGCTTTGTTTTTCTCTCTTAAAATTTCGTTGGTTGTCAGGGCTTGAGTCTTGTTCAAACCCAGCCTTAAGGCAAAACCACCAACTGGATTCTCTCCTCAGTAATCCACAAAGATTTCCAGCAGCCTTAGTAAAAAAAATCTTAAATAGACTCTTGCTAATCTGGCCTGCACTGGTGTCTCCATTTTCTACCATATTTTCCTCTCTTCCCTTCCCTTGAATCTTTTCTCAGCCTCACCCTCGCCGAAGTTTCCCTGACTGCTTACTGTTACATCCTCCAGCTGTCTGGATTGTTGTCAAGCATTTGATCTGGTGTGTTCGGCCCTGGTGCTGTTTTACATGAGCCCCATAATATTATACTTTCCTTTATCAAGACAGAAATGTTTGCTAAATACGTGTTCTCCTACCCATTGACATAATCCATGTCTGAGACTGGAAAGATGGCAGTAGAAAAGAAATGAGAGTGTCATTAGTGAATTCCTGGTGAATTCCTGTCATTTTCCTCCTTCTGGGTTGCTTCATTTGTGGTCTCTTCCTTTAACTAATTCAGGTATGTGGGCAAAGACTATTCTGCTGCTCAGGAATTAATGGAAGATGAGATGAAGGAGTATTACAGTAAGAACCCCAAGATCACACCAGTCCAGACTGTGCATGTTGGGCAGTTACTGGCTGTAAATGCTGAGGAGGATGCTTGGTTACGGGCACAGATCATCTCGATGGATGAAAACAAAATAAAGGCAAGCACTGTTTACTTTGTCATAGCATTATGAAGAGGCACACATTATTTTTCAAACGTAGGTGTTGCTTCTAATATTGTGTCCTTCCTAACTCCATTTAGTTTTTTCCAGAAGTTGACAAGATAATATCTGTAAAAGATTATCCCTATCAGCTTTTAAGTCCGTGGTAGTCATATGATCTCAAGAGTTTGAGTTTAAAAAAAAGAAAAAAAAATGTCTTCTCCATGGCAGTATTCATAACCCATGACATAATCAGGAAAGGGTCTTTATTTCCATTCTCAGGAGAGACATAATAATTACCGATCAAAGCTCTGTGGGATTCCTATCAAGATCAGCACTTTGGAGTAAGGGAAGCAATACAGACCAGAGGACGTGACATCCCCCCTCTCCCCTCTTATGCAGCCAGCCGAGGACCCCAAACAGGACTCAGGTTGTGCCCCGAGAGCTGTCTGAGTGTTGCACTCTCCGTCCTCTTGGAGAAGTCAGAGGACTCTTTGGCCTGCCTCTTGCATCAGCAGGCTCCAAGACTTCCAGACTTGGCCATGTTCTTGGCTGTCAACCTCTGCCCCATGGCCTCTTCTTTCCTTCAGTGCAGAGATGGAGAATGAGAACTCTCTTACTCTCAAGGCACGGTTTTGTCTGGGTTTTGCAAGCAGGGAAATATACTTCTATTTCTGCAGCCTCGGTTCCATAATTTGAAACCTATTTAATTATGGTGTTGTCAGTCCCTGGCAAATAACCTTTGTGTGTCACTGAGTGCAGATACTGCTCACTGAACCTGGGCTTAGGTCCATCAGATACTCTGCCCTGAAACCCCTGGCCCCAAGCACAGGGTCAGGAGGGTCAGAAAGGGTACTTGCTGTTTCTTACCCAGATGGTTCAATACAAGAGGCCCTGGCCCTCTATGGAAGCAAGCTCACCCTAACCACCGAGCCACCCTTAGCCACTCACAGAGAAATTTAGGAAATTCTTTAACTAAATCTACAAAGATACAGTTTTTAAGCAATTTGGTCTGACTATAAAAATCTGAAAATTGGAACGGTTTGGCAGTTTCTTAGAAAGTTATTACACTTACCATCTGACCCCTAAGTCTTTACACAAGAGAAGTGAAAATATAGGTCCACCAAAAGGCTTGGACACAAGTTTGGAGCAGCTTTATTATTACTAGTCCCAAATGGGAAACAACCCAAATGCTTACCAATAGGTGAATGTAAAAGCAAATTGTAGTATATTCATAGAATGGAATACTAGTCAACAAAAAAAAAGGCATGAACTACTGAAAACAGTCACATGGTTAAAACTCATGAACTGTGAGAGCAGTCAGATACAAAAGAGCTATCCTGTCTGATTCCAGATAAGTGATGGCTAAGAACAGCTAAAAATTCATCTATAGTGATAGAAATCAGATCAATGGTTGCCTGTGACAGGAGGTGGAGGGGGCTTAATTGGAAGGGGGTAAGGGGGAAATTTTGAAGTGGTGGATGTGGTCTGTATCTTGATTATCGTGGTCATTGTATGGATATATACATTTATCACAGCTCTTCAAACTGTATACTTTAAATGGGCATTTTTCATTCAGTGTAAATTATATGTGGATAAAGTTTGGGGGAAAAAAATCTGGAACACGTTAAGGACCAAGCAGAGAACTGAGCCAGTGGGAAGCACAGTGCGATTAGCGGCTTGGGCCTTAGTCCTGCCTCTGCCTGGGAATAGTCATGTGCCCCTGGCCAAGTCCCTCCATCCCCTTATCTGTATCTCAGATTCCCTTCCCTGCATGAAAACACTCTGATCTTGTGACGCTGTCTTCAACTGGAACCTCCTCTGGGAAAGAAAACCTTTCACACAATCTTAAGATTGGCTAAAGAAGAAGTAAAAACCAAAAGGGCAGTGTCATGAAAGCCAGAAGAAGAAAGTATCCCATCAGGGAGAGATCACCAGCTGTGGCATCGGATTGCTAAGAGCCGTGGCTGGTGTTGGGGGTGAAGGGGGCATCTCAGTATGTTATACGGTCTCATAAGCTCTTAGACTGCAGTCCATGGAACAATTCTGTTCTGAGCTTGTTCCCCTCAACCCCGTGAAGCAGACAGACGTGTAGTTCTCCTTTTCTCTGGAGAAACCCCCGCTACTTAGCAAGTCTGTTTCTCTTGAGCTGTGCTGTGCCTGGCAACGAATACAATTCCCTCCTTGCTTTCCACTTGTCAATCTTTGGTGAGTGTGGGAAACAGGAGTATGAAGTCATGCCCTGAAGTGGGTGCTGGATTGGGCCCAACCCAGACTGGCATCCCAAGGATGTCTGATTATCACTCAGGTGGCGCGGTGAGGTCTACGGCCACTTGATGGTGCCAGAGAACCAGGAACAGACTGGGGCTCCGCTCCAGGCCTGGGCTGCTTGTGCTGATCCCAAGGCATTAGGGAGAGAAACTCCACTCAGCAGCGCAGGGCAGAGTACGGTGTGAGTCAAGCTCGCAACCCATGAGCAAGTGTTTTCTACACCGCAGCTGCCATACAAATGCACAGTGTTTGATTCAGAAAGAAAGAAAGGAAAGAGAACAAGCTCCAAACGTTATGGAAATCCTTTGAAGATTTTGGAGCAGTTATTCTTTAGTCTTTTGATGCTAGGAATACAGACTGAATTTCCCTGGAATGATGATTATGTCCTACTGATATTATGTCCTATTGGTAGACCGTGTTCTCTGCATTCTAGGTCTGGGAAGAGCAGAGTCCAAGTTGTAGGTAGTGATAGCTATTAAAGGAAACAAGTGTTGCCTGACTCCTGAGGCTTATGGGAAAGAAGAACAGGTGCTGCTTTGGGACTGGAGTAAAGGGCCCGGACGCCTAAATGGCTGCGCCACAGATCTCGGCCTACAGGAGCCCTGAATCAAGATAGGGACTCGGGGAGATGATTATCTCCATCATGACATACAGGCCCCACAGACCCACTTATCAGGTGGTCTGGAAGGGTATTTAGAGTCTCTGCATCTCTTCTTTTTTTCATTTGATTCCCTGCTGGGGAGAATTTCTGTTTTGTCTGTTTAGTACCAGAATCTAGGTACTAAGAAGCTGGCCTTTGGGCTTAATTTTTCTACAGAAAGTGAAAGCACCTGGCTCTCTGCTACATGGTATTTCTTAGTGGTGCCTTCACTCTGGTTTTTGTTTTGTTTGAATAGCTGTCATCTGTTTTAATTAGAGAAGCATACTAGGTTTTTAATGCTTTCCCTCAGATTATTAGTTATCGTTCTATAGTTATCATTCTAAACCACAGCTCATTATTTCTAGTTTTATTTTATGGTTTTAAACTTTTAAAATGCTTTTATTTTTGAGAGAGAGGGAAAGAGCACTCACATGAGTTGGGAAGGGGCAGATAAAGAGGGAGACACAGAATCCAAAGCAGGCTCTAGGCTCCAAGCTGTCAGCACAGAGCCTGACATGGGGCTCGAACCCACAAATGCTGAGATCATGACCTGAGGTCGGACACTTAACTGACTGAGCCACCCAGGCACTCCTAGATTTTATTTTTCTAAAAAAAAAAAAAAAAAAAAAAGAAGAAGCTTTTTTTAATACATTTCTTTCCAATAGAAGATGTTATTAATATTCCAGAGATAACATCCAAGCTCTCAGTGATCTGTGCTCATGGTGAGGAAGAGTCGTGCAGGTTTCTGCAAACCCAGAGCTCTGTCCAGCAGATTTGGGGCCTTTTGTTGAGCTGGCCGAAGGCCTAACCCAGCTTTGCTCCACTGGGAAGTACCTATTTTTACAGTGCAGAATTCCCTGTTATCTAGCCATAACGCCATTGTTGTCATCGACAGAAAGCATCTGGATCTCTCAAAGCACATAGCTGGGAGTAAGTAGTCACAAGTGCTGTTTTGGGGATTTCAAATCTGATAAATACTCCTCTGTAGGTGACACCCTCTCTAGAAACCAATCCTGCTCCCTAAGGATGCGCATCATTAGCAGAAGTACGGAAATCAAGACAGGAAGGGGCAGGGGCAGTCAGGGCTGTGGATCTGGACAGTTGTGCTGCTGAGAAGCTGGCAGCTACAAGGCATCTGACTGAGTTCAGTCTTACCTCGTTCTTCCTGTTGGCGAAGAGGAGTGAGGCTTGGAGTCTGGGGCCCTGGCTTCCCTGGTCCCAGCCCTAGCCTTTCCTTTCTGGACTAAGTCAGGGGTACCACCCCTGCCATTTTCCAGGAAGTCTAGAGCCACTGAACATGTTTTTAGGGAATAAATGGAACCAATCAAATGTGTCGGATGTTTTTCAAGAAGTGAGGATGAAGAATTTTATTTGAGCCTAAATGATGTTTTTCTTATCATTAGGTATGCTATGTTGACTATGGTTTTAGTGAAAATATTGAAAAGAGCAAAGCATACAAATTGAACCCAAAGTTCTGTTCACTCTCATTCCAAGCTACAAAGTGTAAGCTAGCAGGTAAGAGGAACTTTTTTTAAAGCGCTCTCCATTTTGATACATTATTACCATTGTACCTTTGGGCGGTTAAATCCCAAAATGACCTAAGTATCTCAAGGTCTTATAATAAGTTATTTCTTGAAAGGTATAAATAAATTCATGTTTAATGTCTTTACAAGATGTGACCATTATCAATATGTTATAATGTTTTTATTATACTTTATTATGTGAATGTCTATTGGCCATCTTAAAGGTTTTGTTGTTGTTCAAACTGCCCTAGCAATGCCAGCCAGAGGCCCTGTATCATGGGATTTGATCAGTTTGAATCCTGTTATGTGACCTGTTGGGAAGTGACTCTCCGCTTCTTCCCCACTGAGGTGGCCTCTGGCTACTGCTTGTTATCACCTAATGCACCTTCATGCACCCAAGCCCAAGCTCATCCTTCTCTGGCACAGTCCACATACCATTGTTCTTTTCTTTCCTCCTCTTGTGTGTGAGAGGGATGCTGTAGGAGTAACCTACAAGCATGGAGGACATAGTGGCCATGTTAATATGAGGAAAGACACGGGAGTGTATAAGCATCATGCCAGGAGAGCCTGAGCTAAATTCAGAAAGTGATCACAATTCTTCAATGAAAATTAGCCCTGTGAGAAATACCTCCTTCTCAGCCAGAAAGGGTTTTTATGCCAATGGGGCTGGGTATGGCTCTGTCTGTGAGGTAAATCCCAAGTCGTTTTAGAAGCCTCTTACAAGCCTGTGGGAGTTAGTTTTGAAAAGAGTGTATCAGGAGCGTAGGACAAGATTCAGGATGCTGAGATGAGAGATTTGGTGAAAGCTGTGACGTTATGTGTCCGGAAGAGAGAACAAGAAGAGAGAGGTAGCTCACAGGGACTCTGAACTCGTGCTTATGGATTTCAAGGGAAAAATACAGAAATGGACCTCATGACACCATTGGGGAAATGATGAGCTAGTTTTAATTAGTTTAAAAGAATAACTTAGAGTTGTCATGTATATGTTACATAGAATTACAATTTTCAAAGAATTTAAAGAGTTAAGTAGACCACAGTGAAATTCACCTAATACCTATATTATGTTAAATACAATTTAATCTTTCTTTGATAAATCACAACGTTCTTTGGTATACTCAGAACCATCATGGTGTACTTAAGAAGAAATAAAGAAAATAATTGTATAAATTTCCAATAAATGCATGTTCATTTTATATGAAACAATTGTATATTTAATTAGAAAATTTTAAAGATCAAGGGTAAATTTTTAGGGAAAACATTACAAATACATAACTGGCAGATATGACTGACTGACTGACTGATAGCTTCTTGTGTGTATTAGTCTTTTTGTTTTAAATATGTGTTGGTATATAAAGTGAAGTCCATTTCTGCTAAGGTAGAAATTCTGATAGACCATCAACTTTTCTTTTTGTTGTAAGATTGCCTGCCTTTGTGTAATCATTCAAAAAGGTATTCTCACTACAGTATATATATTTTAAAACCTAAGAATGGGTAACGTGAACAAGAGTGTAAAACAAAGCTTCCCTAGAAAATTTATAAGGATTTGGTAGTAGATTCACTGTTACAGTAAGCAGCCCAAACAGTCCCATGCAGTCTATTTATCTTTAATGATTCTGCTAATTAAGTAGAAATTAAAATAGTCAATATTTTTCAGGGTTGGAGGTTTTAAGTGATGATCCTGATTTAGTGAAGGTGGTTGAATCTCTAACTTGTGGAAAGATCTTTGCTGTGGAAATACTTGACAAAGCAGATATTCCGCTTGTTGTTCTGTATGACACCTCGGGAGAAGATGACGTCAATATTAATGCCACCTGCTTAAAGGCCATCTGCGACAAGTCTCTAGAGGTTCACCTTCAGGTAGCACTGTGACCACTCTAGTTGTCTGTCACACACACTGTAGGGAAGAAAGGTAGCGGAAAAGAATGGTATAAATTTTAGGCTAACAATTGATAGGGACAAGTTGCCTGTGTGTCAAGGGAGAAAAGGAGGGTGGGGGGGATTCACTGGAAGAGGGGAAAAGAAGGCCAAAACATAAATAGGAATTATTAGGAATTGGGTTTTTGTTTTATTTCCCAGTTTCTAGAGTAAAATTGTATTTTATAAGAAATTATTTTGCAAAGATAATAGGAGCGGATAATACAAAAGAACAGAAAGATAAGTGAAGATGTTTATTAAATTGCTAGCTTTTGCAGTTTTAAAAGGTAAAAAACATAAATTTTCCACAAAGAGGGAAATCTTTAAATAAATTATAGAACAGCTACTCTAAAGAATAAGATGAGGGGCGCCTGGGTGGCGCAGTCGGTTAAGCGTCCGACTTCAGCCAGGTCACGATGTCGCGGTCCGTGAGTTCGAGTCCCGCGTCGGGCTCTGGGCTGATGGCTCAGAGCCTGGAGCCTGTTTCCGATTCTGTGTCTCCCTCTCTCTCTGCCCCTCCCCCGTTCATGCTCTGTCTCTCTCTGTCCCAAAAATAAATAAACGTTGAAAAAAAAAAAAAAAAAAGAATAAGATGAGATGTTAAAAATGGTCATTTTATTTTTTTATTATATATTTATTTTTAAAAGTATATTTTTTATATTTATTTTTATTTTATTTACTTTTATTTATTATTAAATATATATATTTGTAAATATATATTATATATTTAATATATAATATATATTATATATTATGTATATATAATTTATTGTCATGTTAGCTAACATACAGTGTATATATACAGTGTGCTCTTGGTTTTGGGAGTAGATTTCCGTGATTCATCGCTTACATACAACACCCAGTGCTCATCCCAACAAGTTCCCCCTCAATGCCCATCACCCATTTTATTTTATTTATTTATTTAACTTTATCCATTTTCGAGAGACAGAGCATGAGTCGGGGAGGGGCAGAGAGAGAGGGAGACACAGAATCCAAAGCAGGCTCAGGTTCTGAGCTGTCAGCACAGAGCCCCATGAGGGCCTTGAACCCATGAAATGTGAGATCATGACCTGAGCCAAAGTCGAACGCTTAACTGACTGAGCCACCCAGGCACCCCTGCCCATCACCCATTTTAAATGGTTTCCCATGGCAACATTGGGAAAACATTTGTTTAATAAGTAGAACAACAGTAAATTCTCTTTATTTTATGATTTGACTAAAAGTTGGCCAAAATTAAGCCTTTGCTATGATTATAATTTTTAAAAATTACTAACACTCATGCAGCCGATAAACACAGGTAGGAAAGTAGGCTGATGATGGGACTGATTTTGTGAGAGTTTTTTATTTTCATTTATGTTAATGTTGCAAAAAGTATTTTTATGTAATAATTATTTTTCTAAATTAATAGGTAGAAAATAAACCAAAATGAAAGACACTTAGCCTTTCAGGCAATGAAATGTGGTAATTAATGTTTGCAAAATGTGTACTTTGTCCCTGAAACAATGATATCAGATATTCCTTTTGGAAAGAGAGGTCTCCAAATGAGGTTTTCACATTTAAGTTTCAAATTTTATTCTATCATCCTATCTATTCTCCTGCTTGCTTAAAAGATGTTAAAATGCAAAGACTTTTAATGTGATTGTTTAGGTAGATACCCCTAAAGTAGGTAAGAGCTGTGCTCTAGTCTCAAGCTTCCTTGGTGTGTCCTTTGTTCCAGATTGATGCTATGTACACAAATGTCAGAGTGACTAATATTTGCTCTGATGGCACACTCTACTGCCAGGTGCCTTGTAAAGGTCTGAACAAGCTCAACGACCTTCTGCATAAGATAGAGGACTACTTCCATTGTAAGGTACGGCAGAGCGACATCCACCTCGAAAATTCTCAGTTCCAAACAAGAATGGTCACCAAATGGTATAAGTGTAGTTTTTGAACAATTCGAGGTAGAAGCTGTAGAATGGTAGGTAAGAGTCCTGGACTGCAGAACTTAAAAAACAAAAAACTACTGGTTTCTGCATTACAAAATGAGGATAATAACAGTGTATATATCCATAGGATTGTTGTGAGGAGTAGCAGTAGCAGCCAAACTGCTTAGCACAGCGCCTGGCACAGAGTAAGGGCCCAGCGACTGGCAGGTTTGTTATTTACAAGGCACAGTTGATGATGCTACGGTGCGGCTGCTGTGACTTTGTGTGCTAGAGCCAGCTGACTCCCCTGCCTCGGGCAAAGACAAAACCATGGAATCTAGGAGGAGAAGAAAACTTCTAAAGCATCACTCCCCAAGCTCTTTATGGTCCATGAAAACCTACTGCCTTGGTAAATGTGGTTCTGTGTTTAAATTTATTAATAAGCTCCTTACCCTTTGATTCTAGTATTATTTTCTAAACCAGGATCTGAGGAGGTTTTGTTTTAAAGTTCTAAGGTGATGTTCTTACCTCTCTTAGGGCATTACAATTGTAATCCAGAATATGCTTGGTTTTGAGTGATTAAATCCTAATGCCATGTGGGTCCTGACCCTCTTGCCCTTAGAAGTGAACCCTTCCCTCCAACCTCCCAAGCACACCAAAGTGCCTCGTGGCTTCATTTGCAACATTGTAGTTTTGCTGTTTGGGTATTCGTTTGCCTTACACAGTGTAGGCTTCTTGAGGGCAGAGACAGAGCCTTGGCAGGTACTGGTAAGGACCTAATTCATTTAGGTACTACAGTATCTAATCAAGTATCCTACATAGAATAGGTATTCTAAAATATTTGTGCTGAATCGGGTTAGACTTGTATTCAGACTACAGCCTAGAACTGAGGCATCAGATCTGTAGCTTTGTCTCTTTCTGTATTACAGATGTCTTAGCTGTATCTCAGGGTCATTGCTTAAGTTTGGTTTGCTAATCTATCTTGGAGAAATCTAAGACATCTAGAGAAGCTGACTCCAGTGACTCATTTGCATGCATGTGCTTATTATTCATGGTGGTGAAAAGTCCTCTCGATAGTCCCCAGTGCACTGGTAACCCAAATGGAGACACTGCCTTTGGGGAGAGTACAAACATTCACCCTGAATGGAGGAGACCGTGACAGGTCCTCAGCTTCAAGCTACAGCAAAGGGGAGGATGAAGAGGCCTATGGTCGTGATTTGTTGCCATTTCACTGGCACTGACACCCATATTTGTGTTGATAACATTTGTTTTGGAAGTAAAAATCTCGTCTTTGAATCTAAATGTTAAAAGTTGGCAGGAAGAGGCCTTCTGGACAGCTAGCCCAACCTCACTTTCATCCAGGCTCTTCTCCTCCTTTTTGGCAGATTCATCCTCCCTCATCATGTTTAACTGATGGCACTCGTGCCTGGATGCATCATACTGACCTGCACACTTATGTTTGTAGATGTTTTAACAGGTCTGATTTATGGGCCATGTGTGAGGAGGGAGAGTAGAAGATGCCATCAGTAATGTCTGAGAAATAAGGTAGAAATCCCATCACCCTCATACACGCACCACAGCAGACTCCTCATGGGAAGCCTGGCGAAGTGCGGGTGCCCCAGTGAGCCTGAGCCACAGTGATGTTTTTCTGGTGGTGTAGCAATACGCTCCTTGCTAAGAGTAATAAACGTGTCACGCATTTCTGTTTTGTAGCACATGACCTCCGAGTACTTCGTTTCATTACCCTTCTGTGGGAAAGTCTGCCTCTTCCACTGCAAAGGAAAATGGTTACGAGTAGAGGTAAAAATCAGTCACTTCTTTTTTAAAGCTTATTGTGAAATATTTCAGATATACAAACAAGTTTTTTAAAAAATGGAAGAAGTACCCACATATTCATCACCACGGGAGAAATAAAACATGACCAACATGGTTGAGTCTCTATGCCTGCCTCCATTTCACTCTGGAGGAGGGGAACTGCCCACTGAGTGTACTGTTTCTAATTCCTATGCTTTTTTATACTTTCACTGTATTTGTATTTATACGTACGGGCTTTTGCTATCTATATATTTTAATATAGAGGTAGTGGGAATACAGAAATGAAAATGTACATAGAATATTTATAGTAAAACGTAATAAAATCTAACACACAAATGCTTAAAAAATATATGTAAATGGTAAAATGTATTGATGCTTCTGAAATATGTTTTTTTATTCATTCTGCGGGAGATTCATCCATGTTGATGTGTGCAGCTCTCGTTCATTTGTTTTCACTGCTGTTTGATTTAACGGTGGATGAATGTGCCAACATTATCACTCCAGCACCCTGATCGTGGGTATTTAGATTATTTCTAATTTTTTGTTATAAATGGAACCTCCTTTTATGAACCTTCCTGTGCACATCTCCCAGGGTACGTAGGAAGGAATGGAGTTTCTGGGTAGAGAGAATGCCTGTCTTCAGTTTCACTAGATGTTGTTTCATTGTTCTCTAGAGTCACCATTCTGCTGAGGGTGTAGCCCTTTGAGAGTTCTGACTTCTTGGCAGGGGTTTGGGGGGATGTCTCAGATCTTCCTTCCTGCCGAGGACAGCTTTGGCTTCAGTGTTTACATGCTCCTCTATTTCCAGTCTCTAATAATTATCTTATTTTCTTGCAAGCACAGTTACAAATTTGAAAAGGGCTTTGTTATATTTTATCATATATTTTCATATGTTTTTCAAAGGTGGGTTTTGGATTTTCGTTGTTGCTGTTTCTTTCCTTTTTTCTTTCTTTCTTCTATTTTTGATATCTAGTTTTCCCAATTGCTAAAGTGTCAAACTTGGGTTTGATTTTTTTTTCCTTTTTTGTCTTTGTTTCAGAGGTTCTTAATCTAGATGCAAGAACCTCTACTTTAAGCAGTGGGGTGGGGGTTATGTGACTAAGAGTTGTATGTTTAGTTATAAACTTCAAAAACATAACTCATTCAAAAGAACATGGCATTTGAATTTTAAAGTTCTGTGCTGTTTATTGGGCACCTGGGTGGCTCAGTTGGTTAAGCTTCAGACTGCAGCTCAGGTCATGATCTCACAGTTTGTGGGTTCGAGCCCTACGTTGGGCTCTGTGCTGACAGCTCAGAGCCTGGAGCCTGCTTCAGATTCTGTGTCTCCCTCTCTGTCTGTCCCTCCCCCACTCACGTTTTGTCTATCTTTCTCTCAAAAATAATATAAACAAACATTTAAAAAAATTTTAGGGGCACCTGGGTGGCTCAGTCGGTTGAGTGTCCGACTTCAGCTCAGGTCATGATCTCACAGTTTGTGGGCTCGGGCCCCACGTCGGGCTCTGTGCTGACAGCTCAGAGCCTGGTGCCTGGTTCGGATTCTGTGTCTCCCTCTCTCTCTGCTCCTCTCCTGCTCACATGCTGTCTCTCTCTCAAAAATAAATAAATTTTTTTAAAAATTAAAAATTTTAAAGTTCTGTGCTGTTTAGTGTATTACGTATAAAATGCACACATATTTGAAATAATTTCAGACTTTTAGAAAGTTGTAAAAATAGTCCCAAGAGTTCCCATATGCCTTTTACCCACTGTCTCCAGTTGTTAATGTCTTGGCATAGCCATTATCAGAACCAGCAAATCAACACTCATACAATATTATTAACTAATCTGCAGACTCTGTTGACATCCCAGATTGTCCTGCAAATATCTTCTTTCTGGTCCAGGATCCCACGTTGTAGTTAATTGTCATGCCTTCTTAGTTTCCTCCAATCTGGCAATTGCTCTGGCTTTCTTTGTTATTCACCTTTTGAATAGTAGCAGCATTTTGCAGACTATGTCACTGCTTGAGTTTCTTCATGTGTAGAATCAGGTTATGCGTTTTTGGCAAAATACCTTTTCATCATATGCTCAAATACTTGAGATAAATGTCTAGTATTATTTTTGTTTTACTATCAAACTGTGAGTTGTCTGCCTTGGAGGTAGCAAAAGTATTCCTTCTCTTAGTGATACACAGAAAGTTAAGGAAGAAAGAATGATTAATGAGAAGCAGATCCTGTGTTTAAATGATGTGTTTGTTCCTGACATTGTAACTCATCTAAGCTTAATTTAGGGCCTATACCTTCGGAACTTACTCCATACATCCAGCCAACTCTACTCAGTGGTCATCACTCTTCCTGTTTCCTTCAAACACATCCCAAGTGGTCTGCCTTCACTTTCTATGGCACCTTCCAGCCAGTTCTCAGCCACGGCTGTTTGCTGCCTGTACTCCAACAGAGCACCAGGACCTCAGCTGCACAATCCAACTAGAGTCTTCCGGGTCTTATGTTACCAGGCCTCTTGGCTGCATCTAACAGTGTCGAAACCTGAAATGCCCCTCTCACTGTAGAGAGGCTACCATGGTATCAAATCCTCCTAATTTTCCTCATGATGTTCTAATGATTGCTTCTCCTGTTTTTTACCCCAACCTCCCCCCACCCACCACACTCCACAGTGTCACTGTCAGTGCCCCCCAAGTCCTGTCCCAGCTCACTGTTCTTCTAGGCCTCTGCATCCTTCTAGGCAATGCCATCTCATCGATTCAGTTACCATCTCTGTCCTCATGACTCCCCAGTTTGTTTTCCAGCCCTCAATGAACTTCAGATTTATGCAAAAGCCAGCCTAATTGTCCATCTCGCATGGTCCTCAAGCTTTGCATGTCTGAAACCAAAATTATCTTTTCCCATCCTTATCTTCCTCCTATATCTGTATTTTGGTGGTATCTCTCTTCATGCAGCCACTGAGGCTGCTTCTTAGGAGTTATCTTGGATTCCCGAATCTTCCTCAGCCCCGGTGACATTTTGCATCTTTGTCATTTCTTTCCTAGATCACTGCAATACTATGGTTCCTCTGTCTTTGCTCTGGTCTTCCTCCAGTCAAGCTCCATGCCACTAGAGTGAGTGACCCAAAACGTAAATAATAGCAAGCAATAATACTTCCAATGTTTAATGAGGCTTACTATTTCCCAGACATGAAATGGGTTTTTTTTTAATTTTTTAAAGCTTATTTATTTTGAGAGAGAGAGAGAGGGAGAGAGAGGGAAAGCACACGCATGAGCATGGGGAGGGGCAGAGAAAGAGAAGAGAGAGAGAGTTCTAGGCAGGCTTTGTGTGCTGTTAGCACAGACCCCAATGTGACGTGGGGCTTGATCCCTTGAATGGTGAGAACATGACCCGAGCCAAAATCAAGAGTCAGACGTTTAACCAACTGAGCCACCCAGGCGTCCTAAAATGTTGTGTTTGTTTTTTTTTATAAACGTGACTGATCTGACTTAATCTTCACAAAACCCTATGATCCCATTCTTACTGGTGAGGAAAGTCATTCAGCTAGAAAGTGAGAGGTGAGATTAAAACCAAATCTGTCTGATTTCAAAGCCCTCACCCAGTCTTACCACCAAAAATACATGGCCTCTTACAAAGCCAACCATCTCATTCTTCTCCTCAAGACTTGGCATTGGCTTCTTCTCATCTGCAGGGTAAATCCGGTTCTTTAAGACATAATGTCTGGCTCTCCAAGACCTTACCTTGCCTTTACCTTTCTCTCAGCATCATCTCCTGCCTTGCCCTGCCTCTCTCTTTACATCCCAGCATAACCAAAATGCTTGTAGCTTCCACACATAAGAAATATAAATGTCTTGCCCATCCTTTTCCCCCTCTGTTTGAAATGTTTGGATTAGCCCCTAACTAGACTCCTACCAACCTGGTTTATTCCCATTCATCATGTAAGGCCCAGCTGAAATTGTGACATTTGTGAAATTTTAATTTATGAAAAAGGAAATACAAATGCCCAGTAAGTATGATTATTTCTTTTTTTTTTTTTAACATTTATTTATTTTTGAGACAGAGAGAGACAGAGCATGAACGGGGGAGGGGCAGAGAGAGAGGGAGACACAGAATCGGAAGCAGGCTCCAGGCTCTGAGCCATCAGCCCAGAGCCTGACGCGGGGCTCGAACTCACAGACCGCGAGATCATGACCTGAGCCGAAGTCAGACACTCAACCGACTGAGCCACCCAGGCGCCCCGATTATTTCTTAAAAGAGCAAAAATTTAAATTTATACAATTTAAATTGTAAAGCCAAAGGGATTATTAGATAAGTCATAACGTATCTGCATGATACAATTATGTAATATTAAAATGTTATAGAAGACTAATGACATGAAATATTTTTGAGACACTTAGTGAAAAGTAGCCAATTAGGAAATAGTATATACAAATAATGTTCTAGTTTTTGTAACTCTAATTCTTTATAAATGTATGGATTAAAGACTACAAGGATAATTACAATCGATTATAGATTATAAGTGATTTTTTATATCATTCTTTGAAGTATCTAAATTTTCTATGATAAAGGCATTTTACTAGCATAAGAAGAAAAAAGTACATTTTAAAGGAAAGTATCAATTTGAGGTATTCCCTCCTCCTGAAAGCTTGCCCTAACATCTGCTTCCTGACTGGGTCAGGTACCCATTCTCTATGTTCTCATAGTACCTCACACGTAACTATTATTGCCCTACTACCTTATATCCTAATTATTTATTTGTGTCATCATCTCTTGTGAGACTAGGAGCTCTTTGAGATGGGGGAGTATATGTCTCTACCCAGTTATGCCTGGCCATAATAAGCATTCAGTATATACCAACCATGCCAACATATTTTGAATAAAATACAGTTTAGGATATTGTTGTAATACTGTTTGTGTCTATCATAACCTTAAGAGATTAAAGCATTATGCTGTTATATTAATAAAGCATTTACTGGGGCCACAGAAAAAGGCTTTACTTTTGGTATATCTGACTTCCATGCCAAGAGAAGTCCAGTTCTTAACAGTCACCATATTGAAAGCACCGCCCTTCACGAGGTGGCAGTGAGAGCAGTTGTAGGCACGAAGTCCCTGCCCAGATAACCATCGTGACGGGGCTATCTTTGGCTAAGGTTAACTATATTCAGTGACGGCAGATATCACAATGGCTTATTAAGGGAACTTACGGCATTTAAAGGTGCACCCAGAATCTTAATATTGTGATGTTGCCATTTGATCACAGGTAATTATTACTTTGACCCTGTATGTAATTTTCCCATTTTTGAATTATTAATTTGGCTTATTTTACCTTTCTGACTTTTTGAGTTTCAATGTTTTAGTTAGGACAAATATGATTCAAAAAGACATAGTATTTACCTACTACAAGAAATTTTCTGTGTCTGAATTCTTTGTATTCTTTATTTCTTCATTGCTGAGACACAATGGGTTTTTTTCCTCACATTTTAATATTTTGGAGAACAGACGGCATCTTTAATCAACAGTATATGATGATGTTTCAAATTGTTTTATAAATCAGTAGTGTCCTAGAGTTGAAAGTATAGTAAACATTACCTATTTGATTTTATTGATTATTATTAGTTTGGTGATTACTATTGATTAAATGATTTAACAACTAGATGTTGACATCAGTTCTGCTCTAAAATAATACCTATTGTAAATAGGTACATTTTTAAAATAAGAAAACTTCATTAACACTGATAGTCTTTGTTGATTTTCATATGCATTTTAGAGTTATACAAAATATAATCGCACAGAAGTGTTTTGGCCTTTTGAATGTGCTAATAAATTAGCCAACACTTGTCTCATTGCAGATCACAAACGTTCATAGCAGTCGAGCTCTTGATGTTCAATTCCTGGATTCTGGTACTGTGACATCCGTAAAAGTGTCCGAACTCAGGGAAATTCCCCCTCGGTTTCTACAAGAAATAATTGTGATACCACCTCAGGTACTATATGTTACAAGCCTGAGAGATTTTATGGAAGAGATTTGGATGTATTTGTAATCAAGTTGTGAGATGCCCTCTCAGTTTTGATCTTGATAATGAGCAAAAGAAGTCCAAGTTTGTAACAAAATTGGAAATGGTCCAAATGTAGTTGTTCACTGTTTTTCACAACTTTGTGACTTGATGCACATAAGTCTCTCTGATTCCATTTCACTGTCTGTACAATGAGGTCACAACACTGGCCCATCTTGCAGAGGTATCGTAGGATAAGTATGTGAACTGCCTGGTATAAGCCCTGCTCAAATAGGAGTAAAGACAATAGAGGCGATATAAATAGAGCCAGCAACATAGTGCACGCTCCAGCTCCAGAGCTCCGATTGTCATTGTTAGCTATTGCTGTTGCTTGCTTTCTATCTTGGCAACGTGTCCGACTTACAGGAAAATAACATTGACATTACTTATAAGTACCTATTTTAAGATGGTGTGTTTGCTTTTCCATCATGTTTTCTTTCCAGGCTATAAAGTGCTGCTTAGCAGATCTTCCACAGTCTATTGGCATGTGGACACCAGATGCTGTGCTTTGGTTAAGAGATTCTGTTTTGAATTGCTCGGACTGTAGCATTAAGGTTAGTTATCTTGATGCATTTGGAAAGGGAGCTGTCAGCCAGAAGGGCTCATTTGTTTTTTTGTGAAATAATTTTGTCTTACAATAAATTGATGCTTTCATATGTGACACATTTTGGTAGTTAAGAGGTTGGTTACATGTATGATAAGATATTTCATGGTTTGATTTTTATTTAAGAATTTATCCTGTATCTCCAGTATTATTTTTAAGCCCTTTATATAATTTTTCCAGTATTAATAAGGTAGCAGAGATAGTTCTCTGCTCCTATTTTGCTCCATGATAAGGAATTAAATTCCCAACAGAGGGACCATATATCTCTTGATAAACGTTTGTAAAGGTCATTCAAATAAGGTCATTCTTTTTTTTCAAAAGTATAATAGATTACAAGCAAATAATTTGATCATAATCTTGTTTTCTGCCTGTTAAAAGTTTAAACTGTTTTATTTCACTAGCTCCTATTTTTTTGTACTTTTGCATCTTTGTATCAAAAACATTATTTTTATTTCCAAGTATAAAAACATAAGATATTTTTGTTTTAACTAATGAACAATGCTATTTTCTATAAGCATTAAACAGTGAAATGTCCTTGAGAAATATCTGCATGAAAATCTCCAAATTATTCTGGTTCACAGGGATTTTCCTATGTTTATACAATTACACACTTAATTACCATTTTATATTCTTCAATTGCCATATGATAAATGAATATTGTTTTATCAACTATGTTTTAAGCTCTTAAAGCCAGAGTATTGGGTACTCAATAAAAATATTTTTTAATGGTTGATCTTTGAAATGGTACTTCTGTATCATAAATAGCAAAATAAATTAGCACTCATTCATTCATTAGCACTTTGAAATGTTAATTAATTTAAATAGATCCATCTTGCTAGGAAAAATATTTTTAAGCAAATTACTGTAGATGGATTGCCTTGTCTCCCTGTCTGAGACCTCTCTTCCTGCCTTTCTTTTGTGGCCCTTTTTGATAAGAGATCAGTGTGACTGGAAGTGTCTCATTTTTGTCCTTCCCAGGGTAAACCGGAGGAGCTGGTAAGAATTACCAGGCAGCCAGCCCTTTGGGACACACAGCTGTCCAGTCCCAGGTGTCAGTGTGTGGCATTCCCATATAACACTCATCCCTCTGGCAGAAAGAGGTAGAAAGGTAGCCAAAGGTCTCCTGGACAGAAGGGGCAAAGCTGGGGTTTTGACCTGTTCAGTGGAACTTTTTCCTTTTTCTCCCCTGGTTCCTCCCATGTAACTGGGGAAGGGTAAAGGGTGAGGGTAGATACTATGACCAAACAAGGCATTTAGGCCAAGGTCCCCAAGGGTATGGTGAATGTCAAAGCTTTCTCCTTCACTTCCCAGTGTGGGTGCACCAGCATAGGTAGAATGCATATGGAACACTTTTGCCATTTTTGTGATTATTTTTATTGTTGAAGCTGGGAGATGAGCCCTTGAGGGTGCATCATACTGTTCCTTTTACTTTGAGTGTTCTTAAATGTCATCAATAAAAAGAGTTTTTACCAATGGTATGCGGACTCCATCTCAGTGATAATGACCTCTAGTGAGTTTTAAGGTATCCTCAGTTTTTAGAGGCTAATAAAGTCTTCGTTTCCATAAGCCAGCTGCTGGCGTCTTGGACTTAAGAGCCTATTCAGTGCTGTGGCTGTGATAGGTCATTTATCTTACCTTAAATAAAATGAATTTTAGCAAGTTGGGTTCCTTGTAAAATACTGTGTTTTAATATTTAAGGTTAATATTATGGTGAACTGGGATTCCTTGAAATGCCTTGTGTGTTTTCCATAGGTTACAAAAGTGGACGAAACCAGAGGGATCTCACACATTTATTTATTCACCCCTAAGAACTTCCCTGATCCTCACCACAGTATTAATCGCCAGATTACAAATGCAGACTTGTGGAAGCATCAGAAGGATGTGTTTTTGAGTGCCATATCCAGTGGAGCTAGCTCTCCCCACAGCAAAGGCGGTGGCACCCCCGTTCCAGGCACCGCTGGAGAGAATCTGAGAAAGAGCCTCACGGACGTCATCAAGAAGTCCGTGGTGGACCACACCGGCTCTTTCTCCACAGAGGAACTCCCCCCTCCCGTCCACTTGTCGAAGCCGGGGGAGCACATGGATGTGTACGTGCCTGTGGCCTGTCACCCGGGCTACTTCGTCATCCAGCCATGGCAAGAGATACATAAGCTGGAAGTTCTGATGGAGGAGATGATTCTGTATTACAGTGTGTCTGAGGAGCGCCACGTAGCCGTGGAAAAAGACCAAGTGTATGCTGCCAAAGTGGAAAACAAGTAGGTCCTTGGACAGAGCGTGTGATCCGACTACGAAAAATGTGTGGAGTGATACCAAGAGTCCTTAATCTCTGCAGGGGGACTTTGAACTGCACTTAGGGAAATTTTGAATGTGAAGCGAGACTAATGAATTGTGCAGTCTTTTAATATTTGACATGATGTCATTTATCTAAAAATCTAGTCACCATATATTAAATTCCTGTTAAATATCTAAAATGAAGGTTTAAATGTTTTTGTTTTTCTATTAGACAAAACGTTGTTGTTTCTTTAGGAAATAATGGCTTTTTGGTTGAATAACTTTTAAATTTTAAAAACAAATACTTATTGTAGAAGATTTAGAAAAATGCAAAAATATATAAGAAAATCCTCCAACCGGACAGAACCCTTGTTAAACTATTCATGTATTTCTTCTCATTCGTTTCTACATATATTCATACAGTTGGTGTAGTAGTATTATTATTAAATACAATTCCACACCTACTTTTTTCACCTCACATAATCCTGTGAACATTTTTCCATGTGATAAAATGTCTTCATAAACATTTTTAAGGCTGAATAATAGTCCATCATATAGAGAAATCATAATTTACTTATCATTCTCTCTTGTTATGTAGTTTTTTCTCCCAGATTTTTCACCATTCTAGATAATATCGAACATAAATCTCTGTTCACATCTCTGAGTATTTCTGAGATAGATTCCCAGAAGAAAAATTACTTGTTTAAGGATTAGGAGGTTCTTGAGGTAGGTTGTCACTTGCTCCTGGAGAGCCGTGCCACCTTCTGTATGGTGCAGCAATGCACGGTGCACTTCTCCAGCCGGGACTCACTGGTGCAGCACTTTGGTCTGTTTTTTCACATTTCCCATTTGGATCACATCCTCCTTCCCTGAAGCCCTCCAATATGTTCTGGTTCCAACCCAGTGAATCCCTAGTACTCCACCCCACACAGTACAAGGTCACAAAAGCCCTGGAAAAAGGAACAACTTAGCCCCGTCCCGTCTCCTTTGCCAGCTTTCTTAGGGGAACTGACCAAGCTTATTTGATGATGACAAACACAAAGAACTGTTCTCCCACAACAACAACAACAACACACACACACACTCACACACACACACACACACACACACACACACCAGAACTCAGTTTAAAAGGTCAAACTGCTTATTTTATTATTTTTTTAATAAAATGCTTCGGTTCGTTCTCAAGATATCAAGCATAGACATTTGTGAAAACTTTCTTATTCCCATAAGAGAAAAAACCAATTTTTAATTCTTAAGAGTGAAAAGTGTCATAGCTCTCATTTTAAAAAGGATTCAGCTTGTATGTCACAAGCTTTTCACTTTCAAAAAACCATTTTTACTATGTCATGTTATTTACAACTGTAAGCATGCATGGGTTTAATTCCACACAGGAACATCATTTGCCTACGTGAGAACTCTTGGCAGAATAATTTAATCACAGTTAAAACAAAACCAATGTTAACTATTAATCTGAGGGGTAGATTGATGGTGATTAGCTGTGGGGAGATCCTACTTGAGGGCAAGAGTTTTGTGGGGCAGGAGAACCCAAACCGGAGAACTTCAGTGTGGTGTTTCAGACTCGGCCCTCCCCCAACATGGGTCCAACAGTCCTGTTCTGGGGCTGGGACTTTCACCAGCTAATTTTTTTCTAGATAATCAAGGATGTCTCATATATATAAGAACAGATTGTCCAATATTTTCTTAAACTTCATGAACTGAATCAGTGTAAAGTGTTTAGAGTTTCTATCTTGCCTGTATCACAGGACTATTTACTAAAAACCCTGGTCCCAACTCTGGTGAATTAAGACTTAGGAATTTTCAGATACACTGTTGATTGCAGCCGTTTCCAAATCCACGTTGGCTAAGAATAACCTGGGAACTTACTAAAAATGCAGATTCTCCTTCCTCACCCCAGACATCCTGAATTAGAGTCTCTGGGAGTGGAGCTTCAGAATCTGTGTTTTTCACAAACTCTCCTGATGATTCACAAGCAGCCCTGCACTGAAATCGGTGAACTAGTCCAAACAGAAACCTTTAGTTAAGCTATTAGTGTTGAAAATTAAAAGCTACCGAAGGGCATGACATGTGACATGTAAGTCTTCTGGTAGCTCTTCCCTCGCTGCTCTGTACCTTGTATTTATACACTAAAACCACCAGCATTTATACACAGACCACCAGCATTTGCCCTGTACAATTTAAAGACAGTGCTATAGGTGGAAACCAAATGATTTTTATCTCCTTTTGCACCTACACAGATTTAACAACCTGCACCAAACTGGCATTTCCACATATGAAAATTTCTCTGACATGCTTATATTTACACAGCTTATCTTCATTTTAATAATTATCATAATTATTATATAATAACGATGGTGGCTACCATTTGCCAAGCACCTATTGTGTGCCAAGTAATGTACTAGGCACTTTATATATATTATTTCTGCAAGTGAGTTAAAATTAAATACTACACATGAGATAATTGAGGCTCAGAGAGGTTTAATAGGAGCCCAAGGTGACATAGCTGGAACATGTCCTGGGGGAGGGGTGGGGGGATGCCAGCCTAAGTCTGTTGGTTCCCAAAACTCACATACTTACTGTGATATCTTTTTGCGCCTCCCTGTTGTGACTCATGGATTATCGCTTGCTGCACTTTGGGCTTGTTTCTGCCTTCAGAAACAGGTTTCTGGAGTTTCCTCCCCAAACCCCCAATCACTAGTGTCCAAAGTTGGCCTCTTCAGAGCTTTCTTACTATAGTTTACCCCATAGCAGCGGTGTGGGTTTCCTGTACCCATTCTCCACTGGCATGATGGAAAATCCATCCAGCCTAGCCAGCTCCCAGCCCAGTAGTGTATTGCAGTGAAAGGCCTGCTGTTGCACTGGGCTTGCGGCTTATAGCTAATAAATCTGTTTCAGAGGATGGCTGAGTCCACCGTCCGTGGCAGAGCCTGACTCATACCTTGCAGGGGCAGAGGCTATCTCCATAGGCACTTACCTTTTAGATGTTACAAACAACTTCCTTTCCTTAGTGTGATGATACTCTTCAATCACATAGTCAACACTAAAGAACTTTTTTTTTTTTTTAAAGTTTATTTACTCATTTATTTAGAGAGAGAGAATCCAAAGCAAGCTCTGTGCTGTCAGCTCAGAGCCAGAGCCCAACTTAGGGCTGGATCCCATGAACCCGTGAGATCATGACCTGAATTGAAATCAAGAGTTGGACACTTAACTGACTGAGCCACCCAGGCACCCGAAGACTGTAGGACTTTAATATGGTCCTTCATATCTTAACTTTGAAGTCTAAGCTTTTCTAATTGTAATGATGATGCATGTAGGCCCAGAGGAGAAAAGTATATTCATATGAATTTCTGACTGGCACCTTGAACTCCAGATCGGAAACCATGTTCTTCTTCCCCCCTACTCTCCTATCTTTTCCAGGCTCTTTATTCTAGGCAGTGGGTTGGACTTTGTGTTTTGTTTTATTTTGTTTTTTAATGTCCTCACTCGGCATAACTAAAATTGTCACCTTTGCATTCAAAATGTTTTGTTATCTCTTCCCACACTCTCTTCCCCATCTGGTTTTCTTTTCCATTCCTTCACACATTCTGCCTTCTAGCTCTACTGTGGTGTTTGCTCTGTTCCCAGCTGTCATGCCCTGTAGAATCTTCTGTGCTTTTTCTTCTCATGCATGTCTTCAGCCTGGCCTGGTTCCAGTTACTCCCTCTTCCCATCTTTTACATACATACCCTGTCCCAGACCTGACCTTTGTCTCCTTGTCAGAGTGGAGGGATCTCCTTGCCTTGTCCTGATCAGCCTCCATCTGTTTGATTCTGCTTAGTGGTGGTTGCTAGTTTATGTGTCGGTCTCCTGTAGCAGCTCCCTGAGGCCTGTGAATGGGTGTTGAGCGAAGAAATACCACCAAGTAAGCTGGTGGCAAAGCAGAGAATAGTAACCTTTGGAGTAAGAAGAAGCAATCTCTTTAAAACCTCAATGACAGTACAGTTTTATATTTTGATAAACATCTTTCGCATTAATTTTTTAATCGTAAATTGTTACCCTTAAAGCATATGTCAACTTTGTGTATTTTTTTTCTTCCTTTTTAATCCAATGCACATCTAGGTGGCACAGGGTGCTTTTAAAAGGAATCCTGACCAATGGATTGGTGTCTGTGTATGAGCTGGACTATGGCAAGCACGAGCTAGTCAACATAAGAAAAGTACAGCCGTTAGTGGACATGTTCAGAAAGCTGCCATTCCAAGCAGTCACAGCTCAACTTGCAGGTAATTTCTGTGGAACTTGAACTTAAGTCACAACATGGTTTATATTGTCCTTTTGTCATGGGCACTTAGGGAGTACAGAGTCACTGGCCTATTGAGTTAACTTTTTTTTTTCCAAACAACTTCCTGACCATAATAGAAATAATTTGTAATGATCTGTCACAGACATGCCTTTCCACTATATCTGCTGTTTCTATTTTTCCGTATTTCTCTCTGTCTGTGGTTTCACATATGGGTATATTTCTAAAGCTGTAGTCAGGACAGGTATGGTCTTGCATGCTGCTTTCTTCATTTTTAGCATTTTTTTCCTAATTACTTTTTGAGTGTTTGTTTGATGGTCTTCATAATGATTTTTTTTAATGTTTATTTATTTTTGAGAGAGAGGGACAGAGCATGAGTGGGGGAGAGGCAGGAAGAGAGGGAGACACAGAATCCAAAGCAGGCTCCAGGCTCTGGGCTGTCAGCATAGAGTCCAATGCAGGGCTCAGACTCACGAACCTCAAGACCATGACCTGAACCAAAGTTGGATGTTCAACCAACTGAGCCACCCAGGCACCCCTGTAATGATTTTTAATAGCTGCAAAAGATTTGATTTAATCGTTATTTCCCTTTTGTTAAGCATGTAGGTTATTTATACTTTTATTGTAGTATTAGGAAAAAACCTGCAGCTGTGTATACTAGCCAAAACAAACAAAAACAATGAAACAACATAAACGACCAATAGGAGGAGCACATTGCTCAGCTAATATTTGACAACTTATTGTATATATTATAATACAAATGCATAATGGGTTTCCACAATTATAAAACATCCTAGGTCATAGGATATGACCATTTTTATGGCCAGGTGAGTTTCCAGTTGCATTGTAATTAACAGCATGCAAGTATGTGATTTTACTACATTCATACACCCTATTGACTATTATTATTAAAATCTGAGGATGTAAATTAGCAGGTGTACAGGGACACTTCTTTAAAATACTGTCCAGTTAGAGTTTTGTGACAGCAGTGCAAATGCTGGTGGCTCCTCTGTGCATCCCCCCCCAGTACGTAGCACGCGTACTGAGGCGAAGCTTTGCGCAGAGTTCCGGCAGCATTAGCAGAGGGTGTGAGGGCGAAAAAGGTGGGGGGACGCAGACCTCCAGCCATCTAGGACTGTCTGTGTCCTGCTCTGCTGGGATATGGGGGGTCGTGACCACATGGTGCCACCCATTCAGCACAGTAGCAGAAGTGATCTCAGAAACGAAAGGAAGTGTGTATATACATTTTTCTTTTAATTTTTGACCAGCTTTTGTTGGAGATATCTATATCTATATATACCGTTATTTTGAAGTATTTTTCAGTTTCTTTCTTTGTGTCTCCTGCTAGATTTCACAGGAAACTCCCATGATAGTTAGTTATGAACCAAAAACAGCATTTTGCAGACGAGCATGTCTACCACTGATCTGCTTTGAACTCAGACCTCTAAATAGTTTCTTCAGATTTAATGATTGCATTTTTTTTTTTTAATTTTCACTTTTGGATGTTCAGGTCTTGCTAACATAAGCATGACAGTCAAACTGTCCAGAGAGGGAGTCTCTGTGAGGAACAAGTGCATGGCACCATCATCCCCATCGCCAGCACCTTGGCTGATAGTCACTGGGGCTTACTATGGGCAAAGGTCTCCACCAGCCACTCCATTTCACTGACTTTTCCCACACACTAGGAGGGTTAGGTACTGTTAACTATTGCTGTTAAAGGTCGGGAAACAGCAGGTTGGGGACTACTCTAGGCTTCTCTTGTTCTCAGAGAACTTAGCCTACCTCACTATATGGATAGCAGGTCTGTTAAATGATGTGTGAAACTCCCAGATCTTCATCACTACGGGGCACTGTGTATAGTTTCTCGAATCTAGTATATGTGCACTTAATTCATGTTAGTTTACTAGTATTTTCTGAAAAACACATACTCTCTCAATTTCATTTTAAAACCTAATTTCAAATTCTCTAACTTGAGCCCTCAAAAGTCATAGGGACTTTAGAAATACATGGGATTTACAATTCATCTGGTCCAACCAGTTTATTTTCTGATAGACTGAGACCTGAGAGACCAGATGATTTGCCCAAATCCCATACCACTTGACAGAGGAAGAGCTGGGAATGGTAATTAGGTCTCTAGACTTTCAATCCAGTGCTTTTGCCATGGTATTATATATAATTTTTAAAAATCAGTATACTCTAAGTATATTAATTCTCTTTCTCCTTCTCCTCATCCTTCACTACATCTGGTTCATCAGGAAAAAAAATCTGTAAATAAGAGATGTATCACTGATGTCATTGATATTTTATTTTATTTGAGTGCAGTTGACAACAATGTTACAGATACTGTTGATATTTTAGTCCCCTTGGGTATCCCCATTATCCATTTAAATCTACCTATACTTTATATAGGGAAATGGGCAGTGGTTATTATAACTTCACTTTTTTTTTTTAGATTAAAAAAAATTTATTTAAGTAATGTCTACACCCCAAGGGGGGCTCAAACTCATGACCCTGAAGTCACACACTCTTCTGACTAAGCCAGCCAGGTGCCCCTATAACTTCATTTTATAACACAGCAGTAAATCTCCATGAAACTTGTGTCTGTAGGTGAAGGTTTACAGAAATAACCCCATTCACAATAGGAGAACTATGATAAGCTGGACTGTTTTAAGATTGGTGGGTAACTCTTTGGTTTGGTTTTTTAATTAGGCAAGTCTAACCTGGTACGTTTCAGCTACTTTGGAACTAACAGTTTTCCATTATTATGGATCAAAGAAAGGTGCATCCGACGCTCACTGATCCTTGTACTCCTTGTCTTTCTCGTAGGGGTGAAGTGCAACCAGTGGTCTGAGGAGGCTTCGATGGTATTTCGAAATCATGTGGAGAAGAAACCTCTGGTGGCACTGGTTCAGACAGTTATAGAAAACGCCAACCCTTGGGACCGGAAAGTAGTGGTCTATTTAGTGGACACATCATTGCCAGACACAGATATCTGGATTCATGATTTTATGTCAGAGTATCTGGTAGAGCTTTCAAAAGTTAATTAATCACTGCTTCTGAGACCTTGACAACTAATTCAGATTTTTTTTAGCAATAACAAAATGTAGTAGGCTTAAAAAAAGAAATCTTATCTCTGCTACAGGGCTCTGACTGCTGTGGGGATTGAAAAGAATATGCTTCTGTTTGATGAAAGATATTTAACAAGTTTTGTTTTAACAGAGTTGACTTTTCAAAGAAAATTGCACTTGAATTATTACTATAATATTAGAATAAAATGTTTATCAATATAAAAACTGACTACCTTATAATTTCTAGGCTTTATGATCGTAAGATGAAGGATTTCCCTTTCTATTCATGTCTTCTTTATGGTGCTGGGTTCCTTTATAGTTAGATTGTGAGAATTTATGACTTAACCCTGGCGTAGTGGTCTATCCCAAAGCCAATTGTGTGAGGATGATCTTGAGTCTTTAGCACATTAGCATTGCTAGTGGTGCTGTAGAGAAGCAACCCAGATGAACCTCAAAGCGTATTCCTCACCCCAAGTCTTGAGTGGCCTATCACTACCCAGAGTGTCTACACCTTCCACAGTCTCCCTACCCAGCCTCATTGTCCATGGCTCCTCAACCAGCCACACTGCACTTGTCTGGCTCCCTGTACACCCAGGACTATTGATATTCTACAGCAAGCCTTGCTCCCCTCCTAACCATGCTTATTCTGTTCCCTGAGCCTGCCCATCCTTCACCCCCCACCATTTTTGTTTGCCAGTATCCTCCGTGACATCCCGGGCTGACCATGAAGCCTTCCCTGGTACCCCTCCTACCCTGTTGCATTTGGAGTACGCCTCTCTTTGTGTCAAGACCTCACTGAGCTTTGTAGTATATAACAAGTTGTCTGCGCACCCGTCTCCCCAGCTAGATTGTGAGCTCCTTGAAGGAGGAAGGGGTCTTACTCATCTCTTTGATGACATACTGGTAAATGTTTGACAATTGGTTCTGATGGGTGTGGGCCGGGAATGAGCCTTGATTCACAGTATCTGACGATTCCCGTGTTGTAAATACTTCCACCATTGTTGAGTTCCAGCTAACGATGTGACATCACTGAATGTGGAGCTGGGAAAAGACACCCCAGCAGCTCCTGTGAGCCCGTACAATGGACTTCAGAACATACCACTGTCTGTGTACTCCACAACAGACAGAATGATATCTTGAACACATCAGGCACCCATTATGTCCTTGCTAATTGATGGGCAGGATGGCTTGACAGAGGGATAGGTGGAGGCCTTATCAGTGGTCCAAAGATGATGGGGGAAGGCCCTGGACTAAGAGGGGAGCAATGAGAATCAAGAAAAAAATTAAAGGCCTTTTGAAGTTTTTAATTAGAATTATTAGAACTGACATTTTAGATCCAAAAGACAGGAAAAAGAAAGTGTCAAAAAGTGAAGCCAAGTCTTAAGGTCTGAGAGGCTAGGATGATGACCCTTATTCCATTTGGGAAACTGAAATTTTTTGTTTTAAACATACTGAGTTTAGAGGCCACTGGGTGACTCAGTCGGTTGAGCGCCCAACCTCGGTTCAGGTCATGGTCTCGCCGTTCGTGAGTTCGATCCCCGCATCAGGCTCTGTGCTGACAGCTCAGAGCCTGGAGCCTGCTTCAGATCCTGTGTCTCCTTCTCTCTGCCCCTCCCCTGCTCACGCTCCGTGTGTCTCTCTCTCTGTCTCTCTCTGTCTCTCTCATAAATAAATAACAAACATTAAAAAAAATTTAAACATACTGAGTTAAGGGACTAGATCACTGTGTGAGGATATGCATAACCTATTAGAAATGTGGAGTCTTCACAGGGGAGAAGGCCAGGCTGGAGATAAACGTTCTTAAACTCATTTGCTTATTTTTATTTGAGAAAATATAGGAAAAGTGAGAGCAGAAAGAAGGTAAAGACCAGATATTTGAAGTTTTTCATGTAAAACATGTTGAAATTATCTTTCTAGCTTTTTAAAATTCATATTTAATAAAAAAGTGATTCAAAATTGAGGAATGCTTACACCACTGATTTAAACATTGATGATAAAATCAGAATATCCTGACACAAACATTTAAGTGAAACAAAGTAGTATGAATGTATTTTATAATGGTTTCTTTCCCCAACAAAAACAACAAAAATCCTCAAATTGCCTACAGATTAAGAAGAGGTGGGTTCTGTTTCAATGACTTTAGAAAGGCTTCCATTATTTTTTTTTTTAATTTTTTTTTTCAACGTTTATTTATTTTTGGGACAGAGAGAGACAGAGCATGAACGGGGGAGGGACAGAGAGAGAGGGAGACACAGAATCGGAAACAGGCTCCAGGCTCTGAGCCATCAGCCCAGAGCCTGACGCGGGGCTCGAACTCCCGGACCGCGAGATCGTGACCTGGATGAAGTCGGATGCTTAACCGACTGCGCCACCCAGGCGCCCCTAAAAAGGCTTCCATTATTTTTTAAAATAGAGCAATTGTGTTGTTGATGTAAGTGAAAAATTAATCTGGTGCTAGGGCAATTTGACAAACAATGAAGCTTGGCCCCTGCCTCATACCATATTCAAAGTCAATTCCAGGTGGATTCAAAGCCTAAACGTGAGAGCCTAATGAGGGAAGATAACACAGGAAAGTACCCTGATAATCCAGGAGTTGGAAAGATGTCCTAAACAGGACAAAGTGCTAACAATAAAGGCAAATATTGATATACTAGACTATGTTAAAATGAAGAACACCGGTTTGTCAAAAGGCATTATGATGGTGTAAAGGCAAAGCACACAACGGAGGAATATTTGTATTTGGAACATATTCAATAAACAGAAGACTATCCAGAAACAAAATGGCAATAAATTTGAACATTTCACAAAGAGGAAATCCAACTGGCCAATCAACATGAAAAGGCCCTCAACCCACGGAAATCAAATTTCAGTGAGATCCTAATACTCCTACCAAAACTGGGAAAATGTTTCAACTTTCGTTAATTTCAATTATTGAAGATGTTTGCACTTGTGCTGGAGGATGCCAGTAAAGAATGTTCACAGCAGCACTATTGGCAATAGCTAAAACCTAGAGACAGATGTCCATTAATAGTAAAATGGATTTCAAAAAAAAAAACTGTGCTGTATTCATGCAATGGAAACCTCTAAGGTAATAAAAGTAAACAAACTACAGCCACGTGAAACCACGCAGGTTAATCTCACAGGGTGGAATTGAGCAAATGAAGACAAAGTGTGGAGGAAAGCAGGCAAGGAAGTGATTACTGTAAGAGTAATCTTAAACTTCCTTAAGCGATCATTTTAGGAGGAAGCTGGAACCCAGGACCCAGAGGGTTGGCTTCTGGGCTGCTGCTGGCAATGTTGTTTCTTGCAACAAGTGTTCAATGTGATAAAAATTTTTGAACCTGCACACTTAGGATGTATGTACTTTTCTTAAATGTTTGATTCTGCAACAAAAGGGCTTAAAATAAAAATAATCTGAAATATTAAACCATTGCTTCATTTAAAAATGCATGGCACATATTCCTTGAAAAGAGCATTCTCTTACAGCTGTGAGAGTTTCGTAATGTAGAAATATATTTTCATGGAAAACAAGAGTCACAAAAACAAAAACGAATGTTTCTCATTAGTAATCTATACACCAGGAGTAAAAAGAGTTATATTAGGGTCTACCCCACCAGAAACTTTCCCATAACAATTGCACACGGTACCTTCTGTCCACACAAATTCTTTTTTATGAACCATTTTAAAAATTAAAACAGGGGCGCCTGGGTGGCTCGGTCGGTTAAGCGTCCGACTTCAGCTCAGGTCATGATCTCGCGGTCCGTGAGTTCGAGCCCCGCGTCGGGCTCTGTGCTGACAGCTCAGAGCCTGGAGCCTGTTTCAGATTCTGTGTCTCCCTCTCTCTCTGACCCTCCCCCATTCATGCTCTGTCTCTCTCTGTCTCAAAAATAAATAAACGTTAAAAATTAAAAAAAAAAATTAAAACAAAGTTTCTATTTGGGTTTAAGTGGTTTGTTCTGAAAAACGTACTAGCCTTTTAAGAAAGTGGGACTTTTTTTTTTTTTTTTTGTATTTTAAATCGGTATTTTGGACACTCCATTCCAAGTACAGAGAGAATGCATTCGACTCTTTTAGAACTATTTGTTCACAAAAGGATCGTTATTAAAGCTGCGGCTCCTGCCAGACCTGGCTGGGCTGCCGGTGAGATGGGACAGGTGGTTGCTGTAGTCAAAAGAGGTAAAGGTGCAACAGCTGGCTGGCAGGCTTTGCTCCATCCAAAGACCTGCCGGTTCTTACATCTCAGACGCCACAGGAATGAAAACCCACCCACTTAGTTCCAGATAACTCCACTGCTGCTTAAACTCCTTATGGTACAGCTGGGGAAATAGAGACTCAGACTCACGATTATCCACACCCCCCTGTCCAAGGAAGGATCCCAGCTTCCCGGCGGCCCGGCCCCTTTGCCCCGCGCTGCCCCCAGCGGGCGTCGCTCCCTGGCCGGGGACGGCGCGCGGAGGCCCGGCGCCCCCGAGCGGAGGGAGAGGGCGGCGGGCGGGGCGGGGCGCGGTGACAGCGCTGAGCCGGGCCCGCCCCTGACTCCCACCCCCGGAGCCCACAGCGCCCGCCCGCCCGCGGCCGCCCGGGAGCTCGTCCAGCCCCGCGCTCCGCTCGCTCGCCCGCCCGCCGCCCGCGCCCGTCCGCCTGCCGCCTGCGCTCGCCCCGTCGTCGCCCGCGCCCGCGCCCGCCCCGGCGGCTCCACGGCCCGGTAAGCCCCCCACCCGGCCCGGGGTACCCCTCGCCCTCGCGGGGCTCCCTGCCCCCGCGCCGGGGCCCCAGCCATATCTGGGCAAAATATTCAGCTGTCGCCGCCGCCGCCAAGAGGGACTGAGCGTGGCTCCCTCTATAAATAGCCGCCGCCTCGGGTTGCCTCCGGGGCTGGGGAGCCGGGGGTCTCGGGGTCCGGAGCCCCGCGCTCACGTCCGCGCCGCTAGGCTCCCCCGGCCCCAGCCAGAGCGCCCTCCTCTCAGGCCCTCGGCGCCGTGTCTGTAAACGACAGAAGGACCCTTGCGCGCTCGCAGAGAGGCGCGGGGGCCGGGGACCTGAAGGAGCGGCCGCCCCCGCCACCCACCAGCCGCTCGACTCCCGCGCGGCGGCGGGGCTCTGCGCCCGCGGATACTCTGCTGGGGACAGGTGCCCGCCTGAGCCCGGCACCGAGGCGTGGCCCTCCTCCGGCTGCCGAAAGTTTGGGGGTGGGAGTGGGACGTATGTGGTTGGTGGACGGGGAACCGGGGTTCGGGCTGCGCCTGTTTGAGGCAGGAAAAGTTTCCCAAACTGCGCGAGAGGACGCGGTTTAAAGCACCATGATACATACACGCATTTCGGGCCAAGGTAGAGCGGGCAAGCGCCTGGAGGCAGAAGCCGCCTCCCTGTCGCCAAGTCACACGATGGCCTTGGCGAGCCCCTGCCCTTCCCTGGGCCTCAGTTTCCCCATTTGTAGGGGCGGGGTTTGGTTCGGGAGCTGAAGCTAGGAGTCTTGGCGGTGAGAGCAGCAGGGCGCGCTCTTGACCGCTGGCGCTCCCCCACACCTGTTCATCGGCTCTGGCCTGGGACGCTGGGGCCAGAGCCTTGCACATCCGGAGGCATTGTGGAAAGAAACCGGACACTGTGGCAGTCCCTCTGACTCAGGCCTATACTGGGACCTATTAGGGTCCTCGGAATAGCCTGGGCCCTATACCTCCAGGAAGAGCGTCCCACGGTACTTACGGGCACCTCTGCTGGGGAGCAGCCATCACCCTCGCAAAACATCACGTGACTCAAACAGCTTTAGACCCAAAGAACTGGGCAGGACCAGAGGCTCCAGTCCAGCTGCTCCCTGGTCTCAGTTTCCCCACCTATACAGTGCCTATGAGACGAACTTGGAACCATGCCAAGCATCACACCCTCCCAGACCCCCAGCCGCTTCCTGATATACCTTACGGACCCTGCCCTTTGTCTCTGCCTTAACCCTCTCAGACTCTTAGAGATGACCTAGCCCAAGCTTTTCTCTATCCAGATCACAGAACCAGACCCTAACTCAGGTTCTGGGCTCTCAGAGGGAGCATCCCCCAAATCTTCATCTTTCTCCCTGTGATGGCATTTATTTTAACAAGGGCCGCAGAACCCCCTGCTCAAGGTCACATGCTGCTGGACACACCAGGAGGCCTGCAGTCTCCGCTAACCTTTCTCCTCTCTTTCCTGCCCCTTCTTGCTGCTCAGGCCGGTCTTGGGGATCTCTGAGCACCCCACCAATGCCCCCCAGTTCTTTGATCTGCTGTCCAGGACTTTCCCTTGCTCAGATGATAGCGCCCTCATTCTGAAATTTCATTTTTATGTCTACTTTCTATGATATATTTTCTCTAAACTCACCTCAGAGCCTCACTGATAAAGAAGTAAGGGGAAATGAAGACAAATAGAGTCTCATCAACTTGAGCCATAAAACAGGCAGAGTGAAAGCGAGCAATGTTGTCGTTTGGTGTATTTACTCCCTTTAATGAGCCAAACCTGCAAACACATTTTCGACCGTCTTGGCCCCTGAGTTGCTCCCAGCCTAAGTGGAAAGGCAGTGTCCTCTAAAAATAACCTCCACCCCACCTTATCAGAGCCTCACACCTTCTCCCTCATCCAGGGTACAGCTGCCTCCTGCTCCTGCCTTTCAGCAAAAATGCAAAAATGGGGAGTAGGTGGTGTCAGCTCTGAGTAACAGGAGGTGGACTGACCTGGAGGTTAGGACCCCTGGCTCCAACCCCAGCTCTGCGACCCATTTAGAGTGACCTTGGACTATGAGCGGGTGGGCGAGATGATCCCCAGTAGACCTGGAGTCAAGAGAGCTCAGAGGTTCCCTTGGAAGCCTTGCTAGCATGAGAAAAGTGGAGTGCCCGGGATGAAACTCAGGGGAACCCACCCCATGAAGAGGAGGGAAGGTGCAGGAGAAGGTGGTTTCCCAGGAGAGATGTCAGTTGCTGCCGAGAGACAGAGGGGGCTGGGGACTGGGAAGGGGCTACCAGGATTGGCAGGTGGTCCCGGGTGACTTTGGCCAGGGCATTGCAGACAGTTCAAAAATGGGAATCTGCCACTGCTTTACCGGGGCCAGTGACCCAGCCTGTCTGTCTGAGCCTCAGTTTCCTCCTCTGCCCAATAGGGATGATAATAGCACCTATTTCATATGGGTTGCTGTGGGGATTAAGTGGAGAGGATGCTGGGAAAGCCCTCACCAGTGCTTGGTACCTGCAATGATATTTCTAGGTTAGTGAGTGGAAGAGGCAGAGGCTAATGGGAGCTCAAAACGTGGGGACCGGGCCTGCCATTCCTGAGAGCCTGGCTGAGAAAGGAGGGGAGAGGAAAGGTAGTGGGAGCTGGAGACAGGCATGGGCAGCAGGCGGGTGCTTCTGGAATGAGGTTTGTAAGAAGAGGTGGAGAAGGACCCAGAAGAAGGGAAGAGGGTGAGAGGAGAATCTGAGGGGTGTGCATATGGGAGGACCAGGTCCTGCCTTAATCACCTGCTGAGCGTCAAGGGCTCTAGAATCGCATTCCTCTAGACTCAGGCTGAGCAAAGAAGTGAAGTTAATAAAATGAAGCCAGTCCTGGCTCAGACCCCTGTGTCCCCTTGGCAGACTTCATCTGCGAAGGAGGGTGTTGATGGGCCACGAAGGGTAGTTTGACTCTGCCCAGGAGGCTTGTGACCTTGGCTTGCTTATTTCTGAAATGACATCATCTATCGATGACTCCTGCTGAGTCCAGGAGTCATAATGGCCTTTTCCAGTCAATGTTTTGATTTTTTAGTCTTACTAATAGACCAGCCAGACTGCCAACATTTCCAAAGAGGCCAGTTCACTTTTCACATAAAGCCAGAACACCAAATAGATCAATTATTTGGCTACTCAGAGCCATTATCAGTTTAAAGCCACAGTCCTGTTTCTGTGGGGAAACATGAATCAGAGAGCATAATTCTGGGGCCATTTCCTCTCTCTTGTTTTGTTTTATAAAATCCTCCTTTGGTTAATTGTGGAAGGACCAGACTCTCTTTGCTCTTAATGATAGCGAGAGAATGAGCTCATCGAAGTCAACCTAGGACACGTCTGGGAGGTTTTCTTCAATGTTAGGAGGTGTTGCGTCCTTGCCTGATCTGAAAAACTAAACAAACTCAAGCATTTCTTCTGTGTCTCTTTTCTTGCATCCTTTTGTTTTTCTCTCAGAGGAAAACCGATCTGTGAAAGGCTGAAGTTACTGTGCGTGGGGAGGAAAAGGGGTGAGGCCAGCCCAGCCCATGCACCCATGTGTTCCCACCTCAAGCCATCTTCTCAGGGTCCCCAGCCTGAGCCACCACTCACCCTGGGGCTTCTAGGGCAGTGACTCCAGGGCCATTCCTGGAGGTGATTCTGGCGGGTGATGAGTTGCAGCGACAGGGGTGTTCGCCCTCCATGCCCCCGGAACTGAGGGAAGCAGCAAATGCCTCTTGGCATCACTCAGCCTCCTTAATGAACTCATCTTTTCCCATCCCTTAAATGGTGGTGCCACTCTCAACCCTACTCTCTTTCCACCCCACACCGTCCTATGATCCCATTTATTCCCATGGTCCAGGTACCCCCTACAGACTCACAATTCCCACATTCATGTGTCATGCTGGGACTGCTCTCCTCAGTTCAGGCATCTGTCACTCCTGCCAATTGGACAAAGCCAATAGGGCATCCCAAAGGCACGTCACACCCAACAGGCCTGATGCAAGCTCATCACCCTGTCCTCCTCCAGTGTCCCCCATCTTGGTTAACAGTAACACCATCCACCCAGGCACCGAGCCAGAGATCTCCTTTCTCTTTACCACCCCATTTGTTTTGTCAAGTCCTGTCAATCCTGCCTTCCTAAATATTCCTTCCATTCATTTCTGTCTCCATGAATGGAGTTGACAAGTACTCTAATCATGACCCCAATCGAGTATTTGCCATCTCTCCCCTGAGCTATTGTCAGAGCCTTGTAAAAGTCTTTCCACATCAAGCCTTTTCTTCTATGCTGCTGTTAGTAGATCTTTAGGAAATGTAGCTCTGACTGTGTTATCCCTCTCCCTTCAGGGACTCCTCATTTCCTACCAGGTTCCTTAGCAATGAACCCAGGACCATCAAAGGTCTAGCCCCAAGCTACTTCTCCAAAACCATCTCTTGGCACTCTTGCAAATTCTCCTTACCTTCTGGTCATGGTGCAGGCATCGTGCCTTCATGACTGTCTGTCTTTGGCCCTGCTGTTCATTCTGCCTGGAACGCTGTTCTCTCCCTTCCTAAGTTGGCAAACTTGTAATCATCCTTTAAAGCAAAGCTCTCCATTGCCTTATCTGTGTTCCCTCAGCCCCTAAATGGACCTCAGAGCACCAGCCATAGTGTGTCCTAAATGTAATCACCTGCTCACATTCTCATCTCTGACTGGACTGACAGCTTCTTGAAGATGGTTTATGGCTCCTTTGTTTCTCCTTTACCAGTGTTCCAGAGCTCAGAACTTGGCATAGTGTAGGTATTTCGTGTGATGATAAATGACTGACCATTGAATGGATGAATGAGGAAACAGGTATGCCAATGAAAGCCCAATGATGGCCATGACAATCACAAACCATCAACCGGCATCTACAACATGTTTTCCCACAGAACCATCAGCTCCGTGGCGGCAGAAACCACACCTGTTCTGCTCCCCCTCTCACTCTGCAGCCCCTGTCAGCCCCATCGCAATAAATAGAATGAATCCATGATCTTGTTTGAAACTCAGGAATCCTGTAAGGGAGGAAGGGCAGGTATTATTAACCCCCTTTTGTTGATAGGACAGTGAACCCAAGTAGCAATTGTTCCAGGTCATCCGATTGGGGTGCGTATTCCAGAAAAACCCAAGTGCTTTCCAGGGTTTGGGAAGCTTGAGAAGTGAAAGTCCTTGCACTCTATCCTAGGGCCTCTCTAGCATTTGAATCATTTGGGATCTTATTAAAATGCAGACTCTGGCTCAGTAAGCCTGGGAAGGGTTCTAAGATACGGAATTTCTTATTAGCTCCTTGTTTCTAATAAGCTCTAATCATTTTATTAAGCAATAGGCTTAATTCCTAATAAGCTCTAATGAACACCTAATAGTGTGAAGCTTGTCCTGTACACACAGACCACCACACTTTGAGCACCAAGGTGAGGGCTAGTTACCTTGGCCATTGCATTAAGACATTGTTTTTATTAAGATCTACAAATGAATTCATTTAGGCCCTGACTCGAAATACAGGGCTCTTTCTGGGTTTTTTTGTTTGTTTGTTTTTTAATGGAGCCCGCACAGGACACACAGATGGAGCCTGATGGGACAGTTGGTAGGGGCACAGGACATGGTGGAGCACGTGGTGGGAGGGGGGAACAGGACAGGCAGGTGGCAGGGACTCTGGTGCTGGGGCATGTGGCCGCACTGTTGCTGGTGAGATAGGCCCCCAGCCTTGGCCTGCTGCTGGAAGGGTCGGGCTGAGCAGCGGTGGGTTATTTCCATCTTCTGCTACCTTCCCTCCTTCTCCTTTGCATTCTAGAGAAATTTAGGCCCAGGCAGGGCTTTTAAGTCCCTACTGCCCAGCTCTCGGCCAGCCTGGAACCTCTTCTCAGACTCCTGTGTCCCCTTGCCTTTTCAGGGCGCACTGCTTACAGGTGTGGTATCTGTGAGCACAGGGTGAATGCTCCAGGTGCTGCAGTGGGGACCCAGATGCCGCCCTGAAAACCACTCAGAAGAAGGGTGCCTGGGTGGCTCAGTTGGTTAAGTGTCCAACTTTGGTGCAGGTCATGACGTCTCGGTTTGTGAGTTCGAGCCCCAAGTCAGGCTCTGTGCTGAGAGCTCAGAGCCTGGAGCCTGCTTCGGATTCTGTGTCTCCCTCTCTCTCTCTGCCCCTCCCTCATTCGCACTCTGTCTCTCTTTCTCAAAAATAAATAAATGTTAAAAAATAAAAAAAAAAAAAACTACTCAGAAGATAAGGGTGAGGGGAGCCCTGAAGAGGGACTCCTTCCTTGCAAACCCAGGAAGATTTAAAAAGTCAGATTGGATGACAACATCGTATGCATTTGTTTATGGTTTTCTACTGCATTCCATTTACACCATTAAAAGGGTTGAGATGGCTTAAAATAAACCTGCACAGGCAACATAACTGGTAAGAACAGAAGTTTTAAAAAGACAGGGCAGGCTTGAAAATCAGGATCGTGAAACGATGAGAATCTGATGGGACCCGAGGGCCTTGTTCCAGCAGAATGAATGCACTCGTGCCCCATAGTTTGCCTGTCACCTCAGCGAGCCGCTGGGTTCCCTTGAGGGCCACTTGGAAGCCCAGGTTAAGAATGCCCAACACAGAATAAGGAGAGGAAATTCAGCCAACTTCTTGGCTGAGATGGCAACTGTTTGTGAACACCCAAGTCAGCTCTGGGATGAATCACGACAGCCAAGGGGGGAGGGAGACGAGATGAACTGGGGGACGGTTGGTGTCTGATGAAAAGAACGCCAGCCTTTCAGGAGAGAGAATGGGGTCTTCTGAGAGTGTATGTCTTCTCAGAGTGTATGTCACATTGGAATACTCAGTGGAAGGCAGTTTAGCATAGTGCTTACGAATATGGAGTCTGGGGGCACCTGGGTAGCTGAGTCTGTTAAGCATCCAACTCTTGATTTCAGCTCAGGTCATGATCTCACAGTTCATGAGTTCAAGCCCCGCATCAGGCTCTGTGTTGACAATGCAGAGCCTGCTTAGGATGCTTTCCCTCCCTCTCTCTGCCTCTCTCTCTCTCTGTTTCTCAAAGTAAATACATAAACTTAAAAAAAAACACATAGACTCTGGAGACCCCCTCCCTAGGCTCAAATCAAAGTTCTGCCTGTTACTGGCTATGTAAATTCAGGTAATTTTAAATGCTCTGTACCTCAGTTTCTCTTTTTGTAAAGGGAGTTGTTGTGGAGACTAAATTAGTTATTATATGTGAACATTTAAGACAGTACCTGGGATATTGTTAGCATTACACAAGTGTGAGCTATTATGGGAAAGCAGCATGGAGTAGTGATGATGAATATAGTCCGATTGAATCTTGTCTGGATTCAAATCCGGGCTCTACTACTTACTAGCTCTGTGCCCTTGGTCACTGTATTAAGTTACATAGTGTCCCCCCAAAATCACATCCACCTGGAACCTCAGAATGTGACCTTATATGGAAATAGGGTCCTTGCAGATGTATTTAGTTAAGATGAGGCCTTACTGGGTTAGGGTGGGCGCTAAATCCAATGACTGGTGTCTTCATAAGATGAGGAGTGGACATACACAGGGAAGGAGGGTCTGTGACGGCAGAGTCAGTGATGTAGGTACACGCCTAGGAATGCCAAGGGATATTGGCATCACCAGAAGCTAGGAGAGAGGCATGGGACAACATATTCTCCTTCCGAGCCTCCAAAAGGAACCAGCCCTGCTGACACTTGATTCCCAATTTTTGACATCCTGAGTTGCAACAGAGTAAATTTATGCTGTTTTAAGCCATCCAGTTTGTGGTCATTTGTTTGGCAGCCCTGGGAAATTAATACAGCCAGATTACTGCAGTTTCGTTTCTTCATCTGTAAAACGGGGATTAAAAAGTACCTGCTTCACAGTTATTAAGATTGCACGACATGATCTATATAAAGAGCTTATCACCGCAGTATGCAGTATGTACAGAATAGCACTTGCTATTATAAGGTACAGTGACGTAGCGGGCAGTAATAGCCCCGAGGGTGGGTTAACAGCATTCCACTGTTTGTCTGCATTAGAACTTGTGTAGCCGATGCCCCATGGATGAACTTTCATGTGGTTCCCAGTGTTTTGCTAATACAGATAATAATCAGATGGTTTGTACACGTATCTTTGTACAAGTCAGGGAGTCAACGAGTGGGATGAATTCCTAGAAGTGGACTTGCTGAGTCAAAGGGCGTGTGCAGTTGGGTAGATAGGACTTAACTTGCCTTGAAGGAGGGTAAACCAATGTGTGCTTCTGTTGTATGTGACAGTGCCCATCTCCCCCACGTCTTGTGAACACTGGGAATTCTCGGGCCTTTGCATCTTTGTCGGTGTGATAGATGAGAACTGATGGCTCGCTTCTCAATTTACCTTTACGTGATTACGAGTGAGCTTTTTAGCCATTTGTATTTTTATGTGAATTGCCTGTTCCTTTCCTCATTCTACATTTTCACTGGACTGGTTTTGTGTTTGTTTCTGGTTTGGTTTAGTGTTTTGGTAAGACTCTGCTAAATAAATTATCCCTTTGTTCAATGTGCAGCAAATAATTCCCCCATTTGCCTTTTGGCGTTGTTCATGCTAATTTTCATATTGGTTTTTCAGTAAATACAAAGACGAGCTTCATAAGCTTACGTTAACACCTGCTGTGAGGTAAGGTGACAAGCTGTGTTTGTAAAATGGAGAGTGAGGAGAGGAGTGAAGTCCACAGGCTTCTAATTTTTATTCTACCAGTGCTTTTGCTTTCTGGCTGTCAAAGCCAGTAATAATGCTAGGCATTCACTCATTTACTTAACAAACCTGCCGTCAGCACCTGAGAGGTGCAGGCTTCCTGTTGGACGGTGGGGGAGAGACAGGCTTGCCCTCAAGTAGCTTCCAGTCTTGGGGGCAGAGGGTGCAGTAAGACGATGTTCCCGATGGCCTCTCCCATTTGTATGAAGGTATTTGTCTTGCCTGACCCTTTCCAACTGGGAGAAAGATGACCTGGAAGAGGCTGGGCCCGGTGAGAACTCACGGTGGCTCAAACCAGGGACGTTGCAGCGAGGTGGGGAGAAGGAGCCACCGAGCAGACTATGACATGGTCTGTAAGCCGACTATGGTCGGGACATGGTGTCAGAGCCCTTTCCTGGAACCCTGTTGCTTACAGTGATTTGTGAGGTGACTCAGACACTGATGACCTCAAGAGACGCAAAATGAAATACACCCTGGTGCATGTACACACATGCACGTGGCCTTTCTAATTCAAACCATTGGCCAATTTTGACTGACATGTAGACCTTTGAAGCCCACTGTGTCCTGGGACGGGGCTCGTAGCAACTGCAGAAAGAGGCAAAGTCAAACACTGTGTTTAGTTTCCCTGCTTTTTCAGCAGGTGCTTTCCTGTATGACTAAGAGGATGAGATCAGCTGGGGAAAATAAAAGCAAACAGGCCAAAAAAACAAGTCTTTTAAAGATAGCTGGTCTCTGAGTCCCCATCCTCCCCACCCAATGGCCCCGAGCATCTTTCATAATAGAATCAAGCCTTAAATCTCATCTTTCAACTCCCCCAACCACCACCATCAATCGGGATCTCAGCCGTCTCTGGAAGGCCTCATCTGGGACTGTGTCATCCCTGCTCACGTGCCTGTTGTAACCCTCCCCACCAGCTCCAGAATCAGCCCAGAGTATCTTTGTGCATTTTTTTACTGTTAGAAAGTTCCTTACGCAGACTGTAAATCCACGTCCTGGTCATCTCGGTAATCTATGTCTTCTGCCTGCTGGGGACCCACAGACCACATCTGTTGCTCCTTCCCTGTCAGTGCCCTGCAGGTTTGAAGAGTATGACCGTGTCTCCCAGGGTCCTTCAACTGTTCTTCACATGGTCCCCCTGCTCCCCTTCTCTGGACTTAGCGCCACTCGTGAGAGAAGGTCCAGTTCACAAAAGAGGTCACTCACATGGCCAATAAACGCATGAAATGTACTCAGCATCATTAGCGATCAGGGAAGTGCACAATGGGGTACGACTACCACCCACCGCCGTGGCTAAAATGAAAAGTACTGACCATAGCAAGAGATGACGAGTTTGCAGAGCAACTGGAACTCTCATACATCACTTGTGGAAATGTAAAATTGTGCAATCACTTTGGGAGAAACTGTTTGACAATGTCTACTGAAACTAAATGTACTCTTACTCCGTGAGCTAGCAATTCTACTCCAGGGATGTACCCAAGAGAAATAAGAGATTGTTTCTACCGAAGACATTTGTAGCCCTATTTATAGTTACCAAATACTAGAAATAATTTAAATGTTCATTAGCAGTAGAGTAGATAAATAAATTATATAGTTTATTTAATGGAATACTATCTCCATCAGTGGAAAAGAATGAACTGCTGCTAACACACAACACAGATGAATCTCACAGATGAAATGTTGAGTGAAAGAAGCCAGACACTGGTGCCCGGGGTGGCTCAGTCGGTTAAGCGTCAGGCTCTTGGTTTCGGCTCAGGACTTGATCTCAAGGTTTGTGAGATCAAGCCCTGCATTGGGCTCTGTGCTGACAGTGTGGAGCCTGCTAGGGATTCTCTCTCTCCCTCTCTCTCTCTGCCCCTCCCCTGCTCTCTGTCTCTCAAAAAATAAATAGACCAAAAAAAAAAAAAAAAAAAGGAAGAAGAAGAAGACAGACACAAGAACATACTCACTGTGGGTTTTCATTTACATGATGTTCAAAAGCAGTTAAAGCTAATCTGTGGTTGTAAAAGTCACAGTAGTAGTTACCTTTGAGGGAGATGGATGGGAGGAAGTATAAGAGCATTCTCGTGTGCTGGAAATGTCCTGTGTCTTCATCTGAGTGGTGTTTACACAGGTGTAGACGTGGAAAATTCAGGGAGCTATACTCTCAAGACTTACACACTTGACTGTATATAAAACCAATGCCTTAAGAAAAAAAGAAAAAAGTACCCCCCCCCAAGTGAAAGAGTGGGGGCCCAGAGCTGAGTTCCCACAGGAGGCCAAGCAAAACCATCATTGCCTTGCTTTGGTCACTGTCCTTTGATTAATGCAACTGAGATCCCACCATGATTTGGGAGGCCCCACACTGTTGACTTACCCTGGGTCAACAGTCATTTGAGAACCACTAAGTCTTTCTCGTGGCTGCTCAGCTATGTCCACCGACCTAGTGCTTACGGGGTTGGCTTGCTGGGCCCCAGGCATTGTGGCACTGGGAAGAGGGGAAGGAAACCAGGAATCTGAACTGCATCATCCTTTATCTCATTTCCTCTGTATAGCACCCCTTGTGAGGTGAATGTTGTGCCTTCACTTTAAAAACAAATCCGTGAATCTCAGAGCAAGGCAGGGGTTTTAGTCTGCATGACCCATAGTCCAAGCTTTGCCTTTCACTAGACTGACCAGAGAGGAGGCCTCATCTGTAAAGCGGGGCTCATGGCCTAGCTTGTAGCCCCTAGTGGTGGAGGAAGAGACCATGTGTGTGACACCACCCCAGGAATTTCTGTGTGAGTGTTATCGTCCCAACTTAATGATAATTTTCTTGAGGGCCAGGAAATAACAATTTCTGTCTGTGCCACAAAGGGGCACCATGTCCTGCCCATACTAGGTTCTCAGTAAATAAGTGAATTGGGTTGTAGAAACTCAGCTCCAGAGAGGTATAGCAGCTTGCCCAAGGTCACACTGCAAGTCCTTAACCAATAGGACTTGTAACCAGATCCCCTGACTCCCATCCAGATGCTCCTTCTGCCGTTGTACAGTGGCCCCAGCTTCCTGTGGACCTCAGGGACTGGAGATTCTCATGGGTTGGAAGCTACTAAGGAGGAAGGAAAGGCCCGGCCCAGGGAAGACAAGGCCGAGTCTGGCCCTGGGGCCTTCAGGGTGTGTGTCCTGGGAAGCGGGCTGGGAACAGGTTGTAGGCTATGCACTTACTCTCTTGAAATTCTTAAATTTATCTTTGGATTTGGATTTTTACGTGAAGTCCCATGGCCAACAGAGCATACGCCAGGGCTGGGAGCCTTGGCCCACACGAGGTCCCACCTCCTGCTGCCTCTCTGCTTCCTGGGGACAGGTTCTTAGACTCCAGCTGCCTCACCTCCTGGTGCCCCCAGATCCCGCCAGCCTCCCCCTACTCCCCCTGCCCAGCTACCACTGGGGATCTCTAGTGCCTTCAGCTGGCAATTCTGCAGGACAAGGCTCTTGTCCACCCCGGGTCCAGGCACCTAGTGTCCTAACACAGAGGTCGGATGCCCTCAGATAGCCCATTTCTGTGTGTTGGGGCAGCGGCCCAACTGTGGGAAGGGGAGATGCCTGGCTCAACTGTCTGGCCCCTCATCAGGGCAGGGTGTGTGTGTCCTGCTTCGGGCGGGGGAGGGAATTGGCAGCTAGTGGACTTGGTGTGCCCGCTTTTTGTGTCACAGCACATGGGCACCTGTGTGATCAAGACATTGAATAATAAGAAAACACTATGACAGATCAAAAGCGAAGCTATGAGAAAAAAACAAAGCTTTGTATCTTGGTACCTTTAATGGCACTTTTTCCCTGATTTTGAACAGAGGACCTTACAGTCTTATTTTACACCGGACCCAGACCCAGCAAATTCGGGAGCCAGTCCTGCCTGGGAGGATCTCACGGCAGGGCAGGGTGAGGGGTTAGGCGTCATGCAGGCGCTCCCTGGGGAAGCAAGATGGCAGGGGATGTGGGCCTCAGAGGCTGCTCTCTGACTGGATCTCATCACAGGTGACAGCATGCCCCAAGGCACTCACTTCTTGCCCTGCAGGGGACACAGAACTGCAGGCATGAAGTGGCTGAGGTTTTATGAGCTGCAGAGGTCTCTGCATATTGCGTGGTTATTGGCGTGATTATTGCATCCCATTCTACGACCCTCTTTTAAACCTAACCATTGAAGAAATTAAACCCCCCACAGCTTCCATTACCTGCTGGTCGACCCCACCACACCCTACCTGGCAGTCCCCACCCCGCACCGATTGAGGGTTGGTTGGCTTTCTCCCCTTGTGGGTCACTGGCCTGGGATGGAATTCGCTTGTCCCCAGGCCTGTATCCCTGACTGACCTGCACTGATGGCACCCTCACCCTGAGCCGGGTCACAGCTGCATGCTGAGATGCAGAGCTGGTCAGAGAGTGCTCCTCCCCCCATCCAGGTCCCAGCCAGCAGGGGGTGGGGGGGGGAGTTGAGGGGTGTGGGAGCACAGAGTTCCCCCGCTAGGCAGGGCGGCACTGCTTCCTCAGTGCAGGGAGAGGCCAGCTACTCTAGTAATGAGGGAGGGGATGCTCTGCTCTCTGGAGAGGCTGTGCCTCTAGGACTTAGCAGGGCTTCCAAGAGCGTGGAGGCCGGGAGAGGCTACTCCAGGCTGAGAGGACATCCCGGAGGCCTGAAATGTCAGGGGTGCCTGGGGTGAGTGGTCTGGCAGAACCAGAAAGGGAAGGCCTGGGCTGGATCAAAAGCGGAGGAGGCCCACAGGCCACCAGCTCTCCCATGGCCTCGAAGTCCAGGCCAGAGTTTGCTATCTGTCATCATAATGGGGGCTACTGAAGGTGGCTTTCAGCTCGGGAGCAGCATCACATCTGCTTTTCATAAAGATCATTTAGAGGCTGAGTTGGGTGTGGACGGGAAAGTAGGGGAACTGAGGCAGGGAGACAGGCTTGGGGGGCCGTGGTGATAGCATAGATTTAAAAAAGGCAAGCCCCATAGGAAGGGAGAGAGGGGACAGACAGGATGTGAGAGAGGTAGGCTTCTAGTCACAAAGGACAACTAGAGTATGACTCCAATTGGGTGAAGTACCTGGAGTAGTCACATTCCTCAGGACAGAAATAGGGTGGTGGCTGCCAGGGCCTGGGGCGGACCGGAGGGCAGAATGAGGAGTTTGTGCTTAACGGGGACGGTTTCAGTTTGGGAAGATGTGCGTGTTCTGGAGCTGGACGGTGGTGATGGTGCACAGTGTGGCTGTGCTTAACTGTTTACTTAAAATAGGTTAAAATGGTAACCTATTTATGGTTAACACGTTTTATGTTATGTGCATTTTATCACAATTTCAAAAAAAATGTAATGTGTAAAAAATAAGAGAGGAAAAGGGAGAGGCCGGCAGGCATGGGGACTTCCCAGAGTGAGGGGAGTGGGAAGGGAGTGTGCAGGCTGCCCCCCCCCCCAGCTGGCCTGGGTGACTGACAGGCTGCACAGGTGCAGGTGTGGTCCCCCAGGAGAGGAGAGGGTGGTGGTGGTGAGGCAGGGGGCTCCAGAAGTGCCTGGCAGGAGCCTGGGCTGCAGAGACTGGCTGAGAGTCATCAGCTTATCGCTGGTAACCGACCCCACACAGGAGAAGATGAGAAGCCCCAGGGGAAGCATGAGACGTGAGAAGGCAGAACCCCTGGGATGGGTGGGCCGAGGAGAAGGCCTCATCAGGGAGACTGAGAAGCAGGGGCAGAAAGGAAGGAGGGAAACTGAGAGTAGAGTCTGAGCTCTTGCTCTTGTGCAACTACAAAAAGAAGGGTTCATTCAAGACGCCTGAGTGCAGTGAGGGGAGTGTGTGGGAGAGAGGGTGGTCCTCCAAAGGATTGTGGGAGGATCGGGGGGGGGGGGTGGGTCTCATGGGAATCCAGCATGAGCTACAGCAATCCAGGCCTGAGGGAGCCGGGCACTTTCGGGGACACGGCGTTCTCCACCTCTCTCTCAGCCCTGTGAATTCACCCTCCTCTGAGGACTCTTACTCCCCAAATGTCTCTTCCCTCATGGCCTCAGCTTCCATGTGCTCATGGTGGTGTCCTCTCCTCACCCGCAGCTTCCCCTGCCACCTGCCTCACTTTCTCCTTATGTCCCAGTTGAGTGCTGTTGCGGCTTGGATTGTATCCTCCCAAAACTCACACCTGTGAATAGGACATTATTTGGAAATAGGGTCTTTGCTGATGATCAAGTTGACATAAGGACATGAGGTCAGGTCCGAATCCAATATGATTGGTGTTCTCATATCAAGGGAACATGTGGACACAGACATGTACAGAACAGGGAGACCGTCCTCAAGGCTAGGAATGCCTGAGGCTCCCAGAGCTAGGGGAGAGACATGGAATGGATACTCCCACAGAGCCTTCAGAAGGAGCCATCCCTGCCAACACCTAGATTTTGAATTTTTAGCCTTCAGAACAGGGAGATAAACATTTCTGTTATTTAAGCCAGTCAGTTTGTGGTACTTTGTTAAGACAATGCCAGGAATTTGGGGCGCCTGGGTGGCGCAGTCGGTTAAGCGTCCGACTTCAGCCAGGTCACGATCTCGCGGTCCGTGAGTTCGAGCCCCGCGTCGGGCTCTGGGCTGATGGCTCAGAGCCTGGAGCCTGTTTCCGATTCTGTGTCTCCCTCTCTCTGCCCCTCCCCCGTTCATGCTCTGTCTCTCTCTGTCCCAAAAATAAATAAACGTTGAAAAAAAAAATAAAAAAAAAAAAAAAGACAATGCCAGGAATTAATACAAATGACAGGAAATAAAAGCTCATTCACCCAACTCATCTTCTTCTTTTTTGTTCCAACCCACCTCATGGGTCATTGACTAGCCAATCAGTTTGTTGCCCTTGAGACAGGCACCCACTTTGTCCAATCAGCTGAGGTGAGGTGTCACATGATATAAAGCATGGCTGCCCCAGAGTGCCTCATGAAGGAGGGCAGTGGAATCAGCTCTCTCAAGAGGAACAGGGGACCTCTCAGGTGCTTGTGTCCCTGAGGCCAAGGGGAGAGAGAGGTGCAGGCTTCAGTGATGAGGGATAGTGGCTTAAAATCTCTTTGATCAAAGTGTCTTCCAAAAGAGAAGGACATGAAAAGATGGGGTGTGAAGACTCAACTTTGTAAATCACCCTTTCTTCACCCATCATCAAGATGTTCACTGTGGCTGGAACAAGAAGACAGTATAACTGGAAAATATTCCTCTGAACTTGAGGCCCCGCCCTCCTGACCTCAGGGAAGTGCAGTCCATAAATCAAGATCCTGCTCCAGCGCCTCTTTCCAGAGTTTTCCCACGGGGACGGATGCTGGAAAAGCCATTAGCAGAAGTGACTGGACCCACTTCCCATGAAAGATTTAAAAGTGCATTTGGTACTCCAGGAACTTCCCCGCCTCAGAGCTTTCATTTCTGACGCTTCCTGATGGATGGCCTCAGCCCTTGACCCACTATTTTTCTACTCTCCAACCTGCTTAGTTGTATTTCCTGGCACAGCTTGTAAAGTCTATTTTTTCATGTGGAGCAGTGGTTTAAGGCTTCTGCCATTGAGAAGCGGGGTGTCCAGATGTGCTGCCAGAGTACTATGTACACTAGATTTGGAAGAATTAAGTTTTTCAATGTGTTTTAAGTTTATTGAGCTGCCCTTTTATTTTTCTCACTGACTCTTACTGAGGATTCAATTTATAAAGCAGGTAACAGAGGTGCTTCAGGTGGGCCATTCTGGGGGCTTCATCACCCCCCTTCCTGCCGGCCCCTCCCCTCTTGGGTTCCCAGTCCTCTGAGACCTGGTCCCATCTTTCCGTTTTAAAGATGGGAAAACAGGGGCGCCTGGGTGGCGCAGTCGGTTAAGCGTCCGACTTCAGCCAGGTCACGATCTCGCGGTCCGTGAGTTCGAGCCCCGCGTCGGGCTCTGGGCTGATGGCTCAGAGCCTGGAGCCTGTTTCCGATTCTGTGTCTCCCTCTCTCTCTGCCCCTCCCCCGTTCATGCTCTGTCTCTCTCTGTCCCAAAAATAAATAAACGTTGAAAAAAAAAATTTTTAAAAAAAATAAATAAATAAAGATGGGAAAACAAAGGATCCAAGAAGAGAAGGGACTTGCCCAAAGGCCCAAGGGCACTAGACCCAAACCCAGATGGGCTCATTCTCTACTAGCACACTTACCGGGCACAGGGCTAGGCAATCGGGACATTAAGACAAATAAGACATATGTCATTATCTTAGGGGAGTTACAGTTTGATGACAGTGCATGGGGGAGGAGGAGGGGGATGGGAAGGTGACCCCGGCAGGAGCGGCAGGGACAGCAGCAGCCTCATAATAATGACTAGTATGCTGAGCCTGCATTGACCACACAGCAGTCCCAGACTTTGCACCTTCTCTGCTTGTGTCCGCTTAATCCTCACACCCTGTGGAGTGAACGAGTACGGTTACCCTCTCACTGTACAGAGTGATGGTCAACTTTTTATTTTAGTAGCTGAATCCCTTCTTTAAGGGAAGTCTGATATGGAGCCCCAAATAAATCAGGCAAAACCAGGGTGAGCCCCCTCACTTAGCCTTTCCTACTTAACCCCCGGCAGGGGCCCTGGAGGAGCCTGAGCTCTCCCTGAACACAGTTTAAAGACCGCCCATCTGATCCAGTGTTTGGATGTCTCCAAGAGGGATAGGTTACCAGCAGAATTTCCCAGTCTGCAGTCCGCTTATGCTCATTTTACAGATGAGCAAACAGAGACCCAGAGGAAGGGAGGAAGGAACTCAGCAAGGGTCACCTGGGGAGTTAGCGCCACAACTAGGACTGCAACCAGAGTCTTATGAATCTCAGCCCTTTGTCCATCAGTAATATCTCTTTTATTAGGAAATGGAGGCCTTTTATTAACAGCTAGAAATACCATCTCTTCCAGCCGTATTTTAAAGCGGAGCTTACAGTGGGCTCTGTGAACGTGGTTTTCCCCTCCCTCTTACCCTGCCCTTCCCCACCTCCAGCTCCCCACATCACTGACATTAGGAGGAGAAACTTGCTTTGAAGAAGCCATTTCTGGGAGCCAAGTAGGTGAGTGTGGCTTGAAGCTGACAGCTGCATGGTTTACCTTAGGAGTCCTCTGTTCCTCTCAGCTTATTTCATGTAATGCCTCATCACCCCGTAATATTCACAGGACACTTGACATTAGAAAGGGCCTTTAAGTCCTCTGAGAAAGGATGTTGAATTCAACAGCACCTTGGAGTGTGCAAGTGGAACATCACCTTCCCTTCCCTGTGTGCACTAAGAGGGAGGCTCCTTCAGGAAAGTTAATGATTGCACCCCGCAGGGTGGCCTCTCTGGAGGTGGCCTGCCACCCAACCCGTCCCTCTTCAGCGGGCCCCATGGTCGCCACCTACTTCTCTCTTCTGGCTCCTTCATGGCTCCTTTTCCTACTCTCCCTTGTCCTGACTCATCCCTTCTCCAGGCTCCATCCATGACTTTTTTCTAAGGATTATAGTGCATATCATCTAGGAAATGGGTCAGCTGGCAAACTGGGAAGCTCCCAGGGTCCCAAACTTGTCCCAGCTCATCCTGTCCCCAAGTCCCTTCTTGTGTGAGTCTGAGTGGCCCAGAGGTGAGGCTAGGGCTGTTACCCAAACTTTGTTTCATGGGATCCCAATCCCAGGAGCAGTTCCTCAGACACATGGTTTCATGGTCAAAGACCAGGAAAATTCTGCTTATAACCTGTTTCTCCTGGAGACACCCAATGTGTGGAAGCATACCAAAATTTCTGAGAAATCCTGTGGTCTCAAATCCTGTGGAACTTTGTATGACACAAAATCTGTTTCAGAGCCAAAAAAAAAACGTGTTTTGCAGCTAGTTCAAAGGTGTCTCTGTGAGTTAGTTCTGGAAGCCTCTGAACCCTTCACTAGGGTCCCTTTCAGCCATAGATCCTCTCCTGGCTCCACTCAAGAAAAGCCAAATTAGGTTATTCTCTGAGAACATTCACGAAGGTTTTTTTTTTCCATCTATACCAGAGCATTGTCAGCTGCTTGTGCTTTCTTTGGAAGTAAATAGAAATGAATCAAGGGGGACCCATTTATGGTCTGAACATTGCATTGGGGTCTGGGCAAAGGAAGACATCAGGCTAATCCAATCCATTCTTAGAGGAAAGGATGGCATTGGGGTTTTCTGTATTTGGAAATCAAGTCCTTTCTTATCAGGCCAGCTGTCATATTTCTCCTACAAATATGCTCACATGTGTACAAACTTACATTAATAACACATCTCTCCTTTCTGAAATGGAGGCTTTATCTGTCAGCTTAGCGAACTTTGATTTTCATTTAAGTACACGAATTGTTCTTAGTTAACAACTATTCCAGCTTTCGATTGGTTCATTGGTTGTCTTTTCCTGGCTTTCATTTCTCTCTACCCTGGGAAATCCCATCAGTCATTTCATGGATGAGCCATGCTGTATGTGCGTGTGTGTGTGTGTGTGTGTGTGTGTGTGTGTTTGTGTAGGGGTCTAAAAACAAAAACTGCTGTGACAAAGGAGATACTGGTTGTATTTGTTTGCTGGGGCTACTGTAACAAAATCCCACAAACTGAGTGGCCTAAACAACACAAATTTGTTGTCTCAAATTTCTGGAGGCTAAAAATCCAAGATCCAGGTGTCAGCATGGTTGGTTCCTTCCAAGGCTGTGAGGGTCCATTGCAGACCTCTCCCTCCTCTTCTGGTGGTTCTCTGGCAGCCTTTGGCGTTCCTTGGTTCATTGGAAGCATCGCCCTGATCTCTCTCTTCACTTTCACATGGTGTTCTTCCTGCGTGTGTGTCCATCCAAATTTCCACTTTTCATAAGGACACCAGTCATGATGCATCGGGAGCTCACGCTTCTCTAGTATGACCTCATGTGAACTTAACTAATTATATCTGTAAGGACTCTATTTCCAAGTCACATCACATTCTTCCTTGCAGTGTGGTGCTGGCGTATGGACATACTGGGGGCTAGAACTTCAACATATGAACTGGGGAGCACACGATTCAACCCATAACACCAATTCTGGACACAGTAGTATATTCCATTCTGCAGAGTCTAAGGAAGCCCCGAGCTCCTGCCTCACTTTTTAGCCCATCAGCTTCAGAAAAGAGGGTTAACGGCTCAGCTTACGTAGGACAGGTGAGAACAGGCTTGAACACAGAGATGCTAGCACCTGCAGCAAGCTGACATTTTCCAAGAGGAGAAGAGCCTAGGGTCTCCTTAGGGCTGTCTGATGGGGTAAACAAAGGCAGGTAGAACTGGAATCGGGTTCATTTCAATAAAACAAAACAAAACATTATGTTGTTTGTGTGGCCCTGACTTGGGCCTTGGGGAGAGAGGGGGATGCAGCAAACTGAGACCCTGCCCCTGGGGAAGCCACGGAAGATGGATGTGAGCTGAGTGGAGAGGTACAGACCCAGCGCTAGGGCCATGATGAGCTTTGCTCAGTGAGGGGACACTGAGGCTTCACAGAGGAGGTGATATGGGAGCTAGGCTTGTCCTGTTATCAGTTTTAGCCAAGAGGGAGGACAGAGGGCTTAAGGCATATCAAGATACAAATGGTGGTTCTGGCACTTCCTGGTAGTGTGATTTGTGCGAGTCACTCAACCTCTCTGAGCCGTATGTCCTCATCTGTAAAACGGGGAGAACAGCAGATACCTAACCTCAGAGGTTAAATTAGAAAATTCTGGGGCACCTGGGTGGCTCAGTCGGTTGGGCGGCCGACTTCGGCTCAGGTCATGATCTCACGGTCCGTGAGTTCGAGCCCCGCGTCAGGCTCTGAGCTGACAGCTCAGAGCCTGGAGCCTGTTTCAGATTCTGTGTCTCCCTCTCTCTGACCCTCCCCCGTTCATGCTCTGTCTCTCTCTGTCTCAAAAATAAATAAACGTTAAAAAAAAATTAAAAAAACAAAAAAGAAAATTCTTGGGGCACCTGGGTGACTCAGTTAGTTGAGCCTCCGACTCCTGATTTCAGCTCAGATCATGATCTCAGGGTCTGGGGATCGAGCCCCATGTCAGGCTTAATGCTTCAGATTCTCTCTCTCTCCCTTCCTCTCTCCACCTCTCTCTCCCCTCCACTGCCCTTCTCCCCCACTCGCTCTCTCTCTAAAATAAAAAATTTTTAAAAAGAAAAAAAAACCCTTGCAAAGTGCTTAATGTAGGGCTTGGATATGGCAGTAAAAGTTAACTGTTATTGCTGGCTGCTTTTTGTGAGGATCGATTGAGATGTTACAGGTGAAGGACCCGCATGCAGCAGGTGTTGAGTTGATACCCCTTCCCTTACACAATCAGCTTTGGCAGAGCTTCCAGCATTCATGTTTTCCATCAGGGCGTGAGGTGAAGGGTGGGGGGTTGTACAGAAAGTATTTGAACTGCTTGAAGAAGAGTTGAGTTTTCAGGCACTCATAAGCCATTTCCAATCACCTATTTATTCGGAATTAATGGCCGGGCCAATGCAACCAGTTACAATTTATTCATTCACATGCCATCAGGGTTTTTACCTTGCACAGTTTTATTGGAGAATTAATCCAACTTAGTGCAGCATTCCACTCTACTAGTTATCATCCTGATGATTCATAGAACATGCCCAGCCACCATATAAATGACAAGCATTGATTTGGTCTGAGAGAGAAAATCCAAGAATGATCTTCCTAAGATTTTTCTCTTTCTGACAGGTCATAGATCTCAGAAACTCAGAAGACAAGCACACATTCTCTTACAATGTCATACAGAAGAGAACTAGAGAAATACCGTGACCTGGATGAAGATGAAATCCTCAGAGCCCTAACAGAGGAAGAACTCAGGACCCTGGAAAATGAGCTGGATGAGCTGGACCCTGATGTGAGTAGGCACTAAAGGGGACAGTCATCGCAGGTACAGGGGCAGCAAACTTTACCACCTGGTGGGGAGGGACAGGTGCAGACTTCTTATAGCTACCACTTCCTGTTTCCTTTGATGACAATGACACTGGAATAACACTGCCCTTGCAGGGGTGTGTGTGTGTGTGTGTGTGTGTGTGTGTGTGTGTGTGTGTTGGTTAGGGTTTTCTAGAGCGACAGCATCAATAGGATGTATATTCATATAGGAAGAGATTTATTACGAGGAATCGGCTCACACAATTACGGAGGCTGACAAGTCCCGCTGGAAGTCCAGGAGGGCTGGCAATGTGGTTCCAGCCTGGGTCCAAAGGCCTGGAGAACCAGCAGAGCTGATGGTATAGTTTCAGTCTGTAGGCCGGCAGGCTCAAGACCCATCAGGAAGAGCCCACGTTTGAGTTTGAGTCTGCAGGCAGGAGAAAAATCAATTACCCAGCTCAACACAGGAAATTCCCTCCTGTTCCTGGGAGGGTCAGGGTTTTTTTTGTTCCATTTAGAACTTCAACTGATTGGATGGGGCCCACCCAAATTAGGGAAGGCAATCTGTTTTACTCAAGTTTACTAATTCAAATGTTACTGTCATATAGAAACATCCTTACATACATACCCAGGAAAATGTTTAACCAAATATGTGGGCACCCCGTTGCCCTGTCAAGTTGACACATAAAATTAACTATCACAGTCTACTCTTTGCAACTCCATACACCTCTCCTTAAATAGTACTTCTCTCCTTATAAAGATAGTAACAAGGTCATAATTCTGCCTAACATGATACAACTAATTATTCCATGTACAACCTCCTAGAAGAGGAGCTAAAGTCTTTGAGTGATTCCATCCTTGACATCCCACAAGTTAAGTACTATGGTATAAAAATAACAATACTTAAAATACGACAATATAAAATCAATACCTCTTATGTTACACTGTAAGAGAATAAGAGAGGGAAAAAAACCAAAGATATTTGCTTAACACATGCACGTTCAAAGCAAAATAAGGAGGAAACACTCGTGACAATTTTAGTTCTTGTTTCTCTAACTGGTCACATGGTTGTAGCTGGTATTTATAACTACCTTCTTCCACTCCCCCTTCTGTATTCCCTCTGCCTTTAGCAAGCACCTAGTTGGGCATGATTCTCTGCCTGGTTGGATGACTCAAACCTTCATTCCTGAAGGGTCTGGACTGTTAGCGGCCTTGCTTGGATTGGGTTGTTGTAGTTTTCCATTGACTTCAATCACAGGACGTGGTAACAGTAAGAAGGCCCTAAGTAATCTCTGTATTGCAGACAAACGCTTCCTTACCTCCGCTGTGGGGCAGTAGTCCAGTTCCCCCCTGCTAATCAACATCAGTCACCCCAACCAGTACAGAAACTCCTTCTCCACTTATTGATTCAGTGGCATGAGGAGCCCAGAGTGGCCGGGGGGCAGACTTAACTTCCAGTCCAATGACATCATTATTGTGTCTCCTGGTGGAAGCATTCCTCCCTTTGGAACTAAGGCCTCTAGGCCAGAGGAGCACAGGGTCACAGGAACAGGAAGAAAAAGTTTTGCCAGTGGGTCACCAGAGGTAATAGTAAGTAAGGGGTGTCACTGCCATTTCTACCCTGGATTCCTGGACCTGTGAATCCTGGCTAGGGGAGAAACAGCACCATATAATTGGACGCTGTTTCAAACCAGATACAATCTTCTGGAGAACCTTGCCCCAGCCCTACAAGGTAGTGCTACTTGGTTGGCACTGTAATGAAGTCTGCAAAAGCCAATTCCACCATTCTATCCAGCTGGTTGTGTTAGGGTAGTAGGAAACATGTGTCATGGAATGAGTTAACAGAGAAATCAAGTACTAGAAGAGCCCCTTTCACTTGTGGAATATGTTTTTATCACTGCATTTCATGCTTGGCACATTTAAGGAGTGTGTTTAATGCTCAGAATTTGCCTCTGCAGTCAGGATGACAGTAGCAAGCGGCAGGAGGCTCCCTGATCAAGCTTGTGGTTTGGCCAGTCACCTCGAAGCCACGAGCAGGGCAGAGAAAGGGATTCCCAGGTGGCCTACTAGACAGGGGCCTTCGTTCTCTATTTACCCCCAAGTACCCAGGTCAATGTTCAGCCCAGAGAAAGTAGATAATGAATAGTATTGAATTAACTGAATTTTCCATGTTACATATTTATATATATTTTTAACTAAAAATTTCAGGGGTGCCTGGGTGGCTCAGTCGGTTAAACCTCTGACTCTTGGTCTCGGCTCACGTCATGATCTCATGGTTTGTGAGATTGAGCCCCACATCGGACTCTGTACTGACAGCCCAGACTCTGCTTGGGATTCTCTCTCCCTCTCTCTCTGTGCCTGTCCCTTGCTTGTGATCTCTCTCTCTCTCTCTCTCTCAGTAAATAAACATCAAGAAAAAATGGAACATTTCAGTGCTTGCTTCAGCAGCACATATATATACTAACACTGGAATAACCCAGAGAAGATTAGCATGGCCCCTGAGTAAGGATGACACACACATTTGTAAAACATTCTGTATTAAAAAAAAAAATAGTGGAATGTTTCACACCTTTTTTTTTTTTAAACCTGTCATTGTCCAACTGTGGTTTACCAGTGATCCATAAAGAAAAGAACACTACTATACCATTTCACTAGCCCTCAAGTAATCACAGCTAGTGTAGGGGGAGTGTAGGTTAGCAGGAGAAACACAAGAGGTTAGATGTCGCAGTTCCAGCCCTGGCCCTGGCTCTTTCTCTCCGTGTGACCTTGGGCTAGTTGCTGTCCTTCCCTAGGCCTCAGTGTCCCCCAGCCATGAAATGATGGAGTTGGTTGTTCCCTTCAGGGCTAAGCTGCCCTGAGCTTATAACCTCGTCTTATCTCCAGATTCAATTAAATGTCATATTTCTAGAAAACCCAGATTCCTACTCTAGGGTCCCTGGGTCCCAGGCCCCATAGAATGACAGATCTCTCTTGCTATTCATGACTTCCCCTTGTGCAGCCACGGACGGTTCCTCTGATGACACTGCTCTAGGGGACTGGGAGGAAGTGTTGGTGCGAGAGGCTTAGGTCTCCTCTTCCCTCCCCTGCACCCCCGCTCCCCAGAAGCCTGGGCTTTGGGAGAAACGAGTGCTCTAGGCAAGGAATAAGCAAGCTTCCAGCTCTATTGCTGTGAGATTATTCTGTTGTAATTTGATCCGAGACCACTGTCACATAGGATTATATGAATGAACAGCTTTAAAAAGTGAGAACAAAAGGAGGGTGTAGCTACTTTCGTCAACTCAGTAAACATGGCTTAGTTACCTGTCAGGTGCCAGGCCCTGTGCTGGCCACCACCACGGGAGCCTGGCAGGGACTCTGCCCTTCAGTGCTCAGCCCACTCAGGCTGGGAGTGCAGGCATGATACACATGTCCTAAATGGACCCAGACAGGGAGCTCAGGGAAAGGACTGGTTCTTACTGGCGGAAGGCTCCGCAGAGCAGATGATTGATGCACTGGGCCCTGGGGTTTTTCTGAGTCAAGAATAAAAACAAAGAATTTTAGGCCAATTGGAAGCCATGAGCAAAGTCTCATGTGCAGAAGGTAATTGGGGATGGTAACTAGAATCTCAGTGCAGTTTGTGTGGGGGGTTAGATGAATTTGGAAGGAGGTTTAGGCTGGATAATGGTGGAGGGAGGGGGATTTCAGGGCCAGCCAAAGAGTTTTGACTTTTCTCTGTAGGCCTGAGGAATCTTTGAGGGGCAGTGACTTGGTGAGCTTGCTGGTTCCAGGAGCTCTGAGAACCAATGACCAGAGCAGGTGCCAGTGAGATGGGGGAAAGGTGGAAGGCCCAGCAGGTGGTGGGAGAGTTCCTTTATGAAGATAAGGAAGGGCTCTGCCCTTCTCTGCAACTTCCCACCGTGTTGTAGAATGTTTCTGTTCCTGGGGCAGAGAAGTGCAGGCTCCCAGAGGCCCCGCAAGGCCTGCTGCCTCCGGCCTTCTCTGGCTGTTGGAGTTGCTCCGAGCCCCCGGGTGGAGATGGGGTTAGATGAGGCTGTGTCTGCAAGTCAGGTAGGTGATGCCAAGGGTCGGAGCCAAGCATCAGACCCGAGCAGGGGAGGGGGTGGGTAGAAGAGCCCTTTCAGAACTGGGGGCGTGGGCCCTAAGGTCTGCTTGAGCCCCAGCTGGGAGCTCTGTTTCATCTCTAACCTGGCAAAGAGTTCTGCCAGTCACCCCACCCAAATTCAAAGTCTTTGGCCTCAGCAGCAAATCCCCAGAGCCCCTGTGCTTCTCACACAGCCAGCTTCCCCCAGCCCTCCGCCTAGAAGGTCAACAAGAAGGTAGGTGCCCCCGGAGGGATGGAGAGCCCGGGACCCAGAAAGCTAACTTACCCAGGTCATGGGACCAGGGCGTGGAGACTCAGATTCCAGGCAGGCTTCAGGTACTCACACAACTTCCACTCTGGCAGGAGGAAAGTAAATGCGCATTTGGATTTGGAGGAGGGTTGAGCAATCAGAGACCTGTGATTCTCATACCATTGTGGTTTCAAAATGGACATTTTCAAAGACCCCTTTCTCTCTAAGTTCAAGGACAAGGAAAGAGAAGTCAGAAAGAGGATAGGAGGTAACGGAGGCCAGTGGGTTTTTTTGTCCCAGCCACACAATTGGCCCCTTCATGGAGATGTCTCTGTTACCTGATTTGCAAGTCAGTGTGTGACTTTTGAAAAGATCTAGTGGGCCTCCCTACTTTCTGAGAGTGCAAACATTCCAGCTCGGTTTCACCCACCCTTGGCCCGAGTTCTGAGGTCAGCATGGGGAGAGGCCAAAGGTATGCAGACCAGGAGAGGCCTCGGAGCCAGGCACCTGGGAGGGGCACAGGGACCAGGAGAGTCCATGTCCCCAGCTTTCAGAGCAGGAACTGACTGAGAGAGGGGAAGGAGGTTGCTCTAGGTCACATGTCCAACAGAACCAGACGAGGCCCCGGGTCCACTGCCCTGTCTGTTGCGCTCTCTATGGCTTGTGTTTTCATTTCTGTTTAATACATGCTTGTATGGCAATTTCTGCGCACAGACAGCATTCTGGGCACTTTGAAAATATTAATTCATCCAACCATCATCATAATCCTGTAATGCAGGCAGGCATTTTCCAGATCAGAAAACTGAGAGGTGAAGTAAATCGCCTAAGGTCCCACAGGTAGGCAGTGGATGAGCCGTGACATGGTTCTGAGAGCCCCTGTGAAGCTTCATGGGTGTCTCAGGAAGATAGTTTGAGCCACAGATGTGCTCTGGTTTTCCAACTGGGGAGAGTGCTGTATGGCAGACCATCCTCCTTTCTTCCTGGATGCAACCTGCAGTGCGGTCCAGGTTCAGTCCTGGCTCTGCTCCCAACTCAGGCAGGCGCTTTCCCTTCCAGGGCTCAGTTTCCCTATCTGTGAAAGGGATGCAGTCAGCCTAGGTGCCTTCAGACATCCCCTCCGGCTCTAACCAGCTATGATTTTATGAGCTATTGCTGGCAATCTTGTTACCTGAATTCAGCTGACGCTTCAGAGGGTTAGGTTTTCAGTGATGCAATTGTTAAGCCCCGGTGTCACGTGACAGGGTAGAGTACTCGGAGTTGGAAGGCAGCTTTGTTTGCAGCAGAGGGTTCCAAGCTTGTGCGCATGAAAAAAAGAAGAAAAAAAAAAGTCCCTGAAACTTTCTATCTCTCACTCTGCGGCCTGGAAAAACTCGAGCTTATCATGAGATTGCTGCACTCGGACTCCCGCGGGAGAGGAATGCTCCTTGTGCTAAAAGTATCCACTGTTGACTGATTCCCCAAGAGGATCTGCCCTTTCTCTCTCTCTCTGGAGTTAAGTGGATGCTGCTCTGAGGCCGAGCCAACTCCTTGGTTCAGATCGCCTTTGCGCCAGGCAGTGGGGAAAATGGGCAACACACAGAAACATTCAAGAATGACAGGTCACGCTGTGACTTGTGCCAGGACCAGTGTGCAAGCTCTTATGGGATCAATAGATGGCTAACATTTCCTGGTTGTGCCACGGGCAGAGCTTTGCATAGCTGATCTCCTTCATTCCTCTGAGAGGATCCGTCATGGGCATCATTTTAAAGATGGGGAAACTGAGGCCCAGAGAGATGAAATAATCTGCCCAGGATGCAACACAGATAGTGCTGGGATTCCAGCCCACAGTCCTGAGCCATTAGCCTGTGCTGTTGACCACAGCCTCCTAGGAGCACATGTGGGATGGGGCCGCCCAGGGGGTAGGGGAGGAGTTGCCAGCAGGTTGTTTTTTTCCAATACGATTTCCTTTGAAGTTGTGTTAGTTTCTCCATCAATACTAATCTTTAAAAAAAGAAAGAAAAATACCATCAAGGTAAAGAGTTTATTTGTAAATATTGCTTGATGAATATTGATGAAGCTTTGGGGAAAAGGAAGACTTTTTCTTAAGTGTCTCAGTAAAAGGATTAAAATATTAGCAAGAGGGAAGTTGGTAGAGATAATCCCAACCTTATAAAGAAATCGAGTTCTATGAGTTGGTTTTGAAGTCAGCCATCGGGACTCCATGGCACATTATAGCCACAGAAACAACAGTGGAAAACTACAGTCCCCCTGCAGGGCCCGAAATAATAATAGTAATGATAATGGTAATAATAGCTATTTTCTCTGTTGAGGCGAGATCGTCTTTACATGCCAGGCACTGTGCTGAGTGTTTTATGGGCATCATCTCATAAAATTGCTACAAGGATCCTGTGAGATTGGTCCTTCAAGGTTGGGGTTGAAACCATCCTACGAAGAGAAATAGATGCCCAGAATCACACAACTGGTAGGCTACAGGCCAAGTTCAGGCAGACCTCTTTCTCTTAGTCCACAATATGCATCAAGAGCTCTGAGAACAAGGGGCCATGAACTGCAGGAAGAAATGATGAAAGAGAAAACTTCGAACTGCGGAATCTCAGAGCTGGAAGGACCCTTAGAAACCCTCTAACCCTCCCTCCCCCTCCCCTTGCGTAAAGGTACATGATGCAGGGAAAGAAACCCACATTTATGGCGTCCCTCCCGGACACATGTCATTCATTCACTTGGTGCTTTATGCATTTCATTGACTCCTCATACCAACCCTATGAGGTAAGTGGTAATATTGACATTTTAATGATGAAAAAACAACAACAAAACCCCTGAAGCCCAAAGAGGACAGAGGTCTTATTCAAGGTCACACAGCAAGTCAGCCACAGACCTAGGATGAGAACTTGGGACTTCCTGTCACATCACTGTACTTCCCATCAGACTCCACAAAATCATAAAATCCTCCCTACTCATGCCCCAAATGGTACCCAGTAAGCCAGAGGACACTCTTGGCCATGCAGGAAGCAGCCAAGTTTGGTCCACAGGGCTATGGTTCTCCCTTGTAACACAAACCAGCAGAATTGCAAGCCCAGGACAGAAGTAAACAGTTGAAATGGAAAGAAATAAATCTCTGCTCTAAAAATAGGCACACATCCTTAGAAACACTGCCGGCCATGCACAGAACCAAGGATGGGCCTGGCAGGGGGAGGGGGAGTGAGGCCAGGTGTCAGTGTGTCCCCACCCTAAGCTCTGTCTTCTGGCCCCATGACTAGCTCCCCACACCCCTCTCTAGCCTCTCCGAAGAGCCCTCCTCTCTCCTTGGTCCCTCTTCTCCTGCTTCTTTGCTAGGAGACCTGGTGGTCCTGAAGCCCTTCACTCCTCAGTTCAAAACCCTCCCATTTCTCCCAACCCCCCCTGCCCTCCCACCAAGCCCCCAGCACTGCACCTGCCCCACACTGAGGACACTGAGCAGTTTTCTTTTGACATTTTTAATGGGAAACATTCAAAACCCATAGGAAGGTACAGACAATACCTATGCTCCCATCATCTGCATTTAACAAAAGTAAAAATTTTACCTTATTTAATTCAGAATACCCTTAAAAAGAAAAAAATCACAGTAGCTAAAGTTTAAACCCTGCCTTCTAGTCTCTTCCCCATCTCTCCCACTCTGTGAACACTGTCTGCTTGAGAGGCAGCAAACCAAGCACCCACAACATCAGATAGGTAATAGACATGAAGGGAGGGAGATACACCAATTTCTTGAGGCACATGGTTCATCTTTACTTTTTCCATCCTGGTTCATCTTTTACTTTTCCGCTCTTATTTTTAATGTTTATTTATTTATTTTTGAGAGAGAAAGAGCAAGCAGGCTAGGGGCAGAGAGAGAGAGAGAGAGAGAGAGAGAGAGAGAGAGAGAATCCCAAGCCGCTCTGTGCTATCAGCACAGAACCCAATGTGGGACTCAATTTCAAGAGCTGCACAACCATGATCTAAGCCGAAATCAAGAGTCGCACACTTAACTGACTGAGCCACCTAGGCGCCCCCACTTTTCCACTCTTGAAAGAGATGTGGACAGAAGAAAGTTTTCACTTGCCACTTAACCTTCCAGGAAGATAAGTAACAACACAGTCAGTGATGAATGGTAACTGATTCTTGACCTGTGTCAGTGACAGTAGGGGGTAGTGGGGACAGAAGCAAACAGGACATTTTGTGTTTGACTAAAGGGCACTTGCCATTCAGCTCCACCAGTTGTTGCCAATGTGGAAGGGAAAGCCCAATATGGCCAGATCATTTAATTTTTCAAGAAATGGTGGATATCTGAATTTTTACGTGCAAGTTCCCTCTTTTTAAAATGTTGATACCACATTTAAATGCACAGACCAAACCAGCCCAAGTTTTGGCATTTGTTTGGACTATAGGCCTCCTAGTTTGCAACTCAGGCTCTGTTTCATATGACAGGCTTTTGTTTCTGTTTATACACACACACACACACACACACACACACACACACACACACACACAAATATATATATAAATATGGTTAGATATACGAAAAGCACCTAACCCAGTACCTGGCACATAGTACCTGCTTGACAAATGTTTGTCGAAACTGAACATATGATTTTCCCACTAGAATCTAGGTTTCCTAAATTTGAAGCCACATTGTACCACCAGATATAGGGCAGCCAGGTATAGATGTGTAAGTTGTGCATTGCAGGAGACGTTGTTCACATAAACCAGAAAGCAGATAATGTCCTTGGAGTTGTGCAGTGCACAACTTGCACAATCAAATGCAGATATCCTGAGTGTCCCCATAATGTGGTACCTGTTCGGTTGAATGGAAATGAACAATTATGCCCTATGATGATAAAACTCCCTGGCAATAAGCTCTATCTGTATGGAGTTCACACCTGTATTCTGCAGTATGACGCTAATAGGGCTTTTGAACTTCATTTTGGAGAAGGAGGATCCAAAGCCAGAGAGCACCAGCACACTTCTTGTGGCCTCACAGCCCTGGGATGAGAACCTAGGTTGTCAGGTAGGATGCAGTTTGGCTACGAGTATAAGAGACTCAAAATAACACTACTTGAGCAGTGGTTTATTCACCCCTCAAGTACAAGTCCAGAAGTGGGCAGTTTAGGGCTGGTATGGAGCTCAGCTCCCCAAACTTTCCAGCGTCCCAGATTCCATCCAGCTCATCTCTGGCCATCCCTGGGGTGTAGTCTTCATCCTCACGGTCCGGGGTGGCGGCCGTGATAGCTGCACTCAAGGCATCGGAATAGAGAGAAGGGGGAGAAAAAGGAAAGGAGAAAAGCCATTATGTAAGTGCCTTTTAAGGAAGGTTACTGGAAATCACCATTAGACCCTTCTCATGGACCAGGGCTGAGTTCTGTGGATCAGCCTACCTGCAAGGGGGCCTGAGAAAAGTCGTCTTTAATCCGAGTGGCTTTCTGCTCAGCTGTAGGAGTAGAGTGCTTTTATTACCAAAGAAGGGGAGACATGATATCGGGTACTGTTTGGAGTCTGTCACTGTGAGTTTGCCAGTTTGATGGCCTAATGCCCTGCTCTGCCTAAGGCTCTGAGGCAGAGTGAGAAAGGTTGGCAGGAAATTGGGGCGCCTGGGTGGCTCAGTCGGTTGAGCATTCGACTTCAGCTCAGGTCATGATCTCGCAGCTTGTGAGTTTGAGCCCCACGTCTGGCTCTGTGCTGACAGCTCAGAGCCTGGAGCCCGTTTCAGATTCTGTGTCTCCCTCTCTCTCTGTCCCAACCCACTCACATTCTGTCTCTGTCTCTCTCAAAAATAAATAAACATTTAAAAAAAAAAGTTGGCAGGAAATTAACCAAATCCAGGCCCTTAAAGAAAACATCACAAAAAGGGCAGTTTGGCATTTCCCAAAATCCCCGTCAGTGGGTGAACCCCATCCTGGACACCCCCACCCTAGCACCTCTCATGTATCCCCCTACCCCCAACCTGCTTGGGGCAGCAGGTGTGATGTTGACCCGAAGGGTGTATGGGCGATACCATCGTTCCCAAGCTGGAGCAGAGTGTTGTATGACTCTGGACTATTCAGAGTACATTTTCTTAGCGCACAGTGCTTGGTGTTGGGGATGCAGAGAGGACAAATATACATCGCAGCTGGCCCCTGAGGGGCACTCTGTCTCCCCAGGGAGAGAGCCAGCATAGATGTGCTCCAAGACAGAATACGATGAGCATTGCATAAGCACTGGCAGGAAGCCTAGGAGAGTTTGGACAGAGAATTACCGGATCGATGTGGGGAGCACTGCAAAGGCCGAGCAGGGTGCCCGAGGGAAGGGCTTTAAAAGACAAATTCAGGGGTGTAGGTGGAGGGGAATGCCAGGCAGAGGGCACAGCCTGAGCACAGGCATGGTGATGTGAGAGCAGGGCGCGGCCGTGGAATGTGGAGCAGCCCGGAGAGGCTGGAACAGGGAACACTTGAGGACAGGAGTGTGTTGGGGTCAAATCATGAGAAGTTCTCTGTACCTGGCTGATGAATGTGTTGGTGATTCTGGAGGCTAGTGGAGACACTGAGCATTTGTGAGAGTACTGAGGAATGACACAGACGTTGATGTTGGGGGGGGGTCTGTCTGGCTGGTGGGAGGGGAAAGGAGAGGGAGAGGCGTGAGGCAGGGAAGCCAGCCAGGAGGCAGCTCTGATGGTCCCACTTGGACGCATGACAGCTTGATGGAGGATGGTCTGCACAGGATGCAGACACTTCAGAATGCTGCAGCTTCAGACTCACCCAGACTCCTTCCCCTAGCAGGCCACGCCCCCTCGTCCCGCCACACCCTCGTCTGTAATGTGCTTTCTGTCCCCTGTAAGACCCTCTCCTCTGTCCTCCTCACCTGGCTTTTTCCTGCCTGGTCCACTGGGACTCACTGAGCTCAGGAACCACCTCCTCCAAGAAGCTGAGTACAATTGCTCACACATGGACATGTGTCTCCCCTCTAGCTATGGGCCCTGGTGGAGCAGGGTCACGCATTCATTGTCTCAGGATGCCCAGGGCCCAGCACAGCAGGGAACGTGGAAGATTTTTCTTGAATGTGAGGCAGAAAAGGAGGATCAGAACATGGGGGAAGGGAAGGTTTGGCCCACCTTGTGCCATGAACACCAGAGTGAGGTAAGTGTGCTGTTAGGACCAATAAGCCCCACCACAAATGGACTTGGCCACAAACGTGCCTTTGAATGTCAGCACTAATGCCCTAAAAAGTTAACTGGGGGAAGTAGCAACTATTGGGTTTCACCGGTCCCGTAGCAAGGTCAAGGCAGCGGAGCCAAAGGCCTGGATCTTTCTGGAGAGCAAGAGAAGGGGGGAAGATGCCCAGAGTGTGTTGGGGTGGGAATATGTTCGAAGAGGGGGGGCACTTAAAGGTTTGGACCCTGCCTGTCCCTCTGTGCCTGGGATATGAGTGGTGTGGCACCCTCCTACACTCTCAGGTTAAGTCCTCCCCCCGCCCCCCCCCACCAGACAAGAGAGCTCTGTTGAAGCCCCACTGAATGATTTCTAGTGGGATCTAGAAGTCACTGGTCAGGAATGCAGAGGCAGAGTGCTCTATATCATCCAGGCCCTGAGGAGCTAGAGGGCCTCATTTTATACAAGGGGAAACATACCTGGGAGATAACTGGAAAATAAAAGTCCTCAAATCCAGTTAAAAAGATATTCTGTGGCCAGATACCTTCTAATTGGGTGACTGGCCTATAAAATGTTGGTCTTGCAGATGTGGTGGAAGGGGAGGGAGAGGGGCCATCTAGGACAGGGTTAGGTCGTTTAAAATGGGGTGGAGGAGAGAAGTCAGTAGGCATTTTGCAAAGTTCAGCCTCCTGGGTTTCACTCTTCCCCCAGGACTGTAACTCCATGCTTCTGGGCCTCAGTTTCTCCATCTGCAAACCGAGACTAGTTTGATAAGGAGGTGAGCTCTGGCTTTCTAACACTTGGAGAGGAAAACTGGTTCTCATATGGCACCACATCTGGTTTCCGGGATCTGTTCCTAGAGGAAGGCTGTCAGGTGGGATGGAACATTTTCTGTGGCTTGGAAGTCAAGAGTCTTAGGCTGTCAGTCCAGCATATGACCTCAAGCTAGGCCCTTCCCCTCTGTGACCCTCAGCCGGCTGCTCCCAGTATGCAGCAGAGATTGTACCACATGACCTGTCCTCTTCTGAGGAGTCGTATTGTGGTTCAGTCACAGAACAGGAATCCAGGTCTCCTGGAGCTGGAGTTAAAGGTGGGGGCACCTTTAACATTCCCTCGTCTTTAGATACAAGCTGATTTATTTAAGAAAAGTGATAAAACTGCTTGTTTTTTTGTTGCTGTGAAGAATCAGATTAGGGGACAATTTATGTATGATTAGTCACCAGTCTGGAAATAGTCATACTGATTCTTGGGTATGCTAATACAGTGTCATCCGTATATGAACTCAGGCTTCCTGGCTTTTTCTGTGCCTCAGTGTCCTCAGTGGAAATGAAAGAATTGGCCCAGAGTCTCTCTTAGAGCTTTGCAGCACTGAGCTGCCAGAAATCCACGATCCTTTCAATACATTGTGTGTGTGTGTGTGTGTGTGTGTGTGTGTGTGTGTGTGTGTGTGTTGTGTGCCTGTGTTGCCTGCACGTTGTACATGTGTGCACGTCTCAACAAGCCCACAGTGGTCCTGGCTGGAATGGCTTCTGACATAGCTCTAACTATCTATAGCAATGATAATTGTGCAGATATTTGATATGTGGCCTTATGGGCACCTGTTGGCAGGGTGTTAGAGCTCCTAACAGCACATTAAGGATACAGCAAAGTTTCCATTGTCCTGTGGACAACTGGACCCCAGAGTGTGGGTGTGAAAGTTAAATTAAGATGTTAACCTGTCAAGCTGCACATCCGAGTTTTAATTTTACAACATTTAGAAGGAAGTCACCATTTAAAAACCCAAGAGTAGGGAAACACCGAAATAGATTGCCTAATTTTTTTCCCTTGTGATTTTTCCAAAAACATATTAAACTTTTCATGTGTTTTTAAAAAATTTTAAACCACTAAATTTAAAACTCACATACACACACACACACACACACACACACACACACTTCTTTCTTCCTCTAGCCCAGAGCCTGACATGGGCAAGACACTCAAGTAAATATTTGTCAAATAAATGAATGAATATCTTGACCTTCTCTACACTGAATTCTAGTCTGATGGGAACCTTAGGTCAGACATGGCAAAATGCGGTAGCCCACGGACTTGGTCTGGACTGCAGATGTGTTTTATTTGACCTGAACATGGTTTTTAAAATATTTGGATTTTGTGCCAATATTTAAAAACCAAGAGCTTCCACATAAAGATGAGAAGATCTAATGGTGTCACCCATATTCTTACATGGCAATAATTCTCTGGAGTTGAGTCGTGTAGAGGCACTGTAGTGTGCCACAGACCCCATCACCCCACAAGCAACTACCAGATGTAATTTTAGCCTAAGATCAGAGAGCCGCCCTCCTCATAGGAGTACATTTCCAACTGGAAGGACATGAAGACATGATTTGAGTCCTACCTAACAAGGTTGTCTCCCAAAGAAAATCTCATCCCTAACCAACCTGTCTTTGGAGTAGAGATACATGTGTGGTGTGTGCAAGTAAATACCTATTCCCCTAATGCAGAATTAATTGATCACTGCCCTGGAGAAGCCACACTGATGCTTCCCTTTGAAGTTACTACAAAGAAGGACCTGCCCAGCAGATTAACCCTGTACACACTTTAAGATGAGGAGAACGAGACAAATTCTTTCAAGGTTAGAGGTTCCAGTTACCGCAGGCAGTGTGGAAGTATACAACCTTAACAGGTAATGTGGAGGCGAGTGATAGACGTTCTCTGCTATTCAGTGAAATAGACCTCTTTTTAGGATCTTGATTAACTTGAAAACCAAAGCAATGCAGAGTTTTCCATACATGCAGGAGTTGAGACTTTCCTCTCAATTCACCTCCCCCATTTACCTGCCCCCTCCCCAGTTGCTCCAAACTAGATATCTCTTTGCGGGGTCCTGTCCCTGCCTGTTAGCAACCTGGATACATAATACCCACAGATATTTATTGAATGAACAAGCAATACAAGAATGAAAGATACATCTCTACATATACCTGTTCACAAAATAACTCTCCTAGTCAGAGCCACCAAGAAAATGGTTGTAGTATTTACCTTCCCTATTGGATAGCTTGGGTCTGAGACTCAGTTTTAGGTTTTAAGAGTCCTGAGACATCCAAGGCAGTATTTTCTTACCCATTTAACTTCTCAATGACTAATTTACCTGGTGAGGCTTATCACATCATCAAACAGGACACCATTTTAAATTTGGCCAGCTCCAGCCTGGCCAGTCTCAGCATCACTGCTGACCACTGGCACACGAAGAGCCTTCTGCCCTTGGTGGTCCCTGACCATTTAGTTAGCTACTGCATTAGCCACTTTTCTAATTTTTCCCTAGATAACGTATGCCATTTATAAATAACAGCTTTATTTGAGATATAATTCACATGCTATAAAATTCTCCCATTTGAAATGTACAAATCAGTGTTTTTTAGTGTATTCACAGAGTTATACAAACATCACCACAATCAATTTTAGAACAATTTCATCACCTAATAAACCCACGCCCATTAGCTCTCACTCCCTATTTATTTTTCTCCAGCCTCCCCAGCTTGAGGCAACCACTAATCTACTTCCTGTGTCTATAGATTTGACTATTCTGGACACTTCATATAAATGGATTCAAGTACTGTGGTCCATTGTGACTGGCTTCTTCCACTTAGCATCATGTTTTCAAGGTTTCGTCTATGTGGTGGCATATGTCAGTACTACGTTTTGTTTTGTTTTGTTTTGTTTTGTTTTGTTTTATCACCAAATAGTATTGTCGTGTGTACTGCATTCTGCTTATCCATTCATCACTTGATGGGCATTTGAGTTGTTTCAACTTCGTGGCTATTCTGAATAATATATGAAGTTCATTTATAAGTTTTTGTATGGACATCTGCTTTCATTTCTCTTGGGTATTTACCTAGAGTGGGATTGTTGCACTATATGATAACTATGTGTAAGCTTTTGAGAAACTGCCAGACTGTTTTCCAAAGTGGCCACAACATTTTGCATTCCCACTAGCAGTGCATGAGGGTGTCACTCTCACCACATCCTCACCAACACTTGTGATTATCTTTTATTTTATTTTTTTAACATTTATTATCAAGAAACAGAGAGAGAGCATGAATAGGGGAGGGGCAGAGAGGGGGAGACACAGAATCCGAAGCAGGCTCCAGGCTCTGAGCTGTCAGCACAGAGGCTGACGCGGGACTCAAACTCGTGAACCGCGAGATCATGACCTGAGCCAAAGTCAGAAACTTAGCTTAACCGACTGAGCCACCCAGGTGCCCCTGTCTTTTTTATTATAATCATTCTGGTGGGTCTGAAGTAGTGTCTCATTCTGGGCTTCATTTGCATTTCCCTGATGGCTAATAGGGTTGAGCATCTTTTTTATGTGTATTGGCCGTTTTTGTGTCTCTCTTGGAGAAATGTCTATTCAGATCATTTGCCCATTTTAAAATTGGTTTATTTGTCTTATATTTTGAGTTGTAAGAGATCTTTACGTATTCTGGATACTAGACCCTCATCAGATAGATGACTTGTAAAACTTTTCTCCCAGTGGGTTGTCTTTTCATATCCTTGATAGTCTCCTTTGAAACATGAACATTTTTTATTTTGATGAAGCCAATTTATCGACTTTTTTTCTTTTGTTGTTTATTGTTTTAGTAACACATCCAAGAAACCATTGCCTAATCCAGAGTCACAGAGATTTATGCCTGTTTTCTTCTAAAAAATTTATGGTCTTAGCTCTTACATTTAGATCTTTGATCCATTTGGACTTAAGTTTAGTATATCATGTGAGGTCACATGCCAATTTTTGAAAACAAGTTAAAATGAGAAATAACCAGGAGTTTTAAAATATGCAACTATGTTTGGTTTTTTGCTTTTTTTTCCATTTAGCTTTATTTTTTTTAATATGAAATTTATTGTCAAATTGGTTTCCATACAATACCCAGCTCTTATCCCAACAGGTGTCCTCCTCAATGCCCATCACACACTTTCCCCTCCCTCCTACCCCCTATCAACCCTCAGTTTATTCTCAGTTCTTAAGAGTCTCTCATGGTTTGCCTCCTTCCCTCTCTTTTTTTTTTTTTCCTCTTCCCCTCCCCCATGGTCTTCTGTTAAGTTTCTCAGGATCCACATAAGAGTGAAAACATATGGTATCTGTCTTTTTCTGTATGACTTATTTCACTTCTGTTTGGTTTTAATTGAATACCATGTTATGTTTTATTAAATGTACCATTTAATGGAGGAAAAAAACTTTAACTCCTAAAGAGGCTGATATTCTCAGTATTTACTTTTAAAATCCAATAAGCTAAGAATTGTGAGAAAAGGCCTTTGATGTTTTCTTTTCTTTTCTTTTCTTTTGAGAGAGAGAGAGTGTGTGTGTCTGTGTGTGTGTGTGTATACATACATGCACAAGCAGGGTAGGGGCAGAGAGAGAGGAAGAGAGAGAATCCCAGGCAGGCTCCATGCTGTCAGCGCAGAGCCCAATAAGAGGCTCTATCTCATGAACAGTGAGACCATGTCCTAAGCTGAAATCAAGAGTTGGATGCTTAACCGACTGAACCACCCTGTCACCCCTGATGTTTTTATTTCTTAAAAAACCAACTGCTTTCAGAAAAGATGTAAATAAATGAAGCCATACTTTAACATGCTATATAAGTAGTATTTTTATTTTTATTTTTTTTTTTTATTAAAATTTTTTTTCAACGTTTATTTATTTTTGGGACAGAGAGAGACAGAGCATGAACGGGCGAGGGGCAGAGAGAGAGGGAGACACAGAATCAGAAACAGGCTCCAGGCTCTGAGCCATCAGCCCAGAGCCCGACGCGGGGCTCGAACTCACAGACCGCGAGATAGTGACCCGGCTGAAGTCGGACGCTTAACCGACTGCGCCACCCAGGCGCCCCTATAAGTAGTATTTTTAAAGGACATTAAAAACATCTTTATTTCCCTATTGCAATGATATGGGCTTCAGTTTAACAGTGGTTCTCAGGGCACCTGGGTGGCTCAGTCGGTTAAGTGTCCAACTCTTATTTCAGCTCAGGTCATGGTCTCACAGTTGGTGGGATCGAGCCCCACATCGGGCTCTGTGCTAACAGTGTGGAGCCCACTTGGAATTCTCTCTCTCGCTCTTTCTCTGTCCCTCCTTGGCTTGTGCGCTCTTTCTTTCCCTCAAAAATAAATAAATAGGGGCACCTGGGTGGCGCAGTCGGTTAAGCGTCCGACTTCAGCCGGGTCACGATCTCGCGGTCCGTGAGTTCGAGCCCCGCGTCAGGCTCTGGGCTGATGGCTCAGAGCCTGGAGCCTGTTTCCGATTCTGTGTCTCCCTCTCTCTCTGCCCCTCGCCCGTTCATGCTCTGTTTCTCTCTGTCCCAAAAATAAATAAACGTTGAAAAAAAAATTTAAATAAATAAATAAATAAATAAATAAATAAACTTTTTAAAAAAAGAGGAAAACAGTGGTTCTCAATTAGGGGTGATTTTGCTACCCAGGGGACATCTGGCAATGTTTGGAGATATTTGTGGCTGTCACATCGTGGAAGTGAGGTGCTACTGGCATCCATGAGGTAGAGGACACAGATGCTGGTGAACAGTTGACAGTGCATAGGACAGCTCCCACGACAAGGAATCACCCAGCCCAAAATGTGAATTACGCCAAGGTTAAGAGACCCTACTTTAAGTAAGTCAGTGGCCTCTATCAGATATATTCCAAAACGATGTGAGTTGGCAAACTCTTTCCCCCTCAGTTACAGCCTGGTGGGTTTCTCCTAGCACTGAGCCCTTAGGGGCCAGCATGTGCCCCAGCACCTTACTGCCATCAAAACTCTTTACAGTGACAGAAATCTATCAGGTCATCTTGGTGGGGATCATTGGGAAAACACTTGCTTTCAGTGCTTACTTCATTTTATATTTGTACATCTTCATTTTCTGAATTTTGAGAGATGTTTGGATAATACATCTCCATTTCAACATACGTATTTGGGTAACCAGTCTCCTGGGAAAATGTATTTCACCTGATTATAAGTAGTACTTTGGGAGTGCTTGGCAGTGAGCTAAGCACTCCTCATGCATTATCTCATTTAACTTCCTCAACAGTTCCAAGAGAACAGCTATCATTACTCACATCTTACAGCCCTAGAAATGGAGGCCCGGTGAGATCAGGTGACCTGCCCAAGACTAAAGAACTGGAGCCAGCACTGCCTCAGGCCTGGGCGTAAGCCTGATGGGGGTCACCTGTGAGGTGCAGGCGCGTCACAGAGACTTTGCTTTGCTCACCGTGGATAATCACAGATGGAGGTTTGCAGGACAGTTGGGCTGTTCTCTCTCTCACTTGAGTCGCCATGAGTGGCCCAACGCGGGGGAGAAGGAGTGGACACACAGCTCACCCAGGATGTGTCCTCGGAAGCCTGCCTCCCCTGTGGGCCTCATCCGTCCCACGTGTCATGGTGGGCGGTACCCGAGGACTACCGCTTGAGGGAGACTGGGGTGTCCGTGGCATCTCTTGTGTTCCTGATGTTCACCCCCAAATCGGTCACGGCTTGATTTTCTACCTACTGGCCATCCTCTCATCACATGCTCCAACTCCCAGATGTTGTTGCTGACTCACAGCCCGAGTCCATCTGCAGCCAGTGTCTGACTGGAGCACGCTGTCAACAGTGGGAAAACATCTTGTGAAAAACCACACTGCAGTTAAGCAGCAGTATTGCCCTCCCAAGCTTTAGCTCTCGGTGTGCCAGGCACACAGCCGTCTTCGTAAACCTGGTATCATCCCCTCTCAGAGGGGGCTTGCAAAAGGATCTGGCGTGTGTGGAGGTGGCTGAAGCTATGCATTTTGATGGTACAGAGATTGGAGGTGGGATGGCTCTCCAGGTTAGCCAGTGTGGGGGTGCGGCAAGAAGTGAGGTGAGGCTCCCCTCACCTCTGCCTTCCAGGTATCCTCCACCACGTTCCCAAATGAAAGGGGGTGGGGAGAGAGCAATGATTTGGAAATGAAGACTGCCCTCCCTCCCCCCCGTATCTAGAGAAGGGCCCTGGTTTTTGTTCTAGATCTGCCCCTGGAACTCCTTGGGCAAATCTTTCCTTGCTCCAGGCCTCAGTTTCCCCTTGAAGGGAAGGTGTGTGCCCTCGACAACCTCTAAGCATCCTTGCAACCCTGAACTTCTTTGAATCTCCAAGGTCCTGGGGGCTGAGGTGAGCGAAGCCTGTGTGACTCAAATCTACCCTAATTCTAGCCCACACCTAGAAGCCTAACCATGTTTGAAGAAGGAACACGTTGATTGGTTGATGCTATCTTTCCTGAGAGACCCATCTCCAAGGGCGACATTCAAAATATTTAACAGAGAGGCAGGAGCACAGCCTGTCAGGAGGGTGGAAAGCAGCCGGGGAGGGCCATCCAGGGATACAGCCCCAAAGCACGCCTCACCCACCCCTGCTGAGCCTTCCCACCACCCCCCACCCCCTCCACCCCCCCCACCCCCTGCCGCTTGGTTATTGAGTCTGTCGCTTCTCGCCTCATACTGCATCCAGGGCCCTAACTCAAGCCCCTCGGGCTTCTTTCCCCAGCCACTGTATACACAATAGCTGGAACGATCCTCCTGCATCCAAATGCCAACTTAATCAGACTCAGACTCACAGATGCTCTTGGAGAGCCCCTCTCTGTTCAGCCCCATGTCGGCTGCCTCCTCACCCCCTTGCCTTCGGAAACATTGCAGGTTTAGAGACTCTGGACCATTAAGAGACCTGAGTCCCAGCCTAGCTATGCCCCTCGTCTGCAAGGTGACCTTGAGCAAGTCCCTGCCCCTCCTGGGTGTCAGATTCCTCACGTGTAAATGAGCGACCTGGATCGATTTGCTGGGCTCTGAGATCCCACTGTTCAATGACGAATTTTGGGAGAAATGCAAGTCTTCAGCAGCTGACCACTCTCTTTCTCTTTCGTTCTCTCTCTCTGTGTATGTCCCCCGCCCCCACAACCTCCACTGTAGAATGCACTGCTGCCCGCAGGCCTGAGGCAGAAGGATCAGACCACCAAGGCGCCCACGGGCCCCTTTAAAAGGGAGG